>NC_081140.1:25220182-25892758 GCF_958295425.1 Solea solea | reverse complement strand
CTGGCATTAAAATGTATAAAATACCAGTCAATCAAAGTTCTCTGAAAGTATATATATATATATATATATATATATAAAGGGTTAACCAATCACTGCTCTTTCATAAAGCCAGGGCACTCGCAGGAGACAATTTTAAAATGAAATTGCCAGATCTGAGGAGGCAGAGGTGGATATATATCCTGGCTTTGAGATTCAAGCATCAAAAGCTCCCACACTTCCCGTCGTGCAACTCAAAAATCAACTTTCATTAGACACTCTGCCCGCCGCTTTTAACAGTCTTCTTTTGTTTAAAAAGAATTCTGTGTCTCTAAGGCCCGCGATAACCCCCATTAAAAAGGGATCATGTCATCATCATCATCACCTGTCTCTGATTTGACAAAGCCCCCCTGCAGAGCAACAGAACATCCCATTCTCCTAATTTCACCAGGTGAAAAGTGCAATTCCTGACATTTAAAACTCTCGATCTCAAAGATTTTGACAATAGGTTGACTTAAAGTTCAAGTGTGTTACATTCTGGGGGGCTTTAATGGCAGAAATTGAGTATACTACTTAAAGTACATGTAAGAGGCTCATTTTAAGGGTATAGGGAAAGCAACAGCAGTTGTTTTCGGTGTCACTGCATCATTAGAATCAGTTTATTAAAAAGATTTGTTCCTGATCTACAGTTTGGCATTGTTTCGCTTTGACTCACATGACTCTTCCAGTGACGCCGCTCTCTGACCAATCAGTGTCGAGTAGTGCTAGAACTGTATAATGGAAAAACACCATATGTAAGAACACACCTATATCAATTTTTACCAATAAACCCACCAAACTGGACATTTAAGAAAAGTCCATGTGCAGTAATGGATATACGTATATCAGATTATTTCTCAGAGAGAGGAGAATATGCCTGTGGCCCAGCTTGAAAGAGACGCCCGCAGTGATGTTGTCTTCACTCTGTCTGTGTGTGTCTAAATGCTGTTTGTTCGGCTGCAGGCGCTGACAGCTGACAGCTGACAGCCCGGCAACCCAAACAAGCTCCTCAAACTTGGGAAAAATCATATGAAGCCCTCGCGCAATTACCAGCAGCAGACACTCACCGCAAACTGCCGTCTGCCGTCAAACACGGCGGCGAAACGGACGAACAAACGACGCAAGCTGTCGCTATCAACGCAGCAGACAGTAGGCGGTAAACGCCGCGCATACCCAGACATTATAGTCACATAAGCCTCTCTGGAAGCCTTTACCTATTTATAAGTTATTGCAGAGAGCAGGTTGAAATTCATAAGGGCATATGGGAGGCAGAGAGAGATTGCCAGCCACTGTCACTTACAGTGAATGAAATCTCTGGTGCTCCTGTCGTCCAGAAAGTGCATCTGAAACACACTATTAACTTTCCCATTGCTGATGTCACATTTTATTGCCCAGTGGTTGCAGGTCTGTATGAGTTGGCAGCCTCTGCTGTGCTGCTTTTTCCTTTTTTTTCCCCCCTTTCTTTCTTTCTTTCTTTCTTTCTTTCTCCAAAGCCAGAATAGATGCTTGTGTCAGGGGCAGAGAAATCCAGCAATGATGGAGATATTATTCGGAAGGATTTAATTTGCCAGAGTGGGTCTGTAAAGTGCACCTTTATTGTGATGAATGCAAAGCGGCACTTGCTGTGCCATTTGAGCGGGAAATCATGCCGAGACTGTTGCGCGGAATAAAGAACAAGAACCGGATTTTATGCACAAACGTTTGTCTGCTTTATGTGGTGTGTGACAAAATGCAATTTCAAACACCTTTGATGCATTTGTATGTGGAAGGAGTAATATAGGTGAGTGAGTTGGTCAGTAAAATGTAAGGTTAGTGTGGGTTTGTTCCCAATATTCATCCTTTTTTATGGCTTTACGGTGTGATTCCCGTGTCTGCTTCATGTCAGCTGATTCATTCCAACAATAAGTTTTGTTAAGCATCTTCCACATTCACTGATTTGCGTGTCTGCAGAGCGTTTGGGGCTTGGAGCGTACGTACGTGCCTGCAGTTCCATTCACTCTTCAATGATGCATTAGTCTTAAGGTGAACGCATTTCATTCTGGGCGTGGTGATTCCTCAGCAGGAGTTCATTTGTCTGAGGTTGTGTGTCCTTTTATTGTTTTACTGATGTGCGGGTACCGGCAGAATTCCTCCTATCACCTCAAGCAGGTGTCCAGGATTGGTGTTTATTCGAGAAATCTTTACGTACTGATTTTCCAAACAGATTTTTCCCCCCTCTCACTTCTTCTTTTGTCTTCCAATCCACAACAATTTGTTGTGGATTGTGTTTTTTGAGTTTCCATCGATTTCTTTTTCAGTTCAGAAAAGTGCTTTATCAATAATATTACGTAGTTCTCCACTATAACAGTGGTTCTCAAACATTTTTATAACAAGTAGCACCTGAGAAAACATTGAGCTCTCGAAGTAACATCATTATCACCAACGTTAAAATCTCAATATGTTTTAGATAGACAGATAGACAGATAGACAGATAGATAGATAGATAGGTAGATAGATAGATAGATACATAGATGCTATATCTAGCTAGCTTTGAAGTTTGCTAGCTGCTGTCCAATAGATAGATAGATAGATGCTATATCTAGTTGGTTTGTAGTTAGCTAGCTGCTATCCAATAGATAGATAGATAGATAGATAGATAGATGCTATATCTAGCTAGGTTTGTAGTTAGCTAGCTGCTATCCAATAGATAGATAGATAGCTAGATGCTATATCTAGCTAGGTTTGTAGTTAGCTAGCTGCTATCCAATAGATAGATAGATAGATGCTATATCTAGCTAGCTTTGTAGATTGCTAGCTGCTGTCCAATAGATAGATAGATAGATAGATAGATAGATGCTATATATAGCTAGGTTTGTAGTTAGCTAGCTGCTATCCAATAGATAGATAGATAGATAGTTTGCTAGCTGCTGTCCAATAGATAGATAGATAGATGCTATATCTAGCTAGGTTTGTAGTTAGCTAGCTGCTATCCAATAGATAGATAGATAGATGCTATATCAAGCTAGCTTTGTAGTTAACTAGCTGCTGTCCAATAGATAGATAGATAGATGCTATATCTAGCTAGGTTTGTAGTTAGCTAGCTGCTATCCAATAGATAGATAGATAGATGCTATATCTAGCTAGCTTTGTAGTTAACTAGCTGCTGTCCAATAGATAGATAGTTTTTTTTATTTCAAACACAAACAACATTTACAATGACACATACACATACACAGTATAAACAAAGTGCACTGCAAAGTCATTATTGCCATTTAAATAATATCTGAAATGTTTTAAATAAGTTTTAAGCCGCACAATAAAGCGTTTTTCTTCAAATTTCAGCCTGAGGCAGAATCACTCTTTTAAGATCTGACATTTTATAGCGATAACTGTCAATATCCGCTGATCTGATGAGACTTATTTTCAACATTTCAGCCACATTTTATCATATCAAATAGTCATAAATCTCAGCGAATATCTGCAGCTCAGCTTCCTCCGGCCGTTGGCGTATAGTTAAAATTAACTCATGAGATTGACAAGTTTATAGGCGGAGGTTCATCAATTACTGCCGCGCACACGGACGTATTGGTTTATGTCGCATAATCTGGTTAAGAGTGATTTATTACGGCTATTAATATTGAGGTGATATTAATGACAAGAGTGTAATTGTGACCATGAGGGTTTTAAATCAGCCGCAGTGGGACTTGGCATCGCTCTGCGTGTGGCGGAGGGTGGAGCGCGTGCTGCATTTGTGCGCGGCACAATAGCGAGTGGCATTTGAACATGCGCTGGCCACGTTGTGCGTGGGTGTGATTAACATTGCGTGATCCACCTGCTTACAAAGCAACTTTTGTAATTAGAGCAATGATTGGGGGGGGCCGATAATGACAGTGATTCTAGTGCAGATAATGAATATTGTCGCCGCATTGTTTGTGCCGCCGACTTCTGACATATGGGACACAAAAGAGCACAATAGGTGCGAGTGACCGCCTTTGTTCCCGCCCGGGCAGACCCAATCACCGCAGACAAATTGCCACCGTTGGCCATCCAAATGATGCCGACCCAGGAAAAATGCTTCAGACACATGTGAATGGGCCTGTAATGTAAAAAGCTGGGCTTCGCGGCGGCTCAGGAGCGTCGCACCTGAGCTCCCTAACGGAACGTGAAGCCGCCTCGTGCTCTCTGACTGCAATCAGGCGCTTTCACTGAGAGACATTGCTCATTGGGAATCAGCCTGTCACGCTGCTCTCACTGCGTATTATAATGCAGTGACTAAATGTAACACAGGATAACTTTTGTTTGAATCATGAAACTCGACGTGGACGGATTAGTCAGGCTGACATTTGCTTTTCTTGAATAAACAGCATTGGTAGACTGTAATTAATTGGCCTAATATTAAACCATGTTTTTACTTGTGGAAGTAAATGTGGAAGTCGTAATCTTAATTTTTCTGGATTTAGGAGTTGGTATAGTTTGCAGTCTGATCTTCAAATTTAAAATCTATTAACCCTGAATAACTTTAACACTCAGAGTTCAGGCTTGTCTGTGTTCTAATGTTTTATTTTTTTTTAGCAAATTTTAAAGTTCGTCTCTGTGTTTCTGACTTGTACTGTTTCCCTTGTAAAAGAGATAAGTGCTGATTTGATAGTTTTTGCCGACCTATTCCACATATTTAATATCCAGTTTATTTACATGTATTTTTATTTAAAATATTCATATCATATCAGATTGTAGCAACAACTCACACACGTGTTGCTCAGTAAATGTTTATTTAACTGTGCATTATTTGTTATTATAAAACTCTTGCATTTAATCATAAAATGGTCATCAGTTAAAACATACAGAACCAGCTGCTCTTATACAACATTTATTTTTTATTTTTTGTTTAATAAAGGGTCCATTTTCCTGTCAAAATAAAAATCATTGGCATTTTTTTTCCCTCCAGTATAAGTGCTAAAAAGATTGGACGCTCTTACGGTAATGCTACTTTAGCAAAATCAAAGAGTCATCCATCTGTCTCGTGAAATAAATGGAATTGTCCTTTAAAGAGATGCCCGAGCATTTATTCAAATAAATTAAGAGTTGTCATCGATGGCATCTTGATGGGAGGCACTTAGGCCTGTGGCGTCCGAGGCTGTGCAGTCAGTGGGGAGAGGTCCACAGTGCAAGCGCGTGGACTAATCCATCACCAACAGTGTCAGGGGGGAGGAGGAGGAAGAGGGATGGGGTGCAATGGTGGGGTTTTTTTTTGGGGGGGGGGGCGCGAGTGCTTGGCTTCTCCCTCCAGGAAATAATCAGCTTTTAATTTATCACAGATCACATTCATGAGAAGACGGATCACTGTGGTGAGGCCTCATGTGACCGAGCTCATCTCTGCAGTCACACTGCGGCGCGTTCACCTCCGTCTCATTTATTGTAATTTGTTTTGTTTTTTTTCTCCCCCTCATATCATCGTTTTGACACTTTTTGATGAAGAAGAAGAGTCTTTATGCCTCGTGGCAATTTTAACGTCTTTTCCACATTATAAAACGTTCATTGGCGTAAGGAATTAACCAGTAAAAACGTTTATGTGACCAGTCCATTATACATGACTACGGAAGAGTACGGAAGAGTATTAGTGCCACAAACAGCATGAATTCTGAGGAAAAAAGTGTAACTTTAATCTCAGAATTATGACTTTTTTCTGAGATTAAAGTCATAATTCTGAATTTAGAGGTCAGAATAATCTCAGAATTCTGACTTTAATCTCAGAATTATGATTTTTTTTCTGAGATTAAAGTCATCATTCTGAAAAAAAGTCATAATTCTGACATTAATATCAGAAAAAAATCCGAATTGCGAGATTAAAGTCATAATTCTGGGAATAAAAAGTCATAATTCTGAGATTAAAGTCAGAATTCTGAAAAAAAAGCCAGACTTTAATCTCTGAATTCATGCTTATATATTTTTTGTATGCCGCTGATGATATAAGCAAAAACTAGGACAGCGGAACTCACTCCCTGTGGAATGAATGTGTGCCTCGGACATTCTAAAGACTTCATATTTGTGTCTTTTCCCCGTCTGTCCAAACTGTCTCTCCCCCTCTAAGACCACAGGTGATTAGTAGCATGAGAGACACGTTCAGCCTCGTGTTGTCCAGCCTCCCATGCAGCGATCACGTTACAGATGCCACACAGGTTAATCCTTTTATTGTAATGAAGTGACGGAGCATAATGTAGTGCTCGCATGTGGAGACGCCTAAGTAAGTGTCTGTCGGCAGTTATATGAGGGAGGAGTAGCCATGGTGACATGGAGGACGGAGTGCTCGTGAGGTGCCGGAGCCATACGTCAAAACATGACGCGGACATAGCACAACACGACAAAGGCACGCTCTGTTTGTGTGTCTACAAAACCCCCTTAGTTCTTGCATGATAGTTACATGTGAATGTGTGAGTTGAGGTCATTTTACTGAGTGTAAATTTGAATTTGGTCAAGTTATTAAGTGCAGATTTTAGATATTTATGCTCCCATTAAATTTAAATAGGTTAAAATATATTAGTTTTCACATACAGATTGTGATGGTGAATGGTCTTTATTCATTATAGCACTTTCCCTTGATGACTCTAAAGCTGCTTTACACTATGGGTTTGCCATTCACCCATTCACACTCATTCACTCACGCTTTCATATTCATCACGTCAGGAGCAACGTGGGGTTAAGTGTCTTACCCAAGGACACACCGGCACGCAGACTAGCGAAGCCGGAAATCGAACCCAGAACCTTCAAGTTGAAAGACAACTCACTCTACCACTGATCCACCATCGCCTAAATAGTTTTCAGTGTCAGTTGTAACAATGGTGTCAAATTTAGTGGTAACACTTTTAACTAATCGTCAAGTAAAATGAGTTTATTAATTTGATCATCAGTTATTGGCTAGTTAATGCTTAGTTGAATATATACTTATGATTAGGTCATTTTATGTTTAGTTATTAGTTAAGTGATTATTAGCTACTAACTGATGCTTAGTTTACAATGGTCATAGGCTAAATGATAATTAATGATAATTTAACTATTATCTAATGATTAATTCATCATTAGATTACCTTATTGTAAATGTTACCAGTGTGTTTCATGTGTACATGTGTTTCTTAATTAGTGCGCTAATGCCACTAACGTCTTAATGGCCGTGAGGCATGCACATGTTTTAGCATGTGCACGTTCCCCATCCGCCGCCTTTTATGCTTAATTTTTTTTCCACATCGAGTACCTACGCGTGTACAAGGTCGTGGCGAAAAATACCATATAGATGGACACAGAATTGCCGAAACCTGGAAGTCTGTGGAGTAAATGCAACAGAGAAAAGAACATGCAATATCTGGAGAAATGCTTTTATTCAGCAAAATATAAACACTGACAGAAAAGGGGGAAAGTAATATAAATCTTGAGCAGAATACAGGTCAATAAAAGGAACTTAACTGAATCTAAATATAACAGTTTATTCTAACAGCAATATAACAGCAATTCTCGTCTCGCGACATCCCATTTTTCTCGCAAACTCTCGTCGTACAGTGACGTTCAACTTCGAGGAAGATGTTTTTGAAACAGTTACCTCGATCGCTGCCACTGATTGTTTTCACCAGACGACGAAAGCAGCGCGTAAACGACATGTCATCTGAAGTGAACTGGTCATGTGACGCCCCCACACCATGTCCAATGATGTCGATGACGTGTAAATGCAAAAAAAAAAGTGTTTCTATTACACGTTTACGTATTTCCATTGCCAGTTTTTTATTGCGATATTTAGGTTTTGCAGGTAACGGAAACCTAACTCGTCTCTCCTCAGCTTCTGCTATGATTTATATTGACTGAATTAGAAAAAAACACAGTACATCTGCATGGCTTATATGAAAAATAGGTCTATTCTTGGGAGATGTGTGTCTCACACAGCCAAGTGTGAATGCTCTCATTAGTTAACATGTGTGCTTAAATGAAAAGAGAGACACACACACATTCGTTGTGAAAGCATGCAGCCCTTTTCTCACAGGAGAGCTGCTACACACATAGACGCTATTCAAAAAACATTCTTTTGAATGTTTGGACTGTTTTACTCTCTGCTTTTTCGCCGTGTCCTTCTGCCTTTGCTTCCTCCTCTGCCTTTCGTTTGGTCTTTTAGTGTGAAGAATGTGCAAGTGTGCTCCAGAGGCTCAAAGGCAGAGAAGAGATGAAAGAGAAACGGATTAAGCAGTGAGGGTGTAGAGGTTCCAGTCAGAGGTAATAAGAAGTTCATTCTTATTCTCAAGAGTCCCCTCTCCAGAACTTACCTCGAAACCCTGGTTTTTAAATAATTCACCTCCCTCTCGCCCCGCTTCGTGGGCATTGTCCGTCATCGGTGCATCCGAGGAACTTCTGTCATCAGCGAGACCGAGTGGAAAAGTTCCATTCTCCACCACCGTCTGACCTCTGTCATGATGAGAAACCACACGTTCTAAATGACAGCGTCTTGGATTAGCAGACGTCCAAAAAAATCAATTAGTGGGCTGCTCTGCTGATGGTTCCTGTCTTTGTGGGAGTTGGTCAGTGAGGCAGCAGCAATGCCTATTGTCATCGCTGATTAATTGGCCTCAGTCCCTTCGACAGTTACTGAGTCAGATAAGGACGGACAATAAGGGCCTTTTCGTTCCTCTCCGGCAGAATTGGTCGCCAAAGCGTGAGGAAGCCGCTGAAACCGCGCCGTGTAAAACACGCTCATTTCCTTTGACGGAGGCCGGCTTAGTAGCGGCGACGGAGAAATGGCCATTGATTGCACCGTGATGCATCTTCACGTACGTGTTTGTGGTTTTCCAGAGGGTAGCGCTGGAATAAATCTTCCGTTATCTCTCGTCCACCTTCTTTCATTAATCAAACGGAGCAGGGTGATGAGCTGAACCGGAGAGTCCTTCCTCCGCAACATTTGCCTCTGGGTTAAGGAGGCCCGTCTCACCGCCACATTCCCTACACCAAAGACCCCTAGTGTCCACTTGTCACAGCCATCTCCTGGCTGGTAATTGGGTATTTATCAGATTGCCTGCGAAGGGATGATGCAGTGTTTATCTGACACTATTATCAAGAAAAATGGGTGAACCCAGTCCGCTCCTCTTCCTCCAGCAGCAGCAAGACTCGGTGTGCTGCTGCTGGTTCGACTGGTCATTGTGGAGGTGCACGTTCTAGAATGTTTGGCTTCTTTATCATAGACATTTGGTGAGGGAACACGTTCGCCATTACCAAATGCAAATGGAGCAATTGTCCAAATACAACAGGTAATTCTTCAGCTCTGCTGTGACACTGGAGGCAAGAGAGAGGGCTGATAACACTCACCGCGGCAACGAGCTCCCCATAGTTGAGATCTGATAGACGGGCTTGTCGGGAGCCCCTTCTAATTCTGAGACCAAGAAATGCATATAAAGAGGAGCTAGAGTGTCCGCTGAGTACCTGCAGATAAGATTGGGAAAAGGGAAAAAAAAGAGTAAATTGGTATGCCAGTGCCCTCTTTCTCTTTCAAACCTATTACACAGAGGAGTGAGAGAGGCAGAGAGAGAAGAGGTGGGTGGCATAAAAAAGAAGGAGCTGTGACAAAGTGAAAAATAATTGGCTCATTTGGTTTTGTATGAATGTAAAGGTTTGGGGGGGAATTAAAGGGACATTTAACACATGCGGTAAACGGTCTGTCTTGAGATGGCTGCTTTAGTCTTGGGGACCACTCGAGGTACTACATTCACCCAGTCACGCTCATTCATTTACAGATTCACGGAGCACATGTTATATAATACTGAATGTATTATATAATAATAATAACTATACTACCGCAGTCAATGCTGCTGTCAGTAATGTGGGGTTTGGGCGTCTTGCCCAGGAAATCATCGGGGGATCAAACCCCAACCCTTCACTTGGATAATGACCCCCCATCACAGCCACCCCATTAATGGAAAGAGAACATTGTACAAGCATATTTGTTAGGGGTGTAAAGTAAATTCTGATCTGTAAACCCTTTATATGTTCATTGATCCATCGTCTACCGCTGTATCCTCCACATATGACGCTGCCAATCCCAGCTGACGTAGGGCAAAAGGCAGGGTCCACCCATTCCATTGCGCAGCCAACATAGAGATGAACTACCACTCATTGACACCCACAGACAATTTAGATGATAAGGTAAATTAACCTCTGCATGTTTTTGGACAAAGAAGACCCAGGGGGCTGCGAGTCCTGGTTGGAACAAGGGCCTTTCTGCATGGAGTTTGCATGTTCTCCCAGTGTGTGCGTGGGTGTTCTCCGGGTTCTCCGGTTTCCTCCCACAGTCTAAAGACATGCAGATTTGGGGGATTAGGCAAATTGGACACTCTAAATTGACCTAAGGTGAATGGTTGTTTGTCTCTATATCTGGCCCTGTGCCATGGACTGGCCCTCTGTCCAGGGTGGACCCCACCTATCACCCTATGTCAGCTGGGATTGGCACCAGCACCCCCCATGACCCTCTTGTGGAGGATAAAGCAGTAGAAGATGGATGGATGGATGGATGTTCTTGGACAGCATTGGTTTTCTCCAAAGACATGAAGATTTGTGATGACCATAGTTGTGAGTCAGTGAGAGTGGATGGTTGTTTGTCTCTATGTGTCCCTGCGATGGACTGGTGTCCAGGGTGTGACCCTGCCTTTTGTCCTATGTCAGCCGGGATTGGCACCAGCGACCCTCAGGTAGAAGATGGGTGTTTTTGGACATGCACACACACGAAGAACGTGCAAACTCCACACAGACAGGTCCAGACTGGTACTCAAACCACCAACCTTCTTGCTGTGAGGCAACAATGCACCACTGTGTGGCCCCCAGGACATGTGTAAAGGCTGCAAATGTCTTCCACACAGCATTTGGAGCATTGTGTTTTGGAAACGGCGGTTATTATAAATGGAAACTGCCAAAATATCATATACAACAGCTAGAGGTGAAAGACTGTATGGAATATTTGTTAGGAAATAAAGGTTGTGATGCTGCTTTGGGACCAAGTGGCAGCTGCGGTTGTGGCATCATCATAATGTTGAGGGTTTTGCAAGTAGAAATTCACAGACATGGGAACTAAATGGGAACTGTAGATCCACAACTAGCGATTGAGATATTTGGCTCACTTTCCCATTTACTTCCATTCAAATTGAGTGCTATTCAGTATATTGTTACTTCCAAGTCGGCCTCATCCAGCAAACCAGAAGACTAAGTCCACTTTGTATCCGACAGTAAAAAAAAGTGATATTGAACCATTCCTTGTATGTGTATTACAGAGAGAAAAATGTGGTTTACAGTGCAACTCTGAGCATTTGCTAACAGCATTCCTTCTATTATCACATCGGTCTACTACTTAAAAACCTTTATTTATTTATTTATTGAAGAGGCGATATTAAATGCTCTTCATCATCTCAAAAAAAGGCTCTTCCACTGTGTAGCGCCTTGGAATTTGTGATAAAGCCAGTCCATCATATTTTACCTGAAGCATATCCAATTCGAGGAGTATGTCACGCCTGGTAAAAGAGGCTGCAAAGGGAAAAATCATAGTGCGTAGCAGTGCAGGGAGGAGTGTGTGAAACGCGAGGAAGAGAGAGATATACACGGAGAGGAAGAGAGAGGAATACAGGAGAAGGAGCAGCCGAGCCTGCTGTGGCCTGCTGGATGTAATCAAACAAGGGTGAACAGGTTGTTCCACAGATGGCTGATCCCCAGAATCCTCCGATTTATTTCCATGCTATACAGACGGCCGCTGTCACCGCGCGCAGGCGGTGTCAGCGTGGCAGCGTCGTCTTGCACACACCACTAAACTCTGACACTTTTGTCTCACCTGTCTGGAATCAATTTCAAACAGAGGCTTCTGTGGGGTTTTTTTGTGTGTGTGCGCGTGAAAACAAACAAGTTTAGCATGAAGGGGGAAAAAAAGAAGTCGATTCACAATCTCCCGTAACGTTGGAGCACTGAACTCTCTTGTTATGGATTCCGCCGCTATATAATTACAACGCAGCGGAGCTCGATGGGGAAGTGAGACGGCGCGCGTCTCGACAGCTTCGTGTTCATTAATGCTTTAAAGTGTTGACAGAAATGAGATGTTTTGGTTTATTATGGTCACGTTGCTTTCGTTAATCGCCGTTTTCGCTTGTATTCTGGCGTCTCATCGACTTCACATTTTTCACTCCGGAAACATCACGTAACAAAGTACAAATACTTCAAGTACGAAATTCAAGTATCAGGACTTGACTTTATTTATCATATTTCTTGCGACTTTTACTTTTACTTCACTACATTTCCTCCAACTATCTTTGTTACTACCAAATAAAATCAGAAGGAGAAGAGTTGGTATTATGGTCTGTATTTAGTTAGAGCTCTTCTAATCTTAATGAGCTGCTTTACACTTCACTTTTCACCCATTCACACACCGCTGCAACATCAATTGATTGAACCCACAACTTTCCAGTTGAAAGACAACTCGCCCTACCGCTGAGCCACCACGGCTCAATCCTAACTCATCACATAAGTCCAGTAAATGTCATATACTTTAAGACTTTTACTTAAGTAATATTATATAAAAAACAAAAAGTGACTTCAACTTCTACCAAAGTCCTTTTCTGGTGTAAGAAACTCGATCACTGATCCCGCTCCTCACTTTTCTTCTCACTTCCCTCCAGATTGATGTTGAGTGATGCCAGGACAGTGAGCAGCACCATGCGTGGCACGAGGTCAGGGGTCACAGCCCTCTTCATGATGGTTCTCCTCCGACTGGCGCAGACTCAAGAGGCTCCTTTAGTCCCAGGTAAGACGTGACACACATAACCCGGCATGCGCGTCCGTCGCTGTCTGACGTTGTGAGCTTTGTTGTTTCCATGTCGTAGTAAACCTCAGAGTTTGAGGAGTTACATCAGTAGTTTGGCATCTGACAGCTTGATGACACGCTGTTTTCCCCTCTCGTCAGGTTTGTAACTGCTTCACAACGGTGCTTCTCGTTGGAACTTGTGTTTTGTCTCGGATCGATGCTGAAATCTAGTCATTTCTTTTCCATGGGCTTTAACCTACGTCAGCAGAATGAATGTCATCAAAACCCACTGTTATCTGTGCGAGTTTCCTGGGCAAAAACAAAACCTCCTTGGCAGAGGTAATTATCTGTGATGTTATCATTAAAGAAAAAACCTAATGTACAAAGAATTCCCCTAGCGCCAAATATCACGCCCGTATCCGAAACCGTCTCTCCGAGTTTTAATGTGCGACCTTGAGTCGGGAACGCGGAGTTCTCTGCGCGGTTGAGTCATATCGGTTAAAAATAAACGCGACCAAAACTTTAATGTAGTTTTATTGAAATGTACTTATGTCCCTGAGTCAGTGAGTAAGTTCATTTCTTTCTTTTTTTTTAATGTTTTGTTTGAAGAAAGTGAAAATGGCAACTGGTTCTCATTATTTTCTTACTTTTATAATTAGACCATCATTTGTTTTTGAAAGCCTTTCATACGTAATATATAAAGACGACAGCTTATTTTACTTATATGTATTCTTTTCTGCATAGATCCTTTAAGATACACCTGTCATGACTGCGGTCACGTTGTCATGTGTCTCTATCTCGGATAAGAACGTTATAAAAAAATAAAAAGCACAGTTGAGTGCTGAACCAGTTCCACAGCGTTGGTTTCACTCCTCTTTCCACACACACACACACACACACACAGCTCTCCTCAGACAGGGAAGGCAGATCCATGCGGCGCTGCGTAGCCGAGCGTTTCACACCCACTGCTTTCTGTTATTAGCTGTTCTGGCTCCTTTGCCTCTTTCTGTTGCCTTTTCACCTCTCTTTCATTTCCTTTAAACCACGTCTTCTTTCTGTTCTTTTGCAAACCGTATCTTTATATGGAGTTTATGTGTCAAGCACATAAGGCAGCGTGAAGCTCCCTGTGCTATGATTTAATGGTGTGTGTGTGTGTGTGTGTGTATTTGATACCTTTACAGTACAGTAGCACTCTTAAGAAACCAAAACCTGGTCGTTAATAAGGCAGAACCTAATTTCTAAGGAACTGGTTAACCCTTTAAAGGCCCTGGTATACTTCCACACATCAAATCTGGGCGTTACGCGTTGATGATGCACACCTGAATTACGCGACAGCATGTGCTATCGGAAAAATTCCAACTGTTTCTGAAAGCTGAGAAGTTGCACATCGAAACCGACATGTGGTTATTACGGTAATTTCACCACTCGCGCTGTTGCAGGAAGCTGGCGAATCAGTGTCAGTGCCTGGACATAGTTTCCATTTTTTTTTGGCCTGTTTTTGCACATTTGAGACAAAAAAAGACTCAAACTCATACAGTGTTTTTTTTCTCAATAAGACTTTAAAAACACTTTTATAACATGCAGTAATTTGTAAAATAACTGCCGGATATTGAACGTTATTCTGGGAAAATGGGTAAAAGCACATTTTCTGGCCCTTTTATGGTTAAAATAAGCAAAACAAAAAAATCCAGATGGATATTTTAAGGCTTGTTTAGGGCTAAAATTTGAATTAGGTTAAGGTTAGATGAATGGAAATCAATGCAGTAGAAGAATAGTTGTGTGTTTACTGACCTTCTCTGTCTTAAACGCTGACCTTTGTCATGACTAGGAGTCCTCATAGAGACCAAAACCTGGTCCGAATGAGGCAGAAACTCATTTCTAAAGGGAGCTAGTTGAGTTCAAGGCTAGAAACGGATGCTACAGAGCACCAGGACTAAAGGTGTTCCTTATATCCGTGTCACCTTTTTTTTTTTTTTTTTAATAATCTGCTGTCACTGCAGCTGAAATAATACACAGCGATATCCATAAAAACTTTAAGAGCAGCGGGATGTTTCGGCGTCTGCGTCTGCACTGGAGTTAGGAAGAAAAGATTGAAAAAGGAAGATTGTCTCTGTGAAGGCGCTTCATGCCTCAAGCAAAGTGTTTAAGCTTCAGCGACAGTTCCCCTGCACCTGAGAGCGATGTCAAATCTGCGTCACGATTCTGACTCTCTGCAAAAGTGTCAGCGCAGTAAAGAGACTGTCATGAATACCGAGATGTGGGCTGGGGAGCCGGGAATTCTGTCTGCGCCGTGCTCTCTCCCCTCTATTGTCTCTCAGCGAGAGGGAAATGTCAAGGCACGACTTGGGTTTTAGTTTTATGCATATACCTTCTGAGCGACAGCGACTTTAATTGACTGTTTCACAGGAGCACTTTTGCAAAAGGAGGTGGTGAGGTTAGGTCGCTGGATCACAGTCCGTCTGATTTACGCGCAAAGTTTTTAAAGTAGCTAAACGGAACAGTTTCGTCTTCTTCTTAAAATAAATGTAAACAAATTCCTGTGATGTTCAAAATATTCAGTCAAATGAATTCACAGAATGATGAAGACGTTTGGATCTTGTGTCGCCCGGCGACAGGAAGGCATTGGTTTTATATCAAGACAAACAGAGGTTGACGTAAAACACAAAGAAGTTCCCACAAAATGCTTCAGCTGCTGCTTAAAAAAAAAGTCCAAGCCCCCTTTTCTTCAGACCTCCCACCGAAGCCACGCCTCCAGAGCACAGGAACGCGCAACGAACACAGATTCACGAGCGCTGACTGCGCAGCATCGCTAACCTTCGGTACTTTTGGGTTGACGCTAACTTATTTGGATACTGGTTCAAATGACAACATGGTGCCGAAAAACAACAAATACTCGCAAAAGATCACAGAGACATAAAGTCCCGCCTGTCCAGTAGAAACAGAGCCACCGTTCGAACGCAGCACCGACGTTCACTCTGGTCTTGGATTGTTCTGCATCAGCCTTTTTCTTGGCAGTAGCTTTTCCCCAAAAAACGTCTTTCCTTTGAGACCGTCACCTGTTGTTGGCAGCTTTTTCTGTCATAACGCTGCTGCCACTTTCTCGTTGGATTTAGCAAGCTAGCATGAACTCTGGCGCTGTCTTCCGGGCAAGCGCGAGTACTGCACAAAGAGGTGTACGTACATGGGGGGAGGGGAGGGTCGATGACAGTTTGACGGTAAGAAAATGACCTCCCATCCCACCTTTAACAGGATAAATGCTTTGTGTCCCTGTCCACCCCTGTCCTGTCTTGCAGCTGTATACACACAAATGCTCCCTGAATCAAGTCTGATAAGTCATTTCTGTTCATGGAGACCAAACAGAGGCAGAATAATAACAACTATATAATATAGCCAAAGTAGCCTTTACTTCAAAGAGGACTATATGTGTTCTCTTGTCCACTAAAGCACAGTATGAAGTTCACTGTTATTGATTAAAGGTAGTAACTGTTATCTGGAGGAAAAACTGCAATGTTTCTGTTGCTGCTCGTCGAAAGTTGTCCTCTTTCTTTATCTGGAGGAGCACACGTCAAACTGCGCTCGCTCCTCCGTGAGCGGCAGCTATCACTCTGAATTCCAGTGCTATGATACGTAATCTGTATATGGCAGAAAAGAGTGGGAAAGGACAAAGAGATTAAGACAGAAAAAACCCAGAATACTTTAGGCACATCTATTTCAACAGAGAGAGGTGTGTGGGACAGCAGTGACTCAGAAGAAGAAACTCACACACACACACCGTCCAACTTTCACTGATGAATTTATTATTATAGACTTTTGGAGCTAGCCCTTCATCAGGTAAATGGTTTCCTGGCAACCATCTTAGATCAGATGAGAGTAGCTGCGACCAATCGTCATAGATTCCACTCCGAAACAATCATCAGTGATATAAAAACGTTCAAAAATATAAAATATAAAGTATAAAATAGGTTTTCAAAGGAAATTTGCATCCACCTCAATCACAGAAGTGACATATTCTGTCGCCCCCAATCAGCTGACTGTTGTGGGTGGAGCCAGTTTAGCTCTGCCCTGTTCATACCATATCATTTTGACCAGGAATTGGTACCCCATGGAACTATTCCTAATGGAAACTCAAAAAAACGGCCCATGTACAATAAAAATAAATGAATAAATTGGCTGGATTTCAGCAACTTTTCATGATTATTATTGTTATCATAGCAGATTTTGTACATTTTATTTTTTAAAATTGTTTTATTGGACACTTAAGCACATATTTATTTCATATTTTTTTATTATTTTTTAAAATGTGCCATGGAAATAAATATCATTTAAAGGTCCAGAGTGTCAGATTTTGGTGAAATGGTTTACCTATGCAGAAATTTAATATAAAAACAATTATACTGATGGTTTTTTTGTGACTTTTTAGAGTGCAATCACCTGAATGTTTGAATAGTTGTTTTCATTATCACGTAATGAGCCCTTAATTTTTGAACACCTTTTATAGTTTTATGATAATGTGCCTGCTACAACAGGCAACTGCACCATTAGATGCTGCTAAATCCTGCACACTGTCCCTTTAATCTTAAATATTTTTGACTTTAAGAGGGTATTACTTTTGTTAAGTGAACTCCTGGCATCCACTTTTACTTTTTAAAACCGTTAGGATGGACTTTTTATACAGGGCTACACAATAGATGGATGACTGGATGTTGGCACATGAGACGAGGAAACACTGTATTTCTATCAATAACTTTTGAACTGAATTCTACACCAGTGTCGTCCGCTCAGCGAAACATCCTCACATTTTTACCTGATGATCAATAATTTCCCATGCTGCCTCAGTGCAACAGGTGCCTCATATTTTTAAACGTGGGGTTGTGTGGGGAGAAGACGTCCGAGTCGCGCTGTGTCTTACAGACGCGGAGAGCATTCGGAGACAAAGCGATACATGCAATATTAATGTGCCGCTGTGTCAGGGTGGAGAATGTTTGTTGACTTCATACCAGTGATGCTTTTTCATTGGCGAGGCTGACCTTAAATTTGATTATTAGAGAAGCTAAAAACACCACACACACACACAAGATATTGCAACTGTCACGGATGTGCAGTACAGCTTCTGTACCAAATTAAATTTACTCATTCTTCTTTTGTGCAACTTAAAAAGAAAACTTTCCACTCTCCTTGATATTGTACAGAGAGGAATGTGTGTTCTTCCTCCACAGGATGTGTTAAATGTGTCCTAAATCACGAGTCACATTCTGGAGTGGCACAGTCAGTCCTGACCTCAACTCGACTGAGATGCTATAGCATGACTTCAAGAGAACGATTCATACCAGACATCCCCTCCTGGCCACTGTGCAGGTCTGATCTGCAACTATAGGAAACATGCCAAAGGACGGTCAACCGGTTACTAAATCGAAGGATTCACATCCTTTTCTATGGAATTAGATTTGTGTCAATATTTTCAAACAACACTTTTTCAAAAGCAAATAAAATATCAGTTTAAAAATATATTTTATTGTTTGAAAATACACTTGTTCTTAGCGCTCCCTCACTTGTTCTTTGCACACAGAACTTAGAGTCATTGTCCGTCTGGAAATCCAAGCCTGTGACTACTTCAGGGAGTGCCAAGATAAATGAGGGAGTGCAAAGAACAAATAAGGGAGCACAAAAAACAAGTGAGGGAGTGCAGAGAACAAATGAGAGAGCGCAAAGAACAAATGAGGGAGTGCAAAGAACAAATGAGGGAGTGCAGAGAACAAATGAGAGAGCACAAAGACCAAGTGAGGGAGCACAGAGACCAAGTGAGGGAGCACAGAGAACAAGTGAGGGAGCGCAGAGAACAAGTGAGGGAGTGCAGAGAACAAGTGAGGGAATGCAGAGAACAAATGAGAGAGCGCAAAGAACAAATGAGGGGCCGCAAAGAACAAATGAGGGAGTGCAAAGAACAAATGAGGGAGTTGAGGGACCGCAAAGAACAAATGAGGGAATGCAAAGAACAAATGAGGGACCGCAAAGAACAAATGAGGGAGTGCAAAGAACAGATAAGGGAGTACAAAAAACAAGTAGACTGTGTTTGTCTGTTGTTATGACTTTAGATGAAGATCAGATCACATTTCATGACTAATTTATGCAGAAATCCAGGTTCCTTCCAAAGGGGTTCCCATACTTGTTCTTGCAGGAGGGAGAGAGGACAGGCCGTGTGTCATACTCTGGCTTCCACATTAGACCCCTTTTTTTTACGCTCAGTATTCCGCGTGCGTGCCACCCAGGGGTGATTAAATATGTGGTTAATACAGCACCATGGGAGTATTGAATTACACAGGAGCCACGCTGACCTTTTTAAATTACAGAACCAATTGTGCGCAACGGCGGAGGAAGTTTATAACAGGTGCTGCCAAGACGGAGCCCGGAGGAGAATGGATCTGCTGCAGCTGTCCTGCTGACGATCTCCTTATTAGTGTTGTGCACTATAAGCAGCCTGTTTAACACTCGCACTCTCTAACGCTGTGGCTCTCAATTTACGGCCCTTTTTGTCCCTCTGTGTTGTGTACACACACACACACACACATATATATAAACTAATCTGACATTTCATTTCACTGTTGATGAGACGCGTATCACTCTTGACACAATGTCGCCCCCCACTCCATAAATCTCAATTTTTTTTTTTCTTTTCTCGAATGCAACCGAGTCAGCATCTTATTGGCTCCGCTGATACGTGAAGGTCGTCTCCGACGTCTGATCTAATGTGAATATAAAGTCAGAAAAATGAAGCGGTCTACTTTGGCCACCCTTCGCGTGTGTCTCCACGGCAGTCGGGGGGACGGCTGTGCTCGTCCTCGGTCCCCGTGGAGACAATTTGAAAGACCTGACTGGCAGCGCCGCGGCAATCTTCAGTTGGCAAAGAGCAGACGGAGGCTTTTTACCAATGAAATGTCAAAAAAAAAAAACTAAATCAATAAAGTATTCTTTGCCCGACTTCCTGCAAACAGTCCTGTGATTGTGTTTGCGTGAGAAATCTTAACTCGTTTCACGGGGGGGAGATCGTTGCCAAAGGGGAGAAGCTCTTTGCATTTTGTGTAATGAAAATCCTGTAACGGAATGTTTACAATATGATTTTATGACACCGTTTGTTCTCACGCAGCATATTAAACAACTTTGTCAGAAGAGAAAACTTTAGCGAAACCTGATTTGTCAAAGCAAACCCTGACTCTTTGTCACTTGAAACTGCATCTGTGCTTATTCCGCGTGTCAGTCACTGCGTTTATTTCCATTCTTAAACACTTTATCAGCTCCCTTTGTTGTGTTTTCAACATTTCGTTATACGTTATGAGTTTAATCTGTTTCAGCAGCCACTATTAAAAGTATGTTACATATACGGTCGTATTTGTGTTTAATGGAAAACGACAAGTTTTTTTTTTTTGTGTTTACAGCTGGAACCAAACTATCGAGCCAAATTATTGAGGTTTTGTTGAGTCGAGCCCTGAATCGAAGGGTCAGACTGTGTCTGCACTAAAAACTCGTCCGGTTACGTCACTGTGGGTACGATCTCCAGCTGTTTTCCATCTTCTGTGAGATTAAAATGATCGTTCATCAAGAGTTATTTTGCCTCATCCTCCGGCTGTGAAATTAAAAGTGGAATATAATCTCATCGACTGTCTCTGTCTGAGTAATATGAAGTATCCGATTACTGTGAAATCACAGTAACATATGGAATAGTTGTAAGGTTGCAGTAAAATACAGTGCTTACATAGTAATAAATGGGATAATTTGGGGGTTGCCGTAAAATACGGCTAATAAATGCTGCTAAATGACAGTAATACATGGAAAAAGTGTAATGTTAAAATAAAATGTAGTATTTACATAGAAATATATGGAATAATTATGAAGTTATTGTGAAATACAGTATTTAAATACTGCTAAATTACCGTAATATATGGCACAGTTGTGGGGTTACAGTATTTGCATAGTAATGTATAGAAAACTTGCAGTGAAATACACGATTTAAATGTTGCTAAATTACCGTAATATATGAAATAATTGTGATGTTAAAGCAAAATATAGTATTAAATAGTAATGTATAGAATACTTGTAAACTTGCAGTGAAATACACAATTTAAATACTGCTAAATTACTGTAATATATGGCACAGTTGTGGGGTTAGACTATTTGCATAGTAATATATAGAATACTTGTAAAACTACAGTGAAATACAGTATTTAAATACTGCTAAATTACCATAATATGTGGAATAATTGTGACGTTAAAGCGAAATGTATAGTATTAAATAGTAACATATGGAATAATTATGGAGTTACCGTAAAAAAAAGAATTTATATAATGCTAAATTACCGTAATATATGGTACAATTTTAAGGTTGCACCAAAATACAGTATTTAACACAGTCATATATATAGAATTGTATTGAAGTTGCAGTTTTGTTCATTTAAACAGTGGCAGGTGAATGTGAATGGTACCTGGTACTATGGTACTATGGTACTATGGTACCTGGTACTATGGTACCTAGGACGCTGCTCTTTGGTCTGATCGTCCCGAATCTTTGGCTTGATGGTCAGTGACCTGGGTGGCAAGATGATGAAGTTTACGACAGCCAACGCAAGAGCAAGCAGCGGAGCTAGTATGACATTTATTTTGGCATATTGACTCCGGTTCTGTGTGGATAAATGAGAGGATACGAAAAACTTTTGCAGATTCTGTTAACGCTTAATCTCTTAATCTATGTCCTATGTTGAGTCTGCTTCATCTCCTGTTTCATGAGGCATATTTTAAATACTTGGTCATGTATTTGGTTCTTGATTTTCTTTATAACTGCACATTTACTTCACTGTTTTCGAAACAGGCAGCGGTGATTTCCTTATTCAATTTATTTGCGTCAGGGACCGTGTACAAACTACATTAATCTCAGTTTGAGGACCGAGAGAAAGCGTTGTATCAGATTTAGCTGCTATAATGTCCATCTACTGTTTTCGCTCTGCTGTCTCTGTTTTTGAGGTAACTTTGCTCTTAGGTTATGTTTTTCTTTTGTGTTTTTTTTTGGTTTAAAGTATCTGAAAATATTCCTCTGTCCTGGGGCGAACAGCCTAGTGTTTATCATTACTCTCCCTCCCTCCCTCTCTTTCTCTCCCTCCCTCCCTCCCTCCCTCTCTCCATCCAGCCACCATTTAATTACAGAGCAGGACACACGCCAGTGTTTCCTCATCACTCTCCCTCCACCCTCGGGCCATCATTTAATGATGAAAAATGTGCTCCGGGAGGTTTGGGCATTTGTTGTTTTATTATTCTGCTTCTTTTTTACTCTCCAGCCCTTTTCTCCTTTTTGTCATGATGGTCTTGTTTGTGTGTCTAAAGAGAGAGTGAGAGATGTGTCTGTATACACTGCACAGTGTGTGTTTTCCCTCTCATATTTAGCTCTAAGGCTTGAAATGTGCTGTCCTGAGCTCCAGAGTGTTGATTCTTTTCTTCTTCTTTTTTTTTTATTCCACACCTTCAGTTACAGCTCCACGTGTATCGACTGTACTTCAGTCTGTTCTGGGCCCGATTTAGAACACATCTAACACGAGGGGAAGGTGAAATGTGCGGCTTCATGTTCAGGGGGGGTGTAAAGTAAAAAAAACAAACAAAAACAACACAACACCACCACCGCCGCGAAAGAGACTTGACATCGGGATGAACTGAAGAGAGCGAAAACACAACTTTGATCATTTAATGTGCTTTGAGGTTTTAAGTGTGCGCAGGACAATACACAACGGCAGTTTAAGCAAGAGCAACAGAAAAGTTGTGAGGTCATCACAAAAAAATGTTGCTGAGTATAATTCAGACATCATTAGCACCGTCTAATGAACCAGCAAGGAAACTTTTCCCAACTAAGCTGCAGATTTACTTTAAACTTTTATGGAGTTTGAGGCTAAATGATTGAATAACCCCAGTTATAACGTTAACGTGAACAGATAACATTGAAACTGAATTATCTGGGAATAATCCTCAGTAACAATCAATATTGAGATTGCCGTTCAGGCCATAATATCAGAGACGCCTTATGTTGTTGTTACAAGTATATAGAAATCGTTACAATATCAATAACACGATGAGATATTAACCTAAAACAACTCATTTTATGTCAGTGAAGGTTCTTAGTCGTCCCCCCCACTCCCTCTCGTTCTACTTAACATCTCTCTAGGCCGGTATCAGCCTCAGAGGTTACTGTAAATACCTGGTTCTTCCTACACAGCATGAGACGTTAATTTTTTTGTATGATTGTTTGCTGTTGAATATTCATACACGTGTGTGTGTGACTGTGATTATCAGTTTATTCAGATCCACTTTTGCTGTCACTCAGGATTTCTTACTTCCTGTGGCGCTCACTCACAATAGAACGTATGAAACAGAACATACCAAATGTTAAAGCTAATCTCATCTCTCATGTGGATTATAATCTACAAACTAGTTTAATAATATTTATTTTTGTTTGGATCGGTTTGAAGAAGTCATACTTTTCTGTCATCAACGCTGACTTTGTCGCAACTAGTAGTCCCCATCGAGACCAAAAACCTGGTCCTGATGAGGCGGAACCTCCTTTCTGAGGAACTGAGTTAAGTTTAGGACTAAGATTTAATTTGTGGTTGAGGTTAAAGTTAGAGATGAAGTGATCCGGGTTACAGGGATGAGGCTTTGTTACGGCGGACCACGCGAGTGCAAGTCGATGCAGTGTCCTCAGAAGAACAGCTGCGCAAACCTGTGTGTGTTTGCACACGGTGAGGTGTGTGTGTGCGTGTGTGTGTTTGTGTGTTCACTTGTATGCATGTGCGATTATGTTTTGCTGTGCATGCAGCCCAGTTTATTGATTTCCACAGAGACATGACACAGGCACCTCTGCATCTTTTCACCGCGTACCCTCAATCTGCCCCACACACACACACACACACACAGGTACCCCCCCTTCCATGTCCCCACTCCCCACTCCCCACTCTCTCGCTCTCTCTCAGGGGTTGTGCTGTGGGGCTGCGGGAGAGTGTCCTCTCACAAATGAATTTCTCCTCACATCCCTCTCTCCATTAAAGAACCTGTTTGTGCAGCTCGCCACTCTCCCCTGCAGCTGTTTGTGCTCTCTCTCTCTCTCTCTCACACACACACACACACACACACACACACAAGTGCTTGTTATTTATACGACATATATGTGCTTGATTTTTTTACTCATCTATTTTAAACGGAACATCCCATTTAAAAGCACCAGATGTCGCCTTTAAAGCCGCAGTGCGTAACTTTTACATTGACCGTAAATGAACGCGCGTTACATTCTAACGAGTTCTAATGTGTCGCCCGGGGACATTTCAGCGCTGCACACAGGTTGAAATAGGACTGAAAAAAAGCACAAAGAAGTGTCCACGAAAAGATTCAGAGTTAAATTCAGAAGAAAAGCGTCTTGTTTCCGCCCGTCCCTGCTCTGCTGCTGTATACAAACAAACACTCCCTCGGTCAGGTCTGATAGTTTTGCTTGTCAGAGCCGTTTTTCACAAGGAGGAAGCAGCAAATCACCTCTGTTCGAGAAAAACCAGAGCAAATCACTTAGATTTATCTTATTTTAGTTTATACATGTTTTTCTGTTTCTAATTGTCCATTTTAACCATTTTATTTGGTGATAAAAAGCAAGTTTCAAAAGCACAAAAGCAAAAAAACGTCGCCACAAACTGTCGATCTGGACGCTGTGTTCGTCTGTGTAGATTGGATAAACTGAGGGACTCGCAGACAAATTGAGCGACGTCCATGATTGGAAATCCATGTGTCTGCGTGCTTGGCAGGACAATGACTGAATCTCTGTTTGTCTCCTCAGAAATCACAAACACCGATTTCCAGACAGACTCTGTTGATTTTCACTTTCCGAACGCGGGGAAACTCTGTGTTTATCTTTATCCGTGTACGCGGCGGCGAGGGGGGGGGCGGGGATTAGTTTGGCCCGTTTATGAAAAGTTTTTTTAAAATGAGGGGAAGAAGAAGAAGAAGAAGAAGAAGAGTTCTTGAAAGTCACAGCTCCATCTTGATGTTCAATTGAATCGGAGTTTTAAAGGATTTGCAAGCACCACTGGGAATCCCTTTGCGTGTCGCCTAAATGGCCTTTGTAAAAGACTGAATTGTGAGCTCCCCCCCCCCCCCTCTTTCCCTTATGAGACAAGATATTGGAGATGATATCCCCCCTCTATTCTGGCAAGCGGCCGTTTTTAAATGGAACCTCTTTCAGCGCTTTCATTTGTCAATCAGTCTGAAGAGTGAGTCTCCAACGGTGTCTCAATGCGAGGCTGTAATTGTCAGCGTCCCCTTCTGCCCGACGCACGGCCCGGCGCTTTGCATGTGAAAGGATCCTGAAAGAGGACGTGAGCGCTGAATTAATATCCAAACCACCCTTTTGTCTCCATCACTTTTGGCTTCTGCTGCCAGGAGACACCGAGGCAGACATGTGGACAATCGATGGGGAAGAGGAGACGTTTCATTTTTTTTGTTAAATGAAAACGGAATCGTTCAATGCGAGGAGTTAAAGCCAAGTGTGGTTTCATTTCTCTCTCCAAGTCTATTTACGTTGAAAGATTAGTGGAGAGATTACGCTTCATCCTTTATCATGCGTCTTTTGTTCCGAATAATACGCTCTGTGTATAATAATATAGGGACAGACACTGAGGAGACGCAGATATAAACAAGTTCTCATAAAGGAATTTCACGCAAATAAACCAAACACAGAAGACGCCAGATTTCTCATTGTCAGTTTAATCGTAAAAACCCGCGTAGTCACCCGCCAAAGTCAAAGATGATTAAACTTTGTGTTGCTGTCCAATGAGACACAAAATTGACCTGGCAAACACCCATTTATGATTGATTTCATTGTCTGATGAAACTGAAGCACGTCCTTGTTTTCAAACTCCACTCCCCTCATTTATTATATATCTATTTATATAGACTGTATATAAATGTAATGAGATAGCAGCTCTTAAATAGGAAAATCAATGCGCGTAAACACGTCCTCTGCACCTTTTTTTTTGTCTCCTTCAGTCGTAAATGAACAGAACACCAAATTTTTTTTTGATTAGCAAAATAGCTTTGTGAGTGCACTAAAGGTGTGAGTGATCACTCTGCTGCAGAGGCTTCCAAAACACCAAGGTGTCAGAAAATGTGTGAACGTGAGAGTGTCTGTCTCTGAAATATCAATGTTTTTGCCTCTGAAACAAAAAAACAACAACCCAAAAAACTGAGAAAATAGATCCTGCTCCACTTTTACTTGAATGCTTTAATATTCCGGCCACATCTGCCTATGTGTGAGTCCTGCTTTACCTCTGCGCTCAACACAAAAACGATAAGCGATGATAGTCGTCTGTCGGGCGCCGCTGTCGTCTATTGTGTTTTTAGGAAATGAAACACTGCCATTTTATGAGTTTCCCTTATCTCTGCCTAATGTTTTTGCCCCACCTGCGCCCTCATAATCTCCACAAACACTCGCTCTAGCATCGCGATGACGACTGCGCGCCGCGCCGTGATGTGGATAAGAAATGTTAGAGGACGTTTTGGTTGAGAGGATGACTGCGTGAGAGTCTTGATGCGATGCAGAAGGATCGAGAACGTAAGAAAATAGGTCTGTCACACTTTGGTGGAGGTGTCGTTAAGATATTGATACCAAAACTCATCATTACTCTTGTTGATACTTCTCCGTAATTTGATGCTGACGATGCCTGAATGCAAATGTATGCTGGAGAGCTAGCTAATTTAATCCTGACTCATATACCTCGTTTCGACCGACTTATGCTGCTGGCGGCCTGGATTTTTTGGGATTTTATGGCTGTAGAATTGTCAAAGAAATGTTCAATGAGTCCCTTTCCCTTTCAATATCTGGCGGTTATTGAACCGTTTAGGAATCGCGGTACTGAGAAGCTGGTGTGACACAGTGTGACGCGCTGGTATATGGGCGTCTTCTACTCCATCTTCTACTGCTTTATCCTCCACAGGGGGGCGCTGTGCCAATCTCAGCTGACATAGGATGAAAGGTGGTTTCACGCCCTGGACCGATCGCCAGGCCATAGTTTTTGACTTTTGTCTAAGAGTTACGGTAATGAGAAGTGCGCATGCCAAATCCTGTCAGGATGGTAACAGAAGGGTTAAAGGCCCCTTTACACCTAGCGTGCAAGTGGAACGGTTCTTTTTAGTACGGTATGGTACGTATTTTTTTGCGTTTCCATGAGGAATAGTACCAAAATAACCGTCTATTTTTCAGTACCCTTCCGTTGGGGTACCAGAGTAATGGTACGGTACGGGGTGGAGCTAGACCCACGACAGTCAGCTGATTGGGCGACAGAAAAGCTTCAGTCTATTCTCATACCAAGTTTGACATCTTGTTGAGACAAACAGTTGTTCTCTGTCGTGTCGCGTTCGCTGTTTGTTGATCCCAAACCTGGTCACTTTATTATATTGACTTCATAGTATGGGTTTACATATCATATCAAATTTGTCAATGTCTGATGGAGTGATTTTGGCCAGTGTTGGTCCGATACCGCTTCTAAATATGGATTTCGGCTCATCCATAACCATCCATACTGACCCATGAGGATATCCACATCCTTGCTGCTCTACCTTGAGTCATACAGTATATTCTATTTACCTCAATGTTTCTGTCTTTATCTAAATTCTCAAACTAAATATCAATATCCCATTTTCCCTCTCCTGAGTGACATCAGGTCGAGAGACAGAGATATTTTTTCTGTTTGATTGTCTACAAGATATTTCCCCAGGCACTGATGTCCGTATCCGTGTTATAGGCTTGATATACAACCCCATTTACCTCATGTTTACTGCAACCTCCCCGCAGCTTTAATTAACAGAGAAAGGTGCCCCTGTTGCTCTTGAACAAGCTCACCTGATCAATTATTCCCCCTTTCGAAAGCGCGCGCATCCACACAGAAAATGACATTAAACCAGCAAATTCTCCTAATTGACTGAAATCAGACAAGGAAAGGTGACACGGTATAGTTCTCCGTCAGCTCTAAATGCCACCCAGGAAAGCGCGTACACATAGACAAATGGGGAAATTAATTTGCAACCAAAAACCCATTGCAGGATTTCTCCCGTCCTTATCTCGCCACGTGAACTTCACACGGAGCGGGGATGACATTGGTTTTATTACCAAGGAGCGCTGTCGACGGCGGGCGCGCGGGAGGGATGAGCGAAAGTGCTGACGAGCTGAAACGAGCGGGTGATCAGTCACCGGCTGGGTGCTCATCACGCACGCTCAAGGATGCCGAGAGGACCTTGGCCTCTAGCATGTGATTGCTCGGATATGGCAGGGCCAAGTATCGGGGTTAAACACACAAGGCTCTGCGGCAACATTTCAGGAAAGGGAAAACCCACATGCACTCGTCGTACCACAGCCTTCACCGACTCGTACCGACTCGTACCTCCATACATTCAGTATTTCATTATGTCAAAAATATTTAGTGTTAATGAACAATGGAAAAACAAAACAACACAAGGTGTTATTGAGATGTTCAGACCAGCAAAACCAGAGCAAATTAAAGTGTATAAATTACGTATTACGTAACGTTCATCAAGTAAACATTTTTTTCCAGGTTTTACTCACATACAGTAAGATGCCAACTTATTACACTTCAGCATACATTCCTTGGACAATACAGAAGAAGTTTTAAATCTAAACTTCTTCTTTAATTTGCTTGAACGTAAGTTTAACCTCATTAATTATGCTTGATTTATTTTTTTAAATGCATTTTTTAGCCATGTAACTTACTTTGAATATACAGTAAATCAACATCCTCTAAACCAGTGATTCCCAAAGCCTGGGTTGGGACCCACAGATGGGTCGCAGGAGATTGTTTTTGGGTCCAAAAAACAAATCTACAGGATTTAACCTGATTTTACATGTGATTTTCTATATGTACATGAAGTTGTATTTTATTTACCAATACAACATATTGTTAGTTACAAATGAGCTTTTTTCATGATTTATACTCTTTGGCGTCACAATAGTTTGCCAATTCTAAAGGTGGCTCCCTGTTTGGGAAACACTGCTCTAGAACGGTTTCATAGTTTCAGTCTCTTAAGTCCAATAAGAGAATTGTGTGATTTACTGTACGACTCCACAGTTGTGTCATTTCACAATAATGGAGCCAGGAATCCAACCTACATCACCATCATTAAGTGCTGTAGTACAATCATGAATGTGTGGAGGGAATTTCATGACATTACGCCACATAAGATGTAGGTAATTAGATATAATATTCAATGAAATTGAAAAATCAACCTAAATTCAAGAGGAGACTTATTGACTATAATAGCCACACTGCACTGTTTTTTAAAGTAAGAGCTGTATAATATTATAATAAAATTAAAATGGGTCAAATGCGGTGCATATGAATGAAGTCTTAAACTGAATATTTATGTTCAGAAGCAATTCAGAATGCTCTCCCGTCTACAACCACCATTGAATCTTTTATGGTACGACCGTACCGTACCAGACGGACCGTGCCATTCTTTGACCCCATGGGCACTCTGTACACACACACACACACAGCTGCACATTCACAAACACATTTATTTGTATGGAACACTCGATGGTGATGTTGACTTATGTCAAGTGTCATTTTTTTTCCTGTCCTGTCCCCCCCTCCCTCTTGAATCTATATGTTGATGCCCCTCCCCCGTCCCTCCCGTCTCGCCCCCTCTGTCTCATATTAATGTCACGTCTCTGGGAGTAAGGGTGAGCGAGAGCAGCGCCGCCTTCTCTGCCGTTCTCTGCCCGGGTTTTATTGCCTGTGTCTGTCACACCTTCAGGCTTTGGTGCACAAGTGCAGCTGTGTATCCGACGCTGGCTTTTATCAGCTCTGTGCTGAGCCGACTGCACAAAGCGTGTAGCTTGAAGGTTACAGCGCCCCGCGAGCAGCCGCTCTACGATATATATATATATTGATATATCCTTCACGCCAATTTTATTGGTATAACATTGGTATTAGTCACGGATTTTTATGCCTGGGTAGATTTGATAGGAACCTCGCCGACTGCCGTTTGAGGATCTCTGACCTTTTTATCAGCTCAGCCAGTTCGTAAGATTCAGTCTTTGTGTCCTGGAAACTCAAGTATATCCCTCATAAAGTGTTTGTGACTTGTCCACCGCAGCACATACACTTCCTACATGCACTTGTTGCCAATTGACAGAAATAGCGGTCGCTATATTTGTCCCGTCTCTCAGTACTTGCTGTGAGGAGATCCATTCCTTATTGATTGCCGTGGCGCTGGTGAACAACAAAATCTAAGGTCCCCTTTTCTGTACAAAATGTCGACAAAAACATTCTGCAGAGGAAATTGATAGGTGAGGTATTAGCCGTCTTGCCCGCTAACAAAAAATCAGATAGTTTCTGATGGGGACAGTGTTTACTGCTCGGTTGCCATGGAGAAACGATCCCCGAAATACAGCATTTTATAGAAACTGACATATTTAACTTGGAGAACATCCACTTGTTTTGACTCGATGTGACTGCCGGAGCCGCTAATTAGCTTAATGTCGCGCGTTTATCGCGGGCTGTGATCGTTAATTTAGTCCTAAAGTGATGTATATAGAACAGACGGACATTCACGGGCCTCCGATAACTGTCAGTGGAGCATGTGGACGTAATTAAGCGAGTCACTTTTACACGACAGGCTCGGCACAAGCCACGTGCCGCCTCTGAATGTGCTTTACGCCGACGTGATGTACTCAAGTGAGCTGAGGTCAGTGGTGAATAAACCAGAGAAGCAAACGCAAGGGTTGTATGAAAAGAGTGAATGTTAGCAACTACTTATTTCAGAGCCTTTATGGAACACATTAGAGCTTTCAACAGTGTCTGGACCTCCATACAATCATTTAAATGGATGATGCTTTTTCTTTAAAACTTTATTCAACACAGTCACAACTGCTGTCAAATATGAAATGATAATGTACATTAAATCCTAAAATTGAGACAAGAAAAGCTTTGGAGCTTCTGAACAGCTTCGGAGTCATTGCGGTGGTTAAATGTCTTGTTGTAGGGAGATGGGAGGTCGTCTCCATCATCGCCCCTGACTGGAAAACCAGCCTTGAAAGATCAGCGATGAGTTGATAATGAGGATAAAAGTTTCACTTTAAACCCTCAGGAAATACTGAACGATTCTTTTGAATGATTCTAATGATTCAGTTGCACCGAAAAACAATTGCTTTTACCGTCACTAGTTGTGATGACAATTTCATGGCAGCTCGTGCTGGAGCTGGAACTGTATCGTGGAAAAGCGCCAAAAGTTCCCTTAAGTTTTACGAGTAGTGTATACAACGTTACCCCTATACATTTTACTTTCTTTTTTTTTAACATATAATACTTTTAAATCCAGTTGGTGACTTCTTTTTTGAGCCAGGCAGTATATTGTTCACCTTCAAAGTTAAGAGCCTCGTCACCTCGTGAGTGAGCTGGCCTTCGCGATCAAACGCGGCTCTGATCAGGTGATTAGACGAGTGGTGTGCACGTGGGTGAAAGCCTCAGCGGAGCTCGACCACCTCCCTCCCTTGGCTCGCTCACAACTCTGGGCGGTCAGGACGGACGGGGGCCCGCAGAAGGGCAAGGATGAAGCAGAAAGATACTCTGAATGACAGTTTTCAGCTGACAGCAAAGATCAATGACCCGACACACAAAGCTCTGGAGCGACGTTGTCTTTTGATAAGACGAGGCCTGGATGCCTCCTTCCACCTGGCTGCAATCCAGGTAAAATCGAAAGTCTTGTAGATTCCAGCGGCCAATTAATGAGTATCACTTGCAAATGATTGTGTCCTTCAGAGAATCTGATACTGTTTCAAAGAAAGAAGGGTGAAAAGGGACCTGTCGGAGACTGTGAGGTGGCGTTATCTCTGCTGAGTTTTGTGTGAGTGAAGGAAGTGGAGTGTGCGTGTGCATTTTGGTGCAGTTTTATGGGCAGAGCTGAGGTAAGTGGGCAGGTTCAAGGCCTCTTCATCTGCCGTTCATATGGAAATGTGAAATAATGAAGTCAACACTGTCACATCTCTCAGCGTTGTCATCGTAATAAAGGCCACTGGAGGTAATTCATTTCAGACAAAATAGTGAATACGGAATGACAGGGAAATGATGTCACAGAAGAGACGGTTTTGTGCCGTTGTCAAGGTTTATGTCCTCACAAATCTGTCAACGGGGTCTTTAACCATTAATAACTGTCACTTCTGTGCATTTTCACACATTAATTCCAGAGGCTATCTAGCCTATTCTAGGCAAATCTCTGAGGTCAGGTTCAAATAAGTCTGTATGGTGAAGATACAAGTGAATAGAATATGCATGAACCATATAAACGCCCTGCATTGGTCATTATGGTGTGTATATATATATATATATATATATATATATATATATATATTACACTACACATGTGCGGGGAATTGGTCACAGATTGACGTTGACATGCAGGAATTTAACCACATTTGGATCCAAACCAAATTCTTTGTGACCTTCATCTGGCACAGCAAAGTCCTCCAACTCTCCAAAGGCAGCATTTGTGATGTTACACACACCGAGTGCAAACCACCAACCACAACAAGGCCAGTCTGGCGGAAGGCCATGTTGTTCAAATCCATGATACAGTTCCAGCACGACTCTACCCGGTTGGGTATCGTTTTCCATTACTATAGTACCTCCTCAACGTGGGCAGAGTCAACACAATCGTTCTTCCTGCATGAGCGGAGCAGGGACTCCATCTGACACAGTCACTGAACTGAAATACCACCGAACAGTTCGTGATTCCGGCTCACGATCACCGGCTTTCAGCAGTGCTGTCACTAAATACACCAGACTCCTCAAATATTGAGATTTTAGACATTTCCTTTGCTAAATGGTGTTAGATTAACACATGTTTTCAGGATTTTTTAAGTCTTTTTTTAACTGATTCCAGTGACGACACTTTCTGACCAATCAGTGGCCGGCAAGCTGTTTATGTCACATTTGAGTATCGGCTCAGCTCGCTTAGAACCTCGCAAGAAGTGTCATTATTTATCACAGTCTTTGATTTTCTGTGTGATTTGAATCCAGAAATAATTAATTAGTCCCCTGAAAAAAACTGCTTTTTTAACAGCTATCCCAATTGAGAATAGAAAAACTTAGGTGCACTATAAAAGAGAAGAATAGCAATATTGGCATAATGTGTCATAATATCCAAAACTGAATAAATTAAACACACAGGGACAGAAGTGATAAGTGAATTAACAGGAGTGAACTGGGTTGTGTACATGATTAAGTACATGATTAAGTGTTCGAATATGCTCCGACATAAATGCAGAAAGTAAATGCAAGTGAATTTACAATGGGTTTGTGGTTTTGGTTTATTTTGTTGTCAAAATATAGATTTTGAGCTGAATTATTTCAGTCACCACGTATTTTATGTGCGATTTAAGTGTTTCCTTATTGGTTAGCAGTATATTTTGTGGAGTAGTGCATTTACCTTTGCCAAAAAAACACTTTAAATTTGCATATTTGTGTTCAAGGTAGCAGACCATTTCATTTTTGGTCACCATTACATGACTTCATCATGACTAGTGTCGATACACAAGCCTACAAGTTGATCTGTGGTCGGTCAGTTGTAGATTCAGCAAGATGATTTTTGGGGTATATTTTAAAATGACAATGCCAGGTTTCATCAGAGAGCATGAGTCATCATTTCCCAGCAGAGTCCAGACCTTTACTGCAGTAAGACTCTTTGGGATATGCTGGAGGTTCCAACTCTCCCTTCATAAATACAAGATAAAAAACGGACTCTGGGTGACATGGACAGACAGGTGTGTTTTACAGTCTGACTGTATTTCCAATTTTAAAGCATGTGCAACTTTTGATCTGACCTTAATGTTGTGTTCACACCGGACGTGACGCAAATTTATGGCGCCCATCGCATCTATCGCGTCTGTCGCTTCAGGTGAAATATTTCAACTTTTGCTAATTTCATCAGAAAGCAACAATGGGCGACAGTAGCTCAGATACTTTTTTTGTTATTCTGTAAAGGGTTACTGTCTCTTCCCAAATGTCCTCCCATGAAATCAATAGGATCTTTATCTTTACTTTAAGGTACAGTACAGTGTGCAAGTGCAGCTACATTGACTAGTGAAGTTGCTACTGAATATTTCACAAAGTCAAAGTATGTTGGAGAACTTCCAGCATGTAGACAGATAGATTGATAGATAACTAGCTAGCGATAGATAGATAACTATCTAGTGACAGATAGATAGATAGATAGATAGATAGATAGATAGATAGATAGATAGATAGATAGATAGATAGATAGATAGATAGATAGATAGATAGATAGATAGCGATAGATTTATATATAACTAGCTAGCAATAGATAGATAACTAGCTAGTGGTAGATAGATAGATAGATAGATAGATAGATAGATAGATAGATAGATAGATAGATAGATAACTAGCTAGTGATAGATTGATAGATAGATAGATAGATAGATAGATAACTAGCTAGCGATAGATAGATAGATAACTAGCTAGCGATAGATTGATAGATAGATAGATAGATAACTAGCTAGCGATAGATAGATAGATAACTAGCTAGCGATAGATAGATAACTAGCTAGTGATAGATAGATAACTAGCTAGCGATAGATAGATAGATAACTAGCTAGCAATAGATAACTAGCTAGTGATAGATAGATAGATAGATAGATAGATAGATAGATAGATAACTAGCTAGCGATAGATAGATAGATAACTAGCTAGCAATAGATAGATAGTTAACAAGCTAGTGATAGATTGATAGATAACTAGTTAGCGATAGATAGATAACTAGCTAGCGATAGATAGATAGATCACAAGCTAGCAATAGATTGATAGATAACTAGCTAGCGATAGATAACTAGCTAGCGATAAATTGATAGATAACTACCTAGCGATAGATAGATAACTAGCTAGCCATAGATTGATAGATAACTAGCTAGCGATAGATAACTAGCGATAGATAGATAGATAGATAGATAGATAGATAGATAGATAGATAGATAGGTTGTGGGTTCAAATCCCTGCTCTGCTACATGCTGATATGTCCTTGGCCAAGACACTTTGTCCCTGATGTCTGTGCTGGTAGTGAATGGTAAAACTGTAGTATAAAAACAGTTTTGAGGGGTCATCAAGACTAGCAAAGTGCTCTATAAATACAGACCATTTATTTTTGCATGCTGAAGAAGAGTCCTGTGGCAGACATTGTCCTCACAGTTTGCTGACATGGTCGTTCTGCTCGCGTCTGTGGAAGAAGACCACGAGGTGCTGAGCTCATGTTTGCTGACCCAGTGAGCAGCAGCCGAGTGACGGGAACAACTTTTCCCCTGCAGAGGCTCGATCGAGAGTCCATCAGTGAAAAACCAATTTGAGACAAAGCACAGGAGTCATTCATTCAGGGTGTTTTTCATTCACATTTTTAAAGCAAGTGCTGTGAATCTAAGATAAATAACCCCATGAGCTGTGATGATTCACCCGCAGAGTGATAATAATAACAAAAACTGAGATGATTTTCTTTCCCACACTGTTTTAATCTCCTTTAAGTGCATATTGCTACCTGTGGGAGTCATTTATTTTCATCTTTCAACCACATTCTGTGTCATTGTCTATTAAATTTCCGCATAAACTGGAATACATTCACGTAAAACCTTAAGTGTGTAGTTTTAAAAAAACTTCCCGTCTCGTCTGTAGGTTTTTTGTGGGTTAAAGCTTCACGTATTCTCGTAGACACCTTGTGGCAGTAACAATAATGAATGACGGGACAGTTTCCTTTTTAACAGCACCAAATGTTATTCAGCTTAGCAATTACAGACTTTAATGAGCCCTTTAATGACAGATTTAACACTTGTCTTATAATTTTATAGGCGCCATATAAATCGACGGAGAAACGTCGTTGCCATTTCAAAAAAAGAGCCTTCAACCGAAGACTCTGGATCCATTTAAAAGCACATAGAAAGTCATTAGTGACGTGAGAGTGTCAGCGCGGCTTTACACCGAGGGTCAGCGCTGATTACTTTTGGGGATGGGCCTCAGGGTGATGTCAAGGAGACGGTGTCCGTGTGTCATTCCTGTGCGCCGTCATGCGGAACATTATTTATACATCTGATTTCTCTATTGAATTAGTATCGCTTCTCCCTCAGCGACGGATCAAGCGAAATTCCCCAAAGATGCCTCGTGATCAATAGTGAGGACGCTGACGCAGCTCACTTCACTCCTGCCATGTGTTGTCAGGATGTCTGACATGATGTGCACCCCCCTAAATAAAAACAACCATCTCCAGTAAAGATGGACACTGATTTCTTTCCATTGAATTGCTTTCTTGGTGGAAACTGCGGCATTTTCATGTACTTTTTACTGTGTCGTATCAGCATCTGTAGCTTTTGAGAAGTCCTGACATCTCCAGATGTTTCTGCTCTCCTGCCATATGCTCAATAAAAAGAAAAACCTGTGCCGCTTAGTATTGATTTACCATCAGTCGTGTGTTTATGCTGCATGGGACCAGCGCTGAGAAATACCTTCCATGTCTGGGAAGAGAATGGACGGATAATGAATAGATAATGGAGGGAGTGAAATGTGTTCTTTCCCTTTTTTTGTATCACAAAAAGCATCAGGAATATTGTTTTGTTGAGCACGGTTGCAATTTTCCAAAGCTCACGTTTAATTATTTGTCTCTCTATTTTAGTGTCTTATTATTAGGAATGCACTAAAGCATGCATTCAAGATCATTTAAGATGTGACTAAAGACAAAAACACGAAACTGAATATGCTGTTCTCTTTTGTTTTCTGCTTTTGCACAATGAGGACAATCGATATCTTCATCTGCTGTGACATGAACATGAACAATAGTATGTTCATTTCTAATTTTTTGACCTCTCTCTCTATGTATATATATATATATATGTATGTATATATATATGTATACATATATATATATATATATCACTCTTGATTATCCAAGCAATACTTATATATCAGTAAATAAATTCAAAAATCATGCATCTCTAGTTATAATTATTGGACTATACTATACTGTATTACTATAGTAGTATTTATTATATACTTAATGTCACTATCTTGTCAATAACTAGCTAGCGATACATGATAGATAGATAGATAGATAGATAGATAGATAGATAGATAGATAGATAGATAGATAGATAGATAGATAGATAGGTAGGTAGGTAGGTAGGTAGATAGATAGATCTAGTAGCCTTCGGTTGCCATCAAAACCCATAATCTCACAAACTTAAAGTTTGATATTTTGTTCTTCTCTTATGGTTGTGTTTTTACAACCCTGACACCAGGTTTTGATTATCGTCATCATTCAGAATATGAAATGAATTGTAAGAAATCCCTTTAATAACAGTGGTATTTCTGGATATAGGTTATATTCCCACTATTTGTATCTCCTCCTGTCTCGGTGGGTGGACTTTATGAATGAAACTCGCCATCTATCTCTGGTGCATGAGAGTGCCGTACAATTTATAGACACAGGTGTGTGTCTTTGGTCGCTCACCATTTCCACTGAGTTTCCCTTCAGCAGCTGATGATGATGCACTTGGTCCATTTAGCAGAGGTTTTTTTTTTTTTTTTACGGCTCTGCTTGATTTGCCCTCCTCAGCTCATCAGCAGTTATGCAGGATGCGGGAAGGCGAAAATCATTTTCTTCCTCCACTTTACAGCTGTCAGACTTGCACTTTCATTTCGCCGCATAAATCACAGCATGGTTTATTGTTAGAGTTTTGTTTTGCTAGTTTTCAACGGTGGGAATCTAAATCCTCACGTCACACGCTGGTAAGAAAAGTTGACGAGGTGCCGACATGCAGGAGTTTGTTTGCTGTGAGCCAAGAAGCATATTAAGGGATTTTAAAACAGGCTTATTCAGGGTGCTGAGACCAAGATAAGATGTTTTTATTAGGCAGAGATTGTGCTTTATCAGCCCAAGAGTTAATGATGATTTTTGCAATTGTTATGTCATCAGAGTTAGATTTTTAATGAATCTGACTGTAAGTTTTTTGCACTTTTTTTGCACTAAATTTTATATAGATACCCTATCAGCACCATGTGGGCCCCATTAAGATTACGTTAGACCACGTTACTGAAACCATACAAGACCAAATATGCCCACTTAATCCCCACCTAGGAAAGGGAAGGAAGGAAGGAAGGAAAGCATCTTTATTGTCATTATACAACGTATTGCACAACGGACATTCGAGGTCAGATGGAGGGTTGATCAGTACCTAGATACCTTGGAAAGGGACCTAAGTGGACATGGGTGGGGCCACCATGTAAGCCTCAGATAAACCCACTTGTGACCCATATTTTCAGCCAGAATATAACCTTTATGGGGCTCACATGGACGGTCATACTAGCCGGATTTATTCTGCTGCCCCATTTCTGGTCCCCAGCCTCAGTTTCCCTCACCTAACCCCAACTTTTACAGCTCCCTTTGCCTCCCAGCACTGATGGCGCTTCTTTGACCCGTACTGCAGCTCTAGTGCTGTCACACACACTAATTTAGTAGTGACACTCCATCACATGAAAAAGGCCTCATGGCTTTTAGTGTATTAACACACATTAACACTTCCCTCTCTCTATGCTGAGAACAACCCCCACCACACACACACACGTCTCTCCGCTGCTGCCTGAACCTTTTTCTCTAAGCGCTGATGAGGAAATGGTGCAAAAAGGGAAAGGACATTTATTGTTCAATACTATTGACCTGCAGATTCGGAGTGATTTATCCGCCGTTTTATTGGGATTGTTTATTTTTCGCAGCGCCGACGCTTTATGCTCGGCTGCGAGTGCCCCAGCGCTGCTACACAACCGACGTCTTCTGACCTGATTTATCTGTTTGAAGGAGGAATCGGAGAAAGCGGGAGAGCGGTGTCACTCCGGTCCATTCATCAATGTAAAGGCCAGTTTCCCCTTGAAACACGGGTAATTCCAACGGAGCCCTAAGTGCACCGGCGTGGTCGTCAGGAAAAACTGAAAACTGTTCATCTGAGAGTAATGTCCTCCACACTTCGAGAGTACAGAAGCACAATCAGGCAGGTTCCGTCCTTCCCTTCCAGGCAAAGTGAGCTTTAAACTGCACACCACGTCAGGAGCCTTTACTTAAACATATCGTACGCTTTAGCCTCGGGTGGAGTGCTCTGTGGGGCTACATCTTTTTATACCCAATTAAGCTTGCCACAGGAGGTATATAGCCCTGACTGAAACCCCCTTTTCCCTCTGTGCCCCATTAGAGTACTGAGAAGCCTGTAGACGTCTGAGTCCCCAGTGGGAAAAAAATCCCTGACCTCGAGCCAAGGAGAAAGCTGCAGCTCCTGGCCGACAGACCGTTCTTTGTTTATTTCTATACACCAGAGCTGGAAAACAAGGGAAAACCTACTAAAATGTAACAAACACACCTGAAAAATGGGGAAGTTTCAACACAGCTTTTGTACATTTTGGTGTTTTTTTTGTTGTTGATGTTCTTATTCTACGTCTGGTTGGTTTTCATGAGCAGAAATAAAGCCTTTGCTGTGTCCTTCATCTGCAAACAGAGAACCAAAACTCATCAGACCTGACTAAGAGGAGCCTAAGAGCAGCAGAATTTACTTATGCAACTTTCCCTGCGGCTTCTCCGGATCATTTTTGAAGTCATTCGAGAGGATGTGGATTTCCTGCACATTTATTGCATTCATTTATTCTCCAGCATGAGCAAGAACACAGTTAGAGTTTGTTATTTTCCCTCTCTGCTCAGGAAATCCTTTCCCTCATACCTTAACCAAATCATGACTCTGGCTTGCTTACCCATTGCTTTTTTTTCTTTTTTTTTTTGCGTCAGTCATAATTCAATGTCCCGCTGTTCTTCTACCCATCTGGGATCGGCTTGCCCTGACAGCAGAGACAGAGCTGGTGCTCCGGCAGCACCAGCCCATCTGTGCCTGCCTGCATGCGGCCATGTTGATCCTCAGCTGTCTTATAATCAATGACCATGCAGACGAAAGAGGCAAAACAGCCCAAGAGCAGGTGCTTCTGTCGCCCTCCATCTCTGTTTGTGTGGGGTTTTTCTCTGTTAGCATCGGGCAGTGGTGTGAGTACAATTACATTAAACATTAAAGATGCATATGCAGCAGCTACTAATGCGACATGACATGATGCGATTTACAGCCTACAATTCAACATGACTGAATGATGAAAGTGCAATTGTTAATAAAAAAAAAACCCAAAGGTTAAATCCGTAAGTCTGTTTTTAGTCGGACTAAGACAATAATTGGGTTTTCTTAATGTCATGTAAACAAGTTTGTCGGACTAAAATCGAGCTAGTCTTAGTCGGACTAACGTACCTGGATATTGTGATTCATAGTCCGATTACTCCTGCATGTTTTCGCTTAGTCGGACTGGAGTCGGACTTGGCGTTCTGCAAATCATCGTCTTTCTTCAGAACAACACAGCAACCACCGATTTTTATAACGATGTACACTCGGCAAGTTGTCCGATTGCCCATCTTAGTCAGACTATGGCCTTAGCTTGATTAAGCTGTGCATGTAAACGAGTGGCTGTCCTGTCAAGTGGTGTTGGGGAATTTTTGCTGCAAAGGTTTTTGGGGAACAGTGGAAACAAAAACCTGGAAAACCCTGTGATAAGTTGATAGAAACTTTATCTAAATATATTTGGCCAAAGAGAACTGAGGCAATATCATATACACATCCTGACACTTTATAATTCTGAAGATCAGTCCTCAAGATGACAATCATCTGCCTAATGAGCTTAAACATATTTCATTAGAGGCAGGAAGACACAAACTGTCTCTTGAAAAATCTGCTGGCTCTATTTTTTTAATAATAAATCAAATTTGAGAATGCTAAAGACTGACCAAGGCTTATGAATCTCCCTTACAAGTAGCAGACCAGAAGAAGGACATCTGAGACACTCAATCCTCAAACTTCTTAATTAATACACAGATAAGTTCAAAGAAACAAGTTTTAATTTTAAAGTAAAGCCATGTGTTCATTCATCAGTGGGATTGCTAGCAATTAACGCTCATCTTCCAGCTCAACTTTATATATGAGCTGTGGCGATATATTATTCTGTGTTGCTGTTGAGCGCTGATGACTGCGGGATTTTTCACTTCCTGGGACAAACTTTATCCCCCAAAACCCCAATGTTTCTACCATCAATTTTACAGCAAAGGGCAGCCATTTAAAAACTTTTTATATCTCGGAGTGACATTTTCAGAGATGAAAATGATGTGTGAGGAGCTAAATGTCAACCAGAAAGACACGTCGGGATTTATGTCTTGTGTCTGAATTTGTTTTGCGGGTTGAATTTAATTTATGCTTTGCGAGAGACTGATTACGGGGATTCGGAGGCTTTGTTTTCAAAATAGGTCTGTGATCCTTTTAATTTCATCACAAGCTGCTAATTTATTGAGACTCACACACTCAGTCATGCTTGCCCGCTCTGAAACAGTGGTTTATGGAAAATGTGTCTAATTACAGAGGATGGGATTCCAGCACCATTAGGACACTATAGACGATTGTGGTCACGATTGGTTCACCACATGGTGGAAGGATTCAGATTTTCTCTCACTTGGAGGGGGAAAAGCCAAAGGACAAGAGTCCGAGTGTTGATGGATTGTAGTCTTTCACGCGTAAAGACAGTAAAATGGTCTTAATTAATTAATGTCTTAATCAGTTGCAAAACAAACTCCTCTTGCGATATCCCCTCCAATCAGGCTCCTCTTGGGTGACACCAGCTGTCATTCACACTAGTGTCCACTCATATGGACCATGCTTTTGTCCAGTGATGTTTTTTGGTTCCCCAAACAAATTTGCTGAATCTTTCCAATGTTTCAAATAACAACAAGAACATCCATCCATCCATCTTCCACCGCTTTAGCCTTCACATGAGCGTTGCGGGGGATGCTGTGCCAGTCTCAGCTGACATAGGCAACCTCCCCCTCCAAACTCTCACCTACGGTCAATTAAGAGAGTCCAATTTACCAAACTTCTCTTGGAAATCTCTGACCAATTCAAAATTATATTGGGGCGCCACACAGCGGCTTGGTAGACTGTGACTCTGTCGGTCTTGGTTTGCCTTGGCAAAATTTGCTTTTGTCACAGTTTATATCGCGATTTTTGTCACGATAGATTTCCATCTTGAAAAAGTCGGTCCCCCGCATAGGATGTTTGGGAATTACTGCAAAAAAATATCATCATGTTCTATTGAAGAAGAGCTGAAAACAGTGTTTGATACCATTAGGTCCTCATGAAATCATTTACTAAAAGTTGTTTTTGCAACCAGATAAGACGATGGCAAATTGCCACGTCCCTCCTACTTCCTGGGCTTCTCATTTCAAACCAGAAGACTGCATCCTTTTTTTCATATGTAGTCTAACATTAGGACTATAGGGCCACAGCGGCAATTTCAGCTTCTTTCACTTATAGGCAGAAAAATGCAGCGTAATTGGAACTCAGCCTCGCTGCCTGTGAGGCTGCTCAGTTAACTACCTAAATAAATAGGATGGCAAGAGTCTGGTGTCAATGACTGTAAATGGGCCTGTTAGGGGTGGAAGAGAAAATGACAGAGATAAATGAAAGAGAGTGAGCAACACGGAGAGAAAGCGAGAGTGTGAGAGCCAGGGACACCGAGAGACAGAAGCAGAGACTCTGGACACCTGCAAAGCTTTTAAGGCAATTAGGATGTTGTGTATTGAAAAAGAATCTCACTCAAGCTCAGGTCTTTAGTTGTTCTCCACAGACATGTATGTGTTGATGTGTGTACGTCAAAGAGTGTGCGTGTGAGGGAGAGTGAATTTGAAGCTTTATCACCAGCCTTTATTGCAAACCTCGGAGCAGTTATTTCTGCCTTGAGATGTTACTTCAGCCCCAACGTTTGAGGCAAATCATCCTGTAATGATATTGCTTATTGCAAATGAGGGACGCGGTGGACTGTAATGTATGAGGCGCGGATACAATCCGATAAGGCGGCACCTAACTAAGTGGGTCTCTCCTTCTCAACCTTCAGCCAGCCGACCCCGTCTCACCACCGCGGCGGCCATTATTCAAACCGTAACCAGCCGATTCATTTAGGCTGTCTGCGAGCAGAATTAGATTCCCGCTTGAGTGCGCGTCGGGCAAAGGCATGAAGATGTTTTCCGCACCAAACACGCGGCATTATCATAATTGCAGCTCAAGGTTTGGGGCAGCAATAATAAGTTATGATAAAACTGTCATTAGGGGCAGGAGTGAGCGGGGAACAGGAGACGCACGGTTGGAGATTAATGTGGGGTCTTTCTGCAGGGCTGAAATGTCAGGGGACAGAGAATAATGAGAGCGGCTTTGTGGGGATAACATACCTGTATGAGTATATACTTGCCTGTGTGTGTGTTTGTGCATATTTCAACATGGATACGGGTGTGAGTTTCTATGGACTAATCTGAAGGTCAGAATGTGTGATCTTTATTGTGAAGCTACAGCATATGTTGCCCTCCACTGCCGTTATTACTGTATTTAATATGAACATGAAGGCAACTGTTGATGAAAGGAAATTCAATTTGCAAACGTATAATAAATAATAAGTGCAGTGTGTGAGAATTAGTGACATCTAATGGTGAAAAACTGCAAACTCTAACACCCAGAGGAGTCCTATATACATATAAAATATGTATTCATTTGCAAACTCTGCTTCAAACTGTGGAGTACACACTTTAATGCTGTAAAACCTGCAAGAACTACATACAACAAACATTTTAAGTGTTTTTTTAAATGCACAGTATATTCAATTTCTACCAACAAAGCCTCCTAAATGTATTTTTAAATGTATTTTGATTAAATGTACATTTAATTGAAAGATTAGCATTTTTGTGATGTCACTTGTAACCAGGCTCCTATTGGACGATACCAGGTGCCAATCACTTTGGTGTCCACTCACGTCCCATGTTTTGTCGCCGATTTTCCTCGAACGCCGTGTTTCCTAACCCTAACCATTTTAGGAATAGTACCAAAATAACCAGCCCCAACAGTTCCATTTTTAAATGGGAACATAAGTGACATCACGTTCTAAGAAGATTTCTTTTGCAACCACTTGAGTCGCCTCCTAGTGGCTGTTTAGAATATTCTTATGTCATGTTCATGTTCATACTTCAACCAGCAAACCAGAAGATTACGTGCAATTTCTATTTATGTCTATGGTTTTAAATCTACTTCCTCTCCTTCTATCCCACCTCTTGAAATTTCACAATAATAACAGTAAACAAATGTTTATATATAATATATAGTCACTTTTTGGAAATAAATTCCCTTACCCATAAATAGATAAATAATAATTAAAAATCAATACCTATTGAAGAACATTTCAATGTTTGCTGATTTTGACACAAACATATTTTAATGTCATTTATTTCCCCCGGGCTGTGCTGTATTTTATTTATTCTAAGTAATATAGAAATTTGACCCTGTTTCAGTTATCTTTTGTCATGTGTTTTGTTTTAAAATGTCTATACCTTCACCAGGGAGCCTTTCCCAAAACGCCTTACTCAGTATGGACGAGTGTGTCCTTATACATGTGTGTGAGCAGTGGTTCTCTGCTGAGCCATACGCTCAGTCTTGAAACTGCTGCAAAGGGCCAGAGAAAATCTTTAATTAATCAAACAAATAGATGCTCCCAATGTAAGAAGAGCTTCACAAGGACATGGTATGCACAGTAATGTGCAATTCATCACAGGCAACGGCTTTAAACACTACATTAGATGGACATCAGGTTAGATTTATTCATCTCCATACAAAGGCAGGAACAGCAGTGTATGCTGTGTTTGGTCATTACGGATCCCGCCGAGAGTCTTTGTTGTTTAGTCGCTGCCATGATTTTCACACACAACATCCTTAAAATGAACCAGACCAAGATGCTGTAATCCAAGGACATAGTTATAGAATCAATTCTTCTCATGTTATGTGCCTTCACTGGAAAAATGTGCTCTTGTATTAAGGGAGGGAAACTATCATTTCATAGAGGCTAAAATTTCAATTGCATAAAGTGAGAAACAATGCAAAAATGTAAGTGTCAAGCTATAGCGTGAACTTACTGATAGATTTGTGTATGTTTCTGTGGAGTTTTAACATGTCACATAATGGAGAATTGCGTTTAATTAAAGAAATATAGTTTTCGTTTTATGCTAAATAAATGTCCATAATTTTGTCACTTAAAAAATATACATATACATGTATACATTATACATATACTGTATATGTATATACATATATAGCACATCAAAGTTCTCTAAAAGTTGATAAATGTTAAGTATGTATAACGTACCTACCTACCTCCATACGTAATCAGTCACTTTAGCTTGTTAGCATAAGGCGGGCATTGAATGTGAAAGTGTTTCTGTTTTAGAGCAACTGATGAAAATGATCACAAAAAAATGTGACAATAAATCAACATAAAAATATAACTTTTGCTAAATGTCAAGTGAGAAAGTGAAAAGACAGTTTGAGAGACAGAGACAGCGAGTAGGCTATTAGCTAACCTTGACGCTAAACCTCCTCATTTTTGCTTCTTTTTATCAACAAGAAAAGTTTCTACACCAGCATTTCTAACGTCAACTTCCTCCTTTTTACTTTTACATCTATATTTTCTTCAAGAAGTGTTTGATATGAGTACTGAGTGGTTTGTTATTGTTGTTTTTGCTCATCAGTTCCCAACGTTAGCAGCTATAGCTGCTCTCTGCCGTCGTCTGCGTGACTGGATTGATTCTAATTATTTCTATTTCATATCTGATAACACACTTTTCATTTTATGTCCTAATATAATACATTTCTTTTATTCCGTCCTTCCTCAGCTGTTCTGTTCTCTCCCTGATACATTGAAGTTGAAGGTTTTTAAATCGCGGGGACAAAGAAGTGGGCTGAGTTTAAGGGCAGTGTCAGTGCGGCACGAGCTAACAGAGATTAATTTCTTGCTCTTACTGGGGCCTCGCGTGTTTATTTTTGGAGCCCTGTCATTTGGGAGGCAGCACTTACCATGACCATTATTTTCACAACCTTTTTGTCATTAAACAACATGAGCTCTGTGTGTGCACACGTGAACACGTGGACATTAATAACCTCAGTGTGTCAGCGTCGCTATTGTCTTTTTAAGGGCAACCTTTCCTACTTTGACGTTGTTTTGCTGCCAGTTAACCCACCACCCCCCCACCCCGCATGTCTTTTCCCATCTTTCTTTCATTTTTGACATGTTTTAACCTCGGTGTCACTGTGGCATTGATGCGCCGCCTCTGAAGCAAATCAAACGCCGCCGTCTTTGGCTGCGTCAGGCCGATCTCTCTCTCTTGACACGGAGCTTTATTGAAAAAGCTATCGCCCTTTATAGAGAGCGTGTCAATTCCGAGACAAAGTCAAGATGGCAGTTGCGCAGAATCCATATTTAATAGTGGCAAACGGAGCAAACACAATTGAGGAAAATCAATAGCGCTTTCAGGTTTGATCATACATCACCTTTCTCTGAACTACCGCTGTCCTTTTGTCTCGCGCGAAAGACGCTGTGGTTGTCCAACAATGAATTCTAAACAAACACATAACAGTTGCACTTCTTTGAATGCTCTGTGTTTAGTTGTCTCCAGAGGCAGTGAGTGCAGGTTGTGAAAATGTGGTTCTAAATCAGTCGGTGTAATGACAGCATTTAATGACCAGAAGTTGCTTGTAAAGATGTCACAGTGGACGTGTGCAGATTGAGTCCAGAAGGGAATAAAATTAGAGTTGATGGAACTAAAATGCAGCTACAGAAGAGCTAATTGATTGATTTAAATTAGTTTACGAGCATGTGTTCAGTTAATTTTTTCTGGTTTTCGCATTTATGGGAAAGAAAAACAGGTGAACATTCTTATTTCTTCTTCTCCTGCTTCCTATTTTTGGGGAGCGATGCAAAATCTGGCCTAATGCTAACACCACCTTTTAACTGAATGCATGTGCTGACCCGGTACACGTCGCATGTGCACATATGCTTCTAGTGTGAATTAATCTTCTGCTTTTAGCGAATTTTACCTTTTTACAACTTGGAACAGTGCTTAATATATTTTTTTTAAATTCATCTTAATTTCATGTGAACGTGGAACCAAAGGAAATGATTAACTGTGCCATTGTCCCTGAGCTCTGTGGATATTTACGTAGATGATGCAGCTCTGTTATTCTGCCCACACACAACACTCCAGTGCAAACACAAGCAAACCAAACCGCGGCAAACTGAACTGCGATGTACCGCTCGGTGGAGATGAGGAAGTGACATCGGTCAACATTAGATAGGGAGGGGGGGATTTGTTTACATTTACGACTGCATGTGCGGCGCAGATCGTATAAAGTACACATGTTAACTGCTCACACATGCTGCACATCAAAGCCTTGACAATCTTCTCCGGGAACCACATGTTTTTTAGACTGTGAAAACGATCTTTCACTGGAGTTTGAGTGTCAATGTCACAGAGACGTTGCATCTTGTAGCAGTTTCAGAGTCAAAGCACTCTCAGGGTTTCTGTTCCTGGATGTATTCACGTGTTTCAACGACACACTGAAGAGTCCTGGCATTTGGTTTAGAGTACAGATGAGTATTTAGAGTGTTAAAAAAACGTGGATGTTTATGGCTTTCAAAGCCAAATCAGCAGACGTGCTCCCTGTGGACAACAGGTCAACAACACAGCCGTCTCTCACTCTTTGGACCCCACAGCCTAGGATGACAATTATGATGAAGAATATTTTTTGTTAATCAATTTATTACAGTTATTGTGGTACAATCTGGGTTTTCATCAGGCAGCTTGTTCAGCAGATGGACATCACAGCCATACTGTGGGGCACGGGTGAAGGATAATATGGAAAAACCTGGTGGGGGAGGATACCCACATGATAACCTGTCCACTTCCTTCACCTGTCTTTGTCTGCCTGTCCATTCTCTATGTCCCAACCCCCCCCCGACCTCGCCTCGTCTTCTTCTCCTTCTCATACTCTGCCTCAGAGCCGCACAGGTATGGTGTAATGTTTGGTGATGAAAGGCCTCAGTAATGGATCTTTGCTGGACCAGAGCTCAACTAAACTGGTGTGACAGCTCTTCCCTCTCTCCAGGCCTGGTTTTATATTGTCTCTTTCTGGGAGTGAATGCATTTTGAATGAGTGAATTTCATTACAGACCCTCCTTTGTATGTATGTGTGTGTGTGTGTGTGTGTGTGTTTTCTGGCACATGTGCCTTTGTTAAGCAGACATGGATTAGGTTCTGTTCATGTGTGGCTGGTTCCCAGGTGTGCTGCAGCATGTCTGTCAGCACTGACCCCAGAAGAGTCTTGTGTGTGTGTGTGTGTGTGTGTGTGTGAGATGATGAGATGGAAATGGATAAAAGATGTGTCAGAATTCACTTTACAATCAAGCCTCTGCGCTGCTTTTCCTCACGTGTTTGCTGATGGAAGCAGTTTGTAATTATAGGATGTATAGAAAAATGGATGTAGCCTCCTGGTTTAAAAGGTGAAGCTCAGGAAATGAGATGGATGAAGCAGTTCACTACCAGGGGGAGTTGGACACGCTTCATTCAATTAATTATTTTCCCATTACTATACCATACCATAGAGTGTCTAATAAAAGAAGTCTTCCAATTAGCTTGTTTACATTAACCAAAAAAAGTAAGAATATCTGGAATCACCACCAGGGGGCGACTCCATTGGTTGCATGAAGCAGGGTTTCACAAACTTTCTATAATAACTTTTTAAAGACCCAAATCACAATATAAATCATAACAAGAGCAAGTTTATACATCATGTAGCGACTAATTTACAACCATATCTGTAGCATCTAATATTATTTTGGATTAGTAAATGAATTAAAACTTCATTTTATGTGTATTATTTGAAATGTGTACACATACATCTTTATTATAAGGTTGGGAAAATCCTGCAAAGTTATTTTGGGGACCCAGAAAAATTCTCCCATGACCCATTTGTGGGTCATGACCCAGTCTTTAAGAACCACTGGCTTAAAGAACACCATTTGAATGGAAGTCTATGGGATTCTTGATTTATAAGAGTTAAATGGTCTCAATTACTGCTTTTAGGTCTTCTTCAATCGCATATTTTGATAATTATAATCTCATTTATTTATTTAACATAATTTAATTTCATCAAATTAAAAAAAAGACACAAACTCACAGTTTTGGGTATACTCCTAATAACATGTCCATGTTGCTTTGAAATCTATTTTACTAAGCTCTAAATATAAAATTTGTACAACAGGGACCACCTAGTGTTTCAAAATGGTTACTGCAGTCCCAATTCAAAGGTTGCCAGATTTGCCAAATTTGGGAAACCCAGAAAAATTCTCCCATGACCCATTTGTGGGTCATGACCCAGTCTTTGGAACCCACTGACTTAAAGAACTCCATTTGAATGTTAGTCTATGGGATATGGGATTCATTAAATGGTCTAAATGACTACTTTTTGGTCGTCTTCTATAGCATATTTGGTTAATTATGATCCCATTTCCAGGAAAATAAGACACATGTAAGTGGACCCCAGTGTGATTGACAGCTGGAGTTGTCCTGTAGGAGCCTGGCTGCAGGTGAGGACTGCAAATTTCCGCAGTGGCAGTCGAATCATGGAACTCAAGACTTTTTCTATTCCCAGTCTGTGTTGCCAACCCGTGCCGGATGAGATGGAAACAGGGTAAAAGACTGTGTCAGAATTGACATTACAGTCGCACAACATTCCATCTGCACTGCTTTTTCTCCACGTAGTGTTTGCTGCCGTCGCGCTGGGGTTTGTGTCTGTTTTCTCGTGTTGGGACTCAGACGCTGGAAAGCTATTCCAAAGCCAGCAGGAAGATGATTGACAGTGGAGTCTTCCTAGTAATGTATAAAAATGTGCCTCTGATCACTGTGCACTCATGCAGTGGAGCATGCTGCAAAAATACCAAGCCCGCCGTGAGCTCCAGGTCCCCTATCGCTGGGCAACATGCCCCCCCCCCCCCCCCCCCCCCCCGCCAACCCTGACGCTCTATCTGGTGCATAAATGCCCGTCCCTCCCCCTTTTTCCCTTCATTCTTCCATCCCCTCCTCCTTCTCCTGCTCCCACCTTGGCATACACACTCTGGTATGCACTGAAATTCAATCAGATGCTTAATTACATCTTAACATGGGTTCCTACCAGCTGGCTTTTATTCCCCCGCTTCTGATTAAAGGGATTAGAAAAATGAAATTTAACAGTGGATTTGCATACAGCTCTAAGAAGGGCGGGGGGTGGCTGGCGGGTCTTTGTGGATGTCTGGCCAGTGTTTCACCACTCTTCTTCTGCACAGCAGGTAGATCCAATCATAAGGTAGATCCAATCACGAGAAGATGAAGAAAATGCATCTCCGTCCCACTTTGTCCACCAGAGACGAAGTACTCGTCCGCATGGATCATATCATGTTCCTGTATGTTCCATTTGGCGTTTTCTTCCCCCCCCCCCTCTCACAGATGTGGAGAATAAACCGCTTCTTTCTGTTGCTCGTATCTCCCTGATGAATGGGCTTCAGAGGAACCAGTTGGCTATAGGCATATTTCCTAATGGGGCCAAGTAGAACCTCTATCCAAGCTGTGCAAAGAAAATGGGCCCATTAATCACCGAGCCACCACCATCATCTCCATATGATTATTCTCCTCATGTACCGGCCAACTCCTCACTGCACAGGAATTATTGTGACATCCCGTGTGTCGTCTCCCCTGCCTCCCCCCCACACCCCTCTCTCTCTCTCTCTACTCAGCTCTTTCATCCCTGTTTTCGTTCCCTTTTTTTTCCTGGAGATAACTTGCAGGCTTACTTTCCAACTTAATCCGCCGTCTGTGCCCCGGACTAAATCTATCCTGAGAGGAGATCTGGTTACCGCGTCCGCTGTTTATTTTATGCAATTAAAAAGTGATTCTGTTGGAAGTTTGTATTAAAGGGATTAAAGGCTTATTGGTCTGTCAATTCACGGCGAGAGAAAGAGGAGAGAGAGCGGGAGTATAAAGCAGACAGAGGCGTCTGACGGGGGGGGTATGGGGGGGTCTCGAGTATTCCGGGAGAGCATTATTATGTCAGCACACATTTCTGTGTGGGTTTTTTTACTTCGACCCAATTAACGAACGCTCACCCGCCGCGGCCGTTTTTTTTCCGACATCAATTTGAAAACAAACCAGATTAATCATTAACATTTTGCTTCTCACAGAGGACAACTGTAATTAGTCCCAATGAAACAGCTTCAGGAGGATGCGGTCAAAGACACAGATGTGACGAGCGAAACTCTACTGCCCTCTTTTGGAAGGGGAGGGAAATTCACGTATGAAGCGACTTCAGCTTCCTCACACACAAGGAGACACTTTAAAGACATTTAAACACACATACATGGATATATATATGTCTATATTATATATAACTATTTTAAATATCTCTCTTATGAGCTGTACTCTTTATTATTGCTGTCCATTAAACAAATAAGCACTTTATTGTCATTAAATAAAGAAAACAATGGCAGTCTCCCCTTAGTACAAAGCTAAATACATGAACATAAGTTAAATTGTTAGTGAAATTGAGGCAAAAAGATGAAATAGTTACAGAAATATTTAAACAGGTGGAACAAAAGGAGTGTGGTGAGGGTTTTTATTGTTCTGTAGCGCCATCCAGAGGGCAAACAGAGCATCTTTGCAGATGGTGTAAATAATAGTCAGCATTGGAAGCTGTGTTGTTGATTTTGAGCACACTTTCTATCACATATTTTATGTGATCGTTATTTTTATTCCAACAGGAATAAACTGACAATGAAAATATCTTTGCCAGGAGTGTCATGAACACAGTAAATTCAAAAAATAATACATATATATGATAATATATATAATATATAATAAATTAAATTATAATAAATAAATATTCAGATTACACTTGTAAAAAGACAATGTCAATGTGAAATAAAAGAAAAAGGCTTAAAATTCATTCCTCTCTTCCTCTCTAAGCTTGGTTTACAGTGCCACCTCCTGGCCCCATGGTGTATTGCATTGCTATTATCTTCAACCACACACACACACACAGCAGCAAGTGCTTAGGTTTGATTTACAAATAAATGCAGCTCTAGTTTTTCATTTCTCTCTCTCCCTCTCCCCTCTTTCTTTTATTTGTGAAATGACTCTGTGCAATTTTATGGTGTTAAATGTTTTATGTGTTCCAAGTTTTGCGGCTCTGCAGAGATTAGTTTTTATATGCAATCTCACGGCTGCAGCGGCACAAAAGATGTCAGGGGGTGTAGCTTTTGTTTGAAGGGTCCCTCTGTGCAGCGCAGTGTTTAATGGGGAACGCACACAAACAGACACATATATTGGAAGGTTGTTTTTTTTTTTTGAATTTAGGAATAAATTTAAGGCCAGACAGACATAAAAGTCATCATTAAAGTGAAACGAAGCTTTTTCTGCTCTGCTAAAAAAAATTCCGTCTGCTGCGAAGCCACAACTCACAGAATCAGAGGCAAAACACAAACACACAAACACATAAACATTTTTTTATTTGATTCCTTGAGCCGACATGAATGCATCACGCGTAATATTTCCCTGCTCCGGGATGTTTACCTGGGAGAAATGTAGCATTTAATCTGGTTTTTTTTGTTGTGACCGTCCTTGATTTAACGACAACAAACCAGACGAGTGCTTTTGTTTTGTGACTCTTTTTCGCTGTGAGAGAGCGTTTTCCTCTTCTCCTCTGCTCGTCGTCGTCCTTGAGGGCGGGAAGGTTGTGCACATGCATATGAGCCGAGTAAATAATTCATCCCAATCAATCCACAGTGTAAGTGATCTTGTAGATAGAGAGAAGCTGATTTACAGACCTAATCTAAAAGGGTCTTATTCAGGACCTGAGTGTCGGGCTGTCGCGTCGACACCTATAAACCCCCGTCCTGGATCTGCCTCAAGTGTCCCCCACATCTCCCCAGGGTGGAATCAGTGGCCAAGGAAGTTCCCCTGAATATTGACTCAGTGCAACACTGCCTCCTGCTGGGGGAGTCGTCATATTACTGAGTCTGACCTTAACAGCATCTCCCTCCCCTCCCCTCCCCTTCTCTTCCTTCCTGTGTTCAGGTTTTTGAAAACCGTGCTCTTAATGCTCCGACACGTTTTATATGACACCAGATGTTTCACCTGGTTCTCATCACACAGTCCAGTGAACATAAGCCGCGGCAGAGAAGACTCTTCAGAGAGCGCGGGGACATGAAAGCGTGCAGCTCCACAGTTATGACAATCCCATAATCATAAACAAGGCACATTTACACGGAGGGGCTCTGTGATTATCACCCTCGTTCTTGGGGAAGTGCCAACGTCAGTGCGTCTGCGTTCAGATCCTGGATTATTCTGTGCTGAAGTGAGACCTCTGCACTGATAACAGACTTTTTTTTTCACATCATTTACAACTGAAAGCTGCCTGAAGGTTTTTTGGGGTTTTTTTTATGTGAGAAAAATGTGATTTATGACAGAGGAAAAGCACATTTGCCCCTGCTGTGACCGTGGAGAGGCCTGTGGTGGGTGAAACAGAGCGGATACAGAGTATAAGAGCGAGAGCCAGGACCATTTAGTAAAAACAATGTGCTCATATTATAAGCAATTTTAAGTTTATTCAAGGCATTTCCAGATGAGAATACAGAGGAAAGCTGAATAAAGCTGTGTTTCCCCCTTTTCTCTAAGCTTTCTTATATGCCATAATGGTTAGACTAGCACTGTTTATCTCTATAAAGGAACAGATGCTAATATTAGCTAATAAATTAAGCAAAAACTAGGAACATTTCTGCCAGACTGGTTGTTATAGTGACAATAATGATGCTTTATTACAATAGTGTGGATGATAACAGCAGAATTAATTAATAATAACACTTAAGTAGTAAAGTCAGTTCTGGATCCTGCAGCTCTGGAGTCGCAAACTACGTTCAAAGTGTGTTTAATTTTTAATATTTGTTTTCAAGAATTATTTTTATTCAAGTTTATTCAATATTTCCAGATTAGAATACAGATGGAAAACTAAATAAAGCTGTTTTCCCCCCTTTTTCTAAGCTTTCTTTCTGTTAAAACCCCATTTTAGTCCCTCTTGCTTTGTTTAGTCTATTATACTATCTAACTTGATTTGATGAAAATATTCAATTTTATTTACTATTATTACTTGTTTTACAGGTATTTAACGTGTTATTAGTATACAGACAGACAACTGTGATTTTGGAAATGTGATTCATACATTCATTCAGAATAATATCAGTTGCAGCATGTAACAGCATCATGTCAGTATCTCACAGATAATGCAGTCAAATAGACGGATCTGTTGTATTATACACATGTTTGCTCTTGTCAGAGACTTTGTCATGTGTTTAAAAAGTGTGTGCGTCCCTGTGCACACACATACTGTAGGTGTGATGCACTCGATGGCTGCTTTGGCGCATTCTAGTGGTGATACAGCGTTACAGCACATCTGACAAGACTGTGACTTTTACACATGACACCCGCTCCAAACATCATCTCCAGCTGCCACTGGGTGTTACTCTGCGGAGATTTTAATGTCCGAACTTAACAACCTAACAGTCCAGCAGAGACGCGTCACCTCATTAACTTTCATTATATCAATCTTACACACAATTTTTAAGATTAGTTAATGTCGTCACATACATGTATCCGCATCCATAAATATATGAATCTATACCATTAAAGTTCATCTCTTACAATCCTCCTTCAATCATCTCATGTGAGAGAATCAAAAGGACCTCACAGCAGATACTGGCAGAGAAACAGGGGGCAGAAAAAGGAATAGGGTGTTGTCAAGGCTAATGCCGAGTGTTCAGGAGTGTGGTTATAGTCCAGATGGCCCTGCAGCAGCAGCAGCTGTAAATCACTGCGTGTGTGTGTGTGTGTGTGTGTGTGTTGTGCGATATGTGCTGCAACCCGGATTCTCACTGCGAGGCCACAGCGCTGACAACAGCCATTACAGGGAATGACAGCGGGATTTTTAGGGGACGTGGAGGGAAAAACGTTTTTTTTTTAGCCACGTTTATCTCCATAAAGGAGCAGATGCTAATATCAGTGCTTTGCAGCATATCAGAACTGCCAGACTGGATGTTATAGTGACAATAATGAGACATAATTGGAGTAATGTAGATGATAACTGCAGCGTTAATTCCTAATAATACTTAAGTGTTAGAGTCAGTTCTGGGTCCTGCAGCTCTGGAGCCAGAAATTCAAATCAACTTTAATCACATTTTTCTTTCATACTGCCAAATATTTATGTTCTCTGAAGACGCTTAACATAGAAAGGCAGATATTTGAATTCAACTTAAATCTAGTTTCCGTTTCAAAGTGAATATTTATAGCTGCAGTGGATTGATTTGCTCTTCTTTGTAAGTGATCACCTGGGTTTCACTCTGCACACATTAACCTTCAGCCCGGGTTCCTCCTGTGACTTCACATTGATTGGAAAGTGACATTGAAGGGCGTGTGTGCTGTGGGAGGGACAGTGTTGTTGATTGAGTGGAGCATCATAACCTGGACCATGCATGGAGCAGTGGGTGTGATCCTTGTTGATCAGTGTCGGTATATGCTGAACATAATTAATTTAGAAACAGTGGTGTGTTCTGGGAAAAAGTTAAAAGCGGAATTCCCAAAGTAATATCCCAACAAAGGAAAAACAAATTGTTCTTGTTGAGAAGCCTGTTCTCTGGTTGCAAAACCTTGGCAACACAGGCTGAATTCAGGGTTCATTGTGGAAATGATGAGTTAGAATTCAGCTGAAGGTCAAATCCAATGAGCTAAAAATACTTAAAATTGCTATTTCCTTTAATTATCTATCTTTATTTGATCCGTTATCCGCCTATTCTTTTTTGATTCGATATTTTTTTTGATATCTATTTGGTGCAGGCTCAGCAGTTTTTATTCCACAAAGTTTATGTAAAGATGCAACAAAATCTGTGTTGACTCAAGTGAGAATTATATGAAAGTGAACTAAAAATAGAAAGAGCGGTGCAGCACTCGTAAGGATTTCCAAATACAAACACAGTGTTACTCCATAGAGCCTGCACACACAGCGGTGCCAGTGCTAAAGATGTCAAACTGTATTTACAGCATATAGATTAGATGTCAGTGTGGTGTGTGGCACGCGGTAATTCTCTTGCCCCGCCTACAAACGTGGACGAATCCTGATTTTTCTCTGTGCATCCTTGAGGCGCAGACAACAATGAAATATGAATCACTTCAATCTCTGGTGTGACGGTTGAAAAAAAAAGAAAAAGAAAAAAGGAAATCCGTCACAACAGTTTCAGTGTTCGACCAAAGTCCTGATGGCTAATTTATGCTCCATCTGTCCTCCCCCCACAACGCTATAATTAAACTTCTAATCCAATGCACTGAAAATAACATGCAGTAAATTATTGCACACTCAGATTTACTGTGCTCACTCTCATACTTTTACAGTAGGAGCTGCTATTGGACCAAATTATGAGATCAATTTAAAACCTGACGAGCAGATATCCTGGAGGAGAACATGTGGCGTGCTGTGACTGCTAATTCAAAGACGGTCCAGGGAGAACGAGAAGAAGAACACGCACTCTGTCTTTCATTCATCTACCGCTTTATCGTCCACATGAGGGTCGCGGGACACTCTGGACAGGTCACCAGCGCCGCACTCTGCCTCATTGTAAAAGATAAAATCGACCGATCAAGCACCTGTGACAGGAGATTAAATGTGGCCTATTGAAGGTTCAACCTGCATGAATCAACAAGAAGAATCCACTCTTAAACGTCCGCTGTGTAAGATCAAACCTTTACACACTAAAAAAAAAAGTATGTCAACACTAATTTCTCTTATTTAGTGTAGTAGAAACATGGTAGCACAAAATAACGGCTTCCATAAAGCATGACCCTTCCATAAATGACTTATAAAAGCCTATAAGAAGTAATATTTTCCTTTTTAACGACAGTGCTTTTGTGGTTATGCCTCTGCCATTCATTCATTCATTCATTCATTGTGTTAAACCTGAAGAACTGAAGATCAAGGGTTTTCTGTGCAATAAGACACATTATTACACATCTTTCATACCCATCCACACGCTGCAACATGGGGTTAAGTGTCTTACTCAAGGACATATGTAGACTAGCAGAGCCAGGAATTGAACCCACAAACTTCCAGTTGAAAGACAACTCGCCCTACCACTGAGCTACCTTTTACTTCTAAAACTTAAGTACATTTTATATCAAAAAATTACTTTTGATACATAAGTACAGTACATGTCATATACTTTAAGACTTTTCCTTAAGTTTTATTATAAAAAACTTCTACCAAAGTCATTTTCTGGTTACTTAATACTTTATGAAGGTTTTACATTCAAGAACCTCCAGTTTGACCTCCTTCTTTGGTCAGAGAACATGCGTTATGTTCATCGTGGTGTGACACAGAAAAACTGTGTCACTCTTGTTTGTGCCGTGCTCACTGACCTGCGTCTCCATTCAAAATAATAACATTATTATTGGTAGTTTTTTTCAATCACTGCCAATAAATCCACTTACAGTGCGACACACTCTACTTTTAAAACTTTCAAAAGTGGGATTTTATTGTCGTTCGTCTTCCCAGGGGTCATCCATTTGTGTTCTTTTTCTTCCGAGTGGTAGAGCCTCCTTGCCTGTCCCCCCCCCCCAAAAAAAAAAACCAAACCTCTGCTGTGCTCCAAGCTGTGCACCAACATTGTCCAGTCCTTCGCCCATTCCTCCCCGCTGAGTGTCTCTGTGCTGCCCATCAACCCTGCTGTCACTTCACATTGGCAGAACAGTGGGGGCCAGAATGTTAGCTTCATAACCATCATGATGACACAGAGGACAGACACACAAAATAGAAAAGGAATGGAGTCGTTCAGTGCTACATGTGCGATGACTATTGGGTTGATCGTTGATTTGCAGAAAATGGTGGCAAAATCACCCCAAACCTCATAGTGATGACGTCCTCAAATCATTTTCAGTTTTATTGTCATAGAGGAGCAAAGAAACCAGAACATATTCACGTTTAAGAAGCTTGAAATCAGAGAAACCGCTTTACATAATACAGTTCTAGCACTACGCGGTTTGGTATCAGTCACGCCGTGTTCCATTTCTCCGTCGTACCTCCCTGCCGGGTCTTTCTGGATCCTCTCCTCAGCCACCAAGCACAGAAGCGTCTGCACCTTATAGACGGACTGCGGTGTATGTTTGCGGACAGCGGCTATGTTTGCTGTCTGTAACGCTATTGCGTTTTTATTTTTTTTAAATGGCGGGTTCGATTCTTGTCTCAGAGGTTGTGCTCATGACTGACGTCAATCTCTTACCAATCAGTTGCCGACAGCCTGCGTACCAACCAATACCTACCTACCTACCTGCCTACCTACCTACCTATCTAGCTACCAACCAACTGACCAATACCTACCTACCTACCTACCTGCCTACCAACCAATACCTACCTTCCTACCTACCTACCTACCTACCTACCTATCTAGCTACCAACTGACCAATACCTACCTACCTACCTACCTACCTACCTGCCTACCAACCAATACCTACCTACCTACCTATCTAGCTACCAACCAACTGACCAATACCTACCTCCCTACCTACATGCTTACCAACCAATACCTACCTCCCTACCTATCTAGCTACCAACCAACTGACACCTACCTACCTACCTACCTGCCTACCAACCAATACCTACCTTCCTACCTACCTTCCTACCTACCTACCTACGAACCAACCAACACCTACCAACCTACCAAATAACAACTACTTTACCTACTGACCAATACCAACCAACCAACCAATCAACACCTACCACCCAACCAGCATTTTACTATCAGCTCAGCTCGCTTGGATCCTGGCCAGAGCAGGTACCAAAAAAAGCACCAGGTACTATCACTAAGGGAAAAGCAAAAGAAAACTGAGTAGAGTTGAGCCGAGTAATGCTAGATCGGTATCATTGTCAGAGTTCCCTTGTTTACCTCCTTCCTCGTGACGCTTGTTCAAAGCACCACTCGCGTAACAAAACAAACGCAACTTATTGTTGACAAGATCATTCTGAGCATTTTGACATTTTATTTTTCTGCTCACTCCTGGAGGTGAAGCCGTGGTTTGACGATCGAAGGCAGCGAATGAGTGGCACATGGAGCGGCCCCGTAAAGGGCGTGGTTTTGATCGTGTTTTCTTTCTCTGTTTTCGCTTTGCTGTCCTGAATGTACTCTGAGATTCTCTGAGAGTGTGTTGCAGTGGTTTAGCCTGGAGGGCCGGCTGCTCTGCTTCTCATTTTGAAACTCACTTTCATCGCCACACTGCTGTTTTTGGTGTGTGTGTGTGTCAAAATATTGTCCAGGCTCTGTGCAGAGCGGCGTATATGAATCATTTTTCGCAATCAGTGTACAATTAGACAGACGGCTCATATCTGTTGGTGACACAAACAAGTGGTGGACGTGTGTGTGTGTGTGTGTGTGTGTGTGATGATGTTCAGAACCTGCAGTGGATAAACAGAGATAAACAAATCTGCCGTCAGAGATTCAAAGCACAGTTAAGTCGAGCTATGGCTGCAGCTACTGGACGACTGTCTTTGTCCAAGTATTAACCAAGTGGACACCAGTTTTTGCAAATGAAATTGAATGGTGTTATAAATCAAGTGAGTTCCATTCAAATTAAGTTCTTTAAGCCAGTGATTCCCAAAGTTTCCCCAAACTACGGAAGAGGATTAGCGCCAAATTAAAAAAGAACACTTCTGAGATTGAGTCGTTTTTAATTAAAATCTAAAAAATTTAAAAGTCAGAAGTCAGGCCTTTTTCCCTCAGAATTCTGACATTTTTATTTTCATTTTTTTAAGTTTGCAAAACATATTATATAACATATATAGCATAAAATGAAGTTGTAATTCATCTCTTGGAAATATTTTCCCCATAGACTTCCTTTCAAACTGAGTTCTTTCTGCAACCAGTGAAGTCGCCCCCTGGTGGCTATTCAATACAGTCTTGCTTCCTGGTTGACGTCAAACGGACAATCTAGAAGGCTACATTACATTTTCAGATAAAGTCTATGGTATAATTTATGGAATGGAGTGTGTGTAAGTCCTTCTATATTCGGTGTTTTCTGGTTGACCTATTGACCTCACAGTCCAAAACAACCTCAGCTGACAGCTTGTTGTTATCATCCTTTGTCTCTCTAGCATTCAATTAACTTCTTCTATTATTTCTGGGTCAGAAACCAAAGGCGGGGACTGTTGCCGGTTTGGGGCGTGTTAGTTCCAACTTTAAGGAATTCAATTTCATACAATTTGGGAAAGAAAAGTGTGATTTTACATTTGGAATTAGAAATAAACGTGGTTCCATGTGGAGATCTGGGTGAGCACCATCAGCTGAAGTGACATTTCAGGTCAGGTGACTTGAGTTTGAAAAATGCATGCAGTTCTTTTACGGTGAGCCGGCAACAGCCAGTCAGTGAGGTGAACTAATCTATGAATGTCATTAACTTGTGATCTGCTTAAATGTTTCAGTGCAGCAGCCACGCGGCTGCGTTACATAATAACCGTGTACTGAAGTTTGTTAAATAATATTCTCATGCATATATTGCAGGAGTGTGATGAATATATAACGACCTTCCTAAATGAATAATGCAGCGGATACATGGCGTATTAGAAGCAACATTTGCTGAGGAATGACTGAATGGGAGCAAGTTGAATAATAAATCAGAAAAAGGAAATGACATCTTTTTTAATGCACAGCTGAGCTTGAAATCAATTAAAAATATCAGTTATAGTGTCATCAGAGTGCCGTGTTGCTCTGAGCAAAATAACTGTGCTGAGACAGATGCTAATCTGTTATTAGTGCAGGTATTCTGCATCAGTGGTGCGACCAGGAATGGTATTTGTGCATTTTTTTTCCCCCAATCTTGACCACCTGTGGTGTCTTTTGCTGCGTGAAAACACGAAGCAAATATTTAGTTCTCGACAAAAGGTGCACACGTCGCTTTAAGAACAAACGCGCTGGGCTGCATGTTGACAGTTTACGAATGCTGCCTTCGCCACAGCATTCCATCTTCCCACATGCAATTTGTATTTCGCCGTCAGAGTCCCTGAGCCACTGGCATTAGCCGTGACATTTCGCAGGTAGGAGTGTTGGATTGACATCCCGAGGGTCTGAAGTGGCCTGTTCTCTCTGCTGTGGTAATTATTCCACAGGCCTAATTATAACAGAGCTGTTTTTAATCAGACGTCCATCAGCCGTTTGTGTATCATGATTAATAAAACCTGCAGGAACATGGTCCCTCTGGGCCATTACATCAGGATTACACAACTGTTAAGTATGGTGCTTTTGTAAGACATTGTCTAGACTTTTAGAATAAATAAGGTCATTATTTCATTATTGCCAATCACCTCACCTTATATACAGTATGTATTTAATTTTTTTTAAGAGGGAGAACTTCTGGCGAAAAATTGCTCTTAATGTAAAGGAGTGTGAGGTCAAGCAAGCAATGATGGAAGGCTACACTGATGCAGACCCTCATTTTAGTACAACAATTAAGTAACCGACTACCTCCCTACCCACCTACCAACACTTACATACCGACCAATACCTAACAAACAACCAACCAACCAATCAATACCTACCAAGCAACAAACCAACAGCTACCTACCAACCAATACCTACCAACCAACCAACCAAATAACCAATCCACACCTACATACCAACCAACCAAGTGACCAATCCACACCGACATACCAACCAACCAATACTTTCCAACCAACCAACTAACCAATCCATACCTACATACCAACCAATAAATACCAACCAACCAACAAACTAACCAATCCACACCTACATACCAACCAACCAATACCTTCCAACCAACCAACAAACCAACCAAATAACCAACACCTACCTACCTACCTTCCTACCTTCCAACCAACCAACCAACCAACCTACCTTCCAACCAATCACCCAACCAACCAACCAACCTACTGTACCAACATACCTTCCAACCAACCACCCAACTAACAAACTAACCAATTCACACCTACATACCAACCAACAAACTAACCAATCCATACCTACATACAAACCAACAAATACCAACCAACCAACAAACTAACCAATCCACACCTACATACCAACCAACCACCCAACCAATACCAACCAGCCAACCAACCAACTGCCAACCAACCAACCTACTGTACTAACCTACCTTCCAACCAACCACCCAACCAATACCAACCAGCCAACCAACCCACAAAAACCTACCTACCTACTGGACTTTCCAACCAACCAATGCATATCTAACTACAGATGCCTGGAAATGCTGAGCAGTTGTCTGCGACAGTGAAAGGCCACACTGTGTGTCACTCCTGCCTCTTTATTGTGTGTCCTGTGTACCTAATAAAGTGGCCAATGTGTGTGAAGAGAGATATATACTTGCATACTATTATTATTTCATACATGTGGACTATTTAAAAATAGACTGAGACATAAAGCATTCAGCAAACAGGGAGCTTCACTCTCACTCTGACCTCACACTCTGTCACTTCTCATTTACCCGGGTGACATTATGATGTCGTTTGTGGAGCAGTATACACTTGGTAATGGTTTTGCACAGCAATAATGAAGGGCATTTGAGACGAACATGGAGGGAGGGAGGGGGGGGCGGGAGCAGTGGTGGGAAGGGGAGGGGAGGGGGGCGGAGCTGCTGCTGCTGCTGACGCCTCCAGTTTCCCCACATTAACCTGCGCTCACCTGCCTTCTGACGGGAGCAGGAAACGAGCGGTGTAACTCTAAACCCAGACTTGCTGAGCTTGTTTCTTTTTCTTTTCTTTTTTTCTTTTTACAAAAATATTTTTTGGTGATGAGTGTGTGTGTGTGTGAACTTGTATTTGTTACCTCCTTAGGACCTTTGCTGGCATAAACAAGGATCTGCATCAGTGTAGCCTTCCATCATCCTGTGTTTACAAATGTATTGATGTGATAGTGAAGTTACATTTTTACCTTTTTTCCGACCCACAATCCAGTGATTTTGACCAGTCGCGGACCTTTATGATATACTGATTGCGAATGTTGTGCCATCCCATCCACCAACTCACAGCGAAAACATTCAACTATAATAACACAATATCAGGTTTCATCACACTTAGATCCCAGGACTCAACACGACTCAAAAACAGTTATTAAGAGTGCGAGTGTTTTCATAAGCCTGACGTCATGCGCTGGGTCGTTCGTGTCGGGAGATTTCTTTTGAGTCTGTCGCAGATTTACTGTCACAGCGAGAACTCACTCAAACTGGTTTGCGTGCTTGTCTGCACAGGTGCTTAGTTGGGCACAAAGGTTTGTGTTTGTTTTTAAATGTGGGGGGGGGGGGGCGTTAGATGACAGCAATCCTGCACAAACACACACACACACATTCTTACACAGCAGTCCTAGCGAGGACACTCAATGCATTACCCTGACCTTAGCCGTAAATGCTTGACCCTGACATGAACTTAATTGTCAACCGAAGCCTAACACCGAGGCTGAGCCCTCAAAATGTCTTTTCAAAGGACCAGATAAGATGTCCTCACCACACACACACACACTGTATTATACACGTGTGTGTGTATGAAACACACACACACACACACAGGAGTAGAGGTTGTAACTGTGATCGCTTCTCTGCGATGGAAATACACTCACAAACGTTGGTCGTGTAAAAGTGCAACAGCCCTTGCACTTTAGAGATTGCTGTTCACACACACACACACACACACACTCAGCCTCTCTCCTCCATATCGCCCTCCCTCCTGCCTTCCCTCACTTCCTTGATGTACTCTCTCTCCCTCCCTCACACTCTCCCTCCCTCCTTCCCTCTCGCTCTCAGATGCTCAGTTGACAAAGTCAAGGCTGCTCTGTTGTGAATGATCTCTGTGATTTATTTCCTATTTTTTGATATCAACACTGCTTCATGTGAGCTGGATGAGGAGAGGGAGCAAGAGAGAGGGGGAGGAGGAGGAAAGACACACTCACTCCATCCCTGCCTGGTGCAGGTGAAAAAGAGTTGGCTGCTGCTGCTGTTGCTGCTGCTGCTGCTGCTGGATCAGTGATGTGTCACCTGGACAACTGCTGCTCTGCAAGATGTGAAACAGTTCCTCGACTGTGCTGCTGCTGCTCCTGGGAGCTGTTACGTCTGAGCTCAGCGTGATGTTGAATATCTCCACAACTCCAAAAGAAGACGGGTATTCAGGCTGCAGGAGTCCTGACTTACTTCCCCTGTGGACCAGCACTGGATTTACAGTCTTTGTGTGAAGCTGTCATCTTCAGCAGGATCCCTGATCTCTCCGCGTCTCAGCATCAGAGTGTTTGACCTCCTCCCTCTGGAGCTTCAGTGTGAAGCTGAGGAGCGCTTGTTTTTGTTTTGGATTCCCTCCCCCCTCGCAGCCGTGTATGAGTGAGATATGACCACGCTCCCCGCGGCCCTCGACTCCCTGCCGTAGCCCAGATGCAAGCTTCACGGGCAGGCATGGCCGGCGGGCGGATGCCCCTGCTGGTGGTCGTGGTGCTGGTGGAGGTGCTGAGCGGAGCGTGTGCGCCGGGGAACGGCTCGGGGAAGTACAGGGGAAGCTGGAGGTGGAAAGGTGACAGAGGCCGTGAGTAACTCCTCCTCCTGTGTGCCATGCACTCAACTTCCTCTCCCTTCTTTCCTTTTCTTCCCTCTTTTCACTCGCAGTTCCTTGATGAGCTGCAAAAACACCTCTGGGAAACTAATTGATCTTTCTTTCTTTCAATTATCAGTGTATTAAAACGGTATTCTCTTAAAATTCTACGTTGAAGTTGAGAAAAGTTGACGAAACAAAGTTTTGACGGATACTTTACCAATCTCTCTTTGATCAGCAATGAAAATAATGGTGCAAAGTTTTTTGGCACGACATCAGACACTTAAAAACTGTGTCGGTGGTATTGAGTGATGAGTGTTTTCTTGTTTTTTGTGGTTTACGGGTTTCGTGACAGCCGACGATTAGACCTCCCCTTCTCTGCAGATATGGTGCAAAGTCACCAGAAAGCAAAGAGACAAGAAACACACATTCAATGCAACTCCTTATTATTGATATTGTTCTATTCTGCACTCCTGTGGTGTCGAGTGTCTAGCGCTTTCCTGGTAATGTTTATTGAGATTGAAATTCTGGTGTCAAGTATTATTCCCGAGACTTATGGAGCTGGGAATCGTCAGACTCCAGTTGCCGTTTCAGTCTCGTGGCAGAGAAAACTACCAACCAACCGCCAACAAAACAACCTCACCAAGAAACTTGTTATTGTCTGTTGTAATCTTTGGTATCAGATATCGATTATTCTCCTGCGTGTCGGTATCGAGGTGTAGATTCTGACGATTCCGCGTGTGAGGGCCAGCGACCTTGGCATGTGTTGTCATCTCTCGGAGATATCAATATGTGCTCCTCTGCCGCCGGATTTGCTGTGTGGAGCAATCCGTAGTTTATTATCACCCCACTCTCCCGTGCTCTTCTCTCTTCAGTTTTCCTCTACCAATCTCTCCCTCTCTCTCCATCGCCCTCACTCTCGCAGACTCTCCCTCACAGTCACTAATTGATCAGCGTTGAGTTGTAAAAAGCTACTCCGGGGCGATGATGGCTGCCTATTTCCTCCGAGTAAAAGCTGAGTGAAGCTTTTGAGCGACTTCATTATGTATGCTGACACATGAGTGCACGGACGTCGAAACGAGCGCAGAGCTGCGGTTCATTCAGGACGTTGTTTGCCGGCTCGCCCCGGGCTTCTGCTGGTGGCTAATGGGATTGTTTGGCAAGCCAGTGCTGCTCGACGTTGAGTGATGAAGAGGCGAGAAGCGTGTCCTCTGATGTCCTTCCACCCCGCACGGGGGGTCAACGGGAGATCACAATCTCGATACTCCTCCAAGATTAAATGACTGAAATGGGATGGAAGGGGCACCGAAGTCGACCCAGAGCGGGACGTCTGCAGGAAAAGTGATATCTGTCATGGCAGCGGCTTTCGGGAGCCGCAGAGTTTCGCAGGTTATATTTGACGATGCAGTCGCCAGCGCTGTAAAGTGCGATTGTGGCCTCAGATCCTAGATTTTCCTCTCGTTTCATTAAATCAACACAGCTCACAGATGAGGTTCAGTGAGAGGTGAAGTGGGGGGAAATGTAGGTGTTTTATTTGAGGCTAAAACAGAGGCACATCCATCCACACTGCTCCAGTTTTCTTTAGAAATGCATACATTCTCAGCCCGATACACCTGTCGTCCATATGACAATAAAAGAAAATGCTGCCGTTTCTTTATTAATTTGAAAACTCAAAGCAAAAACTGATGAAAAACTACTCTCACCTCCTGATTGGTGCTTGTCAGTGCTGTGAGTTATCAGATTATAAATCTGGATTGTCTTTCATAATCTGTCATGTATGTTTTTTTTTGTTTTTCTCTCTTTTTTTACTTTACTTTCACAATTTTTTTATCGTTTTCATTCTCAAAAGGTTTTTTCGGTAAACACAGCATTGTCTTAAATAAATGTTTTCACTCCAAAAAAAAAAAATCTCCATCTGCTGCAGTTTGCATGCCAGGCCTGTGTGTGGCGCTGTAATGCTACTGTAGAAGTGCGCCATAAAACAGAGAAGAAGACAAGGCGCGTGCACATAAAGCACACGTGTACAAACTGCTAAAGAAGAAGTGGTGACGATAATAGTGACAGGGAATCCAAGACCAAGAGGTGGCGCTATGATGTCCTCATTTTCCCAAACTTTGGAACCTAAAAATAGCATTTTAAAACTCCCGAAATGCAGATTCTGGGTAAATCCGTGGAAATGTAGCCATTAGCGTTGAACTATTTTGAATAAATATCTAATTGCGATTATTTTTGACAGGAATTGCGATTGCGATATCGCAGGGAACGGTCATTTTTACGTAATATTTGTGCAGATGTGTGAGAAACAAAGATAATATTTGAATCAAATAATAGTTCAGCCCTAATAGCCATACCTTTATTGTATCTTTCATTGATATTTTCTGTGTCTTTATGGCTGTGAACATGAGCTGTTTGCTGACAAAACACACAAGTTAGAAGCAGCACATTATATTCAGAACAAAACAAGCACAAGCTGAAGAAAATGAACTCCTGTCCTGTTGCTCAAAGGTTCTAAAAATAGTTTGTACAAACCACAGATCAACACAACAACCTGTACGTGGTAATTATGTCAAATGCAAACTCTGCCCCTTTCTTACGCCAAATAATGATAATGTGTTTAAACGGGTTGAGCTGTCGGTCCAGCGATGCCCGCCGGCGTCGCTTGCATCGGGTTTGCCGCGCCGAAAATGCGTTCTTGATAATGTTTCATTAAAGATTCATGCAGGAAACAGTCACTGTGGAGAGGTTTGTGCCGCAGTCTGAAGCATTAGACCTTCTTCACCCTTTGAGTTTGCTCAAAAGTGATGATTCAAGGACAAGTCGGAGCTTTTCTTTCAGATTTTTAGACGTAATTGTTTGAATCTACTAAATATATTAGCTGGAAATGCCACGATTGAAAAGGACTGGTTGCACACTAAAACAAACCCAGTTTATCCTTCTCGTGTGTGTATATAAATGTAACTGGTGATATAACTTCCAGCTATAAAAGTGGCTCGGTGATAAAAAATAAATAAATAAATAAATAAATAAATAAATAAATAAATAAATAAAAATAAATAGAGGACACTGTTGTGGAGCGTTTACTTTGTGCAGCTGGAGTTTTGTTACATACAGCGAGTGCGTGCGACGTCATAAAGTCCTTAATACAGAGCGGCTGTGTGCTCTCTCTCCACCACACCGCTGTCAATCAACTTTATTGATAACTTGTACACTTTTTTACTGCAGACGCCGTAAATCCGCGGCGTGGTTAGGAGCTCCGGGGGTCACTGCCCTCCATCTCAGGCCAAACCAACACATTTATCAGCGAGAGTGCAACTTTAGCCATGAGGTTGTTTTTACCCTTGTTATTTAATGCTGCAATAAACCGCTTTTATACCGACAGTATATCAACTGATGGCTCCAAACTTTATACTTTTGAAATCCAAGGAATCTATTTCCAGCACAAACACAAGATTTCGCTGCCGTGGGTGTGGAAATTATTAGTGGGAATATTGGTCCATGTCTGTGCTACGTTTCAGTAACAGCTGCACGTTATCGCTGTGACCTTTGACCTTGTACTTTACGCGGCACTCTTACAGCAAACACATTTATTTTCAGCGTATACTGAATTCCCCGACGCACTTAAAATGAACCTTTTACTCTTTTTTTTTGTTTGGAAGGCATCACAACACCGTGTCATGAATACCTTCAACCTTTCTTTTGTCACCGTGTCATATTTGTGTTTTCTAATCTCGCCACCTCATCCAGAATACATATATGTATGTATATATATATATATATATATACATATATACATATATATATATATATACATATAAATATACATATTACAGTACATTACATGTCATTTAGCAGACACTTTTATCCAAAGCGACTTACAATGGAATATATATATATATATATATATATATGTATACATATATATATAATATGCATCTGTTGTAAATTCTCTAAAAAAAGGATAAAATGTTAAAGTTTATCTCTGCTTCTGCAGCGTGTGCACAAAAAATTCCATTTGGCAGCTGACAAAGAATGTCGTGATACGCATGAGGGAGCGAGAGCAGCCTGTGGATCTGAGTGATAATGTCACCACATTAGTGATATTTACTACATTAAGGCCTATTTCCACCACAGGAATGGAGGATTTTACTGGGAACTGTGTTTTTTTTACATCACAGCAACCAGAAACTAAGTGGAAGAGGTTGTTTTTTAGTTGTACTTTTTAGAAACTTGTAGTTTCTTTGATGACTGACAGCTGGCGGACTGATTGTTGTCGGTTGTTCATCTCCATAAGATGTGACTTAGGCCTTGTGGTTAAAGCTGTAGTATGTAATCTTCTTATGTTATGCTTCTGTTTGTGTAAAATGATGTGTTGCGTCCATCTGAAAACAGACTCTGTCAAGCAAAACTATCAGAGCTGACTGAGGGAGCGTTTGTGAATATGCAGCAACAGCGCAGAGGTGGGCGGGGACAACAAGCATTCTCTGTCGGCCTTGACATTAATTGAATCACTTCCTGTGTGCAGGGTGCGACCTGGCCAAACAGGATCTAAACACTGTTACACTCACAGACACAGAAAGCGGTTTGGAGCTGCTGAGCTTCATCATTTGTTTAGAGTTTAAATGTAACCGATATCTGTTTTTATGTTTTATGTATACAAACTTGACGTCCATAGTTCCTCCTCAACGTGGGCGGGGTCGTCGAAGCATGGCTAACACGAAACAAACACATGATCTAGTGACTTGTAAAGCTGTTGTGTTCAGTGTAACTGAATCATTAGAATCAGTTGAGTAAGAAGATTTGTTTACAGAATCGTTCAGTACTTCCTGTACAGTCACTGAACGGAAATACCACTGAACGTGGTCGTGTTTCGGCTCACGATCGCCAGCTTTCAGCAGTGCTGTCGGTAAATACACCAGACTCCTCTGTTAAATATTGAGATTTTAGACATTTCCTTTGTTATATGAAGGGAGTTTTAAGTCTTTTTAACTGATCTACAGTTCGCTTTGATTCTTGTGTCGGACGTCGCGCTCATGACTCTTCCAGTGACGACACTCTCTGACCAATCAGTGGCCGGCAGTCTGTTGACATTTTAGTATCAGCTCAGTTTGCTTGGAACCTCGTCAGATCGGTTACTAAAAAAAAAGTACCAGGTACTATCACTGATGGAAAAGCAAGAAAAAACGAGTAGTCGAGCCAAGTCGTGCTAGAACTGTACAATGGAAAAGCGCCATTACTCACGTCTTTTCACAACATTCATGCAACTTCGTGCCCTGCTTCTCACATGCTCTCCGTCTACGTCCAACAGGTAGTTGGTCTTATTAAAAGGACTCATCAGGGGTGGGTTTAGTCATGTTGTTGCAAGCTAATAACAACCTGACGTCCATAATTCATCTCTCAGTAAGTTTACAGAACTCAAACATAAAAACGGGCCTTGGCACAACTTGAACTCGTAAGTCCCCTGTGTGGAGCAGCAGACCACCAGCTTCGCATCGTTCACTGTGGTTTGGGTTCTTCTTCTCCTCGCTGACACCGCCTTCATCAGTGTGATGGATGAGCCAGATTATGGGATTTACAGATGATTTACTTTGCGTTGCGCTGCTAATAGAGGCCACAGAGCTATGACTGGCTGCTCATCAGCTAACTCAATCAAAAGCACCAGTTATTGCAGAGATTTTCCACGGATGCTGCCTGTTTCTGTTAGAAAGGTAAATAAAAGATAAGACAAATGTGAGCCCTATGTTACATTTCTGGGGTTTTGTGGGTAAAGTGATAAAAAGTGTGCTTTTGTCTACATTACGGTAAGGTTTGGCCTGAATTGATGAGACCTCCTCCTGTAGCAACACAACACTGTAAATATCATTTTAGCCGACGCAGTTATTGTGAATTATCTTTCCATGGAAGATGCACATGCAGGGATGTGAGCCTGTGTGTCCGATAGATGGCAATAGCAACGTTTTAAGCCGGAGTGGAGACGGGAGAGAGAGAATAAATGAGTGCTAATGAGCTGTGGACTAGATCCTGTGGTTTGGGTCACAGGCCAGATGGAGTCCAGACAGTCTTCACCGCAGGCACACTGTCATCAGCAACATTGCCCCAAAACCAGTAGACACAAACAGTTACAAGCACATGCCTCAGGAATGCATCACACCATGTGTGTGTGTGTGTGTGTGTGTGTGTATTTAAATCCCAAATCATTCTTTATAGTGTAATATCAGATTCACACTAAAGCTCCAGTTTACTGGTGTAGGTGTTAATGAGCACCGAGGTCCAGATGTTTCCCCTTTTTGTATTTAATTGTCTTTTCTTTTCTTTTTTTCAACTCAGAGATTCTGAATGTTTTAATTAGATAACGGAGAGCTGGTGTTGTGTCCAGGCGAAATTTTTTTGTGTAGTCCGTCTACACAACATCTGCGGTGCTCTGTCCGTATAATAATACATACATGCTACCAACTGGCTATCTATCTAGCTAGCTATCTAAGCTAGTAGGCTATCACCTATCTATCCTAGCTAGCTAAGTAGATCGATATCTGTCTAAGCTAGTAGGCTATCATCTATTTATGCTTAACTATAGTTCTATCTATCTATGCTAGCTAGGTAGCTATAGCTAACTAACTATCTATCTATCTATCTATCGATCTATCTATCTAGCTAGGTAGCTATAGATAACTATCTATCTATCTATGCTAGGTAGCTAGCTAGGTAGCTATAGATAACTATCTATCTATCTATCTATGCTAGCTAGCTAGCTATGGCTAACTATCTATCTACAGTGCCTTGTGAAAGTATCCGGCCCCCTTGAACTTTTCAACCTTTTGCCACATTTGAGGCTTCAAACATCAAGATATAAAATTGAAATTTTTTGTCAAGAATCAACAACAAGTGGGACACAATCGTGAAGTGGAACCAAATTTATTGGATAATTTAAACTTTTTTAACAAATAAAAAACTGAAAAGTGGGGCGTGCATTATTATTCGGCCCCCTTGCGTTAATACTTTGTAGCGCCACCTTTTGCTGCAATTACAGCTGCAAGTCGCTTGGGATATGTCTCTATCAGTTTTGCACATCGAGAGACTGGAATTCTTGCCCATTCTTCCTTGCAAAACAGCTCGAGCTCAGTGAGGTTGGATGGAGAGCGTTTGTGAACAGCAGTCTTCAGCTCTTTCCACAGATTCTCGATTGCATTCAGGTCTGGACTTTGACTGGGCCATTCTAACACCTGGATACGTTTATTTGTGAACCATTCCATTGTAGATTTGGCTTTATGTTTAAGATCATTGTCCTGTTGGAAGATAAATCTCTGTCCCAGTCTCAGGTCTTTTGCAGACTCCAACAGGTTTTCTTCCAGAATGGTCCTGTATTTGGCTCCATCCATCTTCCCATCAATTTTAACCATCTTCCCTGTCCCTGCTGAAGAAAAGCAGGCACAAACCATGATGCTGCCACCACCATGTTTGACAGTGGGGATGGTGTGTTCAGGGTGATGAGCTGTGTTGCTTTTACGCCAAACATATCGTTTTGCATTGTGGCCAAAAAGTTCAATTTTGGTTTCATCTGACCAGAGCACCTTCTTCCACATGTTTGGTGGCTTGTGGCAAACATTAAATGAGACTTTTCATGGATTTCTTTGAGAAATGGCTTTCTTCTTGCCACTCTTCCATAAAGGCCAGATTTGTGCAGTGTACGACTGATTGTTGTCCTATGGACAGACTCTCCCACCTCAGCTGTAGATCTCTGCAGTTCATCCAGAGTGATCATGGGCCTCTTGGCTGCATCTCTGATCAGTCTTCTCCTTGTTCGAGATGAAAGTTTGGAGGGACGGCCAGGTCTTGGTAGATTTGCAGTGGTCTGATACTCCTTCCATTTCAATATGATTGCTTGCACAGTGCTCCTTGCAATGTTTAAAGCTTGGGAAATCTTTTTGTATCCAAATCCAGCTTTAAACTTCTCCACAACAGTATCTCGGACCTGCCTGGTGTGTTCCTTGGTCTTCATGATGCTCTCTGCGCTTTAAACAGAATCCTGAGACTATCACAGAGCAGGTGCATTTATACAGAGACCTGATTACACACAGGTGGATTCTATTTATCATCATCAGTCATTTAGGACAACATTGGATCATTCAGAGATCCTCACTGAACTTCTGGAGTGAGTTTGCTGCACTGAAAGTAAAGGGGCCGAATAATATTGCACGCCCCACTTTTCAGTTTTTTTATTTGTTAAAAAAGTATAAATTATCCAATGAATTTCGTTCCACTTCACGATTGTGTCCCACTTGTTGTTGATTCTTGACAAAAAATTTCAATTTTATATCTTTATGTTTGAAGCCTCAAATGTGGCAAAAGGTTGAAAAGTTCAAGGGGGCCGGATACTTTCACAAGGCACTGTATCTATGCTATCAAAGAAGGCACCATGTTGTCCAATCTGCAGCAGCGTCTCGTTTGTTGTGTCCTCATGAAGTCACCACATTGTTTCCAAGAAAGTGTTTTACAGTAATTTAGTACAAAATATGAAGTCATTTTCATTATCTTACAAAAGGATATTTTGTATTTGTAATATACACATTTTAAATACATGTATCAGAACCTGGGGGAAAGTACTTTCCAGGACCAATTCCCTCAAGTTCAACAACTGAATGTGCTTAAGATGGGAGGGCAAATTGTAAGAGTGTCTTCGTCCATGTTGGCGTCCACTTTTATTGATTTGCAGCATGCTCTGAATCTGGACAAGTGATTGTCCTTTTTGGGATCTTGGTCAAAGTGAGACTTTGTAAATTTTCTTTGGTTGAGATAGAGATCTTAGAATTTGTCTTTCCCAGGCATCATGTGAAAGAAATTGTCGACAGTGTCCACAGCACCACAAATAATTATGACTCCTTAACTTCTTTCTTGCATGAAATCCAGGCCCTTTCAATGACCCAGGTCTATTTAGGGCAATTTTCCTAAATGTTCATGGGCCTTGAAAATGTATACTCAAATTCACAAACTTTCAAGAGTTTCAAGGACCCGTGGGAACCCTGGACTCATGTCTATGAGTTAATACTATCCTTCACAAAGACCTGTCTGACCTGCTTTTTTGGCTCGAGTATCAAACCCACTTTAAAGCTCCATAAAAGTCGAAATACTTTCATGTTGCTCTTACAAAAACAGGTCTGTTGCAACCACATCGCTCTCATTTCTATTATGCATTTACATGTGGGAATGGCCTTTTTTATCCCCACTCTGTTTTATTTCCTGCAGAGTTCATAACATCGCACACAAAGTCACTGTATTTGTTTTTTGTTTTTTTTTTCCAAAAGATGCAGCACTCGGTGTCGTGTTGCGTCCGCACACATGAGAACCACCTCGTGCGCCGTGAATTTACGATGGCGATTGTGAAACTGAGAAGTGAAAAAACAGGTGGACAGTGTGATTAGACGCGGTTCATAAATACGAGGCTCTGACAGGCCTGGACACCGCGTGACGGCACAGGGATCTGAGAGTGTGTGTGGATGTGCGGGGTCAGCGGTCATTAAGCACCAACGCGGGGTCTTTAGAGGGTTAAAAATCAAATGGGTGCCACTCCTTGATGTTTTATTCCTCCCATTTTCACGCCGCTTTCTCTTTCAGTGTTTTTTACAGGCAAAATTGTTCCACACATAGTTATTGTTTCCCCCACATCTGGATTTGGATTCATATGAAATGATGAATTAAATGTAAAGAAAAAACACATGTGTTTACTTCTCGCGTCTGTTCTCTGGACATTTCTGTCCGCTTTGATGCCGACGATTAAAACATACATTACAGAGTGGTTCCTGTTATTTATGGTATTTATTCATTTAATTCATTTTAATTGAGTTGCCCCAGATTAGTGAGGTAACTGTATAATGTCTAAAACTGGTTGGCTGTAAATCCTAGTGATGTAATTTATTACACCAGTTTAATATACTGTAATTAAAGGTATATGTAGTATAATATATTACATCATGTAATATAAAGTTAATGGCAGTTCATGCTTTTCAGTGCAGTGAGTGTAACTTTGTGGTTTGACTAATTATATAATGTAATTTCATGTTTTTTGGGGGATTTCACAAATGTGATACACCTATTGTCACCTTAAGGGTAAAGTGTACTATAATTATGTATTAAAAACATAATTTAGCATCATTTTAATGTTTTTACTTTGGCTACTTAGCAAATATTAGCATTAATGGACAGCGACCTTTACTTTGACCAGATCCTACGCTGAAAAAGAGGTTGACAAACCCGGAATAATAAATCATTACTTTAATTGGTAACACCTATAGGGCCACATGTAAAAAAAAAAGAAGGAAAACAGCATGAATTCTGAGATTAAAGTCAGTATTCTGAGAATTGAAGTCAGAATTCTGAGAAAGACTTTTTTCTTTTTTAATCTTTGACTTTAATCTCGTCATTCTGAGAAAAAAAGTCCGAATTCTGACTTGTACTGTAAATGTACCGTTATATGGAGAGAAATTGCTTATATTAGTTTGAATGAACTTCAAGTTTCACCAATTGAAGTATTTAGTATGTTTGTTGTTTTCTTGTTTCTGAAAGCCTCATTTAGCAAAAGTTGCTGTTGTTGACGTCAAAGTGAAGATATGATGGGAAATGTGACAGAAAAGAAGAAAAGTTTTAAGGTTTCTCAAGTGACAAATGGAACATCCTGCCATTTTTTTTTTTTTTAAAGTTAATATTTAAACCATTTTTGCTGATTTATGTAATGTAATATTCAAGTTTGACAGAATGGGTTCAGCACAAAGTGCTGTTTGTCAGCTTTTTCATTATGATTTCTGCTGATGACACGGCATCGCTTTGGTTCCTGACACACACACACACTCACACACACACACACTCTCTCACACTGCAGGGTGCACAGACATAAGTGCTCACATGTAAGGCAGGCAGTCTGTCTGGCTGACAGCAGCAAAGCCTCCAGTCCGACCACAGCAAAGACGGGACAAGCTGTTTACCATCCCAGACAAAAATCTGCCACGGCCTCTGTTTTCCCCTGACTTCACTGATGAAGTGGTAATTATAGCAGAGGCCTCACACCTCCAGGGTGTTTTTTTTAAATTTTGTCTCTAACAAGTTTGGGTCACGCGATTGACCAGACACATTATGGTCTGAAGGTCACATATGTGGAACTTAACGAGGGAGACGAGCAGAAATAGACGTTTCTGCGTCTGGTCACAAATGAGCGGGAATTCCCTTACTCGTGCGGACCGATGTGAAATATTTCACACAAGGCAAGTCTATAAAGTTTTAACAGAAATAAATGCTTTTTCTCTTCTTTTTTTTTTACGTTGGGCAGCCCATTGCCAAGCGGGAAGAGAACTTGGCTCAGGACCGAAGGGTTCCCGGTTCATTGTTAATGAATGGAGCCACAGGGGGTCCCGTCCCGGGTACTTGTGCCAATCCAAAGCCCCGAGCTGTTTTTATGTTGTTTCAAGATTATACCTATTTTTCTTATTCTACAGTTTTGGTCCTGTAGAAACAAATTAAATCACTTTTAAGGAAAATATACTATCTTAACCCTCTAATGGCCATCAAGATAATGAGTACTTCTGCCCCCTTTTTTCAAAGATAACGTTCACTTTCGATATCGGGCAGTTATTCAATTTATTAGGAATTACGGGACTGAGAAGCTGAAGTCACAAATGTGTGACGCGCTGGTGAATCCCGTCTGTTCTGAAGGCTACCGTAATGACAAGTATATGTGCGCAAAGCTCTATTTCTCTGCTTTTTGGTATCCATCCATCCAGCTTTATACCACTTTATCCTCCACATGAAGGTTGTGCGCGGCGGTGCTGTGCCAATCGCAGCCAGTGCCAGTCCATGGTTCTTGAATTTTCTAGATATCGCAAACGGTCTAGCAGTTACAGTAATGAGAAGTATGCGTGCCAAATCCTGTCAGCAACGACACGATGGTTACAGAAGGGTTAAGGCTCTGGTAGCTGAGACCTATTTTCCATGATTTCTGTGCGTAAGTAAGTAAAACTGTGTGTCATCAGCATATAAAAAGTTCCCTAAAGGAAAACAGTAAAGGGCCAAGCACAGAGCCTTGAGGAACTCCATCAACGGTTGTGTGCATGGGGGGAATTATTGTCAATATGAAAGATCTGGATTCGCTCAGAATCTCAGTGGTTATACTTTATTAATTCCCAGGAGGAAATTGGATGTGCTTCTTTAAAATTAAAGTCAAAAATATCAGACAAGTTAACTGAAACCAGGCCAAGGGCAGTTCTTTTTAATCCCGTCCGCAGTACACGGGATTAAGTACACAAATTTCCTACCACAGAGACATTTCACTAATCAGTTTAATCGTGTTCCAGTTTGGCTGCCTGCACGTATCCACATCACTGACAATGCATTTTCCAGCTCCTCTACTGTGTGTGCATGACTGGAACCGACTGTGTCTGTGCATTAGCCTCAAACTGTACTCATCGTTTTCCCAATTTACAGCCGCCAGCTTCGGCACAGTCACGGCGTAAATAAGCTCCTCACAGAACACGGGTTAACAGGGAGCTTGTGTGTTTTGCATGTGTGCAAAGACGTTAGAGACATCTGTGGAGATGTTCTCGTAGGATAGATGTTGACGTCAGTCGGCAGGGGTGCCAGATCCAGAAGGTTGAGTGTAGGTTACGTCCCCTAATGCTGAGTTAAACTTCATTCTCACCATGTGGAGCTGTCACAAACTGCAGTAAATTACACTTGAACGTTTTTTTTTTTTCATCTCCAACAACAGGTCCATGTGCAAGTCTGGAAGTCTTCTGTTCTCAATATTTAAAGCTGTTCAAAATAACCAAAACTGCAACGTCACAACTGAGGTGTAAAGCTGATCTCAGTGATGGATGGATGGGAGAATTCAGGTTGGAGAAAATTAAGAAGTACATGAATTAAGACACTCAAATTAATTAAGTTAGCAACTAAACAAAGAATGTACTAGTGTATTTTAGTTTGAAGTAACCTTATTTATGTAAATATGTTACCTGGCAACACTTAAATGAATTGAATTCATGCAAACTAAAGATTGAAACGTACTTATTTTTAGTTTGATTTGACTAAATAGTTCATTTGCCAACGTTCAAATGAATTAAGTTCATATAAATCGTATTCACATGTAATGTAATGTCATGTACTTTGTTTCTATAGCAACCCACAGTTGACTTAAGTGCTCTACAAAATAAAAGTGCAGATAACAGACACGTGTCATTAAAAGCAGATGGTAAAAACAAATTCATTAAAAAACATAAAAAATAATAATAAAACAAAACTGTCACCACACTACTGGGTATTAAAATTCTGAATAAAAGTGCTTTTTGCCCATTTTTCCAGAATAAATTTCAATATCTGGCAGTTAAAAATAGTGTATTAACAAGTTGTATTTAGAAAAAACACTGTAGTTGTACATAAAAACCAGATTTTGCGTGTTCAATTTCAGATTTGAACAGTATATTAAACACATTTAAAATAACCTTTGTTTGAGTTTTTGTCTCAATGTGCAATAAACAGGCCGAAAAATGAACAGTATGTACAGGCATTTATCCAAAAGTGCAAGTCAAATTACCGTAATAACCATGTTGGCATGTTTACATGCGACTTCTCCGCTTTTCAGAAACCGTTTGTATGAAAAAAAAATTGCGTAATTGCGGTAATGCAAAGTGTGTCGTCTGCAATACGTTCGGTGTGAAAGGGTTAATGTGTTAACGGAGGAAAACAGAGGAAACTTTATCATTAATTCATTCACAACTTGGCCTTTAAAAGCCACTGGTCAGCACTAATGAACACTTACAGTGGACGCGCGATGTTTTATTACGCTGAGCTCCCTCTCCCTCCCGCTCTCTTGCTTTATCGCGTCAGCTCTGCGTCTCTTTCACTTTGATTTCTGACACTGAAACATTCATAAGATGTGTTTTCGACCACAACCACCCTCCCCTCCTGAAAATGACCTATTCACATCAGCAGGAATGTGGCGCTGTTGCAGCATAAGCTCAGTGAAACAGTCCCACACCACATGAAGGCACTGTTGGACATATTAGCACCAGATGTCTGACACCATGGCATTCATCCCCCCCGCCGTCCTCCCCCATCCTCCCCCGTCCTCCCCCACCCCAGCACATGAATGTAACAAAGTGTTGTCGACGTCGTGTGTGATTTACAGTGGTGCGGATTTGCCGCAACAAAGCATGAACAATCGCGCTAAGCGTCGCATTGTTGTCGCGGCGCGGAGCCTCCTCTCAACTTTCAAGGACCCGGCGACGCGTTTCCTTTAATAAAAACACTTTACTTTTTAATGCACGTGAGATTAGCGCAGAAAAGGGTGGAGATCGTAGCCGTGATCCCCAAAAAAAGTCACCTGTCACTCATAAATATGGCTGATTCTGTGTGAAAAAGGGGGGTGACAGAGAGGAGAGGGCATGTATGAGTTCTTGGCGGTGCAGAGTTGCACTGTGTCTTTTGTGGCTTTTTTTTATTTTTTTACGATCCTCAGCTCAAAGCCTCTGGCTCTCATTGCCGCGGCACTCCCATGTGTCATGTGACACCATCGCTTTGTAGAAAAGTGAAAAAAAAAGAAAAGTCTTGTGGTGGGGGGGTTCTTGGAAATGATTTTATCATTAGTTTCTTTCTTTTTGGGCAATGTCGGTGGTTGTCTTCTACATTCGAGGAATGACTTGGTTGTGAGGAAATGCTCTCTTTTGTCAGACACGGGGGGGGGGGGTCAAATTAACCTTACCTACCTGTCTTTAGGCTGTGGAAGGAAGCAGAAGAAAACTCACGCACACACAGAGACACAAAAAGCTCACTCATCGAAAAGCTTCTTTTGAACTGGGATTTAAGCTTACCTTCTTGAACACCAGCACTCAGACTTTACCGTATATAAGAAATCGATGTAGTTTCACGGTTGGAAACAAACCCCCATTTTGAAGCTTTACAATTTTTGAAAACACGTCATTAAATTGATGCCTTTCCATCATTGGGTCACATGGTTGGTGTAGTGATTAGCAACTCATGCCTTTGCAGCAAGAAGACACATGAGTTTGCATGTTCTCCTTGTGCATGCGTGGGTTTTCTCCAAAACATGCAGATTTTGGGAATTAGGCAAATTCAACACTCTGTAAGTCAGTGAGTGTGAGAGTGAGTCGTGGTTTGTCTCTTTTCCACGACACAGTTCCAGCGCGACTCGACTCGGCATGTTTTTTTTTTTTTTGCTTTTCCATCAGCGATCGTACCTGGTACCTGGTGTTTTGTTTTTTTCTAGCACCTGCTCTGACGAGGTTCTAAACGAGCTGAGTCGCAATAAAAGGTGACGTCGACAGACTACCAGTCAGAGAGTGTTGTCACGGGAGGAGTCATGAGCACGATGTCCGACACAAGAATCAAAACGAACAATGCCGAACTGTAGATCAGTTAAAAAGACTTAAAAAATCCTGAAAACATGCATGCATCTCCAAAATCTAGCAAAGGAAATGTCTAAAATCTCAGAACTTGTGTCAGGAAGCACTGAACGATTCTGTGAACACGTCTGTTTAATCAACTGATTCTAATGATTCACTTACACCGAAAAAACTAGTTTGTGGGTTTGTGTCACGTATGAAATGACGTCACGGACGTTGCATCACGCAGCCGTGCAGTGATGACCCCGCCCACGTTGAGGAGGAACTATGAAGTAATGAATAAAGGAACCAAACTGCGTAGAGTCGAGCTGTGCCAGTACCTTATACTGGAAAACCACCATATATGGGCTGTGATGGACTGGAGGCCTGTCCAGGGTGTGACACCAGCGACCCACGTGACCTTTATGTGGAGGATAAAGATAAAGCTGTAGAGGACCGATGGATGGATGACCCATCATTGGTCCATATAGAAAAGTATCAATCGATAAGTATAGGTATCGTTTAGCAGTATCAGTATTGGTATCGATAAAATTTTGATGAGAAACCAAAGAGCTGAGACCGTTAACTCCTCAGGAAAATGTCTACTGACATATTAAATCAACTTCCATTTCAATGGAGCTCTTTCTGCAACCAGCAGAGGCGCCCCCTGGTGGGATAAGTGCTACTTCCACCCTCTACTTTCTAGGAGTCGCTTTCCCGACTGTATTTTTCCATGCGTAGAACACGTAATGCTGTTTTTCCAGATGCAGACTTCTCTACACAACACTGCCTATGGTAAACAAAGAAGGAGGTTCATGTTGAAAGATGTATGTGTGTATCTTTGAGATTTAATTGCATACATCGGTATTGCTGTTGTTGGCATTGGTGCCTCTTCTGGCGGTGGTCCTCCTCCTTTGACTGACTGACGGAAAGTTGTTCTGCTGAGATTATTTTGGGGGCATATACTGTATGTGTAGGTAATATTATAAATTGTTTTATAATGACACGTAGAACTATAATTACGCCTTCATCTGAACAGCCCCTGGCCGTGCGTCAGGTGGTAACAAGCTTTGAGTTAATGAGGTGACAGTTGATTCACACTGTCAGCAACAGCAGGAAAAGTGGTTTTTCTCACCTTTTCTTTAAGGGAAAGTTGGATTGATATGGTTTTCTGAAGGACTCAAGATATTTGTCTTTCCAGTTTTTTCTATTTGGGGGAAAAAGATAAAATAGGCTCACATAATAAGTCCTTATCCAGCCTGTGACTCAAACCTTACCATTAGGTAATGCCGACCACTCTTTCTTTATCCGTAGCTGTATTAGTTTTACTTTGCGGACTATTTTTCTGCATTTTTGCACATAATCTGTTTTTATTTGAGCACATTATAAGTATCCAGACAAATGCCAAAAGCGTTCTTCTAAAGAAAAGAAAAGAGAGAAACCATGAATGGGCCTAATCTTGGCCCCGGCTTTAGCAACAACTTCCCTTGCATTCCTCTTACCAGTGATCGAGTGGATGTTTGAAATACTAATTTCAGGGTTTTCTTTCCCAAAAAAAGTGATATCATAAATTGTGCATGACTGCTCGACATAATCGCACAGTGCCTCGCTGTCCGGTCCAGAGTCTCCACAGTCACCACAATCAAAGCAAACGTAGCTTTGTCATGTGAGCCTGCAGATCTGGACGCTCGGACTCGCTGCCGGTATCGATCCGGCTGACGGCCGAGATCGTTAGCTCTGCCCTCGGGAGTGGACGGAGAGGACGCCGTCGCACGTCTCTTCGTTTTCGAAGGGCCCTCGTTTTCCCATCTCCTCTAATCAGCAGTAAACACACTGAGAGCATACGCTGGTTTATCTGCGCTCTGTCATTGCACTCTGAATAGCTAGTATGTGCTTCACTGAATTAGCTTTCACATGGTCTGGTGGTGGAATAAGACGCTGTGTGTGTGTGTGTGGGTTTTCCAGGTAATGCTAATGTTGTGGGGACCTAAATGTGTTTACACGGTCCATTATGGGGACAAAAATCAAGGTAAATTATTACATTTTGAGGCGACGACATCTTGTACGGTTATGGTTAGGGTTAAGCCAGTAGTAGTTATGGTTCAGGTTAGACTAAGTCCCAAGGAAATGAATATAATTAAATGTAATGTCCTCTGAAGTCATGGCAACCAGACTGTGTTTGTGTATGTGTGGAGCTCGGATAGGGAGATACAGTAGCGCCTTCGCTTGACTTCAGATCCGATGGTGACTGAATTAGGACACAGCCATGAAGTTAATCGTAAACTGCAGTGTGCAAAATACATGGTAGCTGTGTTTTAAAGCAAACGAAGAACCGTATATACAGTCATTTTGGGGCCAAAACAACTGCTGATGGGACCCGACTGTTTTTCCCTAGATTTATTCTTCTTCTCAGGCATTTTTACAGGCCTTTCTGAGGGGGCTCAACATGCCCCGACTTAGCAAATGCATCAAACCTGGCTAAAATGTGCATATTTTCTGCACCGTCATGACTGGTTGTGGCAAAAATGGCTCCCTGGTGCCTCTTATAAATGTGTAGATTCAACTCAGTGGTGAATGGTGCACGTTTGACCTACATGCATGGACTTTGTTGATGTACTGTAACACCTACCAGTGAGAAGTTGTTGAAATCTTCGTTTTAACATTTCATTTAATCCTTGTAAGTTCACCTCGCGGTTGGTGTAGTGGTTAGCGGGTTTGAGCCCGGTGTGCGTGCATTTTCTGCAGATACTCTGTCGTCCTCCCGCAGTCCAAAAACATGCAATATGGGAATTATGGTTGTCCGTAGGTGTGAATGTGAGAGTGAATGATTGAATGGGCGATGGGCAGGGTCTATGTCAGCTGAGATTGGCACACCACTCCCCGCGACCCTCGTGTGGAGGATAAAGCGGTAGAAAATGGATGGAAACAGTTATTACCTGTAAGTAGAATGCCTGTCAATTATGTCCGAGCGGCTTAGGAGGAATTTTTTCCTCGCGTTTTGTCAATGAAGCAGCTCCAGAGAATGTTTTTTTGGGGAGAGATGATGGATTGCAGCCTCAGTGTTTGGTCTGGGGCGAAAAAAAGAAGTTATTGGTGGAATTAGACATGTGGACGACGTGTGCAGATTTAATTTGAGGGCTCTTTCCACTTAGATGTGCGTGTGTGTGTGTGTGTGCGTTTGAAGCACATGTGCCTGATTACATGAATCAAAGAGCGGGGAAAGGTAGCATCGTGTTTGTCATTAATGTGCCGCAGCCTTGGAACGAGGTCTGAATTATCTGCTCCACTCCCAACTGAACTCGTTTACCACAGTCATGAGCCTCCAGTTTCCCCTGTAAATGCCTCCTCCTCCTCCTCCTCCTCCTCCTCCACCTCCTCCGCCCGGCGCCTTTTCATCCCTTTCTGTAACGGTGAAGTGAAGTGGTGAATATTCTCGGGAAGCAATGCGGGAATGATGAGATGAGATGAGATAAAGGAGAAGAGAACAATTGAGAAAATGGGCATTGGCTCTCATCGCTCAGGGAAAAATGCAGAGTAGCGGCTGCAGTCGGTGCTAAAAGCAGCTCAGTGAAGAGTCTGAGAAGGTCATTTGTCTGTCGCCTGTGGTTGTTTGAATGCTGACAAGCAGCTTATGAGTCATGACCATGAGACAGACAGACACATAACATAATAGGTATTCAGAGGCTGTTCACCTTGGATAGAGCACTGAAAGTCCTTATAAGACCCATGTATTTCTCACCTAAGTTAAGTTAAGTCCTCTTTCTCGCTCTCCTTCCATTCTCTCCCTCTCTCTCTTACTCTGGAAAAAAAAAAAGAAGTAGTCTAGTGTCGTAGAGATGGACATCTGGGGTTTTTGGCAGCTTGCTAGATGGTTGCCTCAGCTCCACTGGGATGTCGGTGTAAGTTCAGAGTCCTCGCAGACTTTTGAAGTTTTCTGTTGAGCAAAGCTGAGAAGCAAAAGTTGCAAAGTCGGCAAAATAACACACGCTACCTAATGGCGTGTTTCCATCACGGTACAGTCCGCTTTGGTACAGTAAGGCGCGGTTTGGAACGATCCCGCTGAGAACAGTACCTTTACTTGGTAGGCGCGGTGTGCGCTATGTATGTATACATATATATATATATATATATATATATATATATATATATATATATATATATATATATGTATGTACAGATATATATATATATATATATATATCTGGTGGGCCGGTTCTGGCCCACGGTCTGTACTTTTGACACCCCTGGTCCAGTTCCACCCTTACCGTACCATTACTGTGGTACCCCAAGGGACGGGTGCCAAAAGATTTTATTATTCCTAAAGGAAATGAGAAAAAAAGAAAGAAAGGGTTCCATTCGGTGGAAACAGACCATAATATATGTGGTGTGGGTTACCTGTATCTGTACAAAGTGTTTCATGACAGCATTTCCCTTAAAGCTGCAGTTTGTAACTTGTAATTCTCGTCGGTGTTGATGTCATTATCGCGCCTCCCTTTGGTCTTTTGTTTGCTTTGTGTCCTTAATCTGCAAAACAGGCTCTGTCATGCAATACTCTCAGATATATACGTATACTGTACCCTCAGATGTATACATACACCCTCAGATATATACATACACTCTCAGATGTATACATACACTCTCAGATGTATACAGTGACAGTGCAAGGTTCTTTTTTGTGTAGAATTCACTTCTGAAACTGGATGTTTTCTTTGTGTTTTCAGTCCTAGTCCAACTTGTTTGCAGTTGCCTCGCTTTGTCCTGGGTGTCCGTGGGTAACATGAGCTCTAAACTCTGCTCTACTGAGAAATACAGAGAGTTATGTGGCGCTGATAGGCTGAGGAGCGTCACACACTCGGCGCCCAAAACTGCAGTACAAAAAAAACAAAAAAAAAACATCGGAGGTGTTTTTAATGGAAGCGCCTGCTGCGTCCGTCATCGCTGAGCGATCAAAAGCCGGGAGCTGCTGAAAAAGACCAGCTTCACTGCAGAAAATCAATATTTTGGACCAAGAAAAATACTAATGATGAATAATAATGATTCATCAGCAGCACATTTTCCTTCCTGCAGTTTTGCTGGATGATGGAGTTCATTTCAAGTACAACTTTGGTCAGAGTTACAAAATATAAGCGTCAAAAAGTTGAGATATTTAAGGCCCCGGTATATCTCGGACCCTGGTGTACTCGCGCATCAGGGGTCCTGCGGTATCTCACTTCACCATCAGGTGGCGGTACAAGTCTGGACGCCGCGGATAGGACGCAGGTTCGAGGTTTGGATGACTGTCCTTGGCGACGACTTCCTCTGTTGTTGTTTTTTTTCACCAGATTTTTTTTTTTCCTTGTGCCGAATTTTTTTTTTTTTTTAATTTTTGCCTGATTTTTTTTCCTTGTGCCAATTTTTTTTTTTTTTTTGCCTGCTTTTTCCCCTTGTGCCGGATATTTTTTTTTTTTGGATGGCCCTAATACTCCTTCATAATTTCAACATCATCCCTAAACGAAAGGAAAAAGTGTCCCAGTGACAGTAGCTGCTCACTCCCTGTGAGTCTGTGTTTAAGTCAAGTGACCGTGCAATATTTAGTCCCGTTGAAGATAATCAGTTACTATTTGTCCTGGAAGCGTCTCTCTCTCTGTTTTTCTTCTTGTGGCTGGTTGCTGACGCCCTCCAAGCAAATCTATCAGCGAGCGAGCTGGCAACCGTATTTCTTCCCTGACATTTCTACTTTTGCTCTAACCACAATCGGCCGCATTCCAGCTTTGAGGATTGACGTGCATACAGCGTGCAGTCACTGCAACAACAAAAAAAGCCTGTTTAGGGAGATAGAAGAGATAGAAGACAAAGTGCAGTAACTATCGACAGCGACTGTGAGCATCATGAGCTGGCAAGTCTGATCAGAGCGGTGTCTGTTTGTCGCCGCACTGATGTTCCCTCCAGCTGGAGGAGTGAGTAATGAAACGGCGACTCTTGAGGACATCGAAAGGAGAATCTGTGGAAAAAGAAGTGGATGTTTACATTCCCTGAACGCCGTGTTCATCTGCTGATAAAGACGGCTTTTAAAGATGGCATTTCTGACATTTTCACTCTTGCTCACTCTTGTTTCCTCTTTTCGCCGCCTAAAATACGTCTAAAACTTTCCACCATAAAAGTCAAACTTCTCCGTATAGCTCGCTAATTGGCGAGTGATCACGTCGAAGCCATTTAATAAATGATGTACTAATCAATCACAGCGTTCGCAGGTTTTTGGCTAAATCTAATGCATACTTAAATAAGTGGTTTTTACTGCCAGTGTTGGAGTGCAAGCCTGGCAGTGCGACTTTAAATATATATATGTGCGGTAATGATGTATGTCATGGTATATAAATTTTCCCTCTTTAGTGATTTATGGCACAGCGCAGCCACTTGGGCGTAGTAATTATTTCATGCTTAGAGTTAAAGGTATGTTCAATTAGCCATTAAAAATACTTTATAGTCATGGTGAAAGGAGAGTTTCATACGAGATGAAAGGTAATCGCAGTCGTTGTGTGGAGCTCGGGCCAAATGTGTGTTTCTCTTAACAGCTGCAGCTCAACTTAATTTTGCTGTGTGTGTCTGTGTGTGTGTGTGTGTGTGTGTCCAGTCCTTACTTTGGTGATTTGCTGTTCTTGCCAAGAGTCACATGAGACGACTGAAATCGCTCCCATGTCAATACGAAGCCGCGGTCAAACGACTCGTAGCTTAGCATAAACGTTGGAAAATAGGGAGGAAAACGTTTTCCGACCTCCGTCCATGAAAAAACAAGAAGAACTGGCTACCAGAACCTGCTAATACTCGCCCATTGTTAACGTTTGCGTTACCAATTTTTGACAAATTAGACGTCGTGGTTTTAAGTTGAAGGAGTTGTTGAACCTTTTCTTGGCCGGTGGAGGAGTTACTTCCAGGCAAAGAGGGGAGGACATGTACAAATACTTCATTCTACTGTGTTTGCTGTCTACACTCACCACCTATGACTTCATTTTCTGATTTATCTCTGACAGAAAACATGGTTTTTGTGACTCAGACAAGAGAGAGAGAGATGAAACCTGCTCAGCTGCTAAATTAGCTATTTAAACATTATACATATTACAATATTCATGTTTAACATGTATTTAGATTCAGCCTAAAGACTAAAAAGTTGTAATGTAATAATGCCAGGCGAATGTAAATATTATCATTTATAATTTTTTTATTTATAATAAGTCTATTTTTGGTGGGAATTGCGAGCATCACGCGTCTCGATGAGTGCGGTGGGAACTCTCTAATCTGTTAACATGGGTGCCAAAATTAAACATTTTTATTTAGACACTGAAAATATAAGCCTTAATGTCTCCGCTTTAAGTAAATATACAAACATTTTTAAGTTAAAGGTTAAAGACATGGCGTGGCGCGCTACATGGTAGCAACCTAGCTGCCAGCGGAAGTTAGTTTGGTCAGTGATGTTTACCCACAACCACATAGAGGGTTTAAAAATATAATGGGGGACGTTTCTGCATTAAAATATCTAAAATGACAAGACTAGTGTTCCATATTTGTACACTTTTTCATTTTATCACCTTTTAATGACGTCATCTGCTTCACATTTTAGCAATTCAGCATTTGTGATCAATGGATCATGACTAGAGATGGGATGATACCACTGGAGCATCCACCAATATTGGTCAATATACAGTCATTTTAGACCATTTGTGATTTGTGCTGAGTCATTTCAAAGACATAATTCTCCGATACCCATCCCTGATCATGACTGCCCACGTTTAAGCTCCTTCTTAATCCAACCCTAGTCCGTTTGCTCGGAAAGTCCAGTTGGTTTGGGGAGGTGTGAACTCGCAAGCGAACTCTGGCAGAAATGACACCCTCCGTATTTAAAATTCAAACGCGTGCAGTAAATGGTATTCATCTTCTCCAGAACAAAAGTATGAAGTGGATTAATAACATTTAAATTCTTCATAACAGCAGACGGAAACACAGTCTCCTTGGTTATGTCACATCTCCGGGGGATTTGAGGTTTTTCATGAAGCTCTTGCCTCATAATTTTAATTGTTCTTGAGTGTTTGGGTTTTTGGTTCCAGAGGTTAGTGACCAAAAAAGTTTTCATTACAACACTATGACTTTGGACTTTTCTTTTCTTCTCTCTTGCAGTGTGCGCTCACTGCATATGTGTGTGTGTGTGTGTGTGTTATCCCAAGGCTTAATTAAATCTCCATTAGTCATGCACAAAACAAAAAAAAGAAAGTGTAATCAAAATGGAAATGAGTGCCACGGTGCTGTGGAAGCAGATGAAGTGAGTAAGTTTTTTTATGTGCCTTTGTCTGCTTTAAATAATGCTGAAGACGACTGAGTCGCCGTCTTAAACCATGTAGATATGAGAGTTGTATTGTTTTGATTCCCTGGAGCTGGGTCTCCACGCACAATCTCATTGACTTTGACCCACATTCATCATTCTCACTGGCTGACAAAAGTAAACTAAGATATTTTTCCAAGAAAACAATTTGAATCGTTGAAACTGCTCGAGGTCACGTTGCAGGAACGCGTCGCCGCCTCTCTGATCAGACTGTGTGAAGGAACTTGTCCTCCAGCAAACAATCATTCAGGCCCTGTTAACAAGCCCCAGAGTCGGAGCGCCGCACACTCATCATTTTAAACCCATCCATCACTAATACGAGCTGCCAGGGCCGGAGTGCCGCTGCCAATACATGACAAGATAACGACGAGGCGACGGCGAGCCTCTCCGGTTTCTTCATCTGCGTCGGTGTGAGGAGTCGAACGACCTCGAGTCCAAGGCCACAGGGTTACTGTTGGCCTTCTGCGAGACTCTGAGTGTGATCACGATCACCAGTTCTTTGTTAATCCGCATAAATGCAGCCAAGAATAAAAAAAAGCCCTCTGGTACCTGCTGTGGATAAAAGACTGTTTAAATACCTGGGAATTTTAAAGTTAATATAAGGAAAGAAAAGGTGAACCAGCATCTTTTTTCAGATACTTGTGGAGATAAAAGTAAAGAAAAGAAAAACTCTACTCTCTCTTTATTGTTTATTGTTTGCTTTAAAGCTGTAGTTTTCAGTATTAATTAATATTCACCATTTCCTCCTTGTTTCCTCACATCAAGGAGGTTGCTGGTTCAAATCCCAGCTCACCTGAGGCCTTTTTTTTCCCCCTCTCACAGTCCAAAACATCGTGAATGAATTTGTAACATTCATTATAAAATGAACGATTACATTAAAGGGTGCTACTGTAGCTCAGTGGTAGAGCGAGTCTTCTTTTAACTCAAAGGTTGTGGGTTTGATTCCCAGCTCTGGTCGTCTACAAGTACATGCGAGATACGAGATTATTTAACCCCGCGTTGCCCAATGAACGAATATAAAAAGATGTGTGATGGAAAACGTGGCGCACTTACAGTGAATGTTTGAACGTGTGAATGAGTGAATGGTACAAACACAGGAAAAGTGCTAAATAAACACAAACCATGTGTTTCTCAGACCATAAAGACACTTATATACAAACAATAAGATCTTAAAATGAATTGTGTAGTGAACTGGGAGCTAATGGAGAGAAGCCAGAATGTTGGGGAGCAGTGGAAGCCTGGTTCACCCCGACTTTTAGTCAGTCAGGGCGACTACTGTACGAAAACAAAGCCCAGAAAGACCCTGCATCATGAACTGGGGATTGTTCTTTGTAAAAGTAAAAGACCGATGACCCAGAAACACACACAGACACACACACACAGACACACTCTGATGTTTGAGAAGAACTTGGGGGCAGCAGTGACTGTTGTTGGGGGGGTTAAGCAGTCACTTATCCACACATGTGCCCCATTAATTAGCCGACAGGGGAGCCGCAGCTCGGGGCTGTGTTGATGCTCACAAAGATCGGGGGTTAGCGAGGCCGCCGTTTTGTACCCTGATGCCCCCGGGGGGGCGGCAGGGGCAGCGGGGCCACGCCACCTGTTAATGAGCTCTGAAGTGGTCACTAATTGGACGTCTGCCTGTGGACCACCCACAGAATCAGACAGAGGAGGAGACCACATGAAGACGTAAAGGCCACAGACGACAGTTTGGGTGTTTTTGATTTTTGCTCTTTAGCAAACAGTCTGAGGCACTTTTGGCTGCTGTATTATTTATATATTTATATCCTTTTCTTTCTGATGTGTTTCTGTTGTGTTTGGAGCGATCACACCTGCTGCCTGCGTGGGGGATGGGCGGGGACAAGAAACATTTATCCCTTCAACTCAAAAAAAGGGTTTTTTTGAGTCGTAAAATTCACCTTTGAAACTTTTTTTCTGCGTATTTTCATTCAACCCTCAGTGCTCATGTGGCACAGATCAGTGGCGTAAATTACTGTGTGAATAATACACAACTCCTTATATGGACGTCCTGGGGCTGTGTGTTTATAGGTCACATATTCAGGCTTTAAAAAATGCATTTCCGTCACAAAAGAAGTCACAAAAATAGAGCGTTTTTATTTTATTTTCTGTTTATTTACTGCGACGTATTTCCAAATTTCCACAAAATTTAATCCGATTTTAACCATTTTGAGTACTTTTTTCGTCAGGTGTGTTCTTATAGTTTGACTTCCTGATTTACCAACTCTTACATATCCCATTTAAACATATCGTTTAAACACTGCATACACACACACACTTGTGTGGCGTTCCGCTTTTGAACGATGGACCATTTTTGCCTAAAGACTTCATGTTTGTGATATTTGATCCAGCGTGTCATTGCTGTCAGTGCCAAACTCGTCTCCATCAGAAGCAGATGTTTCATGCTTTGTGTTGAATTTGCCTGTTTTCCACCACATATTAGAACACCCCCGCTGGTGTCAAGCTGCAAGTGCCTCCGCCTCTGCATGCTGCGTGTTTGTGTTTGTGTGTGTTTTTGTGTGCGTGTTTATCCGTCGGACTTCATTCATTCATGTGCAAACGACAGGGGTTGTGTTTTGCGCGACACTGCTCTCCCTGTCGCGTTCTCACTCCGACGCTCTGATGTTTGGACAAACAGACGGACAGATAAGTGCCAGATAATAGGTTCGGGGCTCAGCACGAGGCCCTTTAACTGTCATGCTAATTGCAGCGTTACAGGCGCAGCGGGGGGGGGGAGGACGGGGGGGGGACGTGATCACTGTGTTTTTGAATGTCTGCTTGTGTTTGCTGTTATTAATATGTCCGGAGAAAAATTGTCAAAAAAAGTGCTTTTATTGACGCTGTCCGTTCTCTGATGGTGGGCGGGGCCTGTGAAATGACAGGTCGTCCTCGTCGCCGCTCTCTGGTGATCCAAAGTACTCTCCGATGAACAATTCTGTCCGGCCCGTCTGCCAGCTCCTCATCCAGGAAACAGATACTTCCGACAGACTGCCACTGCGTGGATGCGCTTTGATTAAGATTCCTCTTAGCAACAACCCGCGCCCACCCCCACACCCACCCCCACACCCACCCGGACTCAAATTAACCCCCTGTCAGTGGCCCACAAAGAGAGTGGGCATGGCTGAGTCTGATTTATTTCACACTGAGCCATCAGAGGGGCACAGTTGGCCACTCATCTCCCCTCGTGAGCCCTCTTGGCCTCTTCTTCCTCGCCTCCACCCCCATCTGTCCCGCCCTCACACCGCCTGTCACACACTCAAACCGTCACGCTGAAGCCTGAATCAAAAATGAAAAAAAAAAAGGGAACTGATTAGCTATTAATGGTGCATTATTGTATTTGCATCAGGATTGTGTGGAGAGTGGCGTTGTCAGTCATGCAGAGTGTGTGGCCCCCCCCTGGACCTCCCTGCCTCCCTCTCCGTCCCCTCCTCCCTCCTCCTGCCCTGCCCATGTGCTCCCTCAGGGGTGCAGCCACTTATGGCTATTGATATGGTGGAAATGACTCTGTTGTGAACCCACACATTCAAAACCGAACACGGGACAGCACGGCAATAACCTCCTGCTGAGTGCAGGACACAGAGAAGCTGGGATCTGAACATTCATGTGGATTTCTAACTTCAAAAAACAAAAAAAAGATTCACAGCTGTTGAGATTGTGTTTCTTTGCTGCGATGTGGATGTCTGAATCCTGCAGCCACAGATGGAACCTGGTACTTTTGAGCGCGTTTGCTCTGCACTTGCTCCGAGGATGCAGCGGGCTGGAGGACTGGACCGTGGGTGGGGAAAGTGGTCAGAGTGTATCTGGGTTCTCAGACCGTGTGGTGTTATTGTTGACAGAGATCGGAGTCGCTCAGGACCGCGGGGCCAGCGACGAGACAACGCCGGCTCCCACCGCCGAACATGAGGATGACAACACCTTGGGCTACACAGGTACTGATGCTGCTGCTGATGCTGCTGCTGCTGCTGCTGCTGATGCTGCTGCTGTTTCCTCCACTAAAAATGTGCTTTTCTATGACTTCACTTGTGTGTTTGGCCTTGACTGTGTGTCAAGTGATGTGTCGCCTTCATCTGCTGGAGCCAATCATGGTCCCACATGAAGACACGAGTGATCTCCATCATACATAGATTTGACTCTTCAATGCAGTAAAAAACTAAAACAAATGACAGTTATTACATTTTTTTTACATTTTCTCAATCCTCAATTCCTCACATCTGACATATAAATGTCAAATTATTGTGTTTCTGCTTGTAAAAAGGAAACATTTGTGTTATTATCTTCCTGTTTGGAAACAGGACACCGTTTCCTTCTACAACTAATCACAAAAATTAATTTCAACTATCCTAAAGAGTAAAACCTGACATCATTTTGAAGATTTATGGTAAATTAATTAAAACTTCATTTTCATGCATGCTATTTATAACATATATACATAAATCTGAACTAAAAGGCTGGAAAAAAATGTGTTTGGGGACCCCAAAAGAAATCTGCCATGACCCATATGTGGGTCCAGACCCAGTGTTTGGGAATCATTGATACATCACACACATTAAACACATCTTTGATTGCTATTGTCAGTAAGGAAATAGAATACAATGCAAATAGAGGTGCATGGCAAATTCCACTTAATAACCACTTTATTAGGTACACAGGTACACCGTCATGCTGTGTGTTGATGATTGTGATGAGTTGTTATTTGAGTGGCTGTTGTGAGTTAGTGTCATCATCATGCTTATAAAGTTGGTCTTTTTGAAAACAAACAAACTAAAAGAGGTCATAATGAACCTTTTTTTTTTTTTTTAAGAAATGAGACAGATACTAGAACTAGGTCATATGAGATTCTCCCAAAATGCATTGTGTGGTCGTCTAATCACATTACATCAGCAATATAGAGTCACCTGCCGCTTTATTAGGTACACAGGAAACCTAACACAGTGGCAGGTGTTGTGCTGCTGAAGCTCATCTTCCTCGAGGTTTGACGTGTTGTGTGTTCAGAGATGTTCTTCTGCATGTCTTGCTTGTAAGGAGTGTCTGGCCGGAGAAGTCTTCTCCCAGAAAGCTGCTGCTCACTGGATGTATTCTAAACCATTCTCTGTAAACCCTGGAGATGGTTGTGCATTAAAAAAAAAAATCCCCTTTGATCATCCTTTTCTGGAATACCAGACATCGAAGTCACCTAAATCACCGTCCTTCCTCCTTCTGCTGCTCGTCTGATCTTCTGCAGATCATCTGGACCATGTCTACACGTCTAAATATATCACATATGACATATGAGAGATTCAAATATGAAGTGTAGAAATGGAAGGACAGTCAAATATAATCAGCAACAATGACTATGTAGAGCAAGTGTGAAGTTGCTGCTGCTGCTGCTGCTCCAGTTTTAAGTCTCAGAGCAGCGCTGTAGAGAAATGAGGCCCAAAGCAACCATTGGAGTGCATCAGTCGACACAGACAATAAAGCTCTGGGGAAATGAGAGAAGAAGGGTTTTGGCCTGAGGGACCGACGAGCACACAAAGAAATCAAGTCTGGAGAAAATTACCGATGACGCACGTGTGTTGTTTTATTTTTTTGGCTCCCTCCCATGAGTGTTCTCGATTTGTTGTCGCAGCGTGGAGACCTTCCTCCCCAGGTGATTTAGTGGACCTCACACAGCTGCTGCAGCGAGAGTGAAAAGAAGTCTGCGCCAAGTGCCAAAGAAGTGGCTGTGACATTCACTGTGTGCGGTCGCCTGGCAACTCCCGATTCTATTTTTCCCAAAATCTCAGACGATAGCTGACAAAACCATACATTTACCCCTCAGTATCCCACTGTGCCTTGTATCAACAATGTCAAAATATTTACTTTTCTACTGATACTTATCTTTTAATAGTTAAAAGTTAAGGCCAGGATATCTTCATAGTCCTGCGATGGACTGGCGACTTGTCCAGGTTATGACCTTTCGACCTATGTCATGTGGAGGATAATGGACACGTGAATGAATGAATATCTTCCAAGTTCACACATTTTAACTGTTGTCATGTGCTTTGAATTTGGGTTCAAAAGAGTGGAATCATGTCATCTGTCTCACTCCGTTTCAGTTCATCTTTACACTTTATACATTTGCCCAGCGGACTGTGTTAGGAGTTCACCTATAATCCGTCCATTTAATCCCATCTGTGCATGAACTGAAGAAGCGATCTGGCCCAGGCAGTGAATTGGAAATGAGACTAATGTGCACTAATACCTTAGTCTGCTGCTGATAGAGTAAAGTGGGAGCGGCTGCCAGAGACTCCATTTTCAGAGAGCGTGACTCGTTACAGGGGAAAAGTGAGGACAATCCCGAGAGCTGCCAGGTTTAGTCAAGGTGAAAATGCAATGTAGCTGTAATGTAAATGTTAGTGTTACAGTGAGGGGTATTTGAGGTGATCGAGCCGCGTGATCTCAGCGACCTTCAGGAGGGAAGACTTGTGAGGAAGATGTACCGTTTATCTTCATGGCACGACATGAGGAAAGAAGAGCACAAAGTAGGGTACAGTTGGGATTCAACAATGTGAAAACCTTGAGATATGTTCAATACCATGGTAACAAGTTCAGGTTGCAGTATTTATTGCAGTAGTGTGACACTTACTTTATTGGGATAACTTTTTTATACCAAGAACCACCTGAGAATACAACACTACATATATATTTATATACATAAGCATATATGTATATATAAGCGATTCCCAAAGACTGGGTCGAGACCCACAGATGGGTCACAGGAAATTTTTTTGGGTCCCTAATTAAATTAGCAAACCCTATTTGTAAAAATAATAAAAATTAAGTTGTAATTCATTGAAAAGTATTTGTCTACCAATGATCAAAATACCAAAATAATGCTAGATTTTACATATATATATGATTTTACATATATATATATATAGGAGCCCACTTTTTAAGGATGACAAACGTTCCAAATTTGCGTATATAGCACCAATTTTACAGTAATATCTGTAAAATCTAGCATTATTTTTGGTAATTTGGTCATTGCTAGACACATAATTTCCAATGAATTACAACTTATTTTTTGTTCATGCTATTTCAACAAAAAGGGTTTGCTAATTTATTTGGGGACCCAAATAAATTTCCTGTGACCCATCTGTGGGTCTCGACCCAGTCTTTGGGAATCGCTGTTGAGGACGGTAACGACAATATTTATTCTGATACTGTGAGAATATCATGGTCAGATCTTTATTGTGGTGTTGAGACAGTATTTATAGTGCAGGTTTTGCTGTACAAGAGCTGTGGAGGCAGAGTGTGAAACGCAAAGGATGATGGGATTGTATCTAAGGACCTGATACACCTGTATCGCTCACCAATAACCTCCCATGTGGCATTTGAAATAAGGGATGGTTGGACGTGAAGTCGAGGGAAGAACTTTGGACCAATGTCAACAAAGTTGTAACGTGATGTTCTTCACCTCGTTTAAGAAACACCGCCACAGTGACCCGGTGATGTCTTTTATGGCGGTCACCAGGGACTAATACACAATACTGTGAATTTTATCAGGAGCCACATGCCTGACCTGAAGTTACCAATACATTAAGTGTTTTTTATTGGTCCCTCAAGACTCTGACTCTCAGCCAAGTTCTAAATCGTTTCCCGATATCAAAGAGCTTTGCACAGAACTTCATTTATAATAAATGAGAGTGACCTGTGTGAAGGCGGTGGATTAGAGAGGCTTGCTAAAAAAAAACCTCTTGCAGTTAAACTTTGCTCGCCGCTGCTTGGCAAGAAAACACACAGAGAGAGAGGGGGGAGGGGGGGAGAGAGAGGTTTGGATCTTCTGCCCGGGCATGAAAGCCTGAGCCGTAACTTCAGAGAGCACATCACAGCGCTAATACGCTCCCTCTCCACCGATGACGACCGTTGGGTTTGTCAGAGATGTTTGTGAAGGTTGGGAAGGTTGCTGAGCTGCCATCAGTGCTGAGCTCCAGGATAGAGGTCTGCTCCGATAAGACGTTTTATCTTTCTATCTCAAAGTGGTCGTCCCTGAACGTCTGGTAGAAACAATTCACTGACTGTGCTGGCAGCAGCACAGAAGAATGACGTGATAAAAGAGCCGTGTGAGTCGTGAGTCAGGAGGTTGCTGTTGTGAGCCAATCACAAAAGATTTGAAAATATCCATCAACACAGGGCAATTTTTTTCTATGGTGATTTTTTTTATAAATGGTGAAGAGTCAGTGATTAAAAGTGATGAAAGCACTTGATCATTTTGTTGACCTGTTCACACTTGCACTGCTGTGCGTGCCAACTGAGGCAATTAAGCCAGGCCTTTGCCCCCGCAGACACGAAACAGCCTAATTTATAACCTAATTTATTACTCACGGGTAAAATTGCAGCTTCTTCTCCCATCACAGGAACTGAGCAATACAAACACCGTGTCTCTGTCACTTTCACTATTCCTTCAAATCCACTGGTGATTATTACGTTTCTCGGCCACTTTCTAATCACGATGTCCGACACAGGAATCAAACCGAACAATGCCGAGCTGTAGATCTGTTAAAAAAGACTGAAAAAATCCTGAAAACGTGCGTTAATCTCCAACATTTAGCAAGGGAAATGTCTAAAACCTCAATATATAACAGAGAAGTCTGGCGTAAATCAGTAACTGTTGATCTACAGGGTTTTTCAGGCACAACCATCTCTGGGGTTTAGAGAGAATTGTCCAAACAAACAGAGCGAAAATGTCAGAGGTCAAAGGAGAATGAGCAGACTGGTTTGGGAATTATATGAAAAAGACAACTCCTCTTAACTAAGAAGAAGAAGAAGAAGAAGAAGAAGACCATGTCTGAAAACATGTCAAAACTTAAAGCAGATGAGCTACAGCAGCAGAAGCGGTGTCATATGTACCTAATAAAGTGGCCAGTGAATGCATATAGCTGATTGAAATGTGGGTACTTCTGCCTTCTTTTACCATAGATGGAAATCTGTTTTATTTCTATAAACATAGTATAGACAGAGCATTTCCACCATTTCCAAAATAGCCTTCATTTTAAACATGCCGATGTTTCATTTCCTTAAAAATATAAACAAGACTCTTGGCGTAAGTGTCTGCTATAGTGGGAGCACATGCCATCACTGAGCTATGAGTGGGAATTGTTGTGTGACAGTTCTGTCTGCTGACACGTTGTCACGTTACACACACACACACACTGTTGTGTACATTAGCCCTGGGATTTATTTATACTTGAGTGAGAACAGCAATAATGGCGGAATGGGAACCTCTTTGGTTTGATCGCAGCAGTTCCATGTAAAACAAGTATTATGATCGTGCACAGTTTGTAGCATACGTACAGTAGATGTGTCTCACTTCAGGGTCTGCCATAAAGCAATGGAGCTGCAGCTGGATGAAGTCCAGATCACTTACGAACGACATGTTACCCAAATATGATGTTTATGTAACAACAATGATAAAAATAAATCAGTTATTCAACTAAATTGTCCAGTGTGTAAGACTTAGACAGTATGTTTACATGCACAGTTTAATCTTAGTCCGACTAAGACAGGCAATGGGACTACTTGCCAAGTCCAAGTCTGCCTCCGTAGGTGGCGCTGTATCTTTCTATAAGCTAGTGTGTCTTAAATCAGTTTCCTGTTGACCTTAAAGTCACAGAAAAGAAAGTCAGAAGAAAGACATTTCCGCCTTGTGATTTCACGCAACACCAAGTCCAACCCCAGTCAGACTAAGTGTACACATGCAGGAGTAATCGGACTATGAATCACAGTTATGTTAGTCCGACTAAGACTAGCACGATTTTTTTCCGTTTAACATGTTTTGAAAAACTGAATTATTGTCCTAGTCCAGGGGTGTCAAACTCAAATGACCTGGGGGCCAACGAGCATATAGTCTGGTCAAGCAGGGGCCGACATAGAGGAAAGAAGGTGGAAAAAACAACTCTTTAGTAGCCAGTGGGCAATATAAGATATTCATTATGATATTAGACAGAATTGCAAAGTAAAAGTGCTTGTTTTGATATACAATGATTCACAATAAGAACATATTTATGATGCACAAAAACGGAGAATTAAATTGAAAATTTAGCAACTAATGACTAGGATAATTGTGATTAAAACAGCTTAAATATATGTAATTTCATGTTGAGTGTAATACATTTAATAAAGCAATGATTACAACCGAATATTGCCGGCAAATACATTTAGTCTTATATTCTGTCTCTATTCCATCACCTTGCACAGTGGTGGGCGGGCCGCATGTAATCGATTGGAGGGCCACATGTGGCCCCTGGGCCACCAGTTTGACACGTGTCCTAGTCCATCTAAATTCAGACCTTTTACATGGTGGCCTTCATATACCACTCAGGATATATCATTCTAAGGCTATGAAAACCAAAAGTGATTGTACACATATAGGAAAATACCTATAGACTGTATATGCAATTTGTGCCGACCTTTAAGTTGGAGCCTGCTACTTAGAAGTACAAGATCCTCCTGTTGAATCCTTTGTTCCTGGCACACTTTTAACATCTGATAACCAAGACATGATGCTGAAACACGATCAGGATTTAAATGGAGCCCCTAAAGAAGGCAGTTCCTGAATTGAAAACGCAGCTCACAAGTCGTACAAGAGTTCCTGCTTGGATCTCTGTGGGTGGAGACCGGCGGCCTGCTCTCCTTATTGAGTTGAAGGTGGAGTGCTCTGGGTCTTAATACACGGCACTAACAGCTTTACCACAAGAGATTGAGCGCTCTATTCTCTCCTTGTCCTTTGCTCTTATTACTAATCCGTCGCGCTGGCCTTGAGTCGCCACCCTGAAAACCAATTTCCTTGACAGTGTCACCCCTCACATATATTGCCCGAGAGTCACCACGGCATCAATGTGTCACCTCTCAACGACACCCTCTGAATTCTCATCCGTCTTCGGGCGGCAGTGATTATGACACGATACGGGAAACAGAGAGAGAGAGAGCAAGTTAAGCCGTCGAAGAACTCAGAGTACAGAAAGCGTCTCTTATCCTAGCGGTATAAGAGAAAGATCCGTGGCCACGCCTGTAGGAGCAATTCACTCGAGGTATAATTAGCTATAACCGTTCACTAATGTCCTGTGCCGCTTCTCCACAGCCTCAGAGCTGCTGAGGCCAATAGAGCTTTGTTTTGTTCCCCCATCCAATCTCTTTTCATCTCCCTGATCCGCACAGCTTAGCTTAGCACCGTCCCAGGAAATGGGTCTATTAGCCGTTCTTGTCAAGATAACAAGTGGAGTAATGTGGTCAAGAGGCTGCGGGGATTTGGGGTGGGAGTCGGCACAAGTGTGCGGGCGTCGGAGGCACAAAGAGGCGAGGGGAATTAAATTTGAATATTTAGACTCACGTTATCAAGTGTCCTTGTGATAATTGCGGGGGGGGGGGCGAAGGAGTGGATTGGGTTTTGTTAAATGTTAATCATCAGCTGCTCCCGCTCTGTCAAACACGCTTTAATTTCTCAGCGAAAGTGTTTTCTCGGGGGTGAAAATGGGTCACGTTCTCCGCCTCCCTGAAGGAGAGCGGAGATAATGTGTTGTTTAAATTGACATGAGTCTGTGGTTGTATAATTCCTACTGTTAATCTCACTTTGCCGCAGCATTATCAGTCAGTCGTCCGCGTCGTTTACCGTCTTTGTCCATGTAGCATTGGCTACATCCACACGTCACTGTTTTTGTTCAAACGAGATTTTTCACAACTGTGTTTTCAGTCCGAAACTTTTGAGACTTGATTTCCAGTATTTTGACCAATTTTCCATAGACAAAATAATGTAAAAAATGCAAAAGAATATCCATGGGCTTCAAACTTTCCGTTTGAAAACACATGGCCTGTGTTTTAGTCTGGACGGACTGAAACATCAACTTTTGAAAACGATGATGTAGGTACAAACATTTGCTTATAACTTTCCTCTGTGGATGAAAAGCTCAGTGCATACGTCGAGTTAGCGTGGATGCACATTAATTCTGATGCAGAACAGAAACACTCTGTTTTGTTTGAAAGCACTGTTTTCAAATGAAAATATCGTAGTGTAGATATAGCACGTCAAAGCCAATGTTAACGTTTTTGGACATTGAGACAAAAACTCAAACAAATGTTATTTTAAATGTTATAATGTTCAAATTTAACACACAACATCTGGTATTCATGTATAACTACAGTGCCAGATATTGTCTAGAATATTTCTATTCTAGAAAAAAGGGCAAAAGCACTTACTCAGAGGACATTTTCTGGCCTTTTTATGGTTAAAATAAGCAAAAACAAAAAGTCCAGGCAGACATTTTGAGGTGTCAAAGGGTTAAGTATACTTCTCTGTATACCTACTGTTACTACATGATGAGTACTGTACACCCCAACGTGTGAAAGTGCATCTACGTCCCGTTAAAGCTATTGTTTAACGACAGCTGTGGTTGCCGCCCGCTGTGAAAACAAAAGAAGAAACCCCAGTTTTGCTCATGCTTAGAACAAATCGGGTTTAAGGGGTAACGACAGGGTCACAGTTTTTCTTTTTCTTTTTGTTACACGGTCAGAATTCGAGCCGTTTGGACTAATCCATCCTGAAAGCTTATAGTTTGTGCAGTTGGAAGTCAGTGAACTTGATAGGACGAGGTTCACTGTGTGTGTGTGTGTGTGTGTGTGTGCCCTCAGTCTTCTTTTTGCCAGAGAAATGCTAATACTTACTTTCTGGCCCGTGTGAATGATTAGGCCCATTTTGGAATGTGACGTCCATTTTTTCCATCATACGTCTTTTTCCTCGATCCCTTGACGGAGCAAAAGCGGCACAGCCGTGTGGTCAGCGTTGTAATATTGGAGCGTTATTGCCAAGACTAATAATTGTCTTGAATAACACCAGCTTACACTAATATTATATAACGTTGGCTGCGCAGGTGTTTTGCTGAAGTGTAAGAAACCACAAGTACGTTAGCCAAAAGTGTCACTTCTATTATAATTATTTGTCTAAACTACATTTTTATTGTTTATACAAATGCATTCTGCTCATTTACATGTCCTTGCTTATTCTTTGAACGTAAGTTATACTGAGCGTCTTAAAATGGAATCAAAGGCGATTTAGTGTCGTCGCAGCTGACGCGCAGACACTGTACATTTGTCATCCGTGGCAGCTTTTTAGAAACGACCCACCCCAGCGCCTTTGTTGTCGCTCGCTTGTTCTTTCCCAGAGGTGCCTTTGCGTTTAAGATTAATTAAGACATTTTTATTAGCAGATGTGTAAACTTGCAGAGCTTCTGCACCTCGCTGACAACCCCGGCGCTGATCTTACACTAATGACTTTCAGCCATGACTGGCAGCCCGATGAGCTGTAAAAACAATCCCTGCTTTTATTAGTCATCGCGCGACTCTTGCGTCGTCATGTCGACGTTCGAACCCGGAGTGGTAAGTCTCATTTCTCCGAGACTCGGTGCCGTGGTGGGGCCGTGGAGACGGAACGGAGTGCGACTGTGTTGAAAAGAGAGCAGAGTATCATGAGATCTGGTGGGGGAGTTTTGGGGGGGGCTGGTGGTGGGGCTGTAAATCTGAGCAGCACCTGCTCCCTGAACTCCAGCTCGCGGTGTGAGGTCAGCAGAGCCAGATATCCCATCGATCATATTTATTACATTCATCACAGCGCCAGTTTGTTTTGGCAGCTGATCGCACCGGGGAAAGAGACAGAGAAAGAAAGGGCTTTTTATTCGAGAGCTGGGGGAGAATGCTTTTAGCATGAGCAGGGTCTTTTGCATTTCTTTTTTTTTTTTATCCGGCTTATGGTTCTTCAGAGAGGGATCGCTCACTGATGTTGCCTCCAAGGCCCCATTGAAACCGCAAACTACTGGACAATGATATCCTAAGTTGTGGAAAGTTTCTGGATGTTACAACTTTGAGAAGTTCTGTGGATTTTGCAGCTGAGGCTTGTTGACAACATCGAGGAAGACTCCCGGGTTTTCACTTTGATGTTTGTTTCTCCCAAATGATTTAAAACAGGAATTTTTATCTCACCTCAACAACTGCAAACACCTGTCTCTGCCTGATTTTGAAAAATGCCAAAGAAGTGGGCTGAGACCTGAAGGAGGGAGGGAGAGGTGGGAGCACTGAGGGGGCGTGATCTGGTCGGAGTCTGACATGTGCAGAGAGAAAGGTGGGGAGGAGTCTAGGGCAATGAGCCTCGCTCTGATTGGACAAGAGAGTGCAAGCGTGGACTAAGAGAGCCAGTGGCAACATTTAAATGCAGTAGCTGGTGTTTGACTAGAGAGTAGATAGCAGTAGATACACCAGTTTTTTTTCACAGCATGTGTAATTTTAATAATTGGATCAGCAAAATTACTAGATACACATATACAGCGTTTACACCAGGGAAATAAATGGGTTTAGTTGCACTTTAAGCATCAACTTATAAGAAAGTTATTGTCCAGTGTGTCGGTTGGTCACTAGGTTCACCACTATGGAAAAATCCAAAAATTGATTGATTGTCATCATTTGTTACACATGTGTCTCACAAGTAAAAAAAAAAACGTTTCATCTAGTGCCATCACTCAGTCAAAATTTTAATGAACGACTAAATTATACTCTTTTACACTTGTAAATATTAACATTCTCCCACAAACATGTGGCGCGCCAAACATCGATTGACATGTTACTGTTGTAACTGTCAGCGCGTTAGCATACTGACTTCATGTTTGGCTCTGTAAGAAAAAGAACAACATTTCATAACATCCTGCGTGACAGACTTTTGGTAATTAATGTGCTGAAAAGGGAACTGATGAAGAATCTGTGCATGAAATTGCTTTTAAGGCGGAACTTTGCAAGTCTGGTTGTTGACCCAAGATTTTTTTTGCGATGCGCCCTGATCTTGCAAGGCTGGTTTCCCGCTAACAGAAAGTAGGGGGCAGTGGAGACAGCCCCCCCAATCTCCCCACAACAAGACACAGTGACTCCAAAGCTGATAAATGAGGGTAAAAACCTTGCATAGTTCTGCTTTAACAAAAGGCTTTTGTCATGCACTGATTAAGCAGAATGTCAGAATCAAAACAAAAACTTAAAAGCTGCAGCTCAAACATAAAATGCAGTTACACTCGCTGCCTCGGACCGTAATGAAGAGATTTCTGAGCTCCGCTCTTTCTCAGGATCAGGATCTCGTCCCGAGTCTCGTTGTCATGTGATTGGCTGAGGTTCAGCACTGATTGGAACAAAGGGATCTCTTGGCTCACTCACCCCGAGCCTCGCTGTCGACAATTAAAGCTCTCCTGTCGCTAAACCAGTTAAGCCAATTAAGCATGAAATGACATCCTGCTTGATTTTGACACCATGTGTTTCTGTGAGAGGAAGTGAGGGTGAGGAACAGGTCACTGGAAAAGCTGCATTTGATAAAAAGAAGAGCAATTAAATGATGGTCAGAGACACTGTACTTGGCCATTGTCTAACTGTGTTCACATCAGATCGGGTCTCCTTTTTTTCTTGTGCAGTCATGCACAGAAATTCACAAATTGGCCCTTGTTGTGCTGAAGTGCTTTATCGTGAATTCTTTCTATTAACATAAACTAACTTCACATCTGTCCATGTGGATTATGGCCTCATATGGAAACTATAAACATATGTGGAATCATATGTTTATGACGTGGTGCTGAGCAGAAAATCGTGAAAAAGTAGAACATATACTTTCATTGAGCAGATTTTTTTCACCTACATCTGACCTAATTATTGATATCAAATACAATATTTTGAATTATTATTTGAACCCTTTAAATGCTAGGTTTCTGTCATGATGCCACCATGTTTTTAGATAAAAAAAAAATATATATATTAATTATTTTCAAGTAATTTTTTTGTCTTGAATTACTACAGCCTGTGAGATGTCAATGAGAGGGAGGGGGAATTGTTACAGTGCCATCCAGTGGAAATAGCATGTTTTTTTTCACCATATGCCAAATATTATGGTCAAAAACAACGCCATCTGGTGGAGAGTAATAAAAGATTATCGCTTCCAAGATGGACACCCAGGATGGACACCCAGATATAATGAAATGCATGTATTATGCTTTAATGGGAGTGAAAATTTGCATTTTGAATGGGTTTTCAATGGGACATTTTTTGCACTTAACGGCACGAGTGTAACACTTGTTTGTACACAGTGTATTTCAGCCTTACTGTAGGAGTCATATGCATGAACACAGCCAAAATGATCAAGACAAAGAATGAAAAAATATTTATTTCTCATATTTATGTATGTGAAATAAATACATAAAAGTTATTAACTTTGACTCTTTGAATACATAAAAATACCCAGACTGGTCGACCTGAAGTTCCTGTTTGGTTAATAGAGCATTAGGAGCTCACCTATGTAATTTGGTGCTAAATTGTTACGTAATTTAAACTATTTTAAGATTCATATGTACTTTTAAAATATATAAGAAACCAGTGCAAAAAAGCCAGAGTGGGTGTAATGTGGGGGAACCGGTTTGTTTTGAACTGTAAAGACTGAGAGAAGAGGATTTGCACTCACATCCACACGCCGCTCGCTCTCCAAACTTATGAATCCAGAATTTCGCACAAAAACTCCGAAAGAACTTTTCCATCTCGCAGCTATTAACCTTTCCTGACAACATAAGAGCAGGAACGTCCATGAGAACCTTTAAAGCGTGTTGCCACACAGATTCTCAACTACTGTCTGTATTTTGATGTTGTTGCCAGGATGTTATGTGATAGCTGGGTTGTTTTAATCAGCCTCCACAGGCCATGTCGAGGCTGATGCTAAACAGATGCTAATATGAGGCCCATTAAAAGACAGAGGGGGGGGGGGGAGAAAAAAAGAGGGATTCAGTGTGCGCAGGCAAGCGGAAAAGCAACAGTCTGTTTATCGCCTCATCCTGCTTTGTGCTCCAAACCTCGTCACCGCGTCCTCTGAAGCTCTCGCTCTTTGTTGCTTTCCCCCCCTTGCCTCGCATTTCTTGCAGCAGCGTCATGCATGGGGGACATTCTGTGAACAGAAACAGATTTGTTTAGTTCGCTGTCATTTTCTTTCACTGGACGCCGTCTTTTTCATCGCGTCTCAAAGCTGAACAGAGAGGCTTCAGTGAGAGGGAGAATGTTCTCTCTCTCTTGCTCTCTCGTCTGTTTATGTTTTGTTACGCTCGGCTTTCGTTCCTTTCTCTGCTCTCTGGCATGGCCTCAATAAAATGCTGACAAGGGACTTTTTTTTTGAGTTTTTGTTTTAAACATCCAGTGTAGTGACATCTACTGTACACATCTAATGGTGACACTGCAGAGTGCAACAATTGGAGCATTTCCTCTGCTCAAAGCATGTCAGGGAACTCCGAGCCTCAGAACAGATGTACAGTAAATACTCTCTTTTGCAAAGTATCTGTGTTCTCTCTGACATTTTGAGCAAAGTCAGTTAAGGCCCTTTTTCACAGGAGGCAGAATTATTCCCATATCGGCAGCTTTGCGGTGATTTTGAGGGGATTAACATGCATATTGGCATAGTTCCCAGACCAATGCGTTGCTCAAGGGCTCTATAGCGCCCCCCTAAGGTGAAAACAGAGGCAAAATTTAGTTACTCCGAATTTCCCGAAACTTGGTGAGAAGATGTTACAGACCGAGACGAACAATAAATGGCCTCAACTCAAGACTCTAATTATTATTATTTCTAAATGTTCCTCCAAGTACCTCCAGAGGAAGCTCGCGCACCACAATTTGAGAACCCAAGCAACCCGGGTTTGGACTAAAATCCATAAATTGAATGTCGGGCCTGAGTGAAACAGTGAGTAAAATAACAAAAATAAGTGATATGATGAGTCAAAACTGATAAGTGGCTTCAAGTCTTGGATTCATCCCGACTCATACGAGTCCAGACAGAAAAGAACTCGAACTAAATCCATTCTCCTTCGTTGACATAGCAAGTTTAACTTTCAGAACACATGCTCTGGCTGATTTGTCCGCTCCGAAGATGTCAGCCTCTGTAAAGCAAGACCTTTGCCCAGAGTGCATATAAAAGACTTATTCTAAGGCTGTACCAAAACCAATCCACCTTTATCCTAAGGCGATTATACACTTATGAAAACAAACTTAAAATTCAATTTCTGCCAATAAACCCTCCTAAATGTTACACACTGGACCTTTGAGAAGACCTTTTTTGGCTCGGGTCTGCGGTTGGAATTAGTCACCTAATTAGATTTATTCTGGGTTGCTGCCCAGAGTAATTCAGCGTATTCTGGAGCTGTGGACAGGTGAGAGGAAACGGCCTGGTAGTCATTAAAGTTACCGTATGTGGACGTTCCAGAGAAATAACACTGCTTACTGTCTGCTGACACAGTCACAATATGGTTGCTTTTTGTTTCACCTGCCAATCTCCTGTGAATCAACCTTGAATAACTTTATTGTTATTTATAGTTTCTATTAGTGGTTATCAACAAACTGTCCTACTTCTTCAAAATGAACAAAAGCGATATGAAAATGTCAGGCTTTGAGAGCGACATAGCGGATTTATCGTGATGGCAGAGGCTTGTGCGGTCGGTCGTGACATGGTTTGTGTTTCTGGAGTTTCATCACTCCCTCGACGGCCAATCAGAAATGATTAGTGGCCTCTGCCGCTCAGCGGCGACATATCAAGACCAGTATGATTCACTCGCTTTCTTTGGGGAAACTTTGGTCGTCTGCTGCTGTCCTCCCTCACATCCTCTCCGTCTTCGTGTCTCCCATGTTCGTCCCACCTGAAAACCACCTCACCCTCAACAGCACCGTGACAGGGAGGTAGAGGAAGCGTTCTTCCTTGAACGTCCCCGGCACGAGGAAGGCAGCGGTCATTAAACGCGGTGTATCCTGCGGACCACACACACACACACACGCACACGGTCGTGCAACAGTTACTTCCTACAGGAAGTTTTAGATATAAGAGATTTCCATATGTTGTATGAGACTGAGATAAATGTTGGCTCGGTCGGGGTAAATGCTATTCCATATGTGGACGCTCGTCTCTATTTTAAGCCGACAGTATTTGCCCCTTCGGAGTTTGGTTTAGGAGAGGCTATAAAACGATGGAGTCGCACAAAACCCACAAAATTAGAGGAATGTTTTGATTTAAAATGAAGAAAAAAATAACGGGATGGGTTTTCAATGACTGCAGGGAATGTGGAGCAAGTGAAGTATGATCGTATCGTCAGAGGTTTACACATAGTGCTGCTCTGTTTTTCATCTGTGGACGTTGCTACGATGTTTCTGAGCGCAAAATACAGCGTAAACTATTGTTATCGTTAGTGCTAACAATAGCTAGCCCCTGACATGTTTACATCCATGTTTCCCCCCCCCCCGTCTTCTCAACTGGAGCTCAGTAAACTCAGAGGTAACATCAGAAGTTCAGTTCTAGCACTACTCGGCTTGGCCTTGACTTGACTTTTTAGTACCTTCTCTGACGAGGTTCCAAGCGAGCTGAGCCGATACCAAAATGTCATTGAGCACGACGTCCGACACAAGAATCAAACGGAACAATGCCGGACTGTAATCCCTGAAAACATGCGTTAATCTCCAGCATTTAGCAAATGGAAATCTCAGTATATAACAGAAGAGTCTGGTGTGTTTAGCGACAGCAGTGCTGAAAGTCAGGGGGAACGTGAGCCGAATCACGACCACGTTCAGGGGTATTTCAGTTCACGATTCTGTGAACAAACAGTTTTTTATGAACTGATTCTAATGATTCAGTTACACCGAAAACAGCGGCTTTACAAGTCACGAGTTTGTGTGTTTGTGTCACATATAAAGCGGCTTCGCGGCAGTTTCGCACATCCATGGGAACTGATACCAAACCGAGTCGAGTCGAGTTAGAACTGCGTAATGGAAAAGCATCTTTTCTGTCCAAGCCAGGGTGACTTTAGCAGCAGTGCTAGCAATGTTCTCCTCATTTCTAAAGTTGGGCTGTGTAATAAAAGTAATAAAATATGGTAATATAGGCTCCTGAAGACAATGTAATTGTTTGATAAAACTAATAAAAGGCGTTATAATGCAATTCTGCTCTGTTGCAGGAATTTAACAGAGAAAAATCTCACTTTTCCGATGAGAAAACATTTTATTTTGTTAAAAAAAACATATATGTATATATATATATATATATATATATATATATATTTTTTTTTTTTCTGCAGCTCTACTGTAGCGTTGAATCCCAGAATCCTTCACTTCCTCCTGACGATGGAAAACTTTCCTCACTTCTCCGTCTACTGGGAGTGAACAGTGTTCCCTCTCTGCGGGGAGTTTCTTTTTGAGGGGTGAACGTTTTTGTTTTCTTCCGTCTTGTTTGCGTCGCTGCTGAGATGGGAATGAAAGCCATTAAATAGTCTTAGTCGGAGGAAAAAAAGGAGGGAATGTCGGGCTCTCTCTGCGCCTGTGTCTCCCCACCATCACCTCCTCGGTTTTTGTCTGCGAGTCCAACACATGTGAAAAGACACTCAGCATGTCGTCTACACAGGACCCCCCCCCCCCCACACACACACACACACATCAGAGACATCCACAGACTTCTTTTGAATATTAAAGAGGAGAATTATCAAACGTAGAAAAGGCCGGGGGAAGATGAGAGAGAACGTCTTCTCCGTTGAATCGTGGAATCGCAAGACGGGAGACAGGCGTGAACTCCACCGTGCGTATTATCAAGTTGCCCTCATTAGGATCCCATCGTCCTCTGGGGGGGGGTGACATTGTCACTGGATTTAGGAGACTAGCCAAGACCTCGGGGGTTTGTGTATTTGGCAGAACTCAAGCGTCGTAGCATGAAGAGCAGCGATGTTTGCAGTTTGTTGCGGGATTTTCAAGCAGACTTTGGATCTTTAGTATTTTACATCTTTTTCTTTATGGGGAAACATGTGAAGAAACTTGGGCGACAGTAAATTATGGAAGTTGTGTAGCAGGATAGAGGATCAGGCCAGTGGAGGAGAAAGTTCGTCATGCACGTGATGGGTTTGCTGGTGGTGGTGTTCGCCGTGCTGGTCATGCTGGGCGTTCCCACAGACCACACGGGTCCACGTGGAGTCCGTCGCATGACCGGATCGCGGGGATCTCACTCGTGCAAGCGGCCGCACAAATGTTCCCCGGCCTTTCGCCGCAGTGAGTACAAAAAGTAAAAAATAAAAAATAAAAAGAAAGTGCTTTATTACATTCAAAGAAAAATAATGACTCGAGAAAATCTTTGACAGTGTTCAGAGTTGTTTGGGTTCTCTTTAGTGGTTGTTAAATAATTAAAGCCCCAGAGCAGATTGCAGTGTCGGGATTTTAATCCCTTCGTGTCTTTGTTTATGTGCTTTTGGAGGTTGTTTAGTGTGAATTGATTTGGTTGTGGTGTTGCTCGGCTCTTTCTCTGCTGCCATTAAAGCCCCTGACAGTTTGTCATTTTTCTTGCCTCTGCTGCTCTGATCAAGGTTGCAAGGGAGGAGGGAAAAGAAGAGAGAGAGAGACAGAGAGAGAGAGAGGACAGAGAGAGAGGACAGAGAGCTATAACGTGTGGCACTCTGGGGATTTTATTTTTTCACTTCCCTCTCTCTTTTTTTATGACAACCGTAGATGAGGAGTGAAACTAATCCTGAATACAAAAGGACTCGATGCGGCGTCAAACTATGAAGTGAAGGTGGGGCCACAGTCAAGTTCACGCCGTTCCACGGCGCCTCGACACAAAAACAATAAAACACACGTTTAGAAATAGAATGTAGAAATTTGACAAAGTGCAGGACAAGAAATATGAGTTTATTAAAAAAAGGAACAGAGTTTAAAACCTAAAGTTCTACGTTTAAGACATGACGAGATGCTTGATACTACTTTTCTGCGTCGTGACGTCGCAACCTTGACTGTGCCGCTACGTTATTATGTCTTGAACACCAGATTTGCTGTTTTACTGTCGTCGTTTTCAATTGCAAAGCTCCGCCCGACTCCGATATAACAGAAGAAATAAACATAACTTAAACTATAACTTTTAAACATAAGCAAAATGCCGATTAAAGCCTACTCCACACGAGAGGATTTTCAAATCTGACTTGGTTCTAAAAACGCGGGAAACCACAGACACAACAAGCTTTGTAACAGATTTCCAGTTATTTAATCTCACACAAACTCGCGTGATTTAACGTGACTTCAGGACGTAAACAGACATGGAGGCGGCGTGTCGGCGGCGTTCACAGCTGTCGTTTGTGCTACGTTTTGTCCTGAGAAATGGGAAAGAACTGTAGATGAGAAGACAGAATCGACTTACGGCTCTAACCGAAAGTACGTATCATCCCCGATCTCTGTCCAGTCGTAAATATCAAACATGTTTAATCATTTCAAATCATAGAAGAAGACTCGCGTCTGTTAAACCCTCACACGACAGGATAATTTGGCCAGAAAACGCCCGAAATCTGACCATTTATCCGCCAGTCTCTCTATCTGTGCACTTGTGTTAAGAGCTGGTGTCGCCCGGTGACACGCCTGTGCTGCACACAGGTCGGAGTTTTCAATCTTTTTTTTTCACACCGAAACAAGTCGCACAAATGACACCAACTTGTGTTTCCAGAACATTTCAGACATTAACTTGATTTAAGTCGTACAGAGGCACACACATTTTCTAACTCACGCTGTTTCTTATTTTGCCCAATTATCTTTTATTGTTCTACTATTTGTACTGTTTTAATATTCCTTCTCTGTTTTTAATCGCAACCAGACGTGTCTGCTCTGTCTCTCTGTTATATTTCACTCGTCGTTGTCATTTGTATTGTTCTTTTTTAGTGTCGTATCGTCTTGTTTTAATCACAAACTCGGCACGGGGCTTTTAAAAGCAAAGTGAAATACCATTAGGTCAAATCATGAATATTAATGTCATTTTTTTAATGATTTTCCAAGTTTATTCTCCATCTCTCTCTCTCTCTCTCTGTTGTTACTGTGAGAAAAAAGTTCCCACTCTGCGTTAAGTTATTCACTGCGGTGCCAAATCAAACATTTAACACTCTCACCTTCTCTTGTGTTAAACAGCCTCTTTCAGACACACTCCTACCCTAAGTAAGGACTTTATTTTACTGTTCCCTGCTGCTGCTGCTGTCTGAAGGAGTGTTTTTATTATTCTGTCGCTGGTATTGAACTGAAAAAAAACCCCACTCTGTTGAAGCTCTCAGGGAAACAAGGGCAACCACTCTAATAGAATGATCACACATGGGAATAAAAGGTCTTCCATCATCAAGACTGCAGCAGGCGCCTCAATATGAGGGAGAATCTACATCTGCATTAGAGAGTTACCGTACCTGCTTGTGAAGAGATCTACTCAAATAACCAGCGATGTTCATGCTTACAAAGATAACCCATCCCTTACAGTAGTTTCAATTATTCAAGGTTGTAGCTTGGGTCCTCTTCCAGAGACCTGGGAGTCTGAGGGCCCTGCGCGGTATCTCAGCTGTTCCCAGGACTGAGCTCTTCTGGACAGAAGATCTCAGATGTTGCTCCTGGAATCTGCTGGAGTCAGTTTCTCTCTATAGTTTGAGGATCGCAGCTCCTTGTGTTCCTGTCACCACTGGGACCACAGTTGCTTCTGCTCCCCACGTCTTCGCTCAGCCGTTGGTATTTCTCAAGCTTCTCGTGTTCCTTCGTCTTCTTCTTGACACCGCTGTCGCTGACGCTTTGGATTGCCACATCTATCACATCTACTGCCCTCTTCTGGTTGATTAGCCGCCACCGGTTTGTCTCTGTCTGGATCTGGAAGTCCCTGTAAGATCCATGTAGCCCTGTCGTTCTCAACCCCCCTTTGTAGGCGTCTTCCATCTTCATCCTGGGATTACATGATTCCAGCCACCTGCTGTGATGTCTTTACACAGTCTACACCTCAGATCACAGTCTGGCACGTTTACCTTTACACCAATGAGGGTCTGCTTTCACTGGCGTGGGATTATTTTTTAAATCTGTCCTTCTCTCTTTGATGAATCAATCTGAATGTATTTTTTTGTGATGGATCGATTGGTGATCACGCAAGTATGTGACGATGTCATTAAAAAATGATCACATTTTCAAGAAATCCCTATACTTTTTTTTTTATCATGGGCAAAACTGTGAAAGAAAAATGTAAAAATCTGTCAAACAGGATTAGAGTCTCGACTAAATGTAATCCAGATCTGATCCAGATTACTATGGAAGCACATTTTTGCCAGAAAAAAAAAGAGGTAAAATTTAGTCTTGATAATAAAAATATCCTCAAAGTAAATCGAAATTATGAGATAGAAAGTAATTTTTTCGACTTTTTAATCTCCTAATTTTGACATGTTATCTCTTACCTCATAATTATGACCTATTATCTCATAATTTCTACTTACTTTGAGGATTTTTTTTTTCTTCCATAGATTACAGATGAGTACATCAGCAACATTTTAACAGATGAAGATTTTAATTGAAACTGTTTCAAACATTTGTTGTCGTCTTCACAGTTTATTCACCCTATTATTGTGCCGACAAAAAATAGTTTGTTGATGCCAAGAAATGTCATTTTCATGCACGGATTATTACATTTCTGTTACTCAAACATAAAAACACATAGTCATGTACACACTTGAGTGACACTATACAGTCACAAATAGACAGAAAACACACAACAATGTAAAGTGCTCATAGGAAAACGTGGTAAATACACTATTGTGAAACATCACAGTTGTACACAACAAAAAACGGAATTAATTAAAGCCAATTGCGCAAGTTTTCAAACTTTAAATGAAGTTATTTTTTGGCACACTGGCTCGTGGTTCTCTGCAGAGACACACACACACACACACATATATATATATATATATATATATATATATACATATATATATCAAACATGAGTGTCGTGCCATTTGCCATTTCTGCAGCTTTACTCAACACAAATGATGTTTATCAGTGGTGGGCGTTTGCACTGAGAAGTAAACTATGTGCTACATTAAACAATTGAGGATCCCTCGGGCTTGATGACTAATGATGACTATCAGACAGACAGACATGTGGTCAGGTCAGTTCAGCCACTGGAGGGCGCTGTTTGGTAACAGATGCTCAGTGGAGCTTCGAGCTGATGATGATGATGAAGGCTCCTGCACTTCTTCCTTTTCATGCCTTTTAAAAAAAAACAATATATAAGCAGGAAAACTTGCACTTCTGCGAATTTATGACTACATAAATGTATAATAAGTTGGTTATTATATTATAAGAAATATAAAATGAGGCATTGCTTCTACTAAAACAGAGGGGGGAAATATGGATTTCAGTGGTAAACTTATGTCACTCTGCGGGGAAAAGTTAAATTATAGGAACAAAAATGGTCTGGCTAAATGTTCACATGTACATATTATACTACTGTGTTATGACTGATCATAAATAGTGCACTTACTCTGTGCATTAACTTGATTTGTGCTTTTATTGGAGACATGAATTAAGGTAAAACATGTATTTTAAAGGAAACGATGACCCTGCAGATGATAGACAGCGCAATTATTTTATTTCACGTTCGATACAAACCGAACTTATAGTGGAATATTAATGGACTGTGAAACCAAAAGTATGAGATGATGATTTCTCTTTATTGGACTAAAGGTTGTTGCTTTTTTTTTGTCTGGAACAGAAAAAAGGAGATTTTTTTTCATTTTTGCACAGAGTAGCAGAAAATGTGCCAGTTTGCGCTGCGTAAAACTGCGCAGTTCTGTTGGATCCAGGCGGGAAGCGGTTAAATTTCTTCTGAGGGAAACATAGTCGGGTCTATGGAGGGGGTAGAACAGGCGCATACCAATTGTCGAGGTATTCCGCTTTTCCTTGAATGAAACGCTGGGACTGTGAAACCGTGGTTCCCCCTCCTCTCCTCCTCCTCCTCCTCTCCTCCTCTTCTTCTCCTCTCCTCCTCTCGCCTGGGGTTCGGGGTCTGCGACGCGCTCTGGGATCAGTCGGAGCTGAAACTAAAGGGGGGAAAGTGATGGAAAAGTTGCCCTGATCGGATCGGATCGGATCGGATCGTGCGCATGTGTGTGCGCGCGCGGATCGTCTCCTCTGGTGGACGAGCGAGGACAGGAGGACGAAACTTTCCGAGCTCGAGTGACGGATTCCAAACTGGACTGAGAGAATAATGTGACTGCACGGACGGAGCTTTTACGCGTGGACTCCCGCTGCTGCTGCCGCTGCCGTCGTCGCTGGACTCACTTTTGAGTTCAACTTTTCCGTTTGCAGTGGATTTATCCTTCATCCTGGTTTTTGTTTTGTTTTGTTTGGGTTTTTTTTATGTTTTTTTGTTGTTTTTGCACAAAGGAACTAAGTGATTTGAATGTGGCTGGTTGTTGCCCGAGCGCAGTAACGGGATGAATCCAAAGAAAGGATAGAGCTCCGCTCCGTCTCTGCGCACTTACTCTCTCATCTGATCCACACACACACAACATGTGCTGAGAATTTGCGCTGTTTTTGGAGCTATTTTGTGTTCTTTTTTTTTTTTTTGGACCGAGATGCCAAAAACCTGCTGGTGATAAACTGCTTCTGGGCTGCGTGTGTGTGTGTGTGTGTGTGTAATCTCCCCCCCAAAACCCACAACCAAAATCAAACCTGGGTTGTTTCATTTTCAAACTCTGGATTCTGAAATTTGGCGTTTCCAGCTTGACATGAAGGAGTGGATGTCTAAATTGCTTTTTGAATAATTTGGATTACCCTAGGACTTTGCCCCCTAGGAGAGACATTGAATGATGTCTCCAACTTTTATCGGATTTGTATTTCTGTTAGGAATTCTCCATGTGTGCTCGGGTAAGTCCATGATCCCTGATACTGATCCATTTTTGTGTTATTTTGTGGGGGGTTTTGCAAGTTGATTTTTTTTTTCAGGATAAAAGGAAGAGGAGGGTGGAAATAATCCAACCCAACCCACTAATCTAGTCTTAATCCAATTCATTCCTTCACTGTAAGGAAGACTATTTTTTAATTATTAGCAAAAGCTAAAGGCGGCACACCGTTTAAATTAAATTAGACTACATGCATAACTGAAGTGTTTTTATCATTTACTGAAGCGTGACTAAATATACAACCCATACTGTATTTGGTTGCTTCAGGGCAAAATGGTGACACCAACTTTTCCCAATCATAAGAAAAACACATTTTTTAATTAACTTGCATTGACTTTTGTTTCCCGCTTTGCTGTAATTCACAAAGACCCACTCTCTTTGTTGTATTTTTTTCCACATTTTTGGACCTTTTTGTTGTTTTGTTGAGCAGAAACTCAAAAGGTTTTGTGTTAACTTTTAAGAGCGGAGCTCACATAAAGTGCCGAGGCCGTGTGGGATCAGTGTAGGGGGAGAGAGAGCAGGTATCATCGGTCAAACAGACAGCACAAACCCCAGTGGACTGGAGACTATACATGTTCCCATGCATGTCATAACTCTGCACAAGGTGGACGACCGTTAAAGCTGACTCCAGCTCTTCTTTAATGCCTTTTTTTTTAAAAAAACCTGGACATTTGCAGCGTTCCGAGTCACGTGGGCCCTGCTGTTGACTTCTTGTTGTGGTGGCGTCTTATTTTTGTTATCGTTTGTGATTTAAGAGCAAGTTATGAGTGAGTTAACGCCTGCCACGCCATTATACGACCTGACCGGGGGAAGTCTGTCCTGGAGGGGCGTTTGACACAAAGAACCACTTGTGCGAAATCATACCAAATACTTCAACGCAAAACCTATAAATTAGTGACTGCTCGGCAAAATCTTCAGCCGTTTAAACGGCGGTAAATCTATATAAGCCCCTCTATACGACCGTTCATCACGCCTACAGTATAATTACCTTAGTAAAAGTCTAATTGTCTTCAAGTTTGGACCTGAAATAGCCATTATGGCTTCTACCTGTCCAACTTCACAGTGTTTCCAGATGTCCCTAAAGGTGGGAGTGTTTCTAAGTGACTGTCAGGAGCCTTCATTATGCTTTAATGACTGTATTTCTGACACAAGAACCCCACATTCACACGGAAAACATCAGGCGTTCGCTCCCTTTAAGCTCTTAATTAGACGTGAGTGTCTGTTTTGGTGCAAAAGTTTCATCATGCATATTCAAATGTTACTCATTCCTCCCGGTTTGTTTCGTAAGTCGGCGGGGGGGGGAGGGGCTTTGTTGTCTCAGGCTGCAACTGCGGCGGTTTGAGGAAACGCTGCAGAGCACCTTCGACAGGCAGGAAGCGCGGGGGGTCAGAGGTGAGCGCCGAGTACCACAGGTGGTGACTCTCGTCCGCTCCACCCACAGCCGGATCCTGAACTCTAGCCGAGCCACTGATGGTCCTGTCCTGTGAGAAAGTCTGTCAGACACCAGGGTTTCTAATTACTCCTCACGTCTGTGTGTGTGGGGGGGGGGGGGGGGGGGGGGGGCGTGAGAATGAGGCCCGTCGGACATCACATACCCACAGGATTCACTCTGGATAAGACGCTAGCGTCAGGGAAATTGGATTATCTGCCATTTATTTATGTAGTTTCTGATGACAACCTCTTTTTTTAAACTTCTTAAAGCTGTAAGTGTGTAACTTCTGCTGGTTTATGTTTGATTTTCTGCCTCTGTTTGGTCTTTATGACCTAAAACGAACATGTCAAGCAATACTATCAGACTTCACTCAGGGAGAAACACAGAAGTGGGCGGGGACAATGACAACTGTTGTGTTTTCAGTCAGACTGTGAAAGAAATCACTTCATTATTCATTATGTGTCGTTTTGTGTAGTAAAGTGTGCAGTGAAAGGTGTTTTGTAACATCTCAGTGCTTCATATCAACGTTCCTCCCTTTAACTTCGGCGGCCCTCCTGCAGGCTGCGACGAAAAAGTATTTATATGCCACATCCGCGTGTGAAATTGAGGGATCATGTGACCTGTGCCCCTGTCAGGCTTGTGGCGACCTGCTTATTTCTGCCCCGCGCTCGTCTGAAGGCTGTAAATTGATGCCTCCATCTATCACGTCTCGCCCCTGTTATCAGATAATCTCTGCTGCTGCTGCTGCAGCAAATGCTTATCTCGCCTCCGACGGCTCGTCAGACCTTATACTTAACTGCACATCCGAAAAACACCTTTGCAAACACTGCGTCCACACTGTTGTGAACTATTTTACAGTTTTTTAAAAAAAATTATAAAAAAATAAAATACGATCAGTGGGAGGAGAACTGGGCTTGACAAATTGACTCGTAAGTGGTGATAAATGGCCGAGCCCTTCCACCTCCTGCATCACAAGTCGGAAGTCAACTGGGAGCGTGAGACAATCAAGTCATAAATTCAGGTCTTTTAAAGCCTCCAGAATCAGATCTCCACCTACCTTTCCTCTAAATAGGATCACAATGTGCACAATTGACATCATGTGCAATTAAAGAAGACCCCCAACTCAAGATTGAGACCATAAACTCCTTAAGAAACCCAACTTTGACTCAAACTCAGTTCCTTTTGCAACCAGCCGAGTTGCCCCCTAGTGGCTATTCAATGAACTGTGGCTGTCTACGTCAAAACCATCCGATAACACGTACGTTCTCTCTCAGTTTCCCTTCGTTGTTAGTTTATTTCTGCCTCTAACATTTAAATGATTGTTTAATGTTAGCCGTACCAAATGTACCTCAACCGTCACCAGTTTACGTTATTTTACTCCTGATGCTGAGCTCAAACACATCTGGATGTTGCATCATGGATGTAGCCCTGACCTGAGACTCACACTCATTACACGTAATCTCCTCCTCTCCACCAAAGTGTCCTGTTATTCCTGAAATTGCCCTAAAATCAGGCTGTTTCTCCCGAGCTTAACCCGCCTGTGCGTCACCTCTCGACCCCCGCGTTGAAAAATCTCTCACCTATACGTGAGGTGACGTTGTTTCTCTCATGCTACATCTCTATATTTTCCCCACTAATGCACATTAAGCTGCTCCTAATCCAAATCAAGCAGGGTTTCACGCCCCCAAGATCCAGGATTAGGATGACTTTAGGCTTAGGGGAGAAAAAAAAAAAAAAAAACACTTGTAAGGAATGTGGGCGGGCGGCGAGCGGGCTCCTCTTCCTGTTCATGAGAACCGAGGCGGAGTCATTAATGAGTGACTAGATAAACATTTCAAAGCAGTTGGTTGGAGTGCGGATGAATGAGGCGGTGACTCCTAATGAGCTCCTCCTGCTCTTCAATTAATGACCTAAAAGCACAGTTTAATTGGATTAATTAACAAATCCGTCCGACGTCGATAGTTTGTAATTTGCCTGATGAGCACGTCTGCTCCGAGGGTTGAGATCGTGTCATGAGACGGTGGATCAGCACTGCCCCATTTTGCCGAGCCAGAAAGGAACCAGAATTTCATCGATTTCCATCATGTCGTCTTAATAATCGTACTTTTCATCTTTATTAATAGAGCGCTTCCGAAGAAACAATGTGAAAAGGGCAAAAACAAAGTCCCGAGTGATATTCATTGAAGGAGGCGACGTTCAATAAAAGCAAAAATAAGTAAAAAACTTATTTTTTAATGGATTTTTTCCAAAAGGAGACATTTGAGAACCTCTGGGTCACAAAACCTCCTTTAGTTTTCAACCTGAATCCTGTAACAGAGAGGGAGACGGCATGGTCCCCGAGGATGTCGAGATGCATGCGTGATGCATTTGAGATTAAAAGGTCTAAAATATAATCTGGAGCCAGGCCACGGACGGGGCTTTCGCGATACTTAATATAAATCGATTCTAAAACAATCTGGAAGTCAGAGTAAAGATCTTTAATCTCTGTTAAAAGCCTCGCTGCTGAGTTTTGCACCTTCACCGACGTCAGCGCTAAAAAAACACGGCTTCGTGTGATCAAACCCGGCAGTGGGCGTGTCCCAGGATCACTGTAGTTAATGCGTCTCGTTCTGACAAACATTGCCCTTTCGCCGGTGATGAATGGCTTGTCCTCGACCGGGTGAGAGGTGTGGTCTGGTTTCTGTCTCACTCTCTCTCTCTCTCTCTCTCTGTCTCTCTCTCTCTGACACGCTTGCTTTGATTTCCCACAGCTTCGCTTCCTGTTTGTGGAAAAAATGCACGCGGCGGCAGCAGCGGCGGACACACGTTACATAATGCTAATCCTCATTTGATTCCGCACTGCATTTGCATGTTTACTCCATCTTCCTGCGCCGTGGATTAGCCCCCCCCCCCCCCCCCCCCCCACTGTGACTCCTCTCTTATAGAGATGTGAGAAACAGTGATGTGCTGTGTTTGTTGTGAAAGAATCTCTTCATCCGCTTACCCACCCCCCCCCCCCCCCCCCCCCCATCTGAGTTTTTTTTTTTTTGGCCCAATTTTTTAAGATGTGCCTTTTTTTTGTGGCCGGTCAGCGCAAACCCTTTCTTAAATAAAGCCTGTGGGGACCCAGGCCACATTGTGTCGCCTTAGCAGGGCCGATTGTGAGGCGTTGGAGGAGGAGGGAGCCACACAAAGGCTACCCCAGGGTGTGGAAGGAGGTGTGGGGGGGTTGTGTGAGTGTGGGATGAAGGTGGAGGACGGAGCAGTCGAACATACCGCCATACATCAGCTGTGGGAATTCTCTTGATCCAGCTCTTCTGCGCTGCTCACATTGCATATTCCGCCGGCCGCTCCCCGGTGGCGGTGAATGTGCTGATTAGGTTGACGGAGGTGGAAAAACTGTGAGGCAGGGATACTGGGTGGTGCTGTTATTCTTTCTTTTTTTTTTTTAAACGTGGACATGGAGGGGGAAAGTGAGGCGGGTGAAGGTGGAAGTGCTGAGGGAAATAAAAGACTGGGACTCGTCAAGTGTGCTAAGCTAGGACGCGATAAACTTAGTGTTAGGATTCAACTTCATTCATTATTCTAATACAGGGTTGGATTCAATTTGACTGACTTTTAGATCGTTTACTCATAAAACGTGTCATAATTGACAGTAACACAGTGTAGGGTTTTTATTATTTTATTATTTTATTCTGAATTTTTGTCAGTTGTATTTCTTTCTTTCAATCCCAACTTCCTCTGTCGTCGTGGGCATGAGACGTGTATCTCAGTATCTCATCTCTTAGTAATTAGTGAAAGAAAACTATGTATTTTATGGGCGAAGTGGACGATCATGAATGGGTCTCTTCGTCACCCCCTGTTTTTGTCGCTTTATTTAAATGTGTACCAGCATCTTCTTTTAAGCCAGGATTGGGAAGCCAGGCCATGTTAAGTCCAGATCTCATCAGACTGAATGTCTGCATGCAGTATTTCAACGTATTTTAACTGTGTGTTAGTCCGACTTTGGTACACTTTCATTCGGACTAACATGTTCACATGTGTGTCCAGTCCAGTCCAGTTCCTGAACCCTAAGCTCAGGAACTCCCAGAAGGCTTTTGCTGGCTGTGGCCCTTTCATTTTCTCTCCACTGGGGAGACAGGAAGAAGAAGAAGAAGAAGAGGGGGGGTGAGATTGCAGCAGTGGGGACACTGTTCTCCCCCAGCATCCCTCTTTTCTCCCCCCCCCCGAGCTCGAGCTTGAGCCTCCTCCCAGCCTCTGTGACTCTATTAGCCTCTCACTGCAAGGCCTGGATACACTTTTGAAATGCTAAACCTCTCTTTGGTGATAACTGACAGGGGGGAAATGCCATTAAAGAGGCTGAGAGGAATAGATTAAATTAGCAGTTAAAAGAGAGACTGCTAATTAGTTGATTAATGTCTCTGGTGCCCACCGCCCAAATTTTCCTCCAAGTGTATCCTTCACCTTTTTTGCTTTCCATTTTAGTAAAAACACACACGTGTGTGAGTTTAATCCACACTTCATGTGTTCAAAACACACACACACACACTCTCGTATCCAGAGCTGCATCAGCAACTTTACGCTCAAGCTCAGTGGCTAATTCTGTCACACAAAAGACAGTGATAAAAGTAGGAGGGGTGCGCTCTATTTAAAAACATAATTAATGACAAGGTGACCTTGAATTCCACGATTAGAGGACAGCTTTTGGTGGAGCTCCCTCCGCCATTCAGCCGTAACCATGGTGAGGACGAGTCCGATAACTGACTCCGGCACAAAGTCGTTCACTTTCAGTCGTTTTTTGGGGGATTAACTCCGGGGTTTGATTTATTTATTACCGGGGCTTGTCGTCGCTTTATGGCAACTTGTGACATTTCTGTTATACAGAGTGAAGTAGAACCCTCGCGGTGCCTCGCTCTGTTTACTAAAAAGTGTAAACTAAACACCGTTGAAGCCTCCGAGCAGGAAACATCATTTTACCTCAGAGAGTGGCACTCTTGTGGACTTGTACCTTTGTCAAAAAGCTTTTAAACTCCACTTTTTCCCTCTCCGAAAGAGCGCGTGGAGATGTTCATCACGTCTCGCTGTCACCATTCATGTCTCCTTTTTAAAAGTGTCCTCTCTCGTCTCCGTCCCTCCCACGTCCCACTTTTTTTCTCCTTCCTTTTCTTACGCAATGAGCGCTGAATAACGTTTGTTGTCGCCGGGCTGCGAGGCAGGTTCTTCGTGGGCTTTAAGCTCAAAATTGCTCCCCGCGTTTCCGACGGCCGCGTCTGTCGTCAGGTGTTAATCGGAAGCGGCGCGCTGCAGCTCACGCGATTAAAAAAAAGTGCAGATTTCGAGCCTCACCTTCGCTTCCCTCGACAATGTTGCAGAGTTTTCTTAAAGGCGCTCTGTTATTCCCGACTCCTGTGATTGTTTCCTGACACACGGCGCTGACGTGTGTTCATCCCGTCTCATTAAGTCAGATCAGACTATTCACTGTACGCCGAGTGCACCTGTGCGCAGGGATTTCAGAGTAATGAGGGCCAACATTCTTTCAACATGAAAAGATCTATTTTAGAAGAGTGTTTCTTTCTTTCTTTCTTTCTTTCCTTTTTACCTTGATGTGGCTTTGATTGAGCCGAGGGAATGTAAAGCCTTTTCTTTCTGTTTTGTCAACTTTGTCAACTTTGATTCAGACAACTCTTTTGAGCATAAGAATGCAGATGCGGTAGAAAAATAAAAGAAGAATGGATTACAAACCATGTATTTTTTTGGCTGAATTTTTAAGGGAGAAGATGGAAATCGATGGAATTCAGCATTAGTGGAAAATGGAGTGCGGGTGTTTTTAAAAAAAGGCAGTTGGTGAGAGGGATATTTCCTCCCTTTTGCATTTGTCACCACAGCTGTCTTACACGGCCCTGAGTGAGTCGCCTCCCATCCCCCGCTCCTTCCAACTCGGCTAGAAAGAGTGTTTTTATTCGAATGTCGATTCAGTCGGACGCGCTTTGCTGTCAGGCGCGTTAAAAAGAAGTGACAAATGATGATGTTTGTTTGGAACATGGAACGGGGACAGTTGGAGTCAGGACACACCGTGTACCTGGACGGTTGTGTTGTGTTCTGAAGAGAGGACGTGTGGTAAGTGGGTGCTGGAACGCAGACAGGCCACTGAGCTGTTGTCTACAGAAGGAAATTTCATTTTAATGCCAGACTGGGCACAGTCACTCCTCTGTGGACGTCTAGAAAAAGGCTCCTTGGCAGACGTTGCCCATTCATTAATTTTGACCAAATATTTACTGTGCATCACATGCCTTGCCTTACAACCCGCTTTCATTTTTCCAGGCCAGGTTTTGAACAGTTTGGGGCAATTTGTGTTCCATTTGGCTGGAGTCGGGCCATGCCCCGCTCAGTGCTGCTGAGCCTGGGCCCCGGCCACACGAGGAACTGGCTCCACTGAGTCTTAACCTACATGGTGCGTCTGGGAGCCACATTACACTCTAATAATACCTTGTATCCACAGCCGCGGGCTACAACTACTTTTTCATTTAAAAACAGCGTTTGTTTGAGATTAAAGAAAAAAAACCCGATTTGCCCAAAAATGACCGTTAAGGTGCGCGGGGCGCGTTTATGCTAGTGTAACCAAAACAGCTTAGTTTGAGAGATTAATACCAACGATTAACTGCAGATAGATAGATAGATAGATAGATAGATAGATAGATAGATAGATCACTTGCTAGCTAGTGATAGATAAATAGATAGATTGATAGCTTGCTAGCTTGCTAGCTAGCTAGCTAGATAACCCGAACCCACAGACAGACAGACAGATAGACAGATAGATAGATAGATAGATAGACAGATAGATAGGTAGATAGATCACTCGCTAGCTATTGATAGAGAGCTTACTAGCTAGTGATAGATAAATAGATAGATTGATAGCTTGCTAGCTAGCTAGCTAGATAACCCTAACCCACAGACAGACAGAGAAACAGATAGATAGATAGATAGATAGATAGATAGATAGTTAAAAACACACACCGAGGAATGAAATCATGTTTCCACAACCAGGTTTGGAAAAGGTTTGGACACAAAAACAAAGCAAGTTTAAAAATGCACATTTTTAAAAAAAAAGACAACGCCTGGACTTAGAAAGTGTAATCTGGTGCTAAAATAGACTTTTCACCAGGTCGAGAGAACGTACCCTTTTAACTTAAAGGCCATCAGAGAAGAAATGTTCCTGCACTCTGTTGTAGCCCCCGCCCGAATGCTGTAACTGAAATTACCTTTCAACACCCAGCTGTCTGAGATTGGCTGAACATTCAGAATAGCCTACATAAGCGGTTAAGGTCAGCGGCTGTGCTTTTGGGGACTGTAACTTAACACCGGTCCAACAGTCGGCTGGTATCAGCCGCTGCCATCAGCCGCTGCCATCAAGTAAATAACATTTAAAAAGCATTAGGTGCTTTTTTGGCTGCGCCTGCTCCAGTTCACTTTGGCATGTCTTCAGAGTTGTACTTTTTCTTGGCTCCGAGCCCAAATGTCATACTCACTGTGCCAGCCGAGTGTGCTGCTCCTTCCTCCTCCTCCTCCATAGCCAGACTTCCATCTCCTCTTTGCCACCTATGGTCAGTCACAGGAACCTCTCACCACAACACAGAGTGACCTTGGGAGGCGCAGACCACAGTAGCTCATTGTCTAGGACGCGGAACTGAGGAGACAGCAGATTCTTTTGAATCGAATTAACCCTCATATACAACAACCTTGTCAGTGAAATCATAATACTCTCTGTGGAATAGAGGTAAAACTTGCATTTTACCATGTTTAACATTAGCTACTGGAGCAGTAAGTCAGACCATAGTCTGCCTTAATCCAACAAACCAAAAAAACAAAAAATTCCAGTAAACTAAAGATAAATCCGGCTCCTACCGTGACATTTTTACGAGGTATCTCACGTGTTAGATTTGACTACTTTCCACTATATAAAGTTGTCATTCTCACTCCTCCCGGCGTCCAAATTAAACCTCGCAAAGCTCTCGACGACGTGTTTGTGTTTTTAAAATGCCAAACAAATTGCTCTGCTGAAACCCCATTTATTGATCTCTCGAGGATTTTCAAGCCTCGTGCAGAAAGTCAGCAGTGAGATTCTTGATGTCCCCTGTTGGGAAATAAATGTAGCAGCGTATTCAATTATCCCTGCCTCTGCTATCCTGCTGCTGTGGGCCACTTTGATGTATATCGTTGCCATTGCACCGGTCAAACCTCATTAAAACCTGCCCATAGTGGAAAACAAAAACAAGAAGTAATTGCCCACTCTTGCTCCTCCCTTGCGTTTCTTTTCTATAATCTTCCCTCAGAATGCTTCTGCCTCTACAGGAGCGTGTGTTTGAGGCTGGCATCTGGGCTCCATATTAATTACAGCTCCTCTCCTGGTTTCTCCCGCTCTGCAGAAGGAATGGCATCCTTGACTCTGCTGTTTTGAGCTCTTTCATTAGGAAATATGCGTCGCGGTTTTCTTCCGCTGTGAATGCGTGGGGGTCAACTTCTGTTTTGGGAGTCGCACACAAACACGCGCGCTGCAGATGGATTGACGGACATATGCGAGACAGACACACCGACTCCCCTGCTTACTGATCTGCCTGATCTCCGGAGCCAATTTGACAGGCAGCTCCTTTAACAAGCATCCCAGTCTTTTCCACCACAGATTTCCCTCTTTGTGTGAGTGAATGGAAGAAAAGAGTCAGGACTGCATTTATCCTGCAGAAATGAATTCTGCCCTCGTGGCCTTCTGCAGAGTTTGACAGCTTTTATTTGTGTTTAATGACGCTCGCTGGAGCAGCTCGGCATCAGACGGCGCTACAACTCATCCACAATTGTGTCCCCTGGGTTTCTGATGGGGGGGTGGAGAAAAAAAATCATTATTGTATAGAATGTACTCATGTTTTTCACAGTGGTTATGCGGTTAATGGCGGTGCGAGTTTACTACGGATGTTTAAATTATGCACGTTAGGTTGTTAATATAAATGAAAATGGAGATACTGCATCTCCCGCGTTAACGACAGATGCTACAAAGGCCTCCTTGTTGTCCTCCGTTGACTTATGAGGTGTTTCATGAGCATCAACACTCCTTTATCGGACTCTCAATCACGCCTGGTGTCTTCCAAATGTATCAGGCCTGTTTGGTGAGAAGCCTGGAGCAGGAGCAGGAGCAGGAGCGGGTATACTGCTCCTATTGTCTCGGCTCCAGATGGGGGGCCCTCAGAGCAGGATGGGAGTCAGCCTCCCAGAGGAGCACTACGCTGTGCTGTCTCACTCCCAGCCTGGTGTGCATTGCCAGGGGAGAGTCACGGATGTGTTTCCCAGCTGACATGACCATGAGCTGGTGCTCCAGGACTAAAAACCCTGCTGGTTCCTGTCCTGATGAGCCGGTATGATTAAGCCAGAGCCTGGAGCTTAGTGTTGATAAAACATTGCAAAGGAGGAAGGAGAGTCGCTTGTTTATGGAATCATGAGTATATTTGTCACCTCTGTATTACAAAAGCAGCAGCAGATTATTAAAGGAGCTAAATGTCCGGTGTGTAACATCCACTTCCCATTAAAATGTTGGTATTAGTGTTTACTTCCTTAAAATTTTAAATTAGATGCTTTTTCATACCCTTAAATTATGCCTTTAATACAGTATGAATGCTACATTAGGCAAGGGCTTTAACAATGTGTTTGCCAACACAAACAAGTCAAAAGAGAATGGTAACAATAACTCATTAAACACTTAAAAACCAGACGACGCATGAGACCATTGTTAAATCTGCAACCTGTCAAACCTTGAAACAGAAGAACGTGTGCAGTGTACCTAATAATATGGCCAGAGATTGTATTTTGCCGAACATAATACCGCGCGTTGACAGTCTGGCAGAGACTCCATTGTTGTTTACTTTCTCTCATCACTTCCTTAATCCATCACAGTGTCTTAGCCTTAATAATAATAACAAAGGAGCTCTGTGTCATGTTTGCCTCATGGTCCTCAGGAGCCACATTTCACACAACTATCAATGGCAGCTTTGTAATCATGTGTGAGTGCCAAGTTTCTATAACAACAAATACACAAAAACACACCTGGGTAGAGCTGAGTCGCTGACGTCGGTAGGTGGGTAGGTAGGTAGGTAGGTAGGTAGGTAGGTAGGTTGGTTGTTGGTTGTTGGTTGGTTAGGCAGGTGTGTCGTAGGTGGGTGGATTGGTAGGTAAGTAGGTCTGTAGTTAGGTAGATAGGTAGGTAGGGAGGTAGGTGGTTAGGTAGGTAAGTAGGTAGGTGGGTAGTAGGTGGATGCATTGGTAGGTAGGTAGTTAGTTAAGTAGCTGAATGGTTAGGGAGGTAGGTAGGTAGGTTGTTGGTTGGTTAGGCAGGTGTGTAGTAGGTGGGTGGATTGGTAGGTAGGTAGGTGGTTGGTTGGTTAGGTAGGTAAGTAGGTCGGTCGGTAGATAGGTAGGTAGGTAGGTGAGTGGTTGGGTAGGTAGGTAGGTGGTTGGTTAGGTAGGTGGGTTGGTTGTTGGTTGGTTAGGCAGGTGTGTAGTAGGTGGGTGGATTGGTAGGTAAGTAGGTTGGTTGGTCGGTAGAGAGGTAGGTGGTTGGTTAGGTAGGTAGGTTGGTTGTTGGTTGGTTAGGCAGGTGTGTAGTAGGTGGGTGGATTGGTAGGTAAGTAGGTCGGTCGGTCGGTGTGTAGTTAGGTAGGGAGGTAGATGAGTAGGGGTTAGGGTTAGGTAGGTCTACCTAGGTAGGCAATCTATCCATCACTAGCTAGCTATTTGTCAGTGGGGGTGTAGTTAGGTAGGTGGGTAGGTCATTAATCTCTTTGTGGAAATGTTAGTATCCAGTAGTTTACATATAAATGACCACACACCAACAAATACATCATTAAAACTAAAAGCTGCAGTGTAGAGACTTGTAGGTTTACCGTGATCAAAAAGCTCCAATTATTATTATTATTTTTTTATTTATTTATTGGAAAAATATTGATATTTGTTCTCAAGTGCTGCTGCTGTAGTATTAGTGAGGTAACATAAGCCTCCTCTGTTTGGTAAACGGAGACAAAGAGTTGAGGAAAGAAGGAGGCCATAAAGATATCCATCATCCCCCTCCATCACCCCACCTCTGGGTCCGCGTACACACACACACACACACAGGACTCTAATCCTGCCTCTTAGGAGTGTAAACGATAGCCTTGTGTAACATTAAAACAGGTCTGATCTGATGCAACTGGCAAAGTCATTCATGTGGCACATTCCAGGGTGGGATCCTGATGCCGAAACGGTAAAAGATTCAGTTTCACTTTCCTGTTAATGTCATCTGATCAGTTGGAGGAGAGTGCCTTGGCTTTTCAGTTTCCTCCTCTCTCTGCTTCTCCCTCTTATCTTTTCTCTCCCCCCCCCCTCTCTCCCTCTCTCCCTCTCTGTGTGTGTTATCATCTCCGATTCAACCCAAAAGGCTGCCTTTTCTTTTCCTTTCAGTCGGCCTGGTCCTGTCCTGAGCAGGCGTGGCTCCAGTCTCCGCCTGGCTTCCCCCGAGGGACACGCCCTCTGCTCTTATCTCGGCCATAAATCCCTCTAAAGACCCCTAATCACAGATTAATGGGGCTGTAGATGGGGAGTGCCCCACTGTGCTTAGCCTTTCTTATCGCAGATCCATATTCCATATCTGATACGGGGCTGTGATTATGGGGCTCAAGCACCAGCAACACTTCTCAGTATTAGCATCTGTTTTGATAAGATGCTGTGACCTTGAATTTAAATGAACAATTCACCTCGGTTTCGCTCACATTTTGGCAGATTATCCCGTGTTTTATGGCAAGGAGTTTGACTTAATGCTAGATACTGATAAAAGCAACCAATGCTGATATTATATGATTTATCTTTTGTGACATATTATTAACATCAAAGTATATCAATTGGTGTGAGTATGTAACCGACAATCCACAAGATATCCCAGAATATAAGCAATTTAAATAAAGCAGAGCAACAAATATAAGTGCTATTCTTAAGTATAAGTATATATTTTACATACTGGCTCTTATTTTCATTGTTTCATAGACACAATAAATCTCTCAAATTATGCTTTCTTTCTCTTTTTATGATTTATTTTTGTTTAATATTCTAATAGCTCAACCCAAACTATGTTTGTTGTTTTTATTACTCATCTTATTTCTTCTTAAATAACACCACACAGGTCATGTGATCACTGCACCATGGCAAACAAGTGCACCCTTTACTCATATTCTGGTCACATGACATTGTCCGCCTTTACAGCCTGAGCTTAGTAAAGCTTTTATGTGATATTGTGTGTTTTTTTTGTATAACAGCCACTGTTTTGGACCAGAATAAACTAGTAATCCAGAATATTGCATAGGCTCATCTCTATTTAGGTTCAATCCCATCTCACCCCGAGACCACTTAGCCCTACTCCACCATTTTGTGTGTTCACGTGTAGTTATAGTGCGTCCTGGGGGAAATAGCGTTGGTTTACAAGCTGTGGAGCTACGATAACCACAAAAAAATGGTAAACTATACCATAAACTGGTCCTCAAAAGACACTGAAGACATCATCCGACATGTCTCCTCAGTACATAATAGTCCACACTAGAGATTACATGATGATGTGTCACGTTTCCGAGTGTTCGGGGGTCAAAAATGAGAAATGACACATGCATTGTGAAGTGAAGACATTACCCATTGTCCTCTAGCCTCAGTGGAGCGGTCTGACATTAGATCTAAAGTGTCTCACTGTCCCGGTCTCCTGTGGTTTCTCTGGGCTAAAGGGCAGGAGCTTGGCTCCCTTTCCTCTCCCTCGCACTCGGCCAAGACCAAAGCTGAGGAAAGAGGTCAGGTTAATCCCTGGACTGGAACTTATTAACACACAGTTTTTGTTTTCTTACTTTTCTCAATCCCGATTATTTTGTCCGTCGCAATATGGAGTAAGTCAGCAAAGGCGAGTGATTAGTAATAAAAATGTGAGCCACATGACGCGGCCTGTGGGCGTACATGGGCTTCTAATTGCAGAGGGCAAACGTGCTGTGTTTGAGGGATGACCCCTGCTCTGGCAACGCTCTGGCCGCGTCTGGCTTTTCTCTTGTCCTGAGGCTGCTCAGAGTCGAAGTCGTAGTTTCAGGGTCGTCTTCTTCTTCTTCTGTGTTTCCAGTCTGAGAAGTTCAATCAATCACTTCTTCACACACACACATATTCTTTGAAGCTCCACAAAGCGCTCTTGCAGTTCATACTCTGGTGAATTATACTGACAGTTGTGCGTCTTTTTTCTTTTCTTTCTGAAGAGACAATTTGATAGAAATCCACATTATTACAGTGCAATCGGACGCAATATAATCCACATTCTCTACAATCCATCACGGTTTACGACTGAAAATAATTCACCACGCGCAGGTTCACCGTGAAGGACATGAATCATTCCATAACTTACCTACCTTTTCCTCATTTCATAATAAATGTTTCAGGTGAATCATTTTAATTTGAGAAATAAGGTAATGAGGGAGTGAGATGCAAGGAAAACGTGCGGCACATTTCCCACCATACAGTTCCAGCTCAATTTTTTGCTTTTTTTTAGTACCTGCTCCGCCGAGGTTCCAAGCGTGCTGAGCAGGCACTAAAATGTGACATCGACAGACTGCCGGCCACCGATTGGTCAGAGAGTGTCGTCACTGGAAGAGTCATGAGCGCGACGTCCGACACAAGAATCAAACCAAACTGTAGATAAAGTTAAAAAGACCTAAAGATCGTGAAAACATGCGTTAATCTCCAACATTTAGCAAAGGAAATTACTCAAATCTCATTATTTAACAGAGGAGTCTGGTGAAGTCTTTTTATTCATGGATTGGCCTCCATATCAATGTAGACTGTATAATCTACTCCCAATTTGTACTTCTAACACAAAGACACATTTTATACTATAGTACACAATAATCCTGCAAGGACGGGTCGTGTTCTAAAGTCTGTAGATTACAACTGTTCAGACTAAAGGATGTTCTTCTTCACATCAAATCCAAATGTCGCCCCGAGACGCGGATGAATCAATACCAAGCAGGTAGTCGTAATGCTAATCTACAGTGTTTGCGTGATTTGACCTCGGCTTCTCCGGGAACCACCACAAATCTCACGGTCGTGCCCCCATCTGTCTGCAATACCTCCCCCCCCCCCCCCCCCGGAGGTATTGATGATCTCTGCGAGCACATGCGGGTCAGCGTCTGGGTCTGGACCCTTGTGGTCACTGGTTGTTGCTTTCGGGGGGGCTCTCCCGGTTTGTTGTTCATGACCGAGATTGGTTTTAGTGGACGAGAGAGAGAGTGAGAGCGAGAGAATTGTAGGGTTTTTTTAATTACCTCCTCAGCGAGCAAAGCCTCCCTCAAGCGTAGTTTAACTTTGTGTAGATGTTTGTGTGTGTGAGTGAGTCAGGGGAAGGAAGAGAAAAAGAAAAGAAACACATATTGCTCCAGCATGGAAGAGGGTGAAGGGAGAAGGAGAAGTTTGCGCCTGCGGCGCCAATCGATCAGATCCTTGCAGTAGAAGTCCCTGCTTCCCTTTGGTGAAGCTGTGTATGGCATGAGCTCATCTCACATTCTCTGTCTGCAAGCAACGAGAGGGAGAAGGGAGGGCGGGAGGCGAGGGGAGGGGGGGAGAGGAGAGGAGAGGGGGATAGAAAGTAGGAGGCGAGGGTGGTTGAAAGCAAGGGAAGGGCAACGCTTTGAAATAAAGGGAGAGTAAGACATCGCCGAGCAGAGCGAGAAAGAGATTCTGATCTTCTGGGTTTATAATCTCTCTATAATCTTGTTTTAGAGGGAAGTTGTCCGTCCTTTGAAGTCATGAACCTGTAGATGATGCGGGACAAGAATGTTTCTTCAATGGATTCAGGCAATGATGAATTGATGAATATGTATCTGCCAGCACGTTCTCACTGCCGTCCTCGTTACATGGTGATTCAAACCCACCGTGCTTTGCAGCTTGGGCGATAAATTCAGATTATAGACGTCATCTTTCAAATCTGATTCAATTCCAATTGATTCCAGGTCAGATTTGACGCTTCACATTCATAACGACAAGGGTCTTCGTCGGACCTTAATGCGAACGCGACCGCGCTGTCAAACGTCGTGCAGCGCACACAGCGATACTTCACATCAGAAAGAGTCATGTGTCTGAGGTCAGTAAGGTCAGAGGTCAGCACAGCAAAAAGCTGCATGGAAACAGATTTTTATCTGATCTTGGACCACATAAATCAGATATTCGTGTATATAATTCCCGCCTGGTAATCTGAAGGCAATTCTGGATTATATGTGATTTGCAGGCGTGAGGCTGGTAATCTGAATGCAGTCAGTGTAATCACGTTCAGTGAAAGGAAGAAGAAGAAGAAGAAAAACCAGCCGCTGATCAAACACAGCGCTGCCTGCTGCACAGTGGGGCTGCGTCTAAATAGTTAATGGTTCCCCCCATAAAACCCCAAACTTCTTCGTCTTAAATTAGAGAGGAACTATCTAAATCAGGAAGGGAATGTCTTCAAAGTCCTCTTTAATAAAACATGTGCGTGTGCCGCGTCTGGTGAAGGGAGTGAAGTGTGAGCTCGGCTCCTTCAGGATGCCCTGGCTCAAGGTTCAGGCCTCATCGAGACACATTGGCAAAAAAAAAACCCGAAACGGATCCAGGTTACAAACGGGAGTTAATTACTCTGCGTCTGTCTCTCCCGTCTGTTTGTGTCTTTCTCACAAGAGATGCTTTAATCTCTACTCGTGCGTTTTTTCGGCATATAGGAGTAAGACAGTTTTGAGATCTCTCCGCAACTTAATCCTGAATAAATTATGAAGCGTCAATTTATTTGCTTTCGTGTAATTGCTTCAAATAAAGAAGCAGGTTTTTTTTAAATCTATTGCAATACATGTGCAACACCACATTAGCAGGTTATAATAGCAGAACATGGAATATATTACCAATAATATTACCATTATCCACTTTATATCTCCTATATGAGGTCTATTATGATGCCCAAAAATCTAAATCTCTCAACATTAATTGCCTTTTTTGTTTAAAAAAAAAAAAAAAAAATATCTGCAAATCCTTTGTCATGAACCAGGATTAATTTAAAATAATAATAAAAAAGAAGACCCTTGATCATGATGTCCTTCATTGGACCAAGACATTAATTATATTCCATTGACCGCGCTACATATTTGTGTTGAAGTTATTAATCTTTCCACAGAGCTGTCACTTATTATGCTGACTTTTCCATGTGGCGACCAGAGGAAGATGCTTCCTCAGCAGCAGCAGATTCCTGGGCTAACAGAGGGATGGGATGGCGGGATGGTGGGGTGATGGGATGGTGGGATGGTGGGATGATGGGGTGATGGGATGGGTGTGAGCAGGGCACTGAAACAAGGCGGGGTGGCAAGTTCACGGAATGCGGGGCGAATTAATTGCAGGCCTGTGCCTCCAATTAGAGCCGACTCTAGACTTTTTAATTGGTGCTGAATGAGCTCCGAAGGCCTGCGCTCTGAAATATGGCAAGGAGGGAATAAATCACTCCCTCCTTCTCTCTGTCTCGCTCTCTCTTTCTCTGTCTCACTCACACACACACACACACACACATGCTATTGTGTGCATAGGAACACAATGCCACCCCAACCACCAAGTCCCACCCTTCAGGAATTAACAACAGGAAGCTAATTTGCATGTAAAGCAGGCTTGATAGCCACAGCTGACTAGTCAGGGAGCAATAATAATGACCCCCCCCCCACACACACACACGACTGCTGTATTTTCTCCGAAATGTAATCAAGCTCCAGTTCCTAAGATAAGCACTGTGTCTATATCCTATCTTTAATCTCTTCATTTCCTTCTTACCTTTAAGGTGTGTCACATTCTTGTTTACTCTGACTTCTTTTTTTTCTTTGCTCTTTCATCTGAAAAATGACAGAGTTGAAAAGCAGCAGAAGCAGCAGCAGCAGCAGCAGCAGCGTGGGGCTCTGCTAAAGGAGCTGTTACTCTTAATTAAAGGCTGACGCCTCCACGCTCAGATTGCTAGTTTATTCCGTCCAATACTTATGTGCTTCACCTGTTATTGTATGGTAACGACTACGTGCCACTGCTTCTGAACATCTTAGCAAGATAATCCACTTTTTTTTTTTTTGTCAAAATCCAACCTCTTGCAGCCGCCTGGCTTTTTTAGGACTATATATGCAGTGTTTGCGCTTCAGTTGTGGTCTAAATTGCATCACTTCCATGGCGCGGGTTCAAAACAAGGCTGCAGAACTGACAGGCTTAATCAACGTTGGTTGAACTCATTTGGCGATGTTTTTTTTTAGGTAATGGGCTTTTGTTTATGTTGAAAAATCATGCGTTAAATCGTATTTTCTGCACGTAAAAAAACCCAAATAAAAATACCAAATAAAAATACCACAGTATTTTATGTGCCGCGACTTAAATGTCAATAACTGATGAACATGTGCATAAATGTAGGCTGAGCTGAAGATGTGAGTGGAGGCACAATAACAGCAGCTGCAGCGGCTTTACTGTCTGGAAAAATGATCTGTGTGAGGCATTTCAACGATGCCAACCCCGAGCTGCTATTCATTTACAGTAGTTGCCTTTAAAGCTGTCACATCGGATGAGACAAGTGAGGGGGATGACATTCCCTGCAGAACGTTCATGTTCCTTTTGTTTTCCTTCTCAGGATCCCGTCTGCGCCAAGAGGACACCCCGCCCCGGATTGTGGAGCACCCCTCTGACCTGATTGTATCCAAAGGGGAGCCGGCCACCCTCAACTGTAAAGCAGAGGGACGGCCGACCCCGACAGTGGAGTGGTACAAGGACGGAGAGCGCGTGGAGACGGACAGAGATGACTCGCGCTCTCACCGCATGCTGCTGCCCAGCGGCTCGCTTTTCTTCTTGCGCATTGTCCACGGACGGCGGAGCAAACCGGACGAGGGCTCCTACGTCTGCGTCGCCCGCAACTACCTGGGCGAGGCGGTGAGCCACAACGCCTCGCTGGAAGTAGCCAGTAAGTGCAGCATGCCTCTTCCGTGTTTCTTCCTCCGGCCTCGAGCGTGGGTGTGAATGGAGGAGTTTGGGTTGAGATGCCGATGAATAGCCGGCTCCAGTTTCTTCCACAGTTTCTGTGCTGAATGTGCTCATTGAGTTGGATAATCTCTCAGGAGATGGGCAGGATGTGTTTGGCCCAGCGGGCTCTGCGAGCCTGCAGAGCCTTGGGGGAGAAGTGGCCTGATCACTCCGGGGTGAGTGCTCTTCTAAAGGGCCCTTGGTAGGTGGTCAGGAGCGACAATGAAAACAAAGGCCTTTATGTTTTGGCCTTGCATCTGCTTTTTGTCAAAGAGATAGCCGTAAAGTGACGGTTTCCACTGGAAAAAGCAGTGCAGTCATCGCATCTGTGTTCAGTCATCATTTAACTAAATGTCCTATTTCATCATCTGCTGCACTTGTGCAATGACAGGAAGTAGGTTTGAAGCATTCCTCTGGTCCTCGAGTAGACTCTGAGATGTGTTAGCACGGAGAGGATCTGGCAGTCGGCAGGTATGCAGTGTAGGAAGAGTAAACATCCCTTCTTTTCCCTGTGAGTGGTGATCTGTGTTGACAAATTTGTTCCCATGATGCTTTAAGAGCTGCTCTCATTGGTGAGGTCAGCTCTTCAGATATATTATCTCTTTACTCTCTTGCCCGGCTGAGGAGGAAGAGCTCAGATATCACTGCTCCTCTAGTGTGCCCAGAGGCTGTCACCAACAGCTCACTGTAATCTAATCAAGATGGGGAGGAAAGACTGTGTGTTACTTGCATTTGTCACCTCTTTGGGACGTTTTCTCGCAGAAACACTGACCTTGTCAGGACCAGTAGTTACCCGTGGAGACCAAAACCAGGGAGAACCTCATTTCTGAGGAACGGGTGAAGTTTAGAGCTAAGATTTGGATTGTGTTCAACTGTCCGACCTGACTGAGGGAGCGTTTGTGTGTATACAGCGGCAGCACAAGTGGAAACAAGCGTCTTTCACTCCGTCATACGTCAGTGTTGTGCACAGTCAGCACAGAAGGTCCGCATGGGCACGAGAGAAAATGTGGAAGTGCTTGTGTTTGATCGTGTAGATCACACGGATCTCACGGCGCTGCTCGTCTGTGGAGACACAGATGGAGAGAAAGTCTAACCCAGACCTAATGGTCCTTAATATGAGGGGATGGTAGCATGGCTGCCCGCTGTGTGTTTTCACTTTAAAACCAGAGTGGGATCTTTGTAGTGTCCACATGAATTATCTCTTCTTCTTCTTCCCCCCGATTCTGTTTTTTTTCCACACTTTCTGCCCTAAATGTCCATTAATCGAGTCCTCGCATCCCATCATGGGTCCAACAGAGTTGTTAGTGGATGTCGTCCTGATAGGAAGGTGATTTTTTGACATTTTCTAGGGGGCGCTGTGGAGCCATTTTGCCACGCACAGCCCCGTGACCCACGTCCGACTTGGAGTTGTGCTTCTGTTGAAGAGCGGGCTCATTTCCGAGAGCGCTGGAGCATCCGTTGGCCGTCAGTACCCATTAGAAGTGACTGAATAAAAGAATATACTGGGTCAGAGTGTAAATAATAGTTTTCCCCTGTATTCGCCGACACGCCATATTTATTTCAGAGGTGAATTTTCTCCGTCCTTACAAAAACAAGACACTTGGCAGGACTTGTGAGGACCGGAGTTCAGAGCACCACTGGCTCGGTCTCAAGATTGGGGGCTGCTTTTTCTTTCTAAGGTTCAAACGGACCCATAATGACAAGCCACGGAGCTCCAGGCTTCTCTCTCCTCCTCGCTGAGCTGGTGTCTCTCGCTCCCTCCTCTGCAGCTCGTGCTTAACGATGTATAATTATGTTGTCGGAGCAACCGGGATGGAACCCTGCTGCAGAATAAAAAAAGGATCTCTTCACAAGGGAGTGGGAAGAAACTACAAGCCATAAATCTGACCCGTGAGCACATTGAGAAAGTTAGAAAGCAGTTTTGGATTCCTTCTTGTCATTAAAGATGCGTTTCATATCGAATTATGAGCCCGGCATTGTAAACGGGGTGTTTTTTACTCCGGAGGGAACCGCAGTTTTTGACTTTCCAACGAAACTCCACTTCAGGAAGTCGCGGTTGTAATCGTGTTTATTTTGCCGAGCTCTCCGTCGCTTACAGTTTTCACTTTTGAGAGCTAAAAACACAGCTTTTGGTGGAAATGTTCGTCTCAAAGTCTGGCTTTAGCAGTTCCCCCCCCCCCCCCCCTTATGCGCACCAGTGATTGTTAACATAATCCAAGTTTCAACAAGTCCTGTTTTGCCAAGCTAGGGAAGCCAACCCAGTTTGTTTGGTTTATCATTAACCACATGTACAGCACGGCCCACAATCTCTCTCTCTCTCTATCGCAGCCTCTTAAAGAGAAGTCTAAGCCAAAGCACTCACAGTGAATCATGTTTGCCTTGTGTGTGTGTGTGTGTTTTCAAATAAGTGGAACTATGGGATTAATTTACTCTTGAGTCTTGTTTTCTTTGTACACGAGGTGTAAAATAATGAACTTCCTTTATGCTTGACTGCTATTTGATAAATTGCTAATGGCCAAATGTTTAAGAAAGTCAAAATTGTAACGTTTTCAACCACCGTTAAGTAGCTAAGCTATGAAAATTAAAAAGTAACGCGATACAAATGGTTAAAATGATAACAATAATGGCCAAAACAATAGAAAACAAAGAAAATAATGATAAAATGTAAGGTTTATTTAGGACAGTGCCCTTTTGAAAACAATAACTTTCCCATTTCAGTGTTATTTAATGCGTTCCATGCATATGAATGAGCTGTGACATAACGCAACACTTCATTCTCTGAGATAAGTCACAGTACTCTGTACGAGAGCTTCTATGAATAGCTCTTTTTTTTTTTTTTTACCCTGGATGTGCCGATAGTAAAGTGAGGTAATGGACGGCACACGGCTCCACTTGAGCGGCCGATAACCTCAGGGCCGCTCGTCTAGTGGCCTGGCTGACTGCTCCGCGCTGACCGCACAGCGTTGGCTGCAGATCCTTCCACTCACAGAGAGGGACTCGTCTCTCCGGAGGCACCACCAACAACAACAGGAGCAAAGGCTTGAACCGGGTCCAGTGCATATTCTCTATCTCAATTCTGCCAAGTTTGACTCTTGACTCTAACTGGATTTGATGCTTCTGTGAAGTCTCCGTCACGGCGGGGGAGCCAGCTGGCTTCACACCGACTCTGATTAGTAGGGGGGGGTGGGGGGGTTTGTCGGATGTGTTGAGGGAGGCACGGTTAGATCCTGACAGATTCTGGGGGGGAGGCATTCTTTGAGGGTCATCTGCAGAGCGGGGGACAGTTGGCCGGCATGCGCCGCTCTGACGGCACAACCTCCACAGCGTCACCTCCCACTGATCGGATCCGTCGTCTGTCTCTGGTGCAGGAAATCCCTGGTACCACATCTGTTGGCTCTCAAAGACTTTGGGGGTCCTTAGTTGATCTACTCCCAAACTGAACCCCCCCCCCCCAACTCAACTCTTGACACATAACATCTGAGGGCCGGTACACACATTCAGGAGCCTTAAAATACTATTTTCTCCAAACGCCACCTTTGCATTTGCATGTATACAACCAATACGCAACTTTTTGGAAAACAATAACGTCATAGTCCGACCTCTTTCCTGCTCTTTCTCTTGCTTTTGCGCCCACTATCTCTATCTTTGTCATCTTCTTCTTGTGTTTGGTGTTTGTTCACGGCACGCAAGCGAGCAAGCTTTATCTGCATGCTCCACGTCCTCTACTCCGTTTTTGGTCTATATCTGAAACAGGTCTGGCATCTATGTTAGAGTCTTTAGAGTCATTTTGGGGACAGTACTGTGTTTATGGAAAACCTTTTAATGACAAAAAAAGGAAAATATCGAAGGGGGAAAGTAAAGTTTCCGTCTGGATGAGGCCCGAGTTTGCTCCCTCTCTGTCTTTTTCAAACTCTACACTACTTTTGTCAGTTGTGAAGAAGTTCGAAACATTAAAAGCGATAGAGATAAGTGAGGTGCAGCGGGCCGGTGGTAAAAAAAAAAACCAGGAGAGCTTAAACTCTGCAGAGTCGTCGGCGAGTTTGCTGGCGAGCCGCCCGCAGACTGGAGGCAGCGAGCGTGTAACTGCTCCGTGGCGCTTATTTGTCTCAGGGAGGTTCAGAGCAAATTGGCGAAAACGGCACAGCCAGGATCTGCTTCATGAGTCAACATGTAGCTGAGGCGTGGGCTCCACTCACACACACACACACACACACACACACACACACCACAGACTCTCCTCAGCCTCTGCTCTAATTTGTTTTTATGTCGGAACGCGGACCCTGTCCACAGTCCCAAGGCCCGGTGGTTTGTGTGGCTGTCAGTGAAAAGTCAAAGTGTGTTCAAAAAGTTATTTGCCTGCTGGCGATGGTCAAATGTCGTTAATCTTGGAATTACAGTACACGGGGAAACAACTTGTTGCGACTACTAATTACAATAATCCCAGCAGTTCAATGCGGACCAGATTGGATGCAGGAGAACCCGATTTTTGTCATGCATGTTGCGTGCACTCTGTTTGACCTCACATGCATTGTCCTTCAGGGCGTTTGCATAAATCAATGCTATGCATGTAATTAAAGCTGCAGTATCTCTTTTACCGCTGCTCGATAACAAATTGACCTTTTTTTAAGTACAGAACTCCTGTGACACACAGTGAGGTCCACATCGACCTTACTCCCAACTACCTCGGCATTTTAGAGCACCTGGAAGAGAGAATTCAAATAAAAATACACAGCTGGCTCAGGTTTCATTTGAAAAAGCAGGGACTTGAACTAACAGTGATTTATAGAGCCAGTTTCACCATTATTGTTTCTCGTTAGTCACTTGAAATACTGTAAGTTGTCTTAGTTTGGATGCAGATGACTTAAAAACAGTCCATTTTCCAAATAGCAGCATACGGTATTCAATGTTGGCATTCGTCAAAATCACAGGATCGGTTGAAAAATCCCTAAAAATATCATGAATGCTTGACCAAACGCAGGCTTTAAAGGGACGGTGTGTAGAATGTAGCAGCATTTATTGCTGAAGTTGCATTTTGCAGCTGAATATCTCTCACCTCATCCTTCCCTAGTGTGTTGGAGAGAAAATGTATGTTTAGTTTGTCCACCGTGGGCTACCATAAAATGTAAAATTCAATATAAAAATGCTCATTCTGGAGTAATGGGGAAAAACAACAGCTCATACAATCAAGTAGGGCTGAAGCAATTTCTCGATTCATCGATTAATAGTAGTTTTGAGTGTTTTTTTAAAGAATTAAAATAGGTTTTCTGGTTTTTCACAATATCAAATGTGAATATTTTCTGGTTTCTTTGCTCCATGTAACATATAAATCATTATTGTGGGCAAAACGAGACATTTAGAAACATTATTTCCAGGTTTTTTTCAACAGTGCTGACATTATATGAGCCTGACGAGTAGTTGCAACCCTCCAACCAAGTGATTGTACACTTGGAAAATAAAGTTTGATCATTTTGTCGTCAATTTCTGCCAAATGAAAACAAATTTGACCTCAATTTCACACATTGGAGTGGAATTTTGTAAAACGATGCTGTTATTTTGAAGATAATAAGGTTGCGATGTCATATGGAATGAAAGACGTGGTACGGATGAAGCCCTGAGACCTGGACTGCATGCCACGCTTGTTAGTGACCTCGTGTCTTTGACCCTATATCGACGGAAATATGCATAAGAGACAACGCGGCGCATAACGAGCCCAAAGCGCGCTTGTCATTCCTGCAGTGCCAGCAGTCTGGAGTGAGAGGAAAAGAGGATGCTAATGTCTCTTTCACTCATGTAAAAAAATCTGTCAAATGTCACACGGATTTTTGGGATTTATTCAGAGCACGCTTTTCTTTCACACACACACACACACACAGAACCAAAACTGCTGGCTCGATACGAGGCCAAGCGGTGAAATCGCTCACCAAGGGAATGAGCGCTGCAGCAGTGGAGAGGAGCCAGAGCAGCGCTTTTTTACACACTTTGTGGTGTTTTACAGTGAACACTGGCACGGCGCCTGAAGAGAACACACTTTCTGCTGAAGGATGAAGAACGTAGCATGAACGGATTGGTTTTTGTGTGAAAATACAAACGATTGGGGAGAAGGAGGAGGAGGAACCGGAGCAAGGCGAGGCCTCCTGTGTTTTGGGGAATGTGTGTGTGAATGTCAGTCTGTCAGCATGTGTACACGCTGGTCGGGTGAATCATGTCACGAGAGTTGTGTGAAGGAGTCTGTACACGAGTTAAAGAGGCAGGTGTACAGACATGGCCAGAGGAGTCTGCACAGAGACCCATCCATCACTCACTGCTCCCCGGTCGGTCTCTGAGGAAGACGAGGGAGACGCGCGCTCAAAAACTGCACCTCCATCCCCTCTCTTTTTTTCTGTCTATGTACTTTTGAGGAACAAGAGAAAGACGGTTGAAAACAAAGCTGAGCAACCCGTAGGACTCTTTCAGACGAGTGATTCACTGCGGCTTCCACTTTGTCTCTTTATCTTCGTGTGTTATCAGTTTGTCACCAGTGGAATTTACTGGAGGAGGAAATTGCACCATAAAACAATAAATGCAACCTGGGTAAATAAGGTGCTTTTTTTGTTTTTAATGACAACTTAAATACCTTTCAGTACAGGTGGAGCCTGAGTTGTCGTCTCTTTACCGTGATTAATCGATTTTCCTGTTTGATCCCTGTCTCTGGTATAAAAATAGAGAATGAAACACATCGGCACACAGCTGCTCCACACAACGACTTCCGCTTCCCCCCCGCGTACATGCGTTAATTTAGGAAATAGCTCATCTCTGTTAGCATGGACAGCCCACTTTAAGCACTTTCCTCTGTTTCTGTGTAGGTTTTTAGATGGAGTTCATCCATTCACACATGACATAGCCCAGATATCTGCACAGCTTCCTTTTCTGGCTGTCTGGGACCTTCACACCCCCTTTTTTTCTCCTTCTTGTCACTATAGTGACTGCTTTTTCAGCTCTGTGTAATCCTTGGCTCCGGCTGCAGTGCAGAACACATGGGCAGGATGCTCGCTGTGTTCCAGGATAGTGAAGTATGATATTAACAACATGAAGTGGCAGTCTGGAGGAGATAAGATACAGTATGTGAGCTCTTGAGTTCAGTCGGTCCTTTATCTGGAGGACCACTAATAGAAGAGGACTTTTATTTCCTCTCTTCTTAAAAGTCCAGTCTGTATATACTACTATCTATATACTACTTCATAAGTATGTTTGTATAACAGCTTTTTAAAATTTTTATAGCCTTGGAATAAACCTTTTATGTGAAGCTAGCCAGAACACGTAGTACACGTGTGTGCGTCACATTTTAATGTTGAAACTTGCCAAACAAGTGAAGTATAATGGCTGGAGAATGAGGGAACGTATAAGTTGTGAAAGTTTACAAGTGTTTACGTACCTTCTGGTATGCAGAGGCCTTGCATATGTTACTCTAGGGTTAGCAATTGTGTGCTATGTCGTCTGGCTAGTTTGTCCATTCCAGCTGCCGTAGAAACACAAAGGCATAAGATGGCGGCCGTTGACTTAAGTCCCCATAAAAGGTTTATCTCGAGGCTACGAACGCGACAGGATTTGTTAATTCAAGTTATTACATACATGTGGAAGCTCCCTCAGCTAATTCAGGCTAGCTTTCAGGCTAACTTGGATCTGCTAAACTGTGTTTAGGTTTAGGTTTCCCTGGCGTTAGCTGTTTGTTTGCCGGGAGTGAAGCTAACGTTGTCACGTCGGGCTAACTCAGGCGGTGTCTTGTTAGCTAGGACGTTAAACCCCGGATTCTCCCGCTATATAACGAGCAGTGTGGTATAAACCCCACTTTGTTTGTGTTTATGTTTAAGAGTGTGTCTTTTAGGCATTTTCCCATGTTTCTTTGTGTTTGCCTGTGATCCATGTTTGATAAATGTGTGTGTGTGTGAGAACCAGATGAATGTACGCCGCTGACTCTAATCTCCACTTCTTCTGCGGAGACCCTGGCATTACTCTTGCTGTGAGGTGTAATCTCCTCTCAGGCCTGAGCCTCTCCTGTGGCTGGAGAGACCGCGCCCGATATCTGGTCATATGACGAGGCGTTCTGCACTGAGGACATGCTCTGGTTATTAAACCCAGGTTAAGCCTTTACTTGAAACCTTCTATCATGCGCCCCGATCCGAGACGATGGAGTTAGGGAGGATTAAGAGGTCGGGAGACGGGAACTTCAGGGATTTTCTGCCAACGTTTGGCCAAAGTTAGAAAAATGTGCTCATGGGGGCACGGTCAGTTAAAATGAGTTGAGCCTGCACAGACCTTCTCATGACTGACTCACTGACTCAACCCCCCCCTCCGTATCTTCACTGTTTACGTCCAGGAGACGGAGCACACCCCCATTTCACAGCCTGTTGGTACTTTTTCAGGTACGCTCTAACTTTAACGCTGAGAGCCGACATCTAACTGTAAAAGTACAAAACAAGAGCAGTGAACTGTCAGGCACATGCTCGACAAATTTGGACCCAAAATACGAATGAGTTTCAGGTGATATTTTAGTCCTAACATGGTTATGAGTAGAAGAAAAGAACTCTTTTCAGGTTGTAGATTCGTAGGTTTTGCCGAAGCGGAGTATTAATGAACTGATAACTCAGGAAACAGTGTGTTCTCATGCTATATCCGCCTTTATTTAATATATCTTCCCTTTAAAGAGGCCATCTCTGCTGTTCATTTGTTCCCCCCGTTGCTGCGTCAGTGTTGCTGTCTCCTGTGAATTGATAGATGGGGAAGGTTGAGGCAGAAGCGAGACAGAGGCTGTATTTCTAAGACATCTATGAGCGTTGTAGCATGTTACTGAGCCTGGAGCGTGACTGGCAGGAAGAGCTGGTGAGGTAAGCAGTCGACCCAAACACTGATAATGATCTGTCTCCTGCTATCTGACTGCAAATGACATGCAGTCTGCTTGTTGCTGACTGCGGATGCTCGCCCTGCCATCAGTCACTGACAAATGCAAAGGGTGGTGGTGGTGGTGGTGGGGGGGGGGGGGGGGTGTCTATGATGGCATGCAATTGTCATCTAATTGTCCTTGGTTGCCGTGGAAGCTAATCTGATCATTAATGCAACAATTGGGAGAAGACGTGTGTCTTGAAATAGAGGCGGCAGCGAGTGAGCGTTGTTATGCTCATTATCGCGCTTGTGTAGTTCTTCCCGAAAGCTCTCTTCTGTTATCCCGACCAAAAGCACGCAGCGTTTGTTTTGTAAGCCGCGGATATTCGGCGTACGAGGTCTCGCGTTACAGATAACTTCATTACGACAGTGTTATTGTACTAATGACGAGGCGGGGGGGGGGGGAAGAATGGATGTGCAAGAACAGCCAGGGCGTCTCCGTGTACAGTTAAATACGACGCTACAAAGCTTTTTACAGAACACAGTAACACAACATAAGCTTGTGGCTAGCTTTATGCTAACGTCGTCAGGCTGAAATGGCAGTATTTTGGATTTTGCTTCCGTTTTTGTTGTTCTTTTCTTTAATGTAGTCCGTCTCAACTCATACTTCCAATAGTTATTTGACTCCCAATCACATTATCGCGTTGTGCTGGTCTGAAGTCGAGAACTTCGAAATAGCATAATTTCAGGCATACAAATATGTCAGAGTAACGTCTAGTAAAGTGTGGTTTTAGTCAGACCAACACAATCATTTCTGTAAACACAAGAACCGAGTATGAATTTCATATTTGGAAGCACTTGGAAGCACAAAATGTAGTTTACACACCTCGGGCTGGACTACATGTGCGGTGAACATAATTATCCTCCCTTGTGGAGTCTATGTAAACACACACAATAGTCTAATTAGGACCGAGAGGAGAAGGGTAGCATGAGTGGAGCGGTGAATGGAACAGATACACCCTCACCTCCTCTTTTGTGCCTGCTTGACCTTTTCCAAACAGGGTGTGGCAAGGACACAAAAGGATCTCCATGTAACCATATACTGCAGAGCGCTGGATAAAAGACAGACAGGGGGACGTCATGTGTAAAAGGAGAAAAAGTGGAGAGGGCCCATTCAAAATTCAAACAGTAGCCAGTGTCGCTGTGGGTACGTTTGAAATAGCTGACATCTGACGCAGTGAGGCCCGGTATTGTGTGACCGTAGTGCTGCTGTTATAAGCTCCGGGGTGACATTTCCATTCTCCCGTCCAGACCCCCATCCCTCTCTCCCTCTCTCCCTCTCTCCCTTTCTCCGCCTCACTCTCGTATCAGATTCTAATCTGTCAGTCGGTGCCTCAGCTCCATTTAGACGATTGGCTCCAATCTGATGGATGGGATAGTAAGTCCTTCAGTCACCGGGTTGCACTGCCACTTTTTCCCAAGGGTTAATAAAGATTCAGCGTGTTAACAGTTCGGGGTTTAGTGGCAGGAATTGAATATAGTAGCCCTTAAGTGTATTGTGTAAGGGGTTTTTTTTGCATCTAAGAAGAAGCCTTTCAGATGTATTTATAGGGTTCAGGTGATATCATACTCAGTATTAATTACTAGCCAGGATCACTGGATCGGATATCGGGAAAACGAAATTATTTCAAATCTGAAATGATACACAAACCCTATCTATGACTTGAGTGCTTCAATAAGCACAGACAGCACGCCGTAAGAAGAGATGTCATGTGACCAGGACATGCGTGAGCGCAGTTGGAGGATTATGTTTTTTTTAATTTCTGGTTGTGGCTTCCTGATGAATGCATCAGCACAGATTTAAGCTGTTTGTTGGTATCAGTATTGAGACATCTCCAGTACTTGATGAGAGGGCCTTGCCCGACCTGAACAGACGTGTATTTGGCGCAATTGAAGTGGAAATTTACTCTACAATTGAACTGCTTCACCCTCATAAACCCGATGCATGAATCAACAAAGAAAGAGGAACAACAGAGCGAGTTCTGACTCTCTGAAGATGTAAAAGTGTTTTCTGGAACGTGAAGGCCACCGTAGTTCCATGATGTTTCCAAGCATTGTTACTTTGGACCTCAGAAAAAAACACTTTGCTTTCCTCACAAGCACCGCGCCAATAATCATGGCGTGGCTGCAAATGATCTAAGGACATAGCCTCATTGCGTCCAGTCTTGTTTTTCCCCCGCCAATGGGATTAGGGGAGAGTGCCGACTCTGCAGGTGGAGCGGTAAGTTAATTTACCCCACTGTTTGGAGCCATAATAGCTTATTGATTGCCTGACAGAAATGCAAGAGGCAGCGCGGAAGGGCACAGAGAGGAGAGAGAATAAGTTAATCATCGCTCACCATGTTGCCCCGATTTAATCACATTACCCAAGGTTCACCACTGCCATGTAAATTCACTTTCAACCTCGGAGGAGTTTGAGCGACTGCTCCGAGGAGGAAGGGGCCGCGCTGATTTCATGAAACCCGACCCCAGCTGTGGTCTTCTCGGTGTCGGACCAGGACTCCCTGCCATGCTCAGTCCGTCTCAGTCCTCCAGGACTCCGCCTTACCTTCCCAGGGGCCTCGCCCCTTAATTCATGCTAAGCCATTGGGGTAATTTTAGCAGCGCTGCCCAGCGGTGACCTCCATCTGCTATAGTGCTGCTCAGACATCGGTCTGGTTTCTACGATACAGACCATAACATTCATTTCTTCCATTAGTCTTTCTAGGCTGTGGAGTGTGTGTGTGTGTGTGTGTGGGAGTGTGTTACTGGTCCATTAGCAGTGTCATCAGGTACATATTCTCACTTTGGCCTGTTACCTGGAAACTACATATGGTGCTCTAATTTGACCGAGAGAAGGCCTCCCTATATTGTGGGCTCCGTTCAGACCTGTCATTGTGCTGTTTACTGTGATCTACATGAGCACATGGACTCTCGCAGGCCTGAGTGAGTTTGTTGAGTCGTGGTTATGCTAGTGGCCCTGAAAAAATGAATGCATGTTGTAGCGCTGTACTCGAAATTATGCAGGGATTTGCATCTCTGCAAAAAAAAAAAAGAAGAAACGAGTGTGTTCACCTTTAGGTTTTGCATTCCCACCAATGCCGATGAGAACTAACGTTGGCGTTTTACCGGGACCTGAAACTGTGTTTTTTTGAAAATGCCTCCCAAATTGAGCAAATGTCAAAACACCGGCCTTGTGTTTCCATGTCGACAGCGAATACGCTATTTTTTGGCCCCAAAAACCCGAACCCTAACAATGGCGGATGACTCCACTTCTTCTTCTCCTTTTTCGATGCATCCATTTAACAGCGTTACAGCGCCACCTACAGGCCTGGCGTATGTACTACAGTTTTTTTTTACCATAAACACGATAAACCTGGGTTTAAATGTGTTTTTTGAACAGTTGACCATCGCATATACCCCAGATTGTACTACGATTTAATAAAATAAAACAAAATGACTCACCATTACTTACTCTCACGTATCATATCAGCAGTAAAACTAGGTTTTTACTGGTGGTTAGACTTAGCCCATGCTTGAGCCTGGCTTCTCTCAACCTGTCTGCACCCTAACACTCAGCTTACCAAAAGCAAAACAATGGCACAGAGAGGAGAGAGGTGAAAAGGCTGAGATCATGTAAACACACACAGAGACAGAGACAGAGACAGAGAGACACACACAGAGATGTTGACCTTGCACCTTATCAAACGCACACCAACACTGGCCCGATGCCCCAACTCCTATCAGCCATCAGCAGGAAGGAACATCTGGTTAAAACCGTCCCCAAAATCTAAAACCTCATCGGGACCAGGACCAGGACTGCAGGTACAACGCCTTGATGTGATTTAAACATAATTGCACGGAATGCAAACGCTTTACGAGATCAAACGCGCAGAAGGAGCGATGGGAAGGAAGAACAAAGACGGGGGGGGCGGGGTGTGTGGAGGGGGGGGGGGGGGGGGGCTCATAGTCAAAGAGAAAAACGCGGACAAGCTGCCATTAAGCGTGGGATGAGAGTGGAAAAGGCTGAGGCTCCAGTTGGACTGAAAGTCTGTCTTGGCTCGCGAGGGGAAGATAAGGGGACAGGTGGCGTTCTGTTCCCTCAAAGATCTCCGACAGCTGGCAACTCTCTTGCTGTATAAGCGCGCTGCCACAGAGTGTGTGTGTGTGTGTCGTAAAGAGTTTGTGTGACTTGTGTTTATGGCCGCTTGTGTGTTAAAAGGTACGTGTGCCTGTGTTTGGGGATTCCTTTCAGCACTCGCCAGCTGAGGCTTCTCCCCAAAGTCTCCACTTTTATGCCTTCTTCATTTATTTATTTATTTCTTAAATGTGTGTCTTCTTCTCCCTCACTAACCACCGCGTGGCATCGGGCCATTTTTAGATCTGTCTCTCCTAAGGGTAAAACAGTGATTTTTTACCCTTCCAGTGTTATTGAGGCTTTAGTGTGTGGCAATAATGTGTGAAAGCACAGCAGGTTGATTCCTGTTCTGATCCACTGGCAGCTTAAGGAGTGGCCGTGTGCCTGTAGCTCAGGTGAATGTTTATTTTCTGTTGCTACTTTCTGAGCTCAAGCCTTCTCATGTGCCCCGTCATGACAGCTAATATCAATGTTTGCTTTGTCAGATTTTTATCAAACATGACAAATGACATTCTAATTTAAGGGCTGCTTATGTGGGTACAGGCCGTGTTCTGACTTGACGAGAGAAAAATGAAGGAAAGATACAAGTAGATGAAGAAAAAGACCAATACTGTATCCACTAAATATCATTTTTGAAGGTAACAGCCACTGGGCCGCCGGATTTGATCCCTATTTTTATGGAGAACCTTAGATTTTCAGGTTTTTCAGCACAAGGGTGTCCTTTTTCAATTTCCTATTAAATGAAGCCCACATTGTGGACTCACTGGGCAGTAAATGAATATTAAAACTAACACAAAACATGAAATATCCCACAAGCACAAAGAAAGTCACGATAATTCAGTGTCTTAAAAGGTTTAAAAATACAACTCTTACACAAACACCACACACTTTCTACGTCTTCTGCTCTCTATACCCGTGACAGAATGTCAATATTAACACTTTTTGTGGAGATTTTTGTTCTTAAAAGGATCCATTTCAGTCCACAGACGACATACAGAATGTCAGAAAGTGTCTCTGCCCACTAACGCTCTAATACAGGATATATTACAAAGCTGTGGAAGGAAATTTGCCTCTGCTGTAGGCTGCTAATATTCTGTATAATCCCCCTTTCTGCTATAAAAAAAAAAAGAGTAGATAAATGCAAAGTTTGCTTTTCTCATAAACCCAATTTCATGACCTATGAACACTATTTTCCCTGTGAAAATAGGCGCCAGGATCACAAATGAGCCAAAACAAGAGAGGGGGACTTTAAATTCTTCAGCGTTGGCCTGGCAGGATGGAGTTTTTTCATGTACTCTGGTTAATTCAGAGGGTTTTTCAGTGGTGGCTTTGGGTTGACGTAGCGGGCAGAAGCCCGTGTCGTCTCAGTGGCAGGAGGCTGCTTTTTGTTTGCCGAGCAGAAATAAAAGGAGTTGTCTTCTGAAAACGAGGCCGGAGGCGCGGTTGTTTGCTGCTGGCAAACAGACACTGTCCTCCGGTTCCGTGGTGGATGACTGGAGTTGGGGCGTGACAGCCGGCTCACGGTCGCCGCTCCCCTCTTGTGTGCCGCGCGGCGTTTTTTTGCGAGTCGCTCTTTAATGTTAATTCATGCTCTTAAACCATTGTGCTCCGGCGGGAATAAAGATTTCCCCTCCGAGCGCCGCCTTTGGTCAACACAAAAGGAATCTATTATATTGATTGATGTCAACTATTATAAGTGTTCTTTGAAGTCACGACGATGATTTCCACCTTCAATGGAACAGTTGGTCTGCACCTGATCCATTGATGTTTCTCACCCCACAGGTCACCTTGACCACAGTATACTCTCTCTCTCTCTCTCTCTGTAGCCGGGAAGGTTTTCATATGCAAAAGTGACTGACATGTTTTACAGATGAAAGGCCTCGCTTCCACCGGCACCATCTGTATCCAACTCTCTAAACGTATTATACTCCCCGTCTGTCTTGATTGTAAGCGATAGCCGCCGCCGCCGCTGCCGCTTCTGCATCATCGTGTATTCCTGATCCGATCAGCTGGTAAAACAGTCCCATAATGACATCGAATATTCCTCCAAGACCGTAATTACACACATATTTCATCGCTGAGACGCGTCGACGCCGGGGTTTCGCTTATTCTCGCGTAAGTGTTGCATCTCGTCAGGTAATCATTCAATTTACCAATTACTGAGACACTTCTGCCGATCGATACTTCCTAATTGCTTTGGGCATTGGGAAAATGCGTCTCTACTTTTGAATAGAAAGTCAACGTTGCGCTTGCAGACGAAGGGTTTATCTAACAATTACCTTCATTACAGATCGATCGATCGATTCAAAAACGTGGTGGGAAATCGTGAACCTCTCAACCAGTTTTCCCCCCAAACTTTCTGCACTCTTTTTGAAAGAGTTGTGACCCAATTCCTTTATATAAATCACGACAAGAGCGAGAATCTGTGCATAATATTAGGTTGCAGGGGTGTTTTCGAATCGGAAAAACCAGACGTTCCCAAGATATCCATGTTTAATAAATGAACTGCTGCTTCATTCAATGAAACTTTGTTTCATAAATCTTCATAGAAAAAATCTCCAATGTCCCAACCCAGTCTGTGGGAGTCCCTGACGTCCTCATGTGTTTAGTTTGGTCCACAAACCTAAGACGTTCAGTGACATATTCACATTTCCGATGAATTTTGTATCGCTCAGTTATTTATTAATCACCGCAGCTCTATTGTGTACTTTCATGATTTGTCACTCTCTTCTTTTTGACTCTGTAAGCGTCTGCTCCTCTTAAGGTTTGGCGTTTGTTCCCAAAACAAAAAAACTCATCGCTCCGAGCAACGAGCCGCTTTATTCCACACGACTCGGACAGATGCGGTCATTTTTTTTTAGTGAGTTTCTGCTTTAGTGCTTTCAAGCTTCGAAATGTGTCAGAAAATATGGTTTCCTTTCGTCCCTCGCGACAGTCAAACCCCGGAGGCAAAGCCACATAAAGCCAGCTTTGTCGTCGCAGACACACAGATGTTATTATAGCTGTCCTCATATAACTATAAATATCAACTGTTATTCATATTTAGCCATAAAGTTGTAATGGAGTCCTATAACATTCACTTTGGCACGAGAGTGAAGGAAAATGTCAGCTCCTTCTTCTTCTTCTTCTTCGTCTTTTTTTATGCACGATGCAAATGTGTCCGTGTCATGACAGCGTGTGGTCGTCCGTCACCAATCCTGTGGTTTTTAGACTTAATATGTGAAGTTTTCTGACGTCCACGTGTCCAGATTGTCATTTTATCTCTATGTTCTTTGTAACCGTAATACAAAAATACACAGAATTAGATTAAAAAAGAACAAAATGATCCCTTCCTCCCTAACCCTCCCATATTCTAGAGCAGCGGTCAACTGAAAAACTATTCACATGAGCTGGCGTCATGATATCGCAATGACAGATTTATTTCACAGAATTTCACAATAAAAGACTCTGTGTTGACATGGAACAATGCATAGTCAGTTAGTTATAGTGCAAAATAAATCTAATACTAAAAAACAAAAGAAAAAGAAAAGTTTGACACCTCTTGATTAATTGATTACTAAATGAATTGTCAACTTTTTTAATAATCGATTAATCGGTTTGAAGTTTCAGCTTCTTACATTTGAACATTTTCTTCTTTATTTCTTTGCTCGGTTTGTGGACCAAATCAAGACGTTTGAGAACATCATCATTTCCACGTTTGACAAACACTGATCGTCATTTTTTAATGTTTTCTGACATTTTATGGACCATACGATGACTCCGATTAACTGATTATGGAAATAACCGTTAGTTGCAGCTCTAAGTACCACATGAAATCTGCTTATAATGCATTGGACGCATAAGAACTTATATGTAGTGTTTCCAAAAATGTATATAATACACTTTTATTAAAATTGGCATAAATACCAGTATCACATTGTTTCAAATTTTAATTTTAATTCAAAAACAATATATATGTATATGTATATATATACATATATGTATATATATGTATATATGTATAAACATACATATATGTATATATATATACATATATACATATATATTGTTTTTGAATCAAAATTAAAAGCAATTGGTTTCTGGTCTTTGATTCACCTATAAAATTAGATTAGATCAAATCAATATTAGGAAAAAATAGACATAAGAAGTCTTTTTTTTATTCACGACAATCAAAAAAAAGTGGTCAAACTTTAAGGGTTTTTCCTGTATGATTAAAACAGCAGGGCGTCAGATTATGATAATGTCAGTGAGACGGTGTCAGGGAATTCCCGGGAGAGATGCAAAAATCCGAGGTAAAGGAAAAAAAAAAAATCTCTTTTGTTGTCTGGAAAGTGTCAGAGAAGAAGAGCTGGAGGTTGACCGTCGGCTGTTTCCTCCACAGGGCCAACAGGCAGAGAGCAACATAAACCCTTACAGCGGGTTTTTAAACAAACAAAAGTCAGTCTGTGTGTGTGTGTGTGGCCTCTCCCTCACTCTCTGCTTCTCCACAGAGCTGTGTGCGAGCAGCGCTGTGTGTCGCCATTTGATTTATCTCTGTAAGGTGAGATAAGACTCTCTCCTGCGCTCGACTGTTAATCCTCTCAAACCAGCAGCGTCTATCCGGCTTGTAGCGAGAAGATTTACAGGACAGCGATGGCGGAGTGGCCACTGAACACACACCTGTGCTTCCTTCACTATCTCAGGAATTCACTGCAATAGAAGGAAAACCTTTTTTTTTAATCCCATTTGAACAGTCGTTGGGGCCACACGGTGAAAACATGCACGATTGGGGATTGTGGTTCATTGGAGCCTACCTTTTTACCCTGTGTCTGTTGGGATCGTTCTCCAACGTCCTCGTGAGTCTCGTGTAGAGGATAAAGTGGTAGAAAATGGGTAAAACAATTCTCTGTCTTACTCCTGCTGAAAAACTACCAAAAACTAGAGGTAGATCAATTAATCCTGTCCAAATAGTCACTCAGTCATCATCTGCCGCTTTATCCTCCACATGAGCTGACATTGGGTAACCACTACACCAACCGTGTGGCCTAATATATGAATTGGCTGATTATTTTGTTCAGAGAAAACTTGATAAAAAAGCTCTTTGGTGCATTCAAAAATCTATCTTTCCACTAAGTGCACTGCAGATGTGGAACACAGATTGGTGAGACAGTTGTTTCAGTTAAAGCGATTTTCCATATCATTTGTTCTTATTAAACTGTTCTATTTTATCAGATTGGGGGGGGGGCGGGGGGAATCTGCTTCATATCGGGGCATCTGCTGCCCTGAAGATCACTATCATAATTGCCAATAGAAAAACCCCATAATGGTCGACCTCTATGAAAACTGGACACAATACAGTAGTCGTGCTTGATCAGCAGTAAGTTTGTATCGTCAAAAACGTACTTTGGGGACTTTATTCATGCTTTGATGTCAAGTTAAAACACTGTCGGCCTGAACTCTTGTAGAACTACGTTAAACAGATGCTCGCTTAAGTTTTTTTTTCTCTCTCTCTCTGCAAACGATCACACATGAGTTTGTGAAACAAAGTGAGACAGATGAGACCCAAGGGAAAATCTTTCACCGGGGATGTGTGTGGATGTGGAAGTGTGTGCACATGTGCGTACTTGTATGTTATGTATGTGGATGTGGATGTGGATGTAGGGGGGCCGGAGACTCCAGAGAAAACCCATTTATATCCCCAGCATTCCTGGATTCAGGGGGGATCTCCAGCATCAGCCCGTCGCGCTGACAGCATTAGTCTGTAATTGGTCAAACGAATGCCCAATGTCTCATCCAGAGACATGGGGGACATGAAAGGTCCTCATGCTGCGAAAGGGCAATGCTATTGTTTGACCATTAAGTCGGGAACAGTGTTCTTTAAACATGGACAGTAAGACTTGGGGGCTGTCACTCATTTGAATCCACATTTATGTATAAATTTCAGGGGAAAGTTCAAACATGGACCTTAAAACCCTGCCTAGAAGTGCATCACATTGTCACGCTGTGTTTTCTGCATGGAAACTGAAGTTTTTTACCTCGCAGAGACAGAGATGAGCTGTTGGTCCACTACTGTCTCTTTGTCACGTCACAAACTTCTGTTTCTAGCTGTAAAAGTCCGTCTAGATGTGGATGAAAAAACTAATATACACACATACACCTCCTGAATTCAAGTTTTGAATTCAGGAGTTCTGATCAGGCAGAGGAACTTGACTGACCACCCCAATACTATTGTCCCTCCAATGTTCTAGTTCGGCAGCCCGTGGCCAAGTGGAAAGGGAACTTGACTTGTAACCCAAGAATTGCTGGTTCAAATCCCCACCTGGCCAAAAAGGGCTGGGGTACCCCTCAGCAAGATACCCAACCCCCAATGCTCCCTGGGCGCTACTAATTCTAAGATGGGTCAAATGCAGAGGAATATTTTCCCTAAGGGGATTAATAAAATTCAAATTCTTGTTTGAAGGAAAAGCTTGTCATGATAATATCTGCCCTTGTAAGACAGAAAACAATTGGATAAGCCAATAAAACCTTGTTGTGCTAAGAGTAAGGCTCAGGATGGGAAACGCACTCGGAAAAGTGTTAATATTGTTGAGCTGTAAAGCGACGAGACTACCTGAATGTCATCAACGCAGTAAAACCAACTCAACTGCACCATCACGCAGACGTTTTTTAATGAAACGCTCCAAATGACTCCCCCGGTTGCACTTTACGAGACTCCCTGGTTATTTTTGGAGGCCGAGCGCGTGCCGAGACGTTCGGCGTATATCTGACGTAACAGCAAACATAACACGGTTACATGTCACAGGATCGTTGATTTTCACAAACCTGTGCAAACGCTGTGTGTCGGAGCAGCTGTCGGGCGTTGTTGCGTTCAGAGACAGGAATGGAAGCTCTTGACTTCTGCAGCATCTCAATAATGAAGGAGACAAAAAGCAGGGACGGAGTCTCTGAAGAGCACTTGTGTTCAGGATACACACTCACACACTCACACGCCCTCACATTCAGCCGCCGTCGCTGCTAAAGTGGGGTTTTTACTCGACAGTAACTACCATTTACATCACTGTGCTCCCTGTGTGTATAACTCACCCTCAGTATTCCAGTCATTTTTCACTCAGTGTGCTGCCTGTCATTATGCCGGTCCAGGTGATTTTCAAATGAGTGATGAGAATAAATCAGTTTATTCTTCCGTCTTAAAGGAACAGTTCCATTTATTTTTAACTGTCTTTAGTGGCCTGGAGGGTAAAGAAAAAGAATTTAGAATATTTTTCAGCAATGTAACACTTCCCTTTGGCGCTGTATTTTCACAAAGTCTACCTGTGGGTGTAAGCCCTACAGCAGTGCAGCGGTGTTGCTCGCCGGGCGACTGTGGCCCAGCTGTTTGGGACAAAATCTGCGACTTACTTTGGGGCCCTCGGGCTCTGTGCTGTTTTTTTGTTTTTTTTTATGAATTGATTTGAGGGAAGTTGAAAAAAGTTTGAAAAAGGTGGTGTTACACTGCTTTAGGCTGAGGAAATTGATGCCTTACAGCGCTTTAAACCACTCAAATTGTGTTTATTTTACGTTGCTAAAGTCTGATTTGATTTCTATGTAGTTGTCGGTTTATTAGCGAATAATAATGTTTGTTTTTTTGCAAATTATTAATTTTTTTTTATCATAATCAGATTTGTGTTTTTCTTTATTTTATTTGCTATTTTCTTCCATATAATTGAGTTTGGTTAACATATCCGAGTTTGATTTGGATTTGGGGGTTTTGGACAAAAAAGTCAATAGTGTGAACACGCCAACTAAACATACTACACCTCCACTTCAGAAAAAAAACAACCCTGAACTATCCCTTTAGGAATTTAGTTTTCAGCAGCAGTGTGGTCTCAGTGATCAGCCTGGACTCGGCTCTCGCTGGCGACTGGTATCTGTCAGTGAGAGAGTTGGAGGTCCTCAATCTCCCTGTCCTTTCTCTCTGACCTCCCTCCGCGCACCTTTAATCCCGTCTGTCTGTGTTTATAAACTTTATACATTTTGACAGCCGGTGTGGAGAGAAAGGCATGTTGGGGGGGGGGGCTCTCTCTCTCTCTCTCTCTCTCTCTCTCTCTCTCTCTCCCCCTCCCTCCCTCCCTCTCTCTCTTCCTGAGCCCCACTTCCACCACTTCTCAGCCAGCAGGGAGACACACTTCAGGGGCTTAAAAATAATCGCACACTGTTTTCAGTGAGGGTCTTTCTAATTGAGCCGGGACTGACCCCAGAATGTGGTCTGGTTTCCATCCCTGCACTTGATTGAGACGGTGGGTGGGGTGGGGGGTTTGGGGGGGGGGGGGAAGTAGACAGGGATTCTTATTTATTTATGTTTGGTCGTCCCCTGTTTTGCACGGCCCCGCCGTGGATTAGCACTCTATAGAAGGATCCACAGTGGAAGGAGGCCCACACTTCCTGGACACAGTTAGGGGGGTGGAATGTGGAACACACAGCCAGGCCCAATGGTGCGGGCTAGTGTTTTTACCATTTGATGCTGTTTCCACCATGGTACGGTTCGGTTTGGAGTGGTAAAGCCCTGGGTCAGGCTTGGGTCTCGACTGAGAACAGTACCTTTACTTGGTCGGCGGTGTTTGGACTCTGTCCGATGACCGTGTAGCATAACGACAGACAACAACGCTCAACAAGACATCAAGCTTTGTTATTTACGCCGATCCCAGGGGATTCTTCTGTCGCCCAATCAGCTGATTGTCCTGAACGTAACGTACCATTTTACTCTGGTACCTCAAGGGAAAATAGCCCCAACCGTTCGATTTGTTGGCACTCTTGGAGCTACTTTGGTACTATTCCTAATGGCAACCCAAAAACAGTACCAAACCAAACCATTCCACTCGGAATGTTCCACTCTATGTCCTCTGGAAACATATTGAGCTTCAACTCCTTGCTTAATTTTTAACGCCAGTAAACACAAAGTTAATCTGGTCTAAATCATAATTTTTTTTAGCTCTTCTTCAATGGAACATGGCCTCAATTTCATTAATTATGTTCCAGTTTAGAGTAAAATCCCGGCACATATAAGTGGACACCAGAGTGATTGACGGCTCGTATCAACCAACGTGAATTTCTGGTCGCAAAAAATTGCAAAAGACACCGATCCAATCACGAGTCATGAGGCTTTAAAACGTCCATTTGTATTCACAGTCTATAATTTCATTCAATTCTTAGCCTTATTAGTATTTTGTACCTCTAAAACAAAGAATGACATTGACATTGAAGATCACAGAGTTTAAAACTTCCTGTTTTAAATGCAGCTCGCTGTCACCACACTGAGTGACGTCTAAATCTGCTGCTGCCTTTTATTACAACTAAGCCTGGTGTGTAATTGAATATTAGTTAAATCCTCGCTCTGCAACTAGAGATTTGACCTTAAGAAAAAAATAAAAAACCTCCTAAATGTGTAACTCAATTACAGCACCGGCCTCAGGCATCACAGTTGGCCTCCTACGATTGTTCTTATCTTAATTTAATGACATCATTAAAAGTTTGTATTTGAGGCTTTGCTGGAGGACGAACGGCGCAGCTGTCAAACGCGCTCCGTCCACGTCTCTGCGTCTTTTTTGATGACGCGGCGCCTTTTTTTTAATGTGGATGTGAAGAAATCCTCGTCTGTGAAAAGCTCAGCGTATTAGTTCTGTACGTATGAATAAAATATCAAAGCTGCTTTGTTAATCTTTTCCCTTTCCCTTTGTCTCGATATCAGCTTGGCCTGCATGGTCTGCAACGTTTCTCACTCAGGACAAAAGTAAGAAGTTCTGTTGTTAGGAGTGAAGTTAAATTATGAAAAAGAAAAGAATATTTTTTTTTCTCACAGTCTGCGGGGAGATAAAAAGAGAGATATTTTTGCATAATTGGCTCCATTTTAATGCGGCCTAACTAAGACAGAGAAGTATTTAATGGTCGGCAGGGAAGGGGAAATCTGCTTCTCCTCCCCCGTTTTTTACTTTGCCGTCTCTGGAGCTAACGGAGTCACGTTAATTAATTTCAGCTCCGAATGAATAATTCCTTTCTGTGTTTTATTGATATTTGTTGTCGTGGATTGCCGTGTCTGCTAATGAAGTGCTTGTTAACGAAGGTAACACCCGGGAGGTTTACAGAAGAAAAATCTGTTGTTTTTCCTGTCATTACATTTGCCATTTACCACGAAACTAGCCCTTTATATTTAAACCTGAAGCAGAACCATCTTTGTTTTCCTGCATTCTGTAGAAGAGAGAGGTGCGGTGAAAGATGTTAACCCTCGTATGACCATTTATTTTGATTTTATGGCTGTAGAATTGTCAAAAAAGGGTTCAATGAGTGAGTTCTTCTGCTCCCTTTTTTTCCAAGATAACTTTCACTTTCCATAGCTGGCAGTTTTAAGAATTACGGTACTGAGAAGCTGATTGGACGGTTGTTCCGCGGAAGTCCTGAGGGGCTACCGTAATGACAAGTATACGGGCGCAAAGTTCTCTTTCTCTGCTTTCCGGTATCCATCTGTCTGTCTGTCTTCTACCGCGTTATCGTCCACACGAGGGTCTCCACAGGGGGGCGCTGTGTCAATCTCAGCTGACTTAGGTGCATAGTTTTTTAATTTTCTCGACTTCACAAATTGTCTAGGAGTTACGGTAATGAGAAGTGCGCATGCCAAATACAAGGGTTCATCTGCATCATGCAACTTCACCAATAGATGTCGCTATACCCTACACACTGTACCTTGTTAAAACAACTGGAAAACATTACGAGATAGAGATGGGTAGCAGAGCCAATCTTAAACTATATAAATAAACTATATAATAAACTCTTTGAGTGCTCTCTCTAAGAGTCTCTATACCTCATATTATTTCACATTATATGAGTATAATGTAATATTCCACCAGCGTGTGAGCAGTATCGGTTCAGAAGTGACAGCTTGCCTTTTATTGCTGTGCTTCTGCTTCTTAGGGCCATTCCTTCACATCTTTGTTTTGAATTTTTAATGCCACAACCGCCGAAAAGAAGAACTACCAGGAAATAACGCAAAACAACTAAATGAACCATCATCCGTGCGTTCCTGCAGTTTTTTTTTTTTTGTAAAAGAAAAGGACATGACGACTGTGTGGCGGAGACTCATCCTAACGCTCGCAGCATGGGTGCCAGATAATGCTGGCCACTTAGTATCTTCACGGGAAGGAAGTACACAAGTATTTGTGTTTTTCAGCCCATTACTGGAGTGCCACATCTCAATCTGTTAGAGTGGAGTCACAGCATCGCTGAGAACCGTCCCCTCTGTGCGGAGACCGACAGATTTTCACTGTGTATGACATTATCGCCGGACGCGGTCGTCGTAAATACTCGTGTAAGTAGTGAATAAAAATCAAGTTAAAGGATTGAGAATCTGTAAACACGTGTTATTTCTCCTCTCCGTCTTCATTTTTCTTGTCCTGCCTCAGCATCTCTCATTACTAAGCAGCGGCAGAGTTGACATTTAGCCCCGCCGCACACAAAGAGCGGTGGCAGAATGAATGGCCAATGGAAGGAATGGCTGGCAAATCCGGGGCACAGGCCAGATGGATTAACTTGAAAGGCATGGCATTGTAAACCAAATTCAGATTAATCCGTTTTTTGTGTCCCTTTAATAGAACAATGCTTCTTTCCCGGGGCCTCACAGAGACACTGACGCCGAGCGGAGAGAGTCAGGCCTTCACCGTATCCGACTCTCTCTATTCACATCACTGCTCTCAATTACCTGCCACAGAAATCACTGGGAAAATGACCTCACACGATTCAAGGCAGGATCCTTGAATGGAACACATTTGAATATTCATTTGCAAACGTTTACACACATCTGGAAAGTGGACGCCTCATCTGCATAGTATGTGTTTTCTTATCTTAGCTTGTAACATGTTTTCAGGATTTACATATAAAGGAGTTCACAGACCAAGCGGCTCTGTCCACTGGTGGGGTTTTTTTTTTTGGGGGGGGTGCATGTCGGTTTCTCTGTGGTTCTGACTGGCCAACGCAAAAGCCGTGAACCCGTCCGACCTCACGTCACCTATAATTTTGGGTTTCGCCATTATTAGATCAATGTTTTTTTGTCTCGGCGTTCAAAAGCAGTGCCATTATTGGAAGAATGTCCACGTCTGCCAGTTTCTCCCTGTGCTTCCTAATGACCCATGCCGTTTCATATTTTATTTCCTAAAGACATTTTTATGGGAAAGTCTGTTAGTAAATCACTATTAAATTACTTTTGGACCCACTCCCTCTCCCTAATTGTGCATGTGTGTACGTGTGTGTGTGTAGCACACAGCAGAAGTAGGACAAGAGGTCCCACTGTTACAGCTTGTATTATTTGACGCATGCTATTCATTAATTATCTTCCCTGTGCAGTCTTCTTTATCACCCATTGTTTCCCTTATTTGTTCTTTCGCTTCAAGCACCCTTGTACCGTGCTGTTTCTAATCCTGGCTCTTTGTGAAATCACTTGCTTCACCAATATCCCGGGGAAATCTGTGAAAGAATAGAGGCACGTGGCGCCGCGTCGCTGCGACGTGTCTGGATCGCACGCGCAGCTCGTTATAGCCGTCGCCGTACGTGTAGTCTGCAGAGAGCTGAGGAGGCTTCGGCGGGATAAACAATGACTCTGTCACTTTTTCCCCTTTTTTATGTTGCTGACTGGCTGCAAAAGGAGATTGATGTGGTGTTTAATTTGTCAGGAAATGTTTGGATTGATCGCTAAAACACTCTGGAGGAGGCTTGTGCGTTGCTTTTTTTATACGTATAACCCTAAACCTGACTTAAAACCTGGTCTTAACCCTAAAAAACCTCCAAAATGTCCCCACACCTCCACCTCCTCCACTTCTCATGTTCAATAGCTCGACTAATTATGCGATTATTATTTTTTTTACTACTGGGGCTAACAACCCAGTAGACATGTGCTTGTTGTCTTTAATTTGTCGAGGCTCACACCCTCTGCTAGCAACACCCTCGCTAACTAACTGTCTTTACCCATAAACATCACAAACAATAGTTATCCTAGCCTAGCTGTTAGCACAGATGTTAGCATAGCAGTGATGGCCAGTCTCCCTCTCAGTCAGGTGTCTGTGAAGTTAAATAAATCTTTTTTTATGTTGCTGACCTTCTGCAAAAGCAGATTGATGTGGTGTTTCATTTGTCAGGAAATGTTTGGATTTATCGCTAAAACACTCTGGAGGAGGTTTGTGCGTTGTTTTTATACCCATATGACCCTAATCCTGACTTAAAACCTGGTCTTAACCCTAAAAGAACCTCCAAAATGTCCCCACACCTCCACGTCCTCCATTTCTCGTGCTCAATAGCTCGACTAATTATGCTATTATTATTATTTTACTACTGGGGCTAACAACCCAGTAGACATGTGCTTGTTGTCTTTAATTTGTCGAGGCTCACACCCTCTGCTAGCAACACCCTCGCTAACTAACTGTCTTTACCCATAAACATCACAAACAGTAGTTATCCTAGCCTAGCTGTTAGCACAGATGTTAGCATAGCAGTGATGCTGGAGTCTCCCTCTCAGTCAGGTGTCTGTGAAGTTAAATAAATCTTTTTTTATGTTGCTGACTGGCTGCAAAAGCAGATTTATGTGGTGTTTAATTTGTCAGGAAATATTTGGAGGCTTGTACATGTTTTTTTTTAATACACATAATATACATAGGCCTAATCCTGACTTAAAACCAGGTCTTAACTCCCTCCAAAATGTCCTCACACCTCCAACTCCTTCACTTCTCGTGCTCCACACTGTTGACAGTGGATTAAATGAACCATGGCTTTGTATATGGACCGCACCTCCTCTCATTGGTCACAGACACTTGGTTTTATTGAATGTACCAGGTCAGTCCATACAAACGTTACATAAGAAGTGCCCCGGGATAATAAATAATGAACGTGCTGCACGCTGTGCAAATAACCTTTGATTTGATTTCATTTGAAAATGTTGGGAAGTGAAGTGGCCAAACACCTTTTTTCACATCTCACTCAACTCTTCCACGCTCTCCGCCATTTCCTCCTTCTTCTCCTTTACTTTTATGGATACTTTCATGTGGGTGTAGCCGTTCTTTGTCTTTGTTTGCTGTTAGAAAACAGAAGACTGTATATAAAAGACGGACGGAGAATAAATAATATAGCACGGCACATATGAGTGGATGCCATGAGGCATTTTTTTTTTATTATTTAAAGTGATTGTCTACTTGTATAATGTTACAGACGTTTACTATTGACCAACAGTATCGTGCAGTTGTGACTTGTTTGTTATTTACACTGACGTCTGCTGTCGTCCCAGCTATTTCCGAAAAACAATCTCTGTTATGCAGCTTTTCAATCCTCAGCTGCCACCGTCCCCAAATCTGGAGCCATTTTGTGTCCCACAGGTGACCGCAGTGGCATCGCGCTAAACCTCAAATGGTTTACTCGCAGTGCTATAAATAATAATTAAAAAAATCACCCCCGTGACAAGCGTGTCATTGACAGACGACCAGGAGAATAGTGGACGGTCGGTGGAGCGGCGATGATAGACAGTGGGAGACCTAAAAAGTATGCTGAGATCTGTTTGTTGAACGGGGGGCGTGTGGGTGAAAGGTTGATATTTGTGCCCCCGCTGAGCTCTGGATGCTGTGATGAATGGCGCTGCACAGCGCTTTACTGCCCCGTGCATTCCTGCGTCTGGGCTGTTTACTGTTACCACACCTCCCTCCTCCCTCCTCTGTGTGCAGCGGTAACACATGGCGCGGTGTCTATGTCGAGCACATTACCCCGGGCGCAGTTATTGTGACCCCCTTCTCAAACTTAATTCACTCCACCGCCTGTAGTCGTAGTAGTTACATACCAGTGGCGTAGCCTAATGGCACGGAGCTCAAGTGATGTGGAGTGTGGAAAACAAAACAGCGCTGCAGCTGTAGGAGGGAATAATGGGCACAATTGTAGACATGACAGAGGGGATTAAACGTTCAGTGGGATTTAAACCATTACTGTCTCTTTCCTTGTTATCCCAACTGTCCGTGTTGCACAGCTGTATGTTGTTTTCTTCTTTCTGTCACACAGATACCGTGGCTCGTTAAGGCCGGGATTTAGTGTCAGTAAATCCACATTAGCCATAGAAAGGACAGTGACCCCTCCGACTGCAATTAGATGGAGACTGCTGCTGCTGCTCAGCCGCTTCAAGACCAGTCACAGTCATGACTTCCATTACAATGTGCGGACATTTAGCTGATCGGTGGGGAACAGGTGGAGACGTCATCGTGACCTTCAGTTTGCCTCTGTGTGTGTGTGTGTGTGTGTGTGAGGAGTCCTTTGACTTGGATCACTATGGCTTCACAGAGAGTCTCTTGTCTTGTGTATGAAAGGTTGGTGGGTCTAATGTTAAATGAAGGGCATTAGCTGCTGTGACTCCGGGGCTGTTGGGAAAATCGCAGAAATGAAACGGTGTGGCAGGAACAACGCAGAGGATAGCAAAGTCACCGTGTATTTAAAAAATAAATAAAAAAAATAGAAAACTAAGGTCGCAGCTACTCTGCCTGGGGTCCAAAGAAATTAGCAACAGCATTGTTAGCTAACTGTTTCAGAGCAGCACTTCCTGTTTCCTGTTTTTGTTTTTCAGTGTCTAACACTGTGCCGCACAATTCGACTTATTATGCTATTTTTTTTTTACTATTATACTAAAAACATGTGCTTGTTTTCTTTAATTTGTCGTAGCTCACACCCTCTGCTACCAACACCCTTGCTAACTAACTATCTTTACCCATAAACATCACAAACAGGAGTTATCCTAGCCTAGCTGTTAGCATAGTAGCGGTGGCCACTTCCTCTCAGTCTTTGAAGTTAAATAAAACTGTAAATGTAATAAAGGCGTTACAGCTATACACGAGGAAGTGATATTAGCATTGGATAATAAGAACTCATGTAACTCCTCTCTTCTGTATCTCCACACTGGCTAATTGTACGTTGTTTTAACTCGGTGTTCCGGGTAAAGCTAATAACCGTGAGGGGAAACTTTCCCCAGTATTTGGAGACACATTTTTTCCACTCGTGCCGCATTAGTATTTCGGCACCATCTTGGCGTGTCCCACAGTTAACATTTGTGGGAAGAAAGTGGAAATTCAGTGTCCACTGACAACTGTGAAATCATCTGAGATGGAGGTAAAGTGGAGGATTAGACTGGGATCAGGCCAGAGGATTGCTCGGTGACTCAAGGAGACAAGGAAAGACACAGACAGTGAGAAAGAGAGAGAGATGGAGGATGAATGGTTCCCAGCAAAATACACTGAATAGATTTTTAAAGCCTCTGTAATTGTCTTTCTCTTTGGTTGCTGTCCTGGAAAACCACCCACTCCACCTCCTCGCCTTTTCTTTTATCTCTCTCTCTCTCCCCTTTCAGCTTTGTAGAGCAAAAATACTGTGGTTGAACCAATAATACCAACATTTTGACGGCCACCGTGCAATTCTATAAAGCGCACTATTTCTTCCAGTTTAATTTGTTGTATTTTACCTCCCTGCTTTCACATAGAACTATTTCTGGATGCCTTTATCGTCATATCTTCTGGATGGTCTTCCACATGTATCACTGCACTGCTGTAACCCACAACCCCACGTTTGACCTTCCTCCGGTGTTTGGTCTAATAAAACCGATTTGACAACCTCCCTGAAGCATAAATATTGTGTTTTTCCATGTTACTGCCTCAAGACCTCACGATATCATCCAAGCTAAACATGTGAACAAGTAAAATTGCTGATCACCACATTTGTTGAATTTGGAGTGGTTTATTCAGCACGGTAACACCTCTGGTGTTTCCAGTTGAAAATGACCACCTTGGAAATAAATAAATCTCACCTTTGTAGGTTTTTAAATAAGGTTCAACACCAGATTAAAGTTTCTCTCACGTTTTTTTTTTGCTTCTATTGCTTTACAATATCCCTTTCACTCAGCCTCTACCCAACTTGTTCTCATTAGAATTCCTCCAGGCTTTCCTGTGTGACAAATAGAAATAGGGTTAGCCCACCAAAAGTGTCTGTCCATCATCTATCCCGTCTCTTTTTGTAGTTTTTCATCTGTCCTTCAGCATTAACGTCCTCCCTCTGACACTGAGTTTCTTGATTTCTGTTGGCATCATCGAGCAGTGGCACCGTTTCCTTCCAGCTTGACTCCGCGAGATGACTAGAGCCCTTGTTGAGGTGTTGTTGTGGTTGTTGAGCCAGGCTGTTTCTCAAGGGGCTCCTTTAGCTTGTCTCTCCTCTCCAAGTGTCCCTGGCCCCTGGCCCCCTGGCCCCTGCGCCCCCCCCCCAAACTCCCACTCTGCCTGCCTCTCCCACAAAGCTGCTGTCAGTTCACAGGCCACATGTGTCAGGCCTCAAGCCCTTATTTAAGACCCATGCCCTGCCTAGGCGTCACCGCTCCAGCAACAGAGGAGGACACCATGAAAGAGAGGGTGTAGGCAGGCATTGAGCGCCGCCGAGAGACACAGAGCCAGACTGGACAAGAAAAGGTGACGAAAATAAAGCAAAAAGCACTCTCACTGGAACAATTGCTCTCAGCCCGGCTGACACTGTGAACTCTAAAAGAAAAAGTAATGTGCGTGTGAAGAGGTGGAGCGACGATACACCCACACAGAGAGCCCCCAAGTTCATACGGCTTCATAAAAACAAAGTGTGAATATGGTAGTTTGGCTGGGCGGGACGGTGGAGCTCAGCCAGACTCACGCACAACAGCCTCTCTGTTAGACTCGTTCGCTCTCAACAGTGCAGGAGCCCAGACACATTAACAAATACAAGGCTCCAATAAAACACCGTCACTGGACAATGTTTCGAGGGCTCTGCCAAGTGGTCTGATAGGCCCGAGAGAAACCGTGCCATTCATTCCATTTCACTCTATTCTAGGGTCTGTTTTTTCTTTATTAGCCTTTGGTTAACAGTGATGACTCACGCCATATCTGAAAGCACCAGTGATTTCATTTGGTTTATAGTTTAACACACAGTGCACTCGGCCATTAGGGCTCCGGCTATGTGCGTTAGCGTTTATTGGTCGCCGGCTCTCACTGTGCGAAAAACTGTGTGTTTGGTCTCGGGCAGCTCTGGAGACGCTCAGCTCAGTTCGGGGATGTTTTGAAGTGACGCGTGGTCTTTAAATAGCGCGGTGACTAACCAGGTAGGGATGACTGAGCCTGTCAGCGGCTTCTTTAAGTTTCTGTGCCGGAGGTCACAGGAGACGGAACGTCTAATTGACAATCAGCGATGAGTGTCTAAGCAGACTGTTATTACAGGGCTCACGGGGGGGTGGGGGGGGGCCTTGATCAGCCGGTGTGGAGAGACGGGCTGACCGTAGGGGGGCAGTGGCCCGGCGAAGGGGACAGTCATGCCATAAACATGATTGTCTCTGCCGACAGAAAGATTCTTCTTCCATCTGAGCATGTTCGTGTTCAGCAGTGTGGGTGGTGGGCAAGCTAACGACGGTTTCTGCGGCCCCAAAAACAATAAGAAAGAAAAGAAAACGTCTAACTCAGCTGCGAGAGCAGGACCAGTAGCAAGTTTGTGAGCAGAAACAAGCTCAGACATAAACACACTCAAGCGGGGACAGACAGAGCAAATTAACATTTTTTTTGCCCAAAACTGTATTTGACTCGTGGTTAAAGTTTCCAGGCTGTGGTCGGGACGCAATACTGGGCATGAAAGGTTTGAATTAAAATGCCCCGCTATGAATCTCGGGGCTGATGTTTGTGGCTAATGCCTACAGCGGCAGGCATTTCAGTGACATATTGGTGGTGTTTGCGATATCACATTTCATTACCTTCAAAAAACAAAGTCTTGAGTTTTATGTGTTATCGTACGCACTCCAATTTACTCCAATTTACTCAACCTTCTTTCCTCTCGGGATACCAACTCTACCAATCTACAACATCTTGTAGATAGACTTATTTATATATATGTATATAAGTATATACATATATATATATATGTATATACATATATATACACATATATATATATATATATATATATATATACATGGATGAGGCGGTGACAGCAGAACATGTTTTTCTTTGGGGGCACAGATTTATTTTTCAAAGCGCTCTGTTTGAATGGAAGTCTACGGGAAAACGAGAGGATTTACAACGCCGCTAAACATTTTCCTGAGGAGTTAATGGCGTCGATCGCTAGTTTTACGTCTTCTTTTAATGAATGATTTTGTAAGTGATGTTCCCATTTAGGCCCACACGATGGTGTAGTGGCTAGTTCTGTTGCCTTAGAGCAAAAAGTGCTTGGTTTGCAACACGACAAAAGGCCTTTCTGTACAGAGTTCTCCCATGTGTGCGCGTGGGTTTTCTCCAGGTACTGGATGCAGATAAAAAAATGCAGATTTGGGGATTAGGCAAATTGGACACTCAACTGGGATTGGCAGATTATCATGTGATGAACAGGTGACCTGTCCTGATTGGCTCTGGTTCCCTGCGAGCCTCACGTGGAGGGTAAAAGTGGTCGAAAATGAACGACTGAATGTTCCCATTTAGAGGACAATAGATGATGAAGCGTGGCACACGCGGTAAGATTGGAACGCCAGAGTGCTTGACAGCTGCCGTAGTCCACTAAGTATCTTTGACTGGTGACATCTGTGAAGTGTGTGGTTGCATAAACTGAGTTTGGCACATACCAGTACATGCAGAAAATTTACTCACATTCTCATCCACAAAGCAATGGCCAAACACACGTGTCCTTGCATGTCTGAAAAAAAAGCAGCAGGCTATCTGCTCAGTGTGTGTGTGTGTGCAGTAACCCACCTTGCCTCTGTCATGTTTGCCATATTAAAGCACTGGTGTGGCGGGCTCCTGCTGTTGGCCGGGTCGGGGTCCTGTCCCTGGGCCGTGCATGCGGTTCTAATCCCCTCATTAACTCTGCCAGTGCTGAGCGCAGATGGCAGGTTGGCACCGAAGCGGGGGTGCACGCCCCCCACCCCCCTGGCTTTCTATCGCTGTCACACCCTCACGTCCCACTGACTCGCATGTGCTCATTACAGTTAATGGATCACCACTGGTCTTTCTTGTTACAGTAAGTGCAGATGAGGCGCCGTGTATTCGCGCACGAGTTGATTCGCGGACGTGTTGACTTCTGTTATCTGAAAACAGCAACAGGCTCAGCGGTTATCCCCGTCCTTAACTGGACGTGCAGGTGCTGGTGCAAACAGGAAGTTTAATCTCTCTTCTGCCGTTGCTGCTTATAGTTCCAGACGGTGAAAAACCCAGCGTAGAGATTTCTTTCTTGAGTCTGACAATGATGTGAAACGGAAGCATTTTGTAGGATGTGAATGTGGGGGAAATGTGTCTTTTCAAATGTGTGTTTTTTTGTTGTTGCCCAAAATGCAGCCACGGATTTGTCAAAGTAAAATGAAACGGACAGCAGCAGCAGTTTTTAAACTTTTCCAAAACCCTGGGGGGGAATTGTGGACCACAGGCGAATCCGGGGCACTTTTTTAAATAAGTAGTAGTATGGATATAACCCCGTTTGTACAAGACTTATGGAGGCAGAACATATGCAGGGCAGTTGCTTTTCTGTGCAGTAAATCCTGCAGCCGCCTTTAAGATGGCAAATACATAAATGAAACACGACAAGATGCTTTGTGACGGCGTCCTCCTCATGCATGCACACGTTCTCCCGTCAGTCCGTCTTTCCGCGACAGATTATTGCAAACTGCCTCCTCCATGTGCTCCGCTCTCCAAAGTGCCTATAGCTGCGCTGATTATTGGAGGCCCTAAAAAGACATTTACAAGGCTCTAAGCATAACTGACGCTGCCAGCCCATGAAATAGCAAACTGTTAAAGCGCTTCTTGTAAATGTTCCGCCAACAGGCTGAGGAGGGGAAAATATGAGCAAATGACAAAACACAGGGGCTGTTCTCGCCTCTGAGGAACGCGCGTCGGTCCACACTCGGGGTGTCTGACGCTGGCGCTGCAGTGAAATACAGCAAACAGTACTTTTTTCATGATCTCATTTCGACAGAAGTTCTTCACTTAGTCAGTCACCGCAGATCGTGCTGAACAAGAATGTTTATTTCGAGGCAGTGGAACTGAGACACGGGCCACATGGAACACAAGTGTGTGTACTTGTATTTGTCACCTCTTCGGGACCTTTTCTGGCATGGGAACCGACTTTGAGAACCTAAACCCTGAGGCAGAACCTCATTTTTAAGGATGTGGTTAAAGTTAGGGCCATGGTTTGAATTGTGGTTATAGGTTAAGCTCAGGGTTAAGCGTTGACTAGTTCTGGTTAAGGTCAGGGATAACAGTCTGCTGTACAAAGCTATGTGTGTGTGTGTGTGTGTGTGTGTGGAGGTCATGCTTACTTCCTGTTGACAGCTGCAGGCTGTGCTCGGATTCACTCGGCGGCAGATGCTGCTGAGAGACACGACTCAGTTTTCAGTTTATGTTGGACCATTTGGCCGCGTCTATTTTTAGAACCGGGACTATACGACGTAAGAACACGTAGACTAAGCAAGGCTGAGACAATGTCAAGACAAATGTGCGTTCAGCTGGACGTCCTCATTAGCGGACGTGCACGGGAGGACACGGTCTGATTTCTCACAGTGGAGTCAGTGTGGCGTCCTCCTCCGTGTTCTCCATCCTCCCCGTCCTGCGGCCGCTGCGTTGCGTCTCCGCGGGGCGCGATGTCACGTGCAATTTGTCTCCCCGCCTGAGATTCGGTGAAAGACGCTACGACCTGGACAGCGTCAGTGAGTGAAAACATGGCCCGGGGGGGCTCTGGACCCCGGACAAGTGTGTCAAACACTGGTACCAAATCACGTCCCCCATGAGACATAAAGGAATGCTCTGGCTTTGCTCACGTAAATATCAAAGTCCATTTATGTTGGACGGCACCGACCTCAATCCAGAAGACCTTAAGATAGAACCCGAAAGCAAAGAAAGTAGTCATTATGCGATCCTTTGCCGAGCCTCCATCATCTCAGCTTTTTCTTCACTTTGGACCAAAGTGAAGTCCCTCATCGAGTGACTTATGGACTTGCGCTGTATGTGTTGGCAGCGTGAGACCAGTGGTTGGGTAGGGGGGGAGTGGGGGCTGAAATCCAAACAGAGCCCAGAAGTCAAACATAGGTTTGTCACCAGAGAGCCAAAGTGGAAATACTGCGGGGTCAGTTATAAGAAATAAAAACACGTCTCAGAAAGAGCTTTTAAATTGATAATCGCTGGGTGTATTTTAAAAGCGCTGGCGATTCCGTTTGTGTGCCGCGCCGCTTCGCTTTCCCTCTCCCTCTCCCCCCCCCGCACTCGTAAAGAGGCTGCCAAACAACGGAGCAGGTTAGGCCTCGCTCTGAGCGGCGAGCACAGATTGAGTTTCACTGCTCAAACATTTACCATTTTGTTTGCTATGTATAAGCGCCGCACTCTGACAAAGGCTGCCATTGTACCGCAGGGACATTTTCTGGTTTTTCTGAAGCCTTTGCTGCTTCATACTGCAGAGGAAGGGGGTTATGTGACAGATAAGTTTCACTTTGTACCCACAACAATCACCACTCTTTTGTTCACATGAGGTGATTATGCAAGTCATTGTCAGGGAGGGGAGGGGGGGGAAATGAAATGATGAAAATGCATGTTACACTAAAGCAACATGACACATGTGAGTGTTTGGTGTGTTTCTCCTGCTACTGTCTGCGTTTACTTTTAATGCCTTGGCTTGTTCGACGTTTCCTTTATTTTTGGACCGAAAGGTTTGCGCCGGCCCACTCACAGAAGTGAGTGAAAACTGGAAAACTTGAAATGTACGTTGCCAGGAAACTGTCGGGTGCCGCACGCTGCGTTCGACAAAACCTGACACAAAAACACAAAGATCAGCGTTGGATGGACTTATTATAGATTTTCATAGATTAGGGAGTTTTTTTATTATTATGCTGTGATACTCGAGCAGATGTTCGTCTTTAATAAAAATCAGATTTGTGTTCCGTCTTGTTTGAGCCGTTTTCTCTATAGACCCCATTTCATCTTATCGCGCATTAGCAATCAATACAAGCTTGAAATTGGTGCCGCGATGTTATAATAATGTACGTGGAATGAATAACACGCGGCATATCAGTCGATCTCTTTTTTTCCCCCGACGTTTAAGTGCTGGTGTATTTGTTGTACAGAAACAAGCTAAATGAGAGCCAGACTGTTTCCTCGGAGCCCCGCGGGGTTTGCCGCGTTGACGAACAATATCCTGGCCTCTCTGGTCCGCGGCTCCTAAGTGCCTCTCCGCTGACCCTCATCATTCTGTCATCAAACTACTTCTGCCACCCCCCCCCTGAATATGACAGCTGTCCTCTCGTCAAACACGGCGTTGTTGACATGAGTGAGGATCAATGATTTTAATTTCCTCTTGTGCAATCAGAGCCTGACATTACACAGTCTTTATCCGCCACTTTCGGGACTCTTGACCTAGCGCGGGTGGACAATCATAAACAGGATGTGAGATCATCTTCTGTATGAACCAGACTAACTGGAAAGCACCTCCAGTGTCAACTGCCCTCACTTTATCACACATTAGTGCCTTATCAGGGGTAGAGTGGCTCCAATATTGACCTTGTGGGAGAGGCTTTGGGGCCTTGCCCTCGGCGCTGTTTGTCGGGCCATTGTTTGCTCGTTGCTTCCCCCGATCTGGAGGAATCGATTCAGGCGGGGTTTTTTTGGCTGACTCTGCACACACACACACACACACACACACAGAGGTTAAGTGTCCTGACTAATGCATTCTCTCCTAATGACGCTGGTAACAGAGATGCCCTTTGAACATATCACCAACAAGTGGGATTACAAACAGGAATTTGTCAGACACGGGGGTGAATCGCTGGGTGACATATTTTCGCCCGCAGCTTTTTTTGAACGCCGAGTCATGTCTTCTGTTTTTCCCCCCCGAGTAATCTCCGCTGAGTTGACAGCGGTGCTTGTGAGGACACGCTGTCTTTTTTACCGTCAATGCCGCAGGAGTCCGGCTGTCTTTGTGTCGTATCGTAATCAAGGCTTTTTACACATCCTCGCACTGACAGAAGGATTAGGTGCGTGCTGATACATCCTGGTTAGACATGTACAAAGTGCGGGAATAAAAGGAAAGAAGGCACAACCCCAATATTTGCCCTATCGCCTCCCTGCAATCCTAAATTTCTGGCGTAGATGTTTTCCTGCGAAACTGAGGAAAGTTGCGTGATTGGATTCTTTGTCGTCGTTGTCTCAAGATCTCTTTTTCTGAGTGGTTCTGTGATTTGAGTGCTGTGGAGCGTCCCTCCGTGTGAAAACAGGTAGAAAAGGGAAATTTGGAGCAGCTCATGGTGGAGAAAGGATGCACTCGGTTGGTTTATTGATTCCCCCTCACCCCACACCACCCCTCTTTTCCCCATTCTTTCTTCGTCAGGCTTCTCTGTCCATCTCCAGCCTTTTTGCTAGGCAGAAGATTTCTCCCGAGGCCAAGGGGAACAAGGCGTATACGGTTACAGCCGGGGGCGGGGTTGGGTTTGCAGGAGAAAGAAAAACGCACTGTTACGAGATATAAGTGAAATCAAATCTGTTCGACTTGCCCGACAGCTATGACCACTTTCCGCGCCTGAATGTCAGCCGCTGTGGAGCCGGCGGAATGCAGTTACTCACCGTGCACCTGACAGCTTTATGGAACTGTCAGTATTCAGAATAAGATCTGATAAAGCATTATTTTATTTGGTTCCGGAAACGAGCGGTGCCCACCCCAAGGTGCTCAATAAAGATTAGGTTTCAGCGGCTCATTTTGAAAGTAGAGCACGCCCCCTTTCGTCGCCATCAGGTTGCTCCTGTTGCGCGTCTTTGTGGGTCGTGTGAAGGTCAGCGAGCGCTCGAGTGTTCGCTCTCTCAAAAACTCTATAACACGTCAACTGGCATGCTAATTTGAAAAGCGGCTCTCAGATGTCTAAACGAACCGTCGGCGCGTGCGTGTCGACCCGCTGCCGTCCTCTGTGTTCGCGTGTATCCGGGTAAATTTAATTTGAGGAGTGAAATACGGGGCGGGTGGGGAAAAATGGGCCATTAACAAACCTTTGGACGGGGGTTACACAACAGCTGCCGGTGTCTTGTGAGGATACAGTGTTTGCTCCAGCAGGGTGACAGATGTACTGTGAGCCCCTGTGCTGTCTGTGTGTGTGTGTGTGTGTGTGTGTTAGTGGTTGAACAAGTATGGTGAGGATGAAGAAAAAAAAGCATTCCAGAGGACAAACGCAGCAGATGAAGCCATTATGAGCACTTCACTGTCCATGTTTGTCTGTATCAAATTAGAAGGAATTACATCTCGCTGTCTTTATTTCATCATGACTCACCATCCTCTCTTTCTTTCTTTCTTTCTTTCTTTCTGTCTTGCACAAACACACACACACACACTTTTATTTCCAGACTTGAGCGGAGTGAGAGAGCGGTGTGACGGCATCTGCAGGACCGTCCACATCCACACAAATCATGTATATGCTCGGTCCACATGTTAGGAGACGGTGCGGCTTGCACTCGTGCATATGCTCGGTGGTGGGCGTGGCTGACGATGTCATGTGATTTTTTTTTCGACCGTTGTTGATACAGAACGCCAATGAGAGCGGTGTCTGGGAGCTCCGGCCATGTTGTGTCTGAGCTCAACGTGATGTGATTGGCCGACGTTGAGAAAGTTTCTCAACTTCTGATGCAAACAGACCCACAATGCAATTGGGCAACGCTTGATGCTGCTCCATTCAAAGTGAGGGATAGGTGTTCTGAGTCCTAAATGTCCGTCTTCCAAGGCCAGATCTTTTGGTCCCAAAATCCTCACCTGAGCTTTGGTGAGGGTCTCAGTTTTGTCTTTGAAGGCTGTGGAGAACGCTTCATAAGGTGCATTTCTTTCACAGATTTTTAACCTTGCACAATCGTAGCTCCTTTGTTTAGTGGCTCAGGTTTGACAGAGGCAGACCTTTTCCTTCCCGCTCCACCCACAGTCACAACGCTGGATGGAGAGCAGCCCTGGTAATTGGACGGTGCCGCGCGTTCGCGGGCGCTCGCTTGTCCCTCCGTAAGCCCTTCATCTGGGCAGATGCTGCGGATACGGTGGATGCTAATGTGAGACGCCGCAAGCTTCATCATCTGGTATCAGTCACTCTGTAATTGGAACAGCCCCGGTGGTTCACTGTAGCCTCACCGAGCCCAGTTATAACCCCACCCATGCTCTGATGGTGGATGGGGCTCTTCATTCCCAGCCATGTGTGGAGGAAGATTCTTGGAGGAGGAGGAGGAGGAGGATTCTGTCCTGGTCTGTATGGCACCCGTCTGGTTACCAGGCTGCTCATCTCTTTCAGCCCACCCTCCATCCCACTACAGCCCCCCCCCCCCCCTCCCCCTGTTTTCTGCCACTAACACGATGATGGATTGATCTCAAAGAGCGGAAATGACTTTTTAACGCCCACCTTATTTTTTGGGGGGGGTTATGCACAAGTGGGGGCTGTGGTTTATCAAAGGTGTTTGTTGTCTGCTGATGTGTGTGTGTGTGTGTGTTCTTGTATTTGTTACCTCTTGATGACCACGAGTCCAAAACCTAGTCCTGATAAGGCTGAACCCCATTTTTGTTTGAGGTACTGGTTAAGATTTGGTTAAAGTTTGGGATGATGCTTTGTTTAGGCTCCAAATGACAATGTGAGTGCGTATGTGCGGTATAGACCCGTGTGTGTGTGTGTGTGTGTGTGTGCGCACACAGAAAATAGATTCACCCAAAAAATCCATTCGGCATTCTTGAAAAACCTTAGAAAAAACCTTGTGTTTTTCCATGGCTTTGCATTTGCTTGTGGGTACATGTTTTTGAACACATGTGCATCACACCACATGTGTGTGGTTGTGTGTGCGTGCGTGTGTGTGTGTGTGCGTGTGTGTGTACCCTTTTATAAAAGGCAGCTTGCCGAGCTAATTAAAAGGCCTTGGGTAGGACAGAGCCATTCATCTTAGTGATGGGCCCAAGCTGTCACTTAACCCACAGTCCTGTGGAGTGTTGCAGGAGTAAAGGACGTAACATACATTCTCCTCTTCTTCTTCTTCTTCTTCTTCTTCTTTCTCTCAACCTCAAACATCCTGATGTGTTATCTTAAAATATTCCCCCGGGGTATTTTCCTGCACTCTTTTGCCTACATTACTTCTTCCGTGATGGATAGAAATCCCCTCCTCCTGTCGTCCTCCCCGCGCTAAAGGTGACAGGAGCAGTTAATGTCGAGGTGTTCTGCCTTTGACGGAGATATTAAGATATGCAGGACTCCTCTCCCTCTGCGTTTCCCCGTGCTCAGCAGGGTTTTTCAGATCACAGGGCACTTTTATTAGCTATGATGGGGCCGACAGTGGAATCTGTAATTGAGGCCTCTTTAGTATGCGTCTCAGGCCCCGCGTGTCCTTCGGCCTCTCGTGCCTCCCCCCCCCCCTTTGCCCCCTGATCTGTGGGTGAACTCCGGCTGTGCCTGTTCCCTCTTTGCCCTCGCATCACCTCTTCATACCCCGGGGGGGGGAGCAGGGAGCGGGGGCTTTGCCAGGCCACTGAGAGGTGAAGCAGCTGGGTCCGGGCACACAGTGCTGCTCCGGCCTGCAGTGACACAACCACTCATCACATTTTCATGGCTGAGCTCACGTACTACTGCCTCCTATTGATTATTGGTGGTATTAAAATAAATCAATTGACATTCTCTGACCTGCGTTGCGTTATCTGCGTGTATCTGCGCGCACTGACGACCAATCATGTAGCGCCCTGCGGTAGGATGAGTGAAGACGCTATTATTTTATGGGCATTTTCTTGGTTTGTGCACATAAAACCTTAAATGTAATTACAGAATAAAAGTTTTTATGCTTCATAAAAGGAGGTTTGAAAAGTGGAGCAAATAAAGGATGACGTTGGGAAAATCTACCGGAAAAATGGCAGAAACGGTAGCTTATCTTGGTAGACTATCCCCTAATATTCACTTGTGGTGGTGAAAATAATAGTTTTCAACATTGCACTGCATTCAGATATTCTGCCTCGACGACACATACAGTAATTGATTACAGCCACATCACATTATTATTATTATTATTTTCCCGTTGCTCGAAGCTGCAGCTGTTTTTTTGTGGCTGGGACTTTTGTAAAAAAAAAAAAAAGAAAAACAAGTTTAAATTCATATTTAACAGTCTCACATTTATCTCCCATGGGTTGTTAAATCTTTGAAATTAAAAGTTTTTATATTCTTATATTCCAGGTATTCCTCATAAAACAGGTTTGTGACATGAATTTTAAGAAATTGCAGTTTTTGAATCGCTACCCCCAATTTTCATAAGCGGGGTCAAAAAGGGAAGGGAATCTCCTTTGATTCTTATCTTAACTGTCAGTAAAAATCATCATCTTTAACCAAAATGAAAGACATTTCTTAAGTTTATTGCAAAAACGCATTGATTCTATGCATCCAAGGGTTAAAAAGTGTGATGCAGAATATTTACTTTGAAAGTCTGCAGTCCATCGTGCTGCGAAGCATCCGTCGCCACATGTGTCGGGACAAAGGGAGAGAGTTGCTGAAATGTTTGGTGATTTAACGTCACTGTGGCGTTTTGACGGATCGTCCATCGCGGGGTCATCCCAGGTCTCTCTGCCCCTTTGCCCTCCCACCGAGCAGAAATACCAGTTCTCCCCGTCTGTTGTTGCGCCTTTTTTAAGATCACATTACGATAATTACCTCCTCCTGAACGTTTCTTGGCACATCACGCGCCGTCTAAGATCTTGTACCCGGCCCCTTTTTGCCTTTGTTCGCTCGGACTTAGCAAAGGTATTTAAAAAAAAAAGGAGTAAGAGCAACGTCAGCTCGACAATACCTGTGCACCGACCATCATCCTGTTCTTTCTCTCACTCTTGGGGTTGTGTGTTTGTGTGAGTGCACGTTGCATGGGAATTTGTGCGGCAACACCTGCGCAGCAACATGTGTGTCATTTTCTTTGAAGGACAAAGAGGTCGTCCCCCGAGGGAATCTGTTGCACGTAGAGAGCAAGGGGGTCAGTGGGGAGGGAGGGGAGTGAGGAGCCCTCACCTCCGCGTGAACCTTAAACTAGTGAGAGAAGAGGGAGACGGAGATCGCGGGGGTTGGGACTTGAGCTTGAACATACGTCTGCAGGCCTGAGACAAATGACAGGGATTTCCTCTGCTTTACTGACCACGTCTGACTGTCTAAGCCTTTATCTTTCATCTGTCTGCCTGGTGTTATGAGGGATGGAAGCGCCGCCTTCTTATACCCATAGTTTTGTCTTTCTTTTTTTTTTTAAAATGTAATAAACAGAGTTTGGCAAAAACAAAGTCAGAGAGATCAGAGGGGACGGGGGACGGAGACGGACGCTGGGCAGTAACGTCAGCTGTCAAAGCGATAGACCTCATTATATCCTCCCCTCTGCTCCCGAGACGCAATTTTCCTACAAAGTACAAAGTATAAAGAAAAAGAAATGTACCTTTTAACCACAGGCGCACACAGATTTATAATCCCCGCTCTTACTGGGCAGGTGGAACGCTAGTAAATGTGAGAAAGCGGAAAAATATGAAGTCACTCTGGAAGAATTCTCCATTTTAAAAGATATTCACACAAACCTGTTCAAAGTGTGTGTGTGTGGAGCTGTTAATGGAGTGAGGCAGCATGAATCTCTCCACAGGGTAGACCTGATGTTGACAGTGTGGAGATATGGGCCACTGTCGTGCATGTGTGTGTGTGTGTGTGTGTGATGGATGGACAGAGCCGGGGTCAAAGTGGGGTCACGCTGTTTGTTTTGTCGTGTTTAGGTGGAGATGGGGCGAGAAGGGCCTCGGAGCTTTGTTAATGCGCTCTGTTTGCCCGCACTTCATCACCGTACCTCACAGTCTGATGGGATGTGTGTGTGTGTGTGTGTTCAACCTCAACAACCCCCCTCCACCCCCACCTCTCACACACACACACACATACACGTATAAATCAAGACGTGCTGAAAGATACTTCATCATTATCCTCAGGTAAGTGTGAGTGATTATACCGTGTAATAACTAATTGGTCCCCCTCGGTCGCAGTGCCACAGCACTCGTCCTGTCTCTTCATCCATCAGCAGCAGCAGGTCCTTGAGCCGCTCTATTATTCTCCCACTGTAATGTCTTACTGTGACAGGAGGTCGCTCGAGTCCGTAGCCTATCATCTCCGTACGTCATCTGTGAGCCCCCACTGATGTGGGCCGCCACCGTCGGCCCTCGTGACCTGGGCTATCTTTACCGCGGCGAGACGCGAGGATCAGTTCTCCGTGATGGCTCGACATTCAGGGTGAGGACGCCGTGGCTGTGCGGTGTCAGTCACTGACACTCAGAGAGAGAGGGCGAGAGAGAGACAGAGGCGTTTATGGTCAATTCACACCACGCGTCCATCTGCTAAACGAAAACTAGTCGGGTATCGTGTGTTCTGATGTAGACGCGTGTGGGTTACATCAGAACAGATGAAAGCCTATATTCCATATTTCCTCTGTCAGGTTCTGATGATGGAGAGTTGATCATGTTACTGACCGGTCAGTAGAAATGTGCTATATGAGGATACCGTGATATAGGAGTTGGACTGTGATTTATTTTGTTTATTTATCTATTAAAGGAAATGGACAAATGCCAGGTTGTTTCCGTTTAGGGGCCACAGATGGAGCCGCAGCTATAAAATAACAGCATGATAACCTGTAAACAACAAGATCTCCAAATGTTTTCCTTTTGTTTTACGTCTAACGAAGCATTTTTTTTACAAAACGCAAATAAGTGCAATGACAACACTATTATGCACAGGTTTTACCATATAAACACACTGTATGTGTGCATAACAACGTACAGATCACAGTGGATCTACAAACAAAGGCATAAAAACACTGAAAAATTTAGTATATTATGTACATTAGGATTTAGAGAATCACAAATTCATTCTGGGGGCCGGATCACACCCTCGGGTGGGCCGGTTCTGGCCCGCGGGCCCTATGTTTGACACCCTCTGGTTTAAGTCATTAAGATGTTCTTGTTGTAGGAAATATAATGTGCATTGTTGCACACGGCCACTATTGTAAATGCACATAAACCTATTGCATATTGTACTTAAAATATATAGATGTGAAAAAACGATGTTGGTGCACTAAAAAGTAACTGCTCTTTACGTGTTTACAGTCTCGTCTTCTCTTAATGACGTCAAGGCTGCTGTTGTGTATGACGCAGAGTTTCGCTATTGGACACTGACTCATTAATAATTCACTTTTAAAAAGCTCCAAATGCTCATCTGTGTTCAATAAAATGCCGGGATTCTTTCAAAATAAAAGCCCATGTGCAAGAAAATGAGCGTAAACAGGGAGTGACGGAGATGCTGGAGTGCTTTTACTTTGAAAGACGCACAGGGCTCTGTGTTTTTTGTGACACCGTTATTTGTGATTGAGTAAGAAAAGTGAAAAACATTGAAACCTTTGATTCACACGTGCCGACTTTTGTTTCCTCACATCTCACAGACGCTGTATTTATCCCGGGTGAAATCGTGGCTGTGTGTCGTCTTTGTGAGTGTGCCAGCTTGTGTTTCCGCCGGTGCTTCCTCGGCAGCTGTTGCTGTTGAGGTGCGCTCACGTTGGAGCTACGACGACGCCGCAGTGACAGACTGTTGGCCGCCGAGTGTGAAACGCCGCATTTTTTGGCTGAACGTGAACATGTGTGCCGAGTCAACCCCTCCCCCCCCCCCCCCCCCACACGCATATAAACAAAGGTTCCTGGCTTGTTAAATTATTATGAAACATTAAATCAAAGACTCTCTCTCTCTCTCTTCACCTGCGTCTGATTTCTGCTGTACGTGGATGTCGGCGGCTGCCGTGACGATCTCACCTGGAACCAGACAGAGCAGTGGTCCATGTCCTCGCTTTTTACGCCACACTGTCCCCCAAATAAACTCAGTACACCATCCACACATTTATCTTCTCGGCCTGACTCGGCTTATCAGAGGTCTCCGCCGCGTCAACCATGGTGAATTATCATATAAAGAGAGCGATAGGCAGCAGCACATTTCTTGTTGTGGAGTTTGTGGTTAGGAGCCGTGAGTGGAGCTTTTGGGACAAAGTCGGTCGTATTATCGGCGTTTCTGTTTGTGGTGGAGGTCTGAGACGCAACAGACTGTGTTTGTGCACATAGTCTGTGAAGTTGTGTTTTCTTGGTTTTAGATTGTATCGCCATTGTGGCAACAATATGGAATGAGTGTAACGATCGTTTTGTAACAGGGAGGTCATATTATGGTAATACTGTCGTGATAATATTACAGTAATATTAAAGTAATAGCTTTACTTTTAACTGTGTTGTTACTTTACTATAAAGTAAAGTGTTATTTCTTGTCATTGTTTGTAAGGCTGTGAATAAGAGCTATGGGTGAGCATTTGTTAATGATTAATCAATGAATTGATGGAAACATTGATTGATAACTAAATTAACCCTTTGACGCCTGAGCCTCAACATGTCCGTCTGGACTGTTTTTTTGTTGTTGCTTATTTTCACCATAAAAGAGCCAGAAAATGTCCTGTGAGTAAGTGCTTTTGTCCAGAATTGCTTTCAATATTTGGCAAATAGTGTATTAACATTTTAAAACAAAGAAAAACAAAATGTAAACACTGACAAATTTGAAATTTAAAACAGTATAAATCATATTTAAAATAAAAAAAATATTTATTTTTTTAACCAAACTTCTCAGCTTTCAGAAACTTGCAGTCTGTGTTAAAGGGTTTTAATCGTAAACAATTTGATCAGTTTAAAACAAGTTATCTGAGGTGTCAGCTTCTTAAATGGGAATATTTTCTGGTTTCTTTGCTCCATTTCACAAAGAAATCATTCAAACGGATTAATTCCTGTTTGTGGACAAAATAATTCATCATAATTTTGAACTTTGGGAAACTCCGATCAATATTTTTCAACCTTTTTCACCCAAACTAAGTACTTGATTGAGAAAATAGTCCTTAGTTGCAGCCTTAGTGCACATACTGTATACAGTCTTCATGTTAAATTGTATCCTCTACGTTGACGACACAGGTGTCGTCTCAGATAAATGCGATATAGACGCAGCTGATTTGTCTTCGTGCACAAAGGTAAATGTTCCTGCAGCTCACGTGGCGGTTGGACAGCCCCGGATTCATCCTCTTTATAACTAATCACCTCCCTCTTAACCTTTCAGAGAGGGGAGAGAGGGGAGAGAGTCAGGCATGAGACAGGCAGAGATGATCACAGAGGAGGAGGATGGGTGCTGCTGTTAATGAGCCGCGCGCTAAAAGGCTTTTTTTCCCCCTCCACGTCTGCACCTGTAAACACAGTCACCTCACGGAAGACGTCAGCCCCGTTCATTAGCCGTAAGCCGATTGAGCTGCATTCAGGGGCGGAGCCCTTCGCTCGTGTCACTTATGATAAAGTTTGCGCGGACGTTTTTTTTCTTCCGAGCACATGAAAGCATTCCCATGAGGATGTGGTCGCTCTCAAAGCAGCTCCTCCTGCCAACAGAGATTTGGGAGATTCCAGAAGACCTTAAGCTCGGAGGGCGGTGGAAACACAGCACGGGCAGAGGCGTCCGTGAACCGGCATCAGTGTTATAATATATAATATGCACTTTCTCTGACAAAACACTTCTTTGAGGCCTCGTCCTCCGACAGATATGTTGGCGATAATTAGGTTTACACTAAGAAAGGACACACGACATCTTATTCTTTTTGAACATTTTCTCTTAACGGTTAAAAACTTTTTTTCTCCCTGTTTTAACTCACTCGTCTTTCCCCATGTTTCTCCACACCTGCTCATTTCGCAGGCTCTGCTCTGTCATTACCTGGTTCATGGCAGTTTCCCCCCCCCCCAAATTGGCCCACATGCAAATAATAGTTATGCTGGAGGAGCTGTGCTTCAGGTGCTCCGTTCCCGTTCCTCCCCGCTGCTCCCACCGTGAGCGGTGTTTACACTCGCGAGCAGATGCCCTGCAGCCTGGAGGAAGACGACTCCTCTCCTCTCCTCTCCTCTCTTCTCTTCTCTTCTCTTCTCTTCTCTTCTCTTCTCGCTCGCTCCGATGTGGTGCACACATAATGCTTAGCCTAGATTCTGAGGCAGACGGATTGGAATCGCCGCGTGATTAACGGCCTGTTTTATTAATTTACATGTCGGATCAAGTGCTCCGCAAGTGTGCGGTTGAAGGAGGAGGCTCAGCGGCGTGTCGCTCACACGGTGACCTCACCTTGCCTAAAGGGTGAAGGTTCGCGGCTGGAAATAGTCAGCTCAGTACGAGTGAGGGTGGTGTCCTTAAATAGCTGCATGCCTCTCTTTAAAGGTAGGTCAGTGTGCTAAATGTGTGTTAAACATATGCACTTTTTTTTTTATCCTATTTTTAAAAAGGATGAGAGCAAGGTCGAGCGCAGGCAGCCGTTTAAACGTCGAGGGCTGTGTTTGGACAGGTGTTAAAGCGAGGTGAATGCGTTTAAGCGGTTGTTTACACACACGTATATTCTCTTGGTAAATCATCGACTGTGTGGCTGTGTCTTTAAAGGAATACTTCACCCATTTAGATTTGTATTACTAGGTTACTTGGTACTTACTACAGTGATACTTGGTCCTGTTAGCATAACTGCTAGCAAAGATAGCGGACACTGTTTACATTCTGGGAACGAGGTCCCGCCCCCCCCTACGAGTGGGTAACGCTAATTCTGCACGTTTTGGACCCACTCCGTAGGGGGGCGGGACCTCGTTCCCAGAATGTAAACAGTGTCTGCCATCTTTGCTAATAGTTATGCTAACGTAGCTAACAGATATTTCTCAACTCGGGGCCAACATTTTTAAAAAAAAAATACTACGCCTATTCTAGTAACACAAAGCTAAATGCTAAAGTGAAGTTTATGATACCAGTTGCAGTTCGTCCGCGGTGGTTTTTTCAATTAAATGTTTCCATGCACATTTCGTCATGTTTTGCATTTCTGTTGCCATGGCACACGTCTGATCTATGCCATCTCTTTCTGTACCGCTAATAAAATAAAAAGGCAACATTTCCCCTACACAAAGGCCGGGGTAAATAGTTGACAGGCCTAGAAGTGAGAGCTTTGGATCGACATAATCTCCTTTAATTTGGGAGGATTAGTAACCTACATTCTGTCCTCTCATCCCGTCGAGGCCCGGCCTTTTATGGAAGGACGCTGTTCCCTTTGTTGCCTCTTTGGCTCTTTATTTGGACGTCATTTGGTCGTCCTTGTTTACTGTTCTGCACGTCTCCAAGACTTAGCAGCGCTTGTAAATCTGCGCTTTTGAGGTTTTTCGCTAAATGCCCGCACATGTTCAAACGCACAAATTTATTATTCTTACAAAATATGAACTACATGAGTGGGAAAAAAACGCTGAAAACAAAACATTTCTTCAAAGTGTGGGATTTGTGGCACGATCAGCGGTCGTCTTTCATTTGTGTGTGTGTGTGTGTGTGTTCATCTGCTGTTATATAAGACTGTACACACACACACACACACACACACATTTCCTCACTATACAAACCCATTCCGCGATGATAAATGTCTGTCACCTACCGTTGTCCTCCATTGATCTGGTAAACAGAGGGCTCCATCGATCGCGGTCACCTCCAGATTAAAATCAGAAAGATGCACAGTCCGAGGTCTTCTTCACGCCGCGGGGACACGAGAGACGGATGCGGCGCTGTAAAAACATTTCTGCAAACTAATCTGACGAGACGCCACTGACACTTGCCGTCTCCTCCACCGCTCCCACTGCACATCCTCGGCTAATACGTCTTTGTTTTATATCCGTCTCGAGTGTTTATGGTGTTTTACTGAGGGCCGGCGGAGGGAGAGAAGGAAAGAAGAGGCCGGAGCCGTTGGAGCGGTTTGGTTTTGCATAAATCACCGTGTTTGATGATGAACGACTCGTGAGTGAACGCGCCACACCGCTCAGTAATTGCATGCAGAGGATTCGCCACAGCACAGGAGTGAAATGATTTATTATTATTAGTGTAGTTCCTAATGTGTTTTCAGAGTTTGTACTAATTTTTATTGATGTTCTCGTTTCATATCCACTGAGAGAGAGAAAAAACTTACACTGAACCCATCTGTGTGTGTCTCTGCAGTGATTTAACTCTTTATTCAAGTGACCCAAAATGTGTCCCTTTTTGAGTCGAATAACTCCCAATATTGTCGACAAAATGATCCTCAACTGCAGGATTTCTTGAGGGAAATAATTGCTGTGTTTTTGAGAGCTGCTGCAGCGCTGGCAGTAACAGAGAGACACAGTAGATGGGAGGGAGTGAGGCCAGAGAACAGAGGCGGGGAAACAAAAAACAAAAGAGGAGATAATGTGCCAAACTGGCGGCGGTTATGGTTTCTGAGCGGTGGAGCGGCACATTCACCAGTTTGCTGCCTAAGAAAATATTGATTATGACATTTCATATTCATCCGTGCAAGGATATGCACAGAATATCTTGAAGTACACTTTGCAAATACATCAGATCCGACAGAATCAATATGGCAGCAAATGCTGGGACGGTAGTCTTGAGATACGGTGGCAGCAGAGGTCAGAAATGTCCATTACTCCTGCTTTTAAAGGTTAATTATGCAGTTGTTGTCGTTGTGTAGGATATTGTCATAATCCAAAACAACATGATACTGTATATAACAATATACTGGAAATACTTTTTTGTGGCGTGTTTAAGCCTCCGACCACTAGCTAGCAGCATGCCTTCGACCATTTGACTCCACCTTTCAATTCCTGCTAGCCATTCTTACTTTATTATAATTTTTTCCTCAAAATAGACAATTTAAGAGGGGAAAAATTGCATTAGAGCATCCAACTATCACATACTACACAGCATCCTTCGTTTCTGCTTATTGTCGCTGAGATTTCTGTTTTGCATGATTATACACCGAGCCAGTCGCAGAAGTGTCCGTGTACGGCGGGGGGGGAAGTGACCTTGAGGAGCGGCAAGACTGATGACTCTGTCCTTCTCCCATTTACGTCTAATCTCTCTTCTGATTTGGAGTGAATTCGTGTTGCGCTGCACGTCGTCCGGCGGCTCCTCGTTCCCCTCCAAGAGTCCTGTTAAAGACTAACCACTGATCAAGCACCGAGGACCTTCCCAGGTCAGCCCGGGAGTGCCCTCTTGACCTTTGTCTGTTTAGCTCCAAATTATGATGCATTAAAGCACAAAGAAGCGACTAATGGCGTCGCATGTATTAGACATCTGTGCTGCTCCCTGATCAAAGGGCCATTTACAACGCGCGCCGTAAATACGCTCGCAGGAAGTAGTGGTGAGTAAAAAAAGGTCGGGGATCAAGGCGAGCGTGTGAAGTGGACCTGTGGCTAATTATTGGCCTGAGAGCAGCAGCTGTAAGACTTAAGAGGACTAAGTCTTTAATATCCTGTTTGTAAATGTTCCTCAGTATCAGAGCGTGAGCATTCCTGCCAGACTGAAACGGAGGCTTCCACTTTGATGATGATGATGATGATGATTGGGCATGTCCTCCGCTCTTCAGGAGGAGATGCTAATCTGTCATGCAGGTGCCTCAAGTCAGGATGCCAACGCTCGCGATTGCGGCGTTTCTTTGTGATAGTCGACCGGCAGGCAGGCAGACGGCAGGAGCGGCGAGCGGCGTCTGCGTTCCGTTGAGTTCGCGGCTCCATTCCTGTGGCGTCAGAAATTACACAGTGGGATCCTGAAACGACAGAATCCACTGTTTGGACTCGACGCGGCCGCAGAGTTTAGCTCAAAAACCCCTCAATTTGCTTCGACTTAAATGAGACATTGAGAAGTCACCAGACATTCCTGAAGTGAGTGAGCAATCACTCGGCATTGTCGGCGCACGGAGGAGACGATAGAGCAAACGCAATCAAAGAACTGGCAAACTTTGAAGTTGGAGCGAAGGTGACCGCAGAGTGAAGTTTTTAAGAGGTTTTTTTTAAGGTGGAATGTGAGGTTTCTGCTCCGAGCAGAGGTGTTGTGTAACTGCTGGGAGTTTTATGGTGATTTCTCTTATGTCCCTCTTGGGTTAAATTGGACAATACCAAAGCACTTTAAGTGCAACTCTAACCAGAGCATGAAAACTTGCACAGAATCCGAAGTTTTCCTCGCGGGGTTTTTGCTCGATGATTGAATAAATACAGCCTCCTCTTCCTGTGCTTGTCTTCACCCACATCCACTACCGTTCTTAAACTGCCGTGAACTTTAAACTGCGCTCATGTTTTGACGTAAATGCTTCACTCTTTTGGCAGAAGAAATGTTTCTCCTTTTTCATACCCAGGATTTTTCAGAATAGGGCGTAATATATCGCTATTAAAGTCTCAAATTTATCGTTATTGATCACAATGCACAGTTCTTTCAGTCTCTGGAAAAGGTCAAAGATGTATAAAATAAAGGCATCCGAGGCCCTTAGATTAAAAAAATGCTGGATTAATGTGTGGATATCTTTCAAATTCAGCCGGTTTCAATTGGACAGTCGTCGCCAGGGCACACAGGAAACCTTTAATCCTCTAACACCTTTTTTTAAGTTAAGTGCTTTTGCACATTTTTTTTTTTGCATGTTTAATTTGAAATTTGAACAGCATAAAACATATTTACAACAACATTTGAGTCTCTCAATGTTGCAAAAACAGGCCAAAAGAATGTAAACTTACTGTATGTGCCGTCACGTTGGCTTTGACGTGCATCTTCTCAGCGTTCAATGTGTCGTCAGCGATTTGCTCGTTTTTAACGGGTTAAATACTTGATTTATTTGACCAATTCTTCGACAATGGAATAAGAAACAAATCAAATCACCTCACTCTGGATGACATTCATAGAGTTTCTGCACCGTGTGATGTCCTGAAAACTCTGACATCCTGTGAGAATTTATCATTTTAAGTATCGCCTTACACACTCAGTAGTTGTGTAACTGTTTTATTACATCTTTCCCACTTGACAGGGAATAAAACAGCCCAGGCAAAGACAGAACAGTATTGTTTAAGTAAGAAAAGCAGACTCTGTCGTCCTTCTTTGTTCCGCCGAAGATTTAATCGCGTGTCACTTTGACAAGTTCCTTTAAGATGGAGGGTAATTATAGTTTGCTCCCTCTGTAAATTACAGTTAACCTCATAAGCAGTGGCCGCCACTTAGACAGCTTTTGTGGAGGTGGATATATGACATTTCCTTTTATGAAGTAATAAACCTTATTAAGAGTTATTAGTCAAGGAGTTCGCTGACTGCAGTTTCAGTGAAGCTATAATTACATTTTTTTTTTCCCTGTCAACAAATAGGGTATTAAATAGTGATCATAATCCAGTGTTCATCATTAAGAATACTCTATTAACAGTGCTAATCCATAGAGTCAAGTCCTGAGTTCTCTCAGAAGAGTATATATATACATACATATATATGTATATATGTATATATATATATATATACATATATATATATATGTATATATATAAATATATACATATAAAAGAAATTCAATCATTCCCCATCTTTTTTTAACTTCTCTTCCTGCTCATGTCTCTGTAGGCCGCGTTTTCCGTCTCGCTGCCTGTCTGTCTCTCGGTGGCATAGGTCTCTCTCCTTTTTCCCCTCTAATTGGCTCGCCTCCCCCCCTCTCTCTCTCTCTCTCTCTCTCTCTCTCTCTCTCTCTTCCCCTGCGAGATAATTGGACACGCAAGCCCAGCCCTCGCATCCCAATCATTGCGGGCCCCCTTCTTTGCATTCCTCACACCTCTCATCCCTCGCCCGCGTCTCTCCATGGACCCCGTCTTTGACCACTGGATCAAAAGGAATTTGCAATCCCTACACTGTCCAAACTCTTTCTGCTGCACCGCTCTCACAATACCAAACATGTCCATATAGCATGGATATTTTCCCTGTATAGTGCATCCAACATCTCATCCTCCACTACCTGGAGCCCCTGGAGACGCAGAGCATGGAGCATCTCCTTCCGCATTACATGAAGAACAAGGTAATTCATTTTGGGGGTAGCCCTTGCTGGAATTATTCATAAGGGTTTGGATATCAAAATATTCCCCCCCTCTGCTCTGGCCCTTAATAATTCATGCTCAGCATTCATCTTCATTGGTACAGGGAGTAGTGGAGTCATTCGTCTCTGTAGGGAGTCTTGGTTTAACTAGTACCAAGCCGTGGTGTTGGCTGTCAGGGTCTGCAGAGGTAGGGCAAAGGGGGAGGGAACCAAAAGAGGGAGGCGTGTGGCTTTGTCATACCCCCATCCTCCCCCTCTTTGGGAAGGAGGCCCGCTCTCCGAGTCGGCGAAAGGCTGAGTTGTTGACCTTTGGGAAAGGACCATTGGCTTCAGATTGAGTGATGGTGTCAGCCGTGAGTGTAAAACACCTCTATTAGGAATGCCTGGCATGCTCGGGTGCTTCTAATTATGAAGAATGCAAAACAACAGTTAGGAGAGACAGGAGAGGTCGCCGCGCCGCGCAGTCAGACTCGCTCACGGGCTATACGCGGGACCCACCGCCACGCGTGACGGCGTCTCTTACCCCACACACACACACACACAAACACACACATGACCCCACAGCTCTGACACATTCCCTCACTCAGTCTTCTATCAGCTACCGTTGTATTCCTTTTCTGCAGTCTGTCAGGACGGCGAGTGTTTTCAGAATCCACTTAAACGTGTCCCCGGAGAACCTAAGAAAGAACGAAAATTGAAAACAAGCCAAGAAACTGGACCCGGAGAAAAAATAGCTGGACACTTGAAACAGCCGATGATACGAGCCATCTGTGCACAATTTGACTTGACTGTGTTGACATCCTTCTAGCCCAAGGTATCACTGTGAGGGGGGGGGGGGGGGAGGGTAACATTATCAGCAGATATGCCCACAGCTACTGGGCAGTGAGCGATGAAGGGAAGGAGTGGACAGGCAGAAGGATGGAGAGACGGAGAGTGACGAGCGTCCCCCAGAGAGGCAGCGATTGAGAGACGGAGGTCAACAGCGGAACGCAGATCTGCTCTTTCTCTTTTACTTTCTCTTTTCTTTTCTTCCCTCCCGGCCACTGTTCCTCCATGCCGTCTGATCGCTGACTGAGAACTGAGAGCTCATTAAAAGAGGAAGACGGACAGTAGAAGTGTGGAGCCAGAAGACAAAGGCCATCACTGTCTTCGTGCCGTCTCTCCCTCTTGAGTGCGTGCCCTTTCGCTGTTGGGGGCTGATGTCTCAGCCACTCGGTTATTTCTGTGTGAATAAAGATCAGGTTACAGGTGAGGGAGATCTTGAGAGATGATTAGGTGTCGTTAAAAAAATGTGTTTGTATATTTCCTCCAGCAATAAAACTTACTGTATTTCCCCCCACGTGCCTGTTCAGAGCAGCCCAACCGGCACATTTGTCATCTCATCGAGTTTTACTGGCAGCGGCAGACATAAAACATCTCTGTTTATTTAGTGGCAGCCGAGCGTTGCCGTCGGTCTCGGAGGGACGTCCTTGTGCCCACACGAGTGACCTTGAGTCCAATGAAGGAGGTTAATCTGAAGCAGAGGAGACAGAGGAACGCAGGAAGTAACAGGGGATTAAAGGGAATAGGGGTTGTAAATGATTTTAAAGAGGATGTCACTGGCAGCCAAGATAAAATGATCTCCTCTCAATTTGTCTGGAATGTCTGGTTAAAAAAAAAAAAAGAAGAAGCTATTGTTGGATTTTTTTGTTGTTTCACCTGTTTTCTGTCACCTGTCTGAGCAAGTAAGTAAGTGCAGGGCCGATTTTGATGATATTTTCAGAGGATGTCGATGGAAGAAAAGGAAAAAATGTATAAAATGTTAGATTCAGGAAGTTTTCAAGAATCAAATTGTACCTCAACACACAATGTCTCTGAAGGTTCCCAGGCATCCAGGTCATCGTCATCTTCAGTAATTAGCTGTAAGCAACTGGTCCAAGTCCAATGACCTCAGTCAAATCCATCCATCCATCCATCCATTTTTAGCCTCTTTATGCTACTCATGCAGGTTGCAGGGGGCGCTGTGCCAATCTCAGCTGACATAGGGCGATAGGCTGGGGTTTGCCAGTCCATCACGGGGCTACATAGAGACAAACAACCACCTATGGTCAATTTAGAGCGTCCAATTTACCTCATCCTCATATCGCATGTTTTTGGACCGTGGGACGAAAACCCACGCACATGCAAACATGTAAATCCCATGCAGAAAGGCCCTTTCCGGGTCGCCAATCCGGGTCTTCTTGCTGCAAAGGCAAGAGTCCATTTGCCTGTCGAGCCAACTCCCGAAGACGTAGCACAAAACCTTTTCAGTCAAGCCATGGACGCTTGCTTGAGGTTAGGGGAGAAGATCCTCCGGTCGCCAACCCATCGTTGGGGGAAATACAAACGGGAGAGAACTCCAGGCGAGGAATCACGGCAACTGGAGTGGAATGTTAGATCCGGCGGGCCAATTATGAGCCTGCCGGGAATGTGTCTCTCTGTGGACACAGAGCTCAGGCCTAAGTCTCAGGGTTCAGCGGCGAGTCGGTGACAGGAGAGCGAGGGGAAGAATCGTCACAAACGAGGTCCAGGTGTGTGGGTAATCAAGTGCATGGGGTTTGGTTTTTTGCGAGGCTGCATAGTGAAGGAGACTCAGTCGTAATTGGGCCACCATTTGTGACAGGTAATGGCTTTGTGTGACATCCAAACACACACACATTCCTGCATGAACCCATGGAAATCACAGGCCACTGAACACAATTGAGACAGATAGGTGCGTGGCTTCGCCTCGTGACCCCCCATGCTTCAAGGACTCTTGTAGGCTTGTTCATTCATCATAAGGGCAGGGCTGTATCTCTCACACACACACACACACACAAGCCTCTTTGGCTTTTATTTGGACTAAACTCTAAATGGATTCACATCAGTGAGCCGGGGAAACACGAGTGATCATGGTGCTAATGGATGGTTGGGCGCTCATTTTGTCTCCACTCTTTCCTGCTATCGGATAACCCGTGTTAATTTGATTGGCTGTAAATATTTCAAAGCGCTACTCGGTTACCCTTTTTTCCCCAACAAGAAACCATGGTTACGTCATCTCATCTGTACGACTTCAAAGAGTTTGCATCAAAGCAAACGCGGAATAGTTTTAAAGTCGTTTTGTGGAGTTCAGAAAAATGCTCTTTTCCCTCATACTGTGAGAAACATTCAAATGCCTGTCAGAGCCACATTCACTTGTCTGTTCTGTAATTACAGAGACTCGCTGCCTATATGCTCTAAAGAATACTAAATTAGATTATGAATTTTTATCTTAATTGGTCCCAATTAACCATTGTTCTGATGCGGCGGTTGCTTTAGCAGGAAGAGTGGAGAGAAACTGACATGTTCTGGCATTTACTCACACACACACACACACACACACATACATACACAAAAGAACCTGCGTCTTATAGTCTTTTATTTTCATTTTTTCCCCTCTGCCTTAATGGATCCAATTACTCTTTCAAAGACTGCCAACACTGTGCATTACGGCGAGCCAGTTGTGATGGTAATTCAGTTGTTTTCTAATGGACGTACTCGCAATAATGAACCTGGCGGGCGGGGGGGCGGGGGGGGGGGAGATTTTCCAGACAAATTGCGGCTCACACGGTGAACACAGATTATGCTAATGTGAGGTGCAGAGAGGTTGTCATGTCTGCTAAGGTAGGGGTGCTATTTATACCCCCCTTCATAATGGAGAAGCCCCTCTTGTAATTGTCCCTTGTTTTGTGCATTTAATGGGAAGTGAGGGCTTTGCTCGCAGCACAGTAAATGTGTCACCGTGTATTAAAATGGCGGTTAGAAACGGACATGTTTATGCAAATGTGAGTGACTTTTCGCCAATCTGGACTGTGTATTAGACGCGGTGTGGATCCTGGACGCTGCTTTTTATTCAAGGGCGAGAAACGATGACGGCGCCGCAGATGCCCCGTGGGGAGTTTTCAGCCCCAAAAGTGTCGCAGTTAACGTGAACTGCTGCTGGTCCAGATTTACGATCATCTCTCTGTGGTGTTTGACTGACTCCCCCCCTCCCCCCCCACGCATGCACGCAGGTTCTCGATCTCTAACACTTAACCAGGCAGGAGCCTGAGATCTGGACCACCGGACACAGAGGAGGTCACTGTATCCTCTTTCACCCGGAGAGGATGAATAGATCTGGGGCACACACACACGTACACTCTCCCCAGACTGCCTCGGGCACTGTGGTCCAGAGAAAAGAGGGAGGGAGAATCAGAAAGAATGACTGAAGTGCATTCCTGAAAGGAGCAGAGATGGGATTGAATGACGGGGGAGGACGGGGGGGGCCACTGGTGACACTGGCAGCCAGTGGGATCGAGTGTTCCCTCTGAAACCCCCGGCTCAAAACAACAATGACTCTGGCATCTGTCTGGAAGGGGGGGGGGGGAAACAGAGACTGGGATCCTGTTCTGTGAAGTGCTGATGCCTTTAATGTAACCCGGCTCCGGGTTTCTCACTGGACACTTCATGACTCTCGCTGTTAAAAAAACAAAAAACGTAACACGAATCAAACTCAATCACTGCGTCAATTAAAGCGGCACACTCGCCGGCTTTGAAGCCCCACCCCTGCTTGTCGTACTTGAGGAACACAGTGGCGCATAGCTGAGGTTAGTGAGCCGGGATGACTCGTCTCATCCTCGGGGCCAAATCCTACATCAGATAAGGATCAGCATTCTTCGACTTGTACAGATGTAGGTCATGTAGCCACAATGGAGCGAGTACAGTTTGAGTCTTGCCTCGTTTGTTTTATTACTCATCATCGTGTACTCTCTTTTTCTCGTGGATCAAAGTGAGTATCGTGCTCTCGTTTGTTTTTGTTTCCGCGGAACGTCGATAAAATCAAATCGATGTGTCTCTGCGGGGCGCACAAAACTTTAGTGAGTTTGTTTTACAAGTGAAGGCCGTGAACGGTGCCGATCAGCTCACAAGAACGCTGACGGAGCATATCAGCTGCTACACGACTCTATCTGTGTTTTGAATCTCGTGCTGCCACGGCAACGGTTCCCTCGCCGCGAACAGGAAGTGGTTCGTCTTACGTCAAGACTCGGTGCGAGTCAAAGGAGAGGCTTGCAACCATTTGGAATGCGGCCTAAAACGACAACAAACACAAATAAAGAGTTTTTAGAAATTAATACGACTGCTGGGAATAAAAAAAAACTAACTGTGGAGTGGAGTTAAGTGGAGATGATACATGATGTAGAGGCACCAGTGTTTTTAGTCACTCAAAATGATTGTATTTTCTATGTTTTGGGTTTTCTTGTATGTGATTCTGTCCATGGGCGGGGCTTAGGGAGCTGCCTAAGATTGGCTGATTGGCTACTACACTCAGTAGCCAATCAGCCAATCTTAGGAAGAATAGACACTCGGGCTTGGAGTCACTGCCCCCCCAGTCACCCCCAAGTTGCCGACATCCGACAAGCTACTTATTTATAATTGTAAATGTAATAATTGTAATAATTAAGATAATTGTAAGTATCTCAGATTATCGTTGAGGGATTACAAACGGGTTCCAGACGAGTCAAAGTAAGAACATTTCCAAACATTGCAAACCAAAAGTGTACTTTCAAACGCTTAAAATACAATAATTATTTTTGTTTGCTCAATTCCAAAAGTGTTTTGTGATGATATTGACACAAATCTTAATTCCACAGACTAGCAAGTCTGGATTTATGCCCATTATGAAATGTAAGACATACATATGAGACACTGTTTGTGTATTAGAGTCATATTCTTCATTATCTTGTTGAATATTGAACTGAAGCATGAGCTAAAAAGTCAAATTGCAACTACACACTTTACCGAAATTGTTCAGCCTTAGTAGAATGTGTTCAAATCAGCACACACACACACACACACACAGTGATGCACACGCGCTGTGCAAGTGTACCAACATCCTATCGGAAAGAAATCAGGGGGAGATTGGAGGTCAGGTCTCTGGGAAACTCTCTCAATGAGACTTTATGGTGGGAACGGCCTGTGACAGAGATTTCCATCAGCCACATCCACAGTGTGATGGCAAAGCACAGAAAAGTCAGGTGGTCTGCACCCGGGGCCCCCGCCACACCCTGCAGATACAGTCTAGTATCACACTTCCCCTGCTGATTGCTGCCGTTTGTTGGTGGCTCCCTCTGAAGTGGGCCGGACAATATTCCCCCAGTGTCAGAGACAGGAAGAGGCTAAATGCGCGTCAATTAGCGTTGATTTCGGGTCAATTAGCCGCTTTATTCTCCTGCATATTATCTGTGGGAAAAGGGAAGTCGTGGAAGGGCTTGTCAGGGACTGTGTGTGGAGCTCCGAAACAACGTGCTTCCATCACAAACACTCACATAAATAAATAAACGAATAAGGAGACTGAAATCTGCTTGTCTTGTACACGTCCCGCGATAAAAGCGAAGCGTGCCACTTCTATTTTGAAACGGTACATTTTTCATTCCGTTCAGTATCGAGATTGCGCCTTGGTTTGCGAGGTATTTCTGGCACTGAAGGGAGGTTGACGTGGGGGGGGGGATGGGAACGCACGGGCTTTGCTGAAAGGGAAATTGAAAAGAAACAGAATAGCAGGAGTCGGATTTCATGAAATAATAGCTGTGGCAGCAACACACAAACCAAGAATGATTTTTTCTGTTTGGCTCGGGGAGAGAAAAACAGGCAGGAGAAGACAAATGTATCGGGGGCCATAACAAATGTGCTATTGTGAAGGCAATTTAACTCATACACTGTGTAGTTGGGAGCAAATATTTCCGCTGGGAAATTATTATTCGGAGCTGGAGGTTGGCCTGTTAGAGAGAGAGAGAGCAGAAATCTGACTTAAATTTCTTTGACGACAGTGCACCACGCCGCCGGACTGTTCCCTCAGTTCCCCGTTCTCCCAGGATTTTCAAAGGGGGGGGGGGGGGGAATCATTTTCATTCTCTCTCTCTTTGTCAAAGCGAGAGTTCAAACCAAGCGTGGCATCCTGGATCAGGTCCATGTGTCTGTGGCCTCTGTGTTTCATTGTGACCTGCCAAAGATTTCGGTGCCAGGGGGAGGAACCAACGACAAACCGGCTCTGCCGCCTCTGTGCCGGGGCCTTCAGGCCTGCAGGCCACAGGTCAAAGGACGACGAGCCGGAGCTGTCGTCTCCGCTATGCTTCCTCGACTTAACGCATATACAGTACATGCCAGGGTGGTCAGGCGCTCTCACGTCACATCAGCACAGCGAGCGAGTGCTCTTCTCCGTGTGGACTGGAGTGGGGGGGAGTTTATTGTGTTGTTCTATGCATTAGTCCCAAGCTCATTATGGGCTCCTGCGGGGCCGTGGGTGTGGACGAGGACGCGCGCATGAAGCAGTGTCAGGGGGCGGCTTTTTGAGGGCCTCTCCAGCCCCGCGCACCGCTCTTGTATCTCGCGTGGAGTGCTCGAGGATTGCTCTTACTGCCGCCATTTCAGGAGAATCGCAGGCAGCCTTTACCTCGCCCATGCTTAAACAACGGTGATTCCTCTCAAAGCTCATCATGTTGGAGGACGTGAGTGTCGGCGGTGTTTTCTTAGTGGCGCTCTCCACGTTCCGCGCGCTCTATGAAGGGCCTGATGGAAATGAGCGCACGGCACTGTAGTGGGCAAATGGCTGTCAAGCTTCGTCTGTTTGCTAAAAGTATTTTTCATTTTCTTTCTCATTAGTGGAGTTATTACAGAGAGCAGGAAATGAAGTTTTCATGGCTTGTGTTTCTCTGGACTGGCACACGACCATCGTGTGATTGAGAAATGTTAAAGATAAAGGAGAAATCAGCTCAGGTCGCATCCGAATTCAATAACATATCTTTACATATGATCACAATGACATGAGATTTGGAAAATGTAAACTAGAACTTGAATTTGTCACTTCTAAAGGTGCATGGTTTCATCCTTTCCTCATCCTGCCCTTCCAGTTAGCATCAAAACTCAAAACAGTTTGTCCATTGTGGTCTACGGTAAAAACATGGCGGCCTCTGTAGAGCTGAAGTAGAGCTGAAAAGCAACAATTCTGTTGTATAGTTATTTAATCTTCAGTTTCTGCCAATTTTTAAATGATTTCACCCACATTTTAAGAGTCAACGTGAACTTGTTTGAGTGTCGGTTCCATCTCGTGTTTTATCCTCTTCCTAATTCAAATGAAATGTGTGTTTAGGGCCAAATTTGGACACGGATCCGCCTTCACATTTAGGTCCTGACATTATTTCTCACTCGCGTGGCTTTTACAGTGTAAACCGACCATCACTGACAACCAGCTCTGACCACTAAGAAAGAGCTCAGCACGTAGCTGCGGAGTCCAAATAGCCTTTTTTTTTTTTTTTTTTTTTTTGTTAGACCAGACATCTGCACACTTTGTGTGTGTGGTGATGCATTCCGGTCGTTGCCGTAAATTGGAATTGCCGCATTCCAGTATATTTGGAAATTCCAACGGGAACGCCCCCCTCGTGTCGGGAGTTCTGACCCAGAAAGTCCGAGATCACGTCAATGCTTAAAAAAAAACCACTCTGTGGACGTTTGAGTGTGAGCTTTCCAGAGAGTTGGAGGATGTGAAAACACACCCAAAAGTACAGTATGAATCAGATTATAAACGTTAGATACCTACAATCATTTTGTCGGAGGTCGACGGGGAACGAGTTTGAAAATATTGACACAAATCCAATTCCATAAAAGAACGTCCTTTAAACGTTCCACAGCTGGAACTTTTAACTCCATGAATCTGCAGTAATAGCTGATTTTGTGCATAGGGAGGAGGAGGAGGAGGAGGAGGAGGATGGAGACAAAGCAGGGCATACTGTAAAATGTATGTATGTGTGTGAGATGTTGGGAGGAGGGAAAAAAAAAAAAAAAAAAGCACAAACCCAGAGAGATCATTACTCATCACAACCCAGAAATGTACAGCATGGCCTTGTCTCTCACTACTGAGCAAAGATGCATTTCTTTGACGGGTTCATTTCCCCCCCAGTGACTGTGAGAGCGTGGGATTCACAGTGATGTACAGCGGGAGCGACGTTATTGTGTTGACGCCGTAACGTGGTGTAAAATAGACGGTGACAGACAGAGGGACGGACACAGAACTGTGAGGACAGCACTGCCGGCCTGTTTTTTTTTTAGCCACGCGATGACAGAGCTGATGCTGGAAGAACAGCGCCTGGCAAGCTTCGCGTGTCTCCGTCGACCCGTCATGGTTTCCACTCACTTGACTTTGTTGTTGCCTCGTCAAGAGGTAAGATGTCCACTTCAGCGCCTGTCAATCAGGGTTTTTAAACTCTGTTCCCCTCGTGCCACAAATCACACTGGGTGGCAATGAGAGCGAGAGAGAAATGTGATAGTATAGTGAGGAAAAAACTAAAGAGAGCAGTGGTAAAAGATAAAAAGGAAAAAAGTAGAGAGGCCTGTGAGACAGGAATGGAAGCAGCGAGATGCAGATAAAAAAAAATTCCTTTTGCCATCAGTTGGGTCTCTGAATTATTCATAGATTCTTCATAATCGAAAAAACCCACTGCCTTTTATGATGTCATATTTCACAGCTACTTTATGGTTAGGAGTTCTTTCAGACGGCAGCACACAACACCAAAAAGTCAGGATTCTCCTCATCCTGGTTATAGACCAGGGATCAGCAAGTAAATGTGGCCGAGGGCCAATGTTTTTGTATGCAATTGAATATTTGGGCCAAAACATGGTATCATCTTTAGATAAAGTGTCTTAAAATGTCTTCAGTCAGAAACTAAAACCTACATTTGCTGCCTTAAACTAACAATAATGTGGAAGTTGTGTGTGTGTGTGTGTGAGACACGTACTCGTACTCTTACTATTTACTGTGCTTCATTTCAATTAAAACAATTACTGCTTCTTCTTTGAACCTAATGATATGATAATAGTTGTTTTTACGGATATTTCCTCCCCAAACCTGGCTGTCACCGTGACAACAGCAGTGTTTGCATTTGTATTTTTCAAACCAAACATTTAGTTGAAGTCAAATGTCAATTCTAGCAACATAATCTATCCAGAATCCAGAATAAAAGCTCTGAATCATTTAGGATCAGATTAGTTAAATCATCCGCCGGGGCCAGATGCTGATGCTGGCGCGGCCAGTTTTGGCCCAGGGGCCACCAGTTGCTGACCACTGTTATAGATTTAACCTTATGGCTAGTTAATGTGGCTCTGGCGTCCCGTCAGGATGCCTCCCTAACGTCTCCCTGGGGAGGTGTTTGGGGCAAGTTCAACCGGATGGAGGCATCAGAGCAGACCTCGGACACACTGGGGAGATTTTATCTCTCAAGGCCTGGGAATGCCTCAGTTTCCCACTGGGAGAGCGAGTTGTGGTGGAGTGTTGACCTCACTGCTGAAAAGTGACCCTACTCGGCACGAAAAGGCAACAACAACGAGTTCACATTATGTTTCCAATATGTCTGGTCATGGCGAGGTGATCATTTCTGCAGCATAGATGTGGTGTTTACAGCTTGGTAGTTTAAAAGTTGTAGAAAACGACTGTATCCGACCGGTTGTTTTTATCGCTGTCGGTATTTTTTGTGCTTAAATCTCAACGAACGCCTCGTCAGACGTGAAATGCCTGGTCAACCAAACACAACGTGTCCTTAAAAGCTCCGGTCGGCACCATCTCAAAGGCCGTCTCTCATCACAAACGCCATGTGGTGAAACCACAGAGTGATGTGTACGATAAAAGAGGACAAGGGGGCGGGGGGGGGGGGGGCTCGCATCAATCGGCCACTTCAAAGAGCAGCAGAATCTATAGGAGCGTTTTTGCTATTGTGCTGTTGTGCAGGTGCGCCTGCCTCCCACAGCCTCTGAAGGTCCCAGAAAAACCACAGATCCTCCACAGAGCGGGGGGGCGGGGGGGGCGCTGAGATGCTATCTCTGCCAGATACAGACAACATGCTGGGGACGCAGACAATAGAAGGCATGTGGACTCAGATGCCTGCTGCAGGGAGAAGGGAGAACGTTTGTAATCAGCGCCGAACTCCGCTTCAGAAGGATGTAGTATCTTGTTCAAGTTAAAACTATGTACGTGCGGCGTTTAGCGTTCAGAGTCCCCCCCCCCCCTCCGACATAATGTGACCCGGCTGTGCCAGTTTTAATCCCACATTCCAATGAGATGCAAATCAGGTGGAATGGAGACTCCAAATGGCCTGCCGAGGGTCTGGCTATCTGTGTAAATGCCACATGATGACACAGCTGTGGAGCATGATACTCGGTAATATTTTTGTGTTTGGTAGATGTTCACCCACGGAGTGCGAGCAACCCGGGGGCCACGCTGGGTCCATGTGCAGTGTGTGCGACAGCTGCGTCACTGATCTGCCGCGTCTCACGCACCTCTGCTGTTCACACGGGGAGTGTTTCCACTGCAGAGCTGCTCTGTTTTACCAAGGTCTGTCATGGAAACAGGCCATAAAATATGCTTTTAAACAACTCTCTACTCAAATAAATGCCAGGACTCATCAGCAAACATCAATTTTGCTTTGAAACATGTGTATGATGCAACAGACGTAGACGTTAAACTTCAGTGAAAGACAATTTTCAACGACCAGAAAACCAGGCCACTCGAATCAGTTCAAACTGTAGAGCATAACTTCAATTAGATTCTAACTATTGCCAAATTAGTTTACACAATGCTGATTAATCCGATCAGCTCCACGAGACCCTCTGTGGTGATTAGATCTCGTGTCACGCGGTGACATTCACCGCACTGCACACAGGAAGTGGTACTTTTTCCTCAAGGCCGATGAAGACGTATCGCTCACGGAAAGTTTCAGAAGCAAATTCTCAAAGTAGCCGCTCATGCAGCAGTTTTTATTTTTATAACGAGATAAATGCCTCTGGTCTCCGCCCCGCTCGTGTGCTGCTGATAGTGTTGCTTGACGGAGCCTATTTTCAATTGAAGGGCACAGAAAACAATTGTTTCTGTTCACAAAGACCAAAACAGTGGCAGAATAAGAACAATCATCGCCAATAAAAATCAAAAATAATCCAAACGTTACTCGGCTTTAATATTTGAGTCTTAATGAAAAGTGAGCTGTATCGTGACTCAGCGCACCTTGCACACATCTACTGCAGCCTCAGCCGTTTCTAACAACTGCTGTTATTACGTAAGTGATCGGCGCAGAGTTGCCAAGATAATTGACTCCATCCTCAATATCGTTCCCTCTGACGTGTTTGGAGTCGCACATGAAAGAGAAGCTCTGTTGCTTATTTTTGTTCTCCTGACAAATGGAACATGACGCGAGTTCTGTTTTCTTTGGCAGATCGTCGTGCACGTGGCACACGAGAATAAAACCGCCAGTCCCTGCAAGCGGCAAAGGCTTGCATCACGACTCGACAAAGAACACAAGATTATGCTCGATTGAACAAAAAGTGGAGGAACACTTATTGAGGTCACTCACGGGGCCTGTGCTCCCAGGCAGGTCTCGCCCGCATCACGTGAAACCCGCTCTACTTTATTTTATTTTTCGCTCCGCGACAAGCTGAACGCCCTCATGTGCGGCTCCAGAGGACGACAAGTCCCGTCACATCCAGGCCCCCGCTTTGCCTTTTTTCCCCTTTGTTGAGCACAATGTAGCTTTTTAGCGGCACATGCTCTTATCGTAGGCTTTGTTGACATACTTCAGCCTTGCAGAAACTAAACACGGATTTATATGATGATTTGCTCCCGGTGGAGGCTGTGGCATCCTTTTTGAAGGGGGGTGGGATTGTCTCCCCATGTGAGGCACGTCAGGCATGTCTTATCTAGGGGAGAGAGCTGGGAAGAGCGGACGGAGAGTTTATCTGTTCACTGAGTCCTGACTTCTCTTTGCCGAGGATGTTTAGTTTGTTGAGATACTGAGGTAGAGGATGGTGGTTGTGGGGGCTGCTTGATCTAATACGCTGCAGTCGCTGCAGTGCTGGACTGTTTGTTTGCCGGCACAGATGAGTGTGTTATGTTTGCTTTCACGCTTGCTTGTTTTATTTTTTTTATACTGCCCCTCCACGGGTGCAGTAAACTGGTTTGGGTCACCAGGTGCTAATGAGATGCACCACTGACCACACGACCCAGCAGCTCTCAACACACTGCTGTGTGTGTGCACGACTGCAAACCTCAGACACACACTTGTCACATAATAGTACTGTATGTAATTTAAAATTGGTTACCATGCCTCACCACAGAGGGGCGCACCAGCCCTTTACCCACTGTCAAGTGTATGGTCTCTCTCGCTGATTAGAGAGACCCCATTAGTGAGTCAGCTGAATGAACATCGGTAAGAAATACAACGTAGAGGTCGAAAACCAATGATTTATCACCTCAAAGCACTGTCTAATAATAATTTCGCTTATTAGGAACGAGTCTTATGTTGGATGAGAGGAGCCGTTTCGCCGTGTGAGCCCTCTGACAGAACGCCGGTAAGCATGGCTGCTACATGCTAAGAGGCTACGCCTCGTTGTTAGCTTGTGAAGTAGTTGTTTTTGTGTGAAATGCCTTTTAATTGGGACATTTTTCTTAAACCAGTCGGAGCTACACGAATGTTTCCTACTGTTTGAACCCACCGGGGTACTCTCTGTTTCATGGTGAACAGTGTAAACCTACTCTGAAAAGATCGCTAGCTAAGTTAGCACGATGCTAACGCTAATCGCGAGTGGCGCTACTGCTACGATAGCGCAGATATTCACTGTGTTGACAGTGTGGCTAAGTAAGCTAACCTGCCACTACTGTACTTAAATGAGCAAGAGAGATAGAGACAGCATATCATGCATATTTGTGTTGATACGATACCAGGTTGTGATAGTTATTATTTTTTACATGTGATGTACATGTGTTTTATTGCACTGAAGCTGTTTAAATATTAATTTACGGTTTAAAAAGGTAAACAAATGTAATATATAATATAATAAAATATAATGTAAGTGTATACAGGCTCATTTACAATGGGTTAACCCTGTATATCCAGCATCCGGATATATGTGGAAGATATTGAGTGAAAAGTGCAAGTTGAATGATGTCATGTGATTAATGGTAACGGTTATGTTTTCTGCACTCTATGTATAGATTGGTTTATTTGCTGGATTATAGATTGATTCAGATTCTGAACCTGTGTAGGTTCAGTGGCAAGCCAGGAAGGACGATCGATTGGACGGAACGGTGCACGGTGTTGCCAGATAAGAAAATAATACACAAAAATCTACCTGGGTAGTGATAAATTTTTCATATACTGCAATAATTATTTGTGTGTGACAATAAATTGTCAAAGTTCAACTTTATGTCCTTTATTAGAATATTTTCAGGATCCAACTCTATGAACCTAGGAAGAGTGTAAGTGTCAGTAGTGTATTTCTTCCAGTCACGACAGGCCAAGGTTGTCCTTTTAAGGAGGTTGCATCATGGGTAGTGAGGTGAGGACTCCTGGGACATGAAGTGCTTAAGTTGTTGCTCCAGTGTTGTTAGCAGCAGCCTCAGAGATAGGAAAGTGCAAACACGTGTGCATCAAGTCACTCATCCACGTTTATCAGTAGCAGGAAAAGTGATGTTCTCCTCTGTTAACAATAAAAACTCTGTTCTGCACAGTGTTTATTGTTCCGACTGACAGCTACTTCCTATTCGTTTTAGGATTGATTTTTTGGCACCATCTTACCTCTGGGAACTACTACTTCTTCACGTCCCATCTCAAGCTTTTAAGGTTTAATAACAGGCTGCTTTTGCAGGAGATCAGGTCCTTTTCAGTCGCTGCCCCCAAACTTTGAAACCATTTAACCATGGAAATTAAATCTGCCCCCAACGTGTGTTTATTACGGTAATATCGCTCATGCTGTTTCAGGAAGCCGGAGAATCAGCGTCTTTGTCACCATAGAGGAAAGAGTTGGAAAAACTGCCTGTACATACAGTAGTTTCCATGTTTGTTTTTTTTAACAAATGTTATTTTAAATATGTTTTATACTGTTCACATTTCAAATTTAACACACAAAACAAAATCATCTGGTGTTTGTGTACAACTAAACATTTTGTTTTTCTTCATTTTAAATTGTTAAAACATTATTTTGACTGGCAGTAAATAACTGCAAGATATTGAACGTTATTCTGGAAAAATAGGCAAAAGCACTTACTCATAGGACATTTTATGGTTAAAATAAGCAAAAAAGTCTTCTTCTTGGCTTTCACTTCAGGATAAGAACCTGGACACTTCTATCTAGATTTTACCATTGTCCTACTTTATTATGTTACTATTTTCCTGTTTAACTTTTACGTTTTATACCTGTTATGTTGCTGTGCCTCTTACTCCGTAAAGCACCTTGGTGGTTTTGAAATGTGCCCTAGAGATAAAATTGACTTGACTTGACTGCCATGTAAGCACAGCACACTCACTACAGTTCGCATTCAACTTGTTTAATTCTGCTGAACTGCTGCCATACTTTTGGGAAATCTTTCCCTTGCTTTGATGTGACATCAATTACACATCAGTTTGTCTTCATTAAGCTAAAGCAGTTGTGGCAGACACACGCGTGACGCGATGTTGCTCTCGGCATTTCCTGTAACGCAGTGTTACTAATTAACATTTACATGGTTTTCATTTATAATAGCAAGGAATTAACAAGAAAAGAAATTTGGCATCAATGAGGTTTCATCATCAAAACCTTCACTCATGTCGACTAATTGTATCGTCTTGTTTGCTCCGTATTCAACTTTGATGACTTTAGATAATCGAGAATGCCTCTTTCATCCCTGCCTTTCCTTCCTCTTTTGGCAGAAAAACTCATATCTTCCGCCACCCGACTCCCCCAGTGCCTTTTCTGTCTCTCCGACCTGTATTTCGTTATCCTCCATTTCTTAAATCGCCCCCCCTCCACCAGATGGGCTCCCTTCTTTCCTGTCAGAGTGTTCTCTCTACGATGCACAGGGGCTTTGAGATGACCACATGTGCCTTAGGATGTTGGAAATGGCATCCATGTTGAGTAGTTCTTTTTTCTATGAAGGGGTGAACTAGAGGTTGTTGCTTCAGGTGGTCGTCCCTGTAGACACCTGCTTAGTAAAACAGTGCAGGAGAGCGGGATAAGGGAATAGATAAGACCTAAGGGTCAGCGATTTATTGAGAAAAAGAAAATAAGTATTTGTTTTCCTTGTCCAAATAAAAATAACTTTCCTACTGAAACTTTTACACACACTTAGTGAAAATAAAAGAGAAAGTGGAACCTGCAAGATAAGTTGTTCTTATTAAAAGTAAATTGAAATATGCCAAGGGCTTATCTTTGATAGGTTTTATTAGCGTCCTTACTGGGGCCTCTCTTCTTCCCAAGAGGATTAACTGCCAGAGGAAGCTTCTTCAATGTGATTAGGTGATCATATATTAATTTTTCAGACGTCGACTGTTTTGAGGAGCCGTCACCGGCTGTATTACAGCCTGCTGGGGATGGGATTGGAGAAGACATGAGGGCCAAAATTTAATATTCTCTTTTTAGTGTCACCAAGTAAAGCCCACACTTGTTACGTTATCGCTTAGTAATTTTTTTTAATCAGGTCATTGCCTCATAACCGTGTCAAACCCCTGACGATCGATATCTTAATGGACAGTATGGGATGCTAATGTGATGTCAATGTCAAGTAAATCATGGTAAAAGTAAAATAGTAAAGTTGTAAAAAAAACGGATGGAGTAAAAGTAGTAAAATCTCCAGGTATGTGCAGGTAAAGCTCATCTCAAAGGGAGAAGAGATTAGTCTTTAAAGGCAAATTAAAATGTTCAATATTGGGGGAAGATTTAAAGAGTATATTTGAAGGAGGAAGTTTTTTGACCTCAGGAAATGGAAATTCACTCCTAAAATGAACCAGGTGTCAGTTAATGTGATGTAACGCAAACTGACAGTAGACAAGCATCATAAAACGATGGTACTCCTGGAAGAGACCTGATTTTTTTGTTAGTTTTTCATCAAACAGGATTTTACTGACAGGGAAGTTGGATTAAAAACAAATGATGGGAGAAGTTTCCTCCTGCAGTTTTTTGGACAAAGATGAGATAAAAAAGATGGAGGACACAGATTCTGAATGGACAGGCCGTGCAGGCCGAGTCAGATACACAGTTGAGAAGCCCCAAATCACCACATAAAATATGTTTAGATAAAATCCATCTCCACACTCCACTCAATTCATCAGTCGCAGGCTGCCAAGCCTCACTTTAGGGAGTCTACAGAAAAAGGCGAGCTGCACCTCAGAGGAGGAAAAGATATTTTCTCCCACTTCTATAAATCTTGCACATATTTTAGAGTCCTCTGTGAGCAGAGTTGGTGCAGTAGCCTTAAATTTCCCCTTGCTGCAGGACTTGGCTTTATACCCTTGGGAAGGGGATCATAAATCACCTCACCAGGATGTTTCAGCCATGTTAACAGTAGCAAAGTATCCCGTTAAACAAAAGAAGGGGGGAAAACTTTTCTTTGTCTGTGCTCCATCTAATGAGAATGTAAAAGACGGAAAAATCCAGGGGCTTAACAACGCTCTTGAAACCTTACACATTGTCAATTTCACAGGGATCAGTGTAATTTCTGGCACACGAACAAAACCTTCTCATTGGCACCAGCCGCGCACTCAATATTGTGTGTTGGACAAGTTGACAAGTGTAGCAGAGAGCTGTAGCACCAAAGTGTTTGGCAGCGATCACATATAGGCATTCGCGCTCTCATCGAAGACAAGTGCTAGAGATAAAATTTCAACTCTCCATTTCGTCCTGGCACAACTGTCTCTGACGGCGTTTTCCCCCTCGCTCCGTTCCTTGGTATCCCGCCCCACACACACACACACGATGTAACAGATCCTCTCTCAGATAGGGAGACGGCCATCTTTTCATCTCCCCTGGTCCAGCTGGGAGAGTTTAGGGTCCATGTGGAAACCATTGAAACGGGGACAGAAACTGATCAGAGAAAGATGTGGCCCTCAAGAGATGCAGCACATGTTTGGATCGCGGTGCTCTTATTTGTTTGCCTCACAATCTCTGATGAACCCACCCCCCGGACGCACACACCTCCACTTTTCTAGGACTTTTTCCCCTCCTCGTTGTAACTCTTCCTCCTTCCTTTCCTTTCTCCCTGTTTCCCCCATGCCTGGTAAAGCGATTGCAGAGGGATCAGCATGGTGGAAATGAAAGTGGCCATGACGAAAGTCTGAGGGATCTGCTGTAACATTACATCGGATCGCTGTGTATTTTCCCTTCCTTTTTTCTCCCTCTGTGCCTGCCTGTTTCCCTTTACGCAGCCGCTATCATATTACCCCTCTGCAGTCACCTCCGCAACAGCCGCTGATGTCATCCGAGTGTACAGTCTCCACAACAGTCACAAGCTACCTTCTCCTTAATGTCTATCAAATTAGACTCTCGTTGGAGACCAAGTGTGTAAAAGGCTAAGATTTCAACTTCACTAATTGTAGATAAAAGCGAGCGTTCTGGCCCCCTTTTCTCTCTGCTTTGAATTACTTTTGTTTGACATTATGCTGCGGAGACAACCGTGCACCACTCGTCCGCTGGATCTCGTTAAACACGCATTAATAAGATGTAGCCCAAACATACTGGGAGAGTCAGTAGGAGGAATTTAAAACACAAATAAACACACCTGTCTGTACACGAGTACAGTCAAACAAACAATGGACTACAGTGGCGTCCAGTGCTGGAGCAATGGAAGCTGTGCATTAATCACCAGGAAGTAGATATGGGTTTCAATAACCAGTAATGCATTGGTACTGGTCTCTTATTGGTCGATACGGAAGTGTATGGAGAAATGATACTGCTATTGATATTTGGTTTTAAGTTTTAAGTTTACTTCAGACAGCGTTTTCTGCCTCCTAATGGACAACCAAAAGTTAGGTCTTGCTGTGCTAAATTTAGCTATGTGTAAGGGAGTTTGCGTGTTTTCTCCGGGTTCTCCGGTTTCCTCCCATAGTACAGAAACATGCAGATTTGGGGATTAGACAAATTGGATATGCGCCCCCCCGTGCCCCCCGTAAAATGTGTCAAACACAACACCCTTACAAACACAACGCCCTAAATTTGAGGTAGCACAGATTGTTTGGCTGTCCTTACTACTGCTAGCTTGGCGCAGCCTCTAAGCTACGATGCTAATAGAAACTCTAGATGACACTGCATCTACTAAAATCCTGCTGATGTCATATCACTGTTGCAAAGTTTAATGTACTTAAAGATATATATATATAGCCCTTCACCACCTCTGGTGATGAGGTTAGAATTACACGCTTACTCACAGCTCTATCACACGTCTACATTCAAGCGTCCGCAAATAAGGGTATTGATAAGTATCTTTATCTGTTTCAGTAGCTCTAAAATCTTTCACGATAAAAAACCTCGCCTGGGAAGTCCAGCTGAGCAAAGCAAGCGGGATCTGTGTAATGTTTGCGATTTCCATTATCTCTGACATGAAGCAAAACCAGACCCTCAGTCAAAGTGAACAGGCTCTTCTCCAGTTCCACACCGGGATCTCATTTCCCCTGCCCCTGGCCATGGCTGTGCAGCACCTCCGCAGAATAACACTCCATCAGTCACTCCTGTTTGTCGTTAATACGTCTTTTGTTTTTGGAAGATGGATCTGGAAAGATTTGTGGTGCATGCTGCTATCTGGTCCAAAGATCTTGGGCTAATAGAGACGTGAAAGAGATCTGCAGCAGATATTTGCGTTCTGAAATGCTCAGATGGGGGGTAAGCGATGTAGGTCAAATGGCACTCGGCAGGAAAGCGAGCCGTGTTTATCGATGTAATTTCTCTGATGGTGTGAGTCTGCGAGATGACAGGCTCCGCTTACAGTACTCCAAAAACCACCGGCAATCTGCGCCCGCTCAAATCAGCCCATATCACTGCGTGTCACATCAAATTAAGGCTGTTTGTGGTGTTTGCAGCCTGACTGGTGCTAACACAGTCGTCAGCCATGTGTGTTTCTTCTCCTCTCCTTTCTTCTAGCGCACAACAAACACATGTAAAAACACTAAACACCACACAGATCTTGGTTCCTCGGGAGGAAAAACAAGTTCCCTCACATCCCCCCCTCCCTCCTTAGCCTAGTCATATTCAGGAGTGCAAGCCCTACACAGCTCCTTTGTCATCGCAGAGCCGAGGAGGGGTCAGGTCTGGAGGAGTGCGGGGGGGAGGCAGTGGGGGCTCCGGGGGCCAGGAATGTTAATTGGGAAGATTGTTTTAATAAGGCCCTCATCTTTGCAGATGCTGGGAGAGGGTGAGCTTGTGGGGCCACACAGATGGGAAAGCCGGCTCACAGAGAGATATTGTCAGCAAGCACAGCTGACGCCATGTGAATTGAGCTGTGTATTGATAATAATACACAAATCAGGATTGAAGGCACAAGTGGATAAAGATATTCCGCCGCTCTCGGCATGTGTTTGTGCATGTTTTTTGCCCAGAGGTAAAGAGATTTCCCCATAATGAGCGTTTAACTGTGACAAATCTGTCCGTTTGCATATCCTCACTAGTTTTGTGTTGTTTAAAATCCTGTTAAAGGGTGAAAACTCAGAATGTGAGAGAGAGAGAGAAAAAATATCCACTTCAATCAAGTAGTATTTAGTCAGAGCAGCTGAAGGCTGGAGCGTTATTTGCCCTGCTTTTAAGAAATCCATCTTAGAGATTTCTGCTTCTACACACCGAGTACAAAGGACGTGAATTTTGTTTATGGTGTTTGCAGAATGTGCTCGTGGAGGAGCAGCATTTAAAGATTCAACAGCAACATCTCTCTCCAGAATCAATGTCCCCATTACTGGAGGATAATCCACAGAACACGCTGTCAGCACTTTCTCTTTAGAGGAACCATTTCCTCAGCTGAATTTACTTCCGATGGAAAACGAGGTCCTCAAAGAGATTCAGTAACATACAGTGCATACATATACCGTCTCTTAGGTGTGTTCTATTCAAACATTTACCTTGACGCCGTGTTACAGTCAAATGTCACTGTGGGCGTGTTTCACTTTCACACGCGGGATATTCACATGGTTCACAAAGGCTACGAGCAGATACCCATTGCGTCGGACAGTGTTTTGTGTGAAAGGCAGAAAGAGTGAGAGAATGATGGAGCATACTGTACAGGTGTAGAGGTTTGTGTGCCTGTGATAGTGTTACAGCTGCTCCTTTGTGTCTCTTTAGCGGTGAACTTCGGGCTCGGGGCGATACAGCGAGTGGTGAGAGCCGGGTTACCGAGGTTCTCAGTTCCTTACTCGTCCCCGGGGAGTAGGTGGTAGAGCTCCATCTATAGACACGACTCACAAGACACACGGCTTATTTTTACCTTTGTCCCCCCCAAAGCACAGAGAGCTCAGTCCAACCTACTTTTGCAAAAGAGGATGTTTCAGAAACACAGTTCTGTAGATTCTGGCAGGTAGCCCTAGCAAAGGTTGTGCCAACAGAGGCAATTCTTTACTACTATGGCTATTATTTCATTACAGATTAATCTGTTGAGTATTTTCTCTAGTTTGGAACCATAAAAAGTTCCCATTTAAAGAGATTAAATGACATAAACAGTTTTATTTATTAAAATAGCATAACAAAAAGAATATGGATTTATAAAAAATAGTGAGCAATCAATCTAGTAGTCGATTATTTGTTGCAGCTTTGTCTGTGCACAATAATATGAAACTCTTGAATACTATATATATCAGCTATTTACTGTTAGCTCATCCATCTCCTAATGCAAAAACTATGTATGTCCGAATGCATTATTTCGTAAGAACAAAGTTTGTCCTTGAGAGCCAAAACGGCCCTGAAATCACTTTCACATGTAGATGGAGTGTATGGCTGATCTTTCGTGGGGGCTGACAAATCCTCAAATGGCCAGTTGAAGATTTTCAGTCATTACGTTGAATGTGATAATCTAACACAGATGTTTACTGCACAGGCTCGCATTGTAGCGTCGGGAGTTCCTATCACGGGTTTCATGAGATTTGTGGGTTCTGTTTTATAACATTTCGGGACGGACTGAGCTTCTGGAGTGGCTTTTCTCAGACATTCCCTGCCCCGAAAAGACTATTATTTTAGCCCAACTCCTGCTCACTGCAGCTCCCGAATCAAACGGGCACTGTTTATTGAAACTATGAGCTGTCCAGTCACTCACTCACACTCTCACCCAGTCACTCCCATAAACCTGCCTCTCCGATGCCCTCTGTGCCTTCCACCGTATTTTGCCGCACGCCATCACGCTCTCTCTCCGAGCCTGACGAGAAGACTTATGACCATTTAAACAAACACAGGCACTCAATGGCCTCTCTGTCTGCGGCACAGCTTCCTTTATGTGGTGTGTGTGTGTGCGTTTCTTCTAATTGCTGTGCGATACTTATGTGCGTAAGGACAACGTGTGTGTGTGTGCTAACGTGTGTAATGTAGATAAAAAGCGGTCAAATTTAGGGCCACCACACACGGTTTTGTATCGTAGCGGCATTTTATCCATAAAGAATTTGCGATTTGGCAATTTTTGGGGTTACAAAGTGGAAAAAATGGTTTTGTTTTATATGACATCTGTCTTGAGACAATGTACTTCTGGAAAACTTTTTGAAAACAGCCAAAAAAAACATCACATCGGGAACGTTTTCCATGTGGATCAGGCCTGAATTTGGCTCTCAATGCAGACACACTGGGCCATGCGGAGGGCAGACACGTTCTCTGCTGGTGCCAGTGAAAGGTCCGTGAAGCCATCTGTCCGGACCGCCAGTGCCAGGCATTGACTCTAATCATCTGGCACAGCGCAGTCAACCTCCCCTCCTCGATTTTACCTCGGTTTTCACTCGACACTCCTATGCGCCAGCAGAGCCGGGCTGATTAATTTCCCTACATGTCCTGGTTTACATTTGAATCTGCTGTTAGTGGCACATGTGCTGCTCGTTCTCTGGATGCCGTGCAAAGCGCAGTCTCCAGTCGGCGAGGTGTCTCTGCAAAATGATGTGTAAACACATACGTTTTTTTAACCCGCTTTTATTCCAGTTCTCAGACATAACAAGGAGGAGCAGTTGAAAGAACGGCCACCGCCCTCGTGTTTTTTTACTAATGAACTCAAAGTTTGCCATTATTTATAGGACGTAGATGTTCGTAGCAGTTATTCAGTCCTGTCTCCGTCTGTCTCAGTCTCTGTTACATGTGAGCGTCGGGGATGACCTCATGGAGTTCAAGGTGTGCAGGTGCGAACCCTAAAGGCTGGTCGGGTAACAGTCTGTCTGCTCCTGGTGACATATTTACGGGTGTCCGTGAGGTATCTTTCGGTCAGTCGGGCACTTAGGCTGTCAGGCGTTCTTTAAACCGGTATCACTCTGCAGATGTGACCTCGTATTGAATGTCACGGTTGTCTGCAGAGCCGCTATTGTTTCCACCGTGATTTATCAAGACAACACTCGAAAATGGATGTGAAATATATACATCAAAAGGAGCGGCCAAGAAAAGAAAAAATGTTTTCATGGCTTTCTTTTGTCAGTTTTATCCCTGCATTGTGTTTGGAAGGAAATATTATGACAATAAAACATTCACAATTAATATCAGACAAAAGGAAAATAGAATCATATCCATTTAATTTGAGTTAAACAAATCACAAAGTCAAAGCAAACGTGTTATTTCTTAAATAGATCAACACTTTTACGTCTTTGTAAACTCATGTTTCCTCTTCTGCACTTTAACTCCAGTCCAAAAATCTCTATATTTATTGTTATGTGTTGAAGGTTGACAAAGTACAAATTTCCATTGTCTAAACTACCATTTTTGTTTGTACTTGTTACGGCATATGACATAAACGAAGCCTTATACTTTGTATAAACTGACCTTTTTTCGCGATATTGATTTTGTAGAAGATCTAATCTGCGTTTGTGTATATTACTGAAACCGTGAAGTTTATTTCTATAACTTCCTGTCAAAGGCGTGTGTGTAAATGGAGTTGCTCGGGTAACGAGCTTGTGTACTTCTGCCGGTTGAACGTGAGGACAATGAGCTCAGAGCCAGGGAGCGAGATCGAGACGGAGAAAGAGGCGGAACTGCCATGTCCAATCTGATCTGTGTGATGCTGGGGTCAGGGCATGAACTAGGGAGGCAGAGATTCTCCAGAGAACATGAGGAGTCCACTTCTATCTTCTCACCCACCAGCAAACTACAGCTATGTGCCGTGCAAACACACGCCGCCGGCAACTCGTCCAACTGCAGCAGTAGAGTGGCACGGGTTAACACGGCATCGATATGAGCATGTCTTTGATGTGAGCTGCTCGTTGTACATATGTGTGCGTGAGTAGAGAGAGAGGGAGAGAGAGGTACGGTGACGGGGTCAAAAGCTGTGAAATTTCGAGACAAAAGTGGGAGGTGCAATGGAGAGAGAGAAAAGGATGAGAGGTTGTTTGTCCCACAGGACAGAGCTGCAGGCAAGGTGAAGAGCATCAGTATGGCAGGGATTAGCACACAACACAGATGCACAAGCTTTGGAAAAAAAAAGGTAGATTTTCTTTTGTTTTTTTTGCTTGTGGCATCAACAACACAGTAGAACAGGGCGGAGGAATTATGTTGTAAAGGAAGCACAAATACACTGGAGCTCATCCGATGTAAGCCCTGTTTTAATGCCCATAAACCTGTCGTTGACCAGGATGGAGCAGAGTTAATTCTCCCTCTGTGTAGAAAAGACACTTTACTTTACATGTCGTACGTGGTGAGTTATACTGCGGTTGTTTCCAGGTATAAACATTTCCCATCACTGTTGAGCAAACAAAAAAACAAGAGAAAAGAAAGAGGAAAAGGAGCAAAAGCGCGGCTCCTCTGCAGCTGGGCCTGGAAGCAGTAACTGAGAACATCTGGAGCTGCTTAGCCATTTGATATTTTCTTGGTATTCGTTTTACAGTCCATTCATCCCTGCTTTTATGTCCTCAGGTAATATTTGATGTTGTTAGACCCCTGGTAGTCCGACATCGTTGCAACTTGTGAAGCAAATGGAGCAAACGTGGTCTGTTCAAGGGAAGCAGAAGCAGAAGGAGGACAGAAAAGAAAGAGAACACCATCTTTTATTCGACTCATTCTCATTCTCTCGCCTTCCTTTTTTTAACTTCTACTTATCTTATTTCCTTTTTTGGCTTCCCCTCCTCTATTCATTCATTCTGCTTCCTCTGTGCTGTTCTACACGTCCACTCTGTTACAAACGCTCAGCGGTGTCTCTCTGCAGGACCAACTCTGTGTGCCTTTCTGATAAATCTTTAATTCCCTGGTCGCTCTGTTTTTGTATCCGTCCAAAGATTTGCAGGGAAGCCTGTTGTACTTTGGTTTAATTTCCTCAGAACAAAGCTCATCTGATCTTCCCAACCCCGACTTGTGTATGGCATTAAGTCTTCATTTTCATTAATGTTAAGGGGGGCAGCACGGGAATCTCATTTTAATTTGACATTTAAACATCTGTTTTCAATTTCCTCAGGGGAACACACACGTGTGTTTGTGTGTGTGTGGACGGGGGATAGTTTGTGGGGGTGATGAACCTGCGAATTGTCAGAGCTGAGAGCAGCCATCTCAGCTGACCTTTAAACAAGGGGTCCGGGTGTAAGAAATGATGGCAGCTAATTGCGTTAGCCTTAGCGCGGCTCCCAATTTGCTACTGTGGAGCCGCGGCGCCATCTATCACACAGTGTGGTGAAACGTAGCTTAGCAGGACTCAGCAGATGTTTGCCACAGCAAAGTAAACCTCAGCTTTGATGGATAAGGTTGTTTTATGCACAGTCAGCCGTTTGTGTGGGTTTTTTTGTGTGGAGAAGTGATGCAGTAGATCCTTTTGATCTTGACAAAAGTGCATTAATGTCTGTCCAGCTCCTTATGTTCCTACTGTACATCCCATTGTTAGCACGTTTGAGCAGATCCAGCTACACAAAGGCAACATCTGTTCCGCTCTGTTTAAAAACGCATAAATTCAGTGTTTTGAATACAGCTACTATCTGCACTAGTCTGGGACTTTAGAGCTTCAAAAACAGGAATTAAAAAAAACAAAAAAACTTTGGCTTTGTTTGAGTTTAGAAAACTCCTAGATTAAAAGTTGTTTACTTTTAAATATAAATGACTGTTCGTTACACTCGAGGCATTGTTCACCCAAAGTAAACAAATCACAGTCATATGTGTCAATAATATAGTTCAGCTGGACAAAACACTTTGTAAACAATGATGCAAATTAAATTCCTGATTGGTTCTTATTGGCCACAACTCTACGATCAGCTTTCAAAAACACCAGTGGTGACTTCTCTAAGACATCAAGTGAAGCTCAGCTTCCTCTAAAATAAAAATCAAATTATGTTCTGTGTTGTATTTTACATTTCAACACTAAACGTGCGCTAGAACACGATTAGAACGCGTCAGTTTGTTGAGAATCAGCTGTTTATCACAGATGACGGATCGTCTTACGTCATTTTCATATTCCCATAGCGGCCTCCGCATTAAAACCACATGAAGCTCAGTGTCAACTGTTCTCTATGGGACGATACAGAGTAAAAACGGTGATTGGACAAATGCGATGTCAATGTCACTTCCACGGAAGCTCAGCTTCATTTTACATTTTCGGCTACATTTTCATTTGTACATATACTGTACACTGTAAATTAAAACACTATTATTGCATTTCAGTTTCACATAATTATCGTGTTTTCTTGTTCTAGTTTGCAGAATTTATGTATAAATAACTGGGCCTGAAATGAGCTTCCACTGTTTCAAAGACCAGCAACGAACTAAAGAAATCTTTACTCTTTTTTTCCTGCTAGCTTCTGGAACTAAGCAAACAACCAGCACATATACATGATAATAACCTACGATGCAGAGATAAAAGTCACTTTCTTTTATCTAAAAATGCTGTTTCAGATGAAAACGCAGCAGTGTGGATGTAGACAAAGAGGCGTTTTCATGCTGAGACCTGTGACTTTGGCCCATTTTCACATATTAAGGCACAAACTGCAAATCTCTCTGTACACACACACACATTGGCTTTAGCCTCCCTGTTAATAGCAAAGGAAATATTATCTGCTAGGGGACAGCTGCAGGCTCATTGGAGAGACAGAATGGTAGAGTGGGCTCATTATCCTAAACACAGACACAGACCACACTCTCGCTCTATCTCTCTTTCTCTCCCCTCTGAGGACAGTGCACTGCGTGAGAGCCTCTCTATCCCATATTTTTCACCCAGTTCCGAGTCCCAGAACAGGAACAGTGAGGGAGTGAGGAGAGCAGGGCCTGGTGCAGCTTAAATACAGGAAGGAGAGACGCTGGATACCTTATTCAAACCGGGGGGTGGAGGGTGGGGGAGACAGAGGCAGCTCATTCCACCACAGCTCCGGATCTGACAGCGCTGCTGGCGGAAGAGTCGGGGCTTTGTAGCCCAGTCCAGATCCGAGTCCATCTGTCTGTCTGACAGACTGTCTGGCTGCCTCTCTCTCCTTCTCCCTCCATCCCAGAGGATTTTGTTTTCATCCACGCAGATGTTCGGGGCTGTCTGCCGAGCAACACTCAGCTGTGTTTATAAAAAAGAGGTGTTGGTTTGGTGGAAGAGAGAGGGCAGCGTGGTGGGGGGAGTGGGTGTTGTGTAGGGAGGGTGGAGGTCACCGCGCTGTTGGTATAAACACTGGATGATGCCAGCTCTCCCTCTGGCCTCCAGCTCGTCTGTACAGTATCCTTTCTTTTTTTATTTCTTTTTTTTATCTTACACATCATCCGTTTTTTTTATTTTCCATCGGGACAGAAGCATCTGCATGTTAGCACAAAGACTAGCAGACAGAGGGAAGTGAGCAGAGTTAAACAAGATGGCATGCTCACATAGATAGATAGATAGATAGATAGATAGATAGATAGATAGCTCACTAGCTACAAATAAATAGTTAGCTCACTAGCTACAAATAAATAGTTAGCTCACTAGCTACTGATAGATAGTTAGCTCACTAGCTACTGATAGATAGATAGATAGATAGATAGATAGATAGATAGATAGATAGATAGCTACACATAGATAGTTAGCTCACTAGCTACTGATAGATAGATAGATAGATAGCTCGCTAGCTACTGATAGATAGATAGTTAGCTCGCTAGCTACAAATAGATAGTTAGCTCACTAGCTACAAATAGATAGATAGCTCACTAGCTACTGATAGATAGATAGATAGATAGATAGATAGATAGATAGATAGATAGATAATGATGTATGAAACATACATGTAAATTGAAAGAGTTAATGATAAAACTAAATAAAATATTAAAGAAGGTATGAACAGTTATCCAAAGAAAATATTTAATTATGAAATGTTTTCCGATGGTCATTGACCATCTTTAGAAATCGTTATGTTTGGCCGATTTCCTTTTTTTTCCCCGCTATCTAATAAAATATGAGTGTTTAATAAAAAAACAAATGAGAGAGAAATATGTATTAGTAGAAACCCACGCAGTTTGTCTCCCCAATCTCCATTTTGTGTCGGCACTGTGGTGCCCTTCCAAAAGAAATGTGCATGAAACTGGTAATCAAAGTCAAATAAAGTTTTGGATGGATAAAATATTATAAAAACTATAAATAATAATCAGCATTGGCTCACCCACATACATAGTCTTGATAAAGAGGATATTTCTCTGGCATTGTTAGAAACTGCATTACAGTTATACTGTACACACAAAAGCAAGAAGCACTGTATCACATTTGCATATTCTGAGGCAACGCTGCTAACAACATGCTCAGTGTTTGACTTTCCTTTTAAACTCTGGGCCTGGATGTGCAGTAACACTCTTCAGGTTGACCTTGCAGATACAAACAGAGAGACAGTGTTTCTTCCGAGGGAGCCGCGGCTCTAATGGATCGGATGTTTGGTGTTTACATTTACATTCCAGGACGACTGTATCTGCTTTTTAAGTGCAGTAAATGAGCTCACTCACCACACAGCTGCAGCAGAGAGTTTGAGTAGGACTGGAGTGAAGTGAAGTGAAGGGAGTAGGGAGGAAGATTCAGAAGGTCAGACTACACGCTCATTATTCAGCTGTGTACAGCAGAGTGAGCAGACTGTAATCTGCAGACCTCCTCCTCCTCCTCCTCCTCCTCCTCAGCACTGCATGGACAGCACATGAGTCAAAGCAAAGCCGGTATCTTGTGCTTTGTATGTGAAAATACTTTTTGTCTGTGCTGAAGATTTGAACTGTTACAGCTGTAGATAGGAACGCTGGGGTGTGAACATGGGAAGTTTTCTCGATCATTCTCTATAACAACAGTGTTTATCTTTCATTTTGGACTGACTTTTTAAAGATGACCAAAGTCACAATAACAAGTGTTTATATAACAATATGTGTATGTACATACATATATATATATATATATATATATATCTTCACTTCATTCCTAAAATTAATAACAACTTCATATTGTGCATGTTATTTGAATTATACGTGTAAACTTTAAGTAAAAGGTTGAGAATATGTGTTTGGGGACCTCAAAAATATCTCCTGCGACCCATTGTTGGGTCCTGACCCCAGTCTTTGTGAACCACTGCTCTACAGTTGGATTGGATTCCCACTCTGTACTAGAAGAAGCAGAGAGCAGTGTCTCACAGAGACTGCTTTAAGGGTTTAGTCAGGAATTCGGTGAGTGTCAGTAGGTGAAGCTGATCCTCGGCTGAGTCTGACTTTGATCTGTAACTGAGGCGACTTTTTGAGCGCAAACTCAGGAGCGTGAGACGACAGGACAGCCGAAGCTCACATTCATCCCCAAAGCACAGACAGAATAAGCCACACATGCATAACTTTTCCACAATCCTAAAGATCACAACACACATGTGTACACTGAAACTGACCTCATATACTGTGTGTGTGGGCCCCAAATAACAGCCGTAATATTTACAAGTGCTGTTTTATTTTTATGTGTGTGTGTGTGAGTGTGTGCATTGGAGCTGGGGAAATGATTACCGGCGTGCTGTCTGCAAAAGTGAGCTTGTTGCCTTTTCATTGCTTTCCCTTCTTTCAATAAACCTCCAGTTTATCATCAACACGGCAGACGTGGAGTCTATAGATGTGCTTTTCTCCTGCTCGCTCAGATATTGATGACGCTATTCTGATCGGGCAGGCGGTGAAGAGCGATGGCCTCATGTGAAGCAGGTTTTGTAATTTTGCATTCAATCATAAATGAATATCCAAATTTGCTCATCCATTCGTATCATATTTAATGCAGACGAGGACGAGAGAAATGAAAAGCTAATGTCTGAATAATGGAAATTCGTGGCTGTGTCATCGCGTTTTTTCCCCACACATTCGCTGTCGATGCAAATAAGAGTCGTATCATACTGAGGTGGGAAGGGGATGATTGGATCTAATGCAGATTTCCATCCATGTGGAGATGCCATGCATACATGAGTGCGGGGGATGTAAACATGGACGAGATGAAGTGGTGTTGATTGAGAGATTATGCATGTGTGTGTCAGTCTGTATGGTCGCTCAACAAAGACCAAGGTCGCTGCTTTTGGTGATGATGATATTCGTGAGTGCGTGCAGTTGTAAAGAGTGTTGACAACAGCAGGTCATTCAAACATGGCCTTCATAGACATAGCAGTGGATTTAAATGTTTTTCTCTCCCTGTGTTTTCTTGCAGTTCTTCGTGACGACTTCAGACAAAACCCTGCAGATGTGATCGTGGCCGCAGGAGAACCGGCCGTCCTGGAGTGTCAGCCTCCGCGCGGACACCCCGAGCCCACCATATCGTGGAGAAAAGATGGCGTGAACATCGACGACCGAGACGAGAGGATCACTGTGAGTAGTGGTGCTCGCATTCATTATAGCCTGGGGACTTGAGATGGTGATGACCACACAGAGTGACCCGCTGATGCAAGTCAACTCATTAGCGTGCGTCCTGAAAGATGGATCTGTTTTTAACTCATCATTCACGCACGGCAATTACAAAAAAAAAACCCAGATCAGTCCACTTTGGAGGCTTCACTCTTTAATGACTAAGGTAAAGAATCAGCGTTGCTTCATTAGTCAGCAGCAGCAGCAGCGCGGCATTGATTAGATAAGGCTTTGCTGATGAAATCCAGCAGGAGGAAAATGTAGATCAGGAGGCAGAAATGAGCTGACCAGGAGAAGCCACACCTGCAGAATCCAAACAACCCTCTACATCTCATTTACAACAGAATAACCCCCTTTTTTTCCTCAGCGTTAATTAAAACAACAAACAGCCAGCTCTGCTGTATCTGCCAATCACCGCCGCTCGCTTGTTTAGTTAAAGTCCTGTCTTGCGCAATTTCAGCCCGACTGTTGCAACCAATCGTGACTGTATTCATTTTTCCCGACACAGCAAGACACTCGTTGTTGTGTTTGAATATCCTGATTGGATGTTTGCTTAAAGGACTCTGACTCAGCACTCAGCTAACAACCTGCTCAAAGGGAAGGAGGTTTGCAGTGGGTCTGGATCGCACATTATTAAGTCTGACTGTTGGGGTTTAAAAGTTCTGACTATACATTGTTTGGCCTCCATTTGCTGACGATGGCTAACTTTAGAGAAGAGTCATGGAAAATTCAATCTTCCTCAGCTAATAAATGCAAAGTGCTCATAAAGATGTTCCACTCAGTTTGTTTGTAGTGTATGTAATGCTAAAATGAAGCCTGAGGCTGGCTGTGTTAAATCCATTTTTGTTATTGGGTATGTAAAAACTGACTTATTGCTGTTGGCAGTCTTCAGTGGAGAACGGAATATGACTAAGTACAGATTTGCACAGTGAGGTTGTCTTCAATGTAACTCCAAAATAGTGAGAGAACTTTCTTATTTATAGCAACAAGTGGAGCTTTTCCATGACACAGTTCCAGCATGACTCGACTCTTTTTTTTTTGCTTTTCCATTAGTGATAATACCTGGTACCTGGCGGTCACTTGCAAGCTGAGCTGATACTAAAATGTGACGTCAACAGATTGCCGGTCACTGATTGGTCAGAGAGTGTCGTCACTGGAAGAGTTGTGAGCGTGACGTCCGACACAAGAATCAAACTGAACGATACTGAACTGTAGATCAGTTAAAAAGACTTAAAAAATCCCGATCTCCAACATTTGGCAATGTAAATCTAAATATTGAAAAAAAAAACTGATTCCTGTGATTCAGGATTCTGTTTGCGCCGCTGTAGCATGAATTAAGTTTTATCCATTACAAAGAATAAGACAATCAGTGTTGAAACTGTCGCAGTGGCTGCAAATAAATGAGCATATGTGCACTGATTACATTCATGCATGCTCAAACCACCTCCAAATGTGCTTCCTGTGATTGGATGTGTGTCCACATTCAGGACAGATTGGAGAGTGAAGCGTTCAGACCTGGATTTAATGTGGTCTGCCATAATCAGATCGCTCAGGATGGATGTTAGTAACCAGGGTCCAAACAGAGTCTCAGAGTCTGTGTAGTGCAAAACCCTGCTCAAATGGAATGAAATCACATTTGTTCCTCACTGCAGTCTTTTTGTATTACAGGCGAGGTCCATTGAGGACAAAGCTCTCACACACATGGCCTTTTCCATAATTATGTTTTAACCCCTCTGAAAATACACAGGCTATTTCTGTTGTTTGCTTCCATCATAATGTCATTTCTACCCCCTGCGTGGTGGAAGTAAGGACTTATCTCACTGCTGTTTGTGGGATATTGTGTACTGATGGGTGAAATCCTTTGAGTACACGCTGTGAACGCCACTTCTGTAGCACTGATGCGGTGACTCAGAGTCGTGTCCCTGTAGCCAGCAGCGCTGGGCCTTCCCGTACGGTAGATTTAACAGCTGGTGTTGCTCACTGTAAACTTCCTGTCACGCAAAAAACAAAAACCTCATGCTTTTAAGCGTTCCCAAATGACCAGTTGTAGAGTAGACGCTAGACGTCACGTAGGACCATCGGAGTATGTGTGTAACCAGCCGCGGTGACAGACGGGAGACACCCGTGCGATCCGGCAGCGTCTGAAGCACGACAGTCACGGGACAATGTCAAGAATTTGTTTATGGTATCGTAAATTTGTGCAGCGTGAATATGTGACTGTAGAGGGGAATCTTTATGTGCTGAACAGCTGAGCTCGTCAAAGGACAGCCCCCCACACACACACACACACATCCAGCCTGCATTGTTGTGTTTGGTCTAGTCAATTCCTTCCACCACGCAACATGCTTGAACGTGCAGTCGCCTTGGTGATCGGTGGTGATTAGAGCAAGGGTCCCAAACCACCTGCAGTGGGGATTTTCTCTGCACTGGGATGGGTCAGCCTGAGGGAGTGAAACTTCAGAGATGGAAATTGTTGTTTTCTGTTTCTTTTTTTTTTTGTTTATCAGAACCAAAAAATGTTTCCCTGAAAGTGCAGCCAACTCCTGTGCCAGCTCAGCCTGCGGTGACTAATTGGTTCCTCCTACAATATCACTGAGCAGCTGGACAAGCACTGAATTTTCACCTTCAGCCTCAGGCTACATCCACATTTCCACGCTTTCATTTGAAAATGTTGTCGTAAAAACGATAGGAATATGTTTCTGCTCCATGCCAAAGGTAATCTGCGTCCATACTCCATGCACACATAAAAGCATCACATCACGTGATGTTTGGGCACAGCTGCACTAGGCATGTGCATGTAGGTGTAAACAGGAAGCTGAATCTCATTGTTTGCTCAGTTTCTGAAAAGTTTTACGAATGAGAAAACAACGCAGAGTAGGGATTTCTGTCATTAGGCTATCCAGACCATCCAGACTAAAAGACAGCCCTGGAGTTTGAAAATGAGCCCAGTAGTCTTTTAAAACATCTCCATTTTGGGCTTTTAAAATACTCTGGTAGTGTAGAGAGTGGTATGGATATAGCCTCGGTGTCACTCATTGTTGGAACTTCACCAACTATTATCTTCAGTTTTAAGGCAGACACACCATTGAACGTGTATCTTCCAAACGCTTACTGAGGCTTACACATAGTGTTGATCCTACACGAGTGCTGTATATGTAGGTATCAACTGGGATTTACCCCGTAATGCTGCTGAGACACGACCAGCAACAGCCACGTTCCTCTCAATTTTGTCAGCCGGGGTTATTCGGGGGGGGGAAATGAACACAGACACAAAAATGGGGGGAGAAAAAAAAAAAATTCATGCCGAGACCATTGTCTGTCTCTGGAGCCAGTCTGTCGACAGCATCACAAATGGCCAAAACGCGGCACATTGTCCTCCTCCTCATGTGGAATATTGTGGTGGCTAATTATCAGGCTGGAAATTAACCGCTGTGTGAATACCGGCGGAGTGCTTTTGCTGAATGAGGGGGGGCTTTTGCATTATCAGCGTTGCCAAATGACACGAGACAAAGGCGGCAGGATAGAGCCATCTCCCTGTAATGCAGGGATAATGGTCAGATTGTTGGAGCTTTCAGCAGTGTGCGACTGTGCTGTGCTGTGTGGCGAGGACAGAGGAAAAAAAAGAGTCCCTGCTGCTCTGGCACTCTGAATACTCCTGTGGAGAATGGGAAACTGCCACAGACACACAGAGGTAAGAATATGGTGGCTAGAGAGTGGAAGGAGCCTTAAGTGGATCCTCATGTCTGTGGAAGCAACAGTCCGCCCCTTTGCTCTTTCTCCTCTGCGTGGTCTGCCCTGACCTTGAGCCTTTGTGAATGTCACAGTGTTTTAGCTTTTAAGCCTTTTCTCAAACAAACAGTAACATAATGACACTTCAAACCCCTCCTGCACCGCAGGGTGTCCTAAATAAGCCAGCTCTCCACAGCCTCTTCACATCCTTCTGCCTCCTGCTTTTCTTTCTTTCTTTTTTTTACCATGAATATTAAACAGGGGTGAAGGGCAAAGGAATGCCTCTGAACCAGAAGAATGTTTTCAGTTGCAGAATTACCCTTCAAAGATCTGAAGCCTTCCCCTGAAAAAAAATACATTTACACTCCCATTTGAAGTTTCTCCGTCATGTGCAATTGATGAAAATGCGACTAAACGGCATTGTGATGTTTATGTGCTGCGACGTGACTTGCGAGCAAACACACATGCGGGACAGACTCAACGCAGTCGTCACTGGAAGGAGACGCATTTTTCGCGATATCGTGTGTCGGGTTCTCTGTCATTGGCTCGCTAATGGGGGTATCCGTTACATACTTGCAGGTGGTGGTCCACGTCTTGCAGGCTAATGTGCGTATTTAAACCCTTAAGCTCCATCAAGGTGCAGAGATCATTCGCGCACCAAGCTATTGTCTCTGTCTGCCATGACTGGCGTGGTTGTCAGCTGAGAGAAGGGCTAAGAGGCCTGGGCTGGGGCCTGGGCTGGATTTCTGGCTGCCTGAGAACAAAGCACCTCCTCTGGCCTGTAATCAAAGCCATGGGAAATAACAGACATGACATTCACTCCTGGGTGTGTGTTTGTGTGTGTGTGTGTGTGTGCGGTTCATGTGCTATGTTAACTTGCTCTCACTTGTACTATGTAGTGTACGTACACACCCACAAGAAAAAGAAAATCAAGAAAGCCATTCTTTAAAAACATTCCCCACATAGTAACAGACAAAACTGTCCGTAAGTCGTGAGGCGACTGGTTAAGTGTTTGCAGTCCTCAGGTGTTCCCTCAGGGACCTGTGGTTGTGTCGGATTTGAAAAGTGTTCTTTGGCTCTGGGTTTTTTTTTTTACACAGAGGGGGGAGCAGGCCGACTGATGGTGATAAAGACTTCAAGTGGAAGCTGAGTGTTAAGAGTACAAAACTAGGAGAAGACAAAGTAGTCCATTTGGGCTCTGAAAGCTCAGGGTAGGGCTGTGACTCTGTATTGTTCACAATAATACTAGGGATGAGTATTTCAGGCAAAAAAACCGAAAACATTGATTTGAAAATTCACGGCCATACCGAAGAAATACCCCTGTCATTTATTACATGTAAAAAAAAAAATCCTGTATTACGCTATGATGCACAGGTTAGACATTAAACTAGTGGATTTGTCTTACTTCCAAACAAAGGATTACAAACTCCAAGGTTAAAAAATACCACGTGTGAACTTCCTGATGGAGGCAGTGTTAGGCCAACAACTCCTGCATCCCCATGAGCTAAAATGGCTAGATTTTTAAAGTGAAACAGTGTGGCTGAGTTTAGAGCAACAGCCACGAGAGGCATTCAAGGCACCTCATAACTCTCATCACTTCAATAAAGCAAATAAATAAAAGTGGACACCATGGATGAACACGCGTTCACAAATTGACCTCCCATCTTAAGCTGTGTCAGCACATTGAATCCTTGAATATGAATTGGACCTGGACAGTCCTTGAAAAGTCTTTGACTCTACACTCTACAAACCACAAGTCTTGTGCTGCGGCCACCTGTTAGATATCATGGATAAATCATGGTTCAGTTTCCTGGTTTTCAGTCTCGTCATCAAAGATTCTCCTGAAATATTGTGCTACGATTTTTGCATCACCCACCTCTGCTCAGAGCAATAAATAAACAAACACAAATGATCCCCGCTTCCCCATCATGTGTTTGTGCATCGTATTTTACGACCACGTTGTAACTAACAGCTTCTTCTAAGTAAATATGTTCAGACTTCCATGAAAGCAATCAGGAATATGCGTAGGTGTTTGAGCAATGCTTTTTTTCTATCTCTGTGTCAACAACAGGCCTCCGAGTGCCTCTAATACTGATGTATTTTTTTCGCTTCTGTTCCCTCAGATACGTGGAGGGAAGCTGATGATCACCAACGCTCGGAAAAGTGATGCGGGGAAGTACGTGTGTGTCGGCACAAACATGGTCGGAGAACGAGAGAGCGAAATCGCTGAGCTTACAGTGCTGGGTAAACGAGCGTCTTTGTCTTTCATACAGAACCCACGGCCTGTCGTCTACTTAACTTTCTGTCCACGCACTGGCACACATTTCATCTATTTGTAGTAACAAACAGAATCCAGATGCTGGGCTTTGATTGTCTATCTCCCGAGGAGTTAAATGGTGTCGCTGACCTTTATCGGATAGAGTGTGAGATGACCGCCAATCTCACACCTTACCGCGAAGTCCACGCTGACCCCGGCAGCGTCTCTCCTCTCACCAGCTGCACCCTATTTCACCATGAGTGACCTCTGACTCTGATATTTCCCAGCGTGCCAAGCAGAGAGCATGTCCAGACTCCTGATTTTATCACCAGCCCTTTCTTCACTTCCTCCACCCTCCCCCGTCTCCTCGGAGACCTGTAATAATCTGTCACAGGGAACAACAACAAAGGCAGTTTTGTAAAGATAAATAATTGCACTGAAATAATACTGTCAGGGCTGAAACCAGGCCAGCTTGTGGCTTTTGTGTTTGTCCGTACGAGTGCGTAACACAAGCCAGAAACTCGGGTTAATCATAAACCACCCAGGTTAGTTTTTGAGACTGAAGGAATCTGTCCACAGAAAGACATGTTTTTTTTTTTTCAAGCTTGTCATTCAGAATTCTAGAACCTTTAGGATTAGGTGACCAGATAGAGTTTATCCTGGTCAACAATGCTTTATTTAATTTATTTATCTCATTGTACAGTAGCAACAATTAGTTATGGTTTCCTGGTCAGTATTATTTTACTTTTGACTAAAGATGATTTTGGGTTGCCAAATAATTTTGCTGATATCTTTCCAGTCTTTTACCTCTAATCCAATCCAACTTAATTTATAAAGCACTTTAAAAACAACAGCTGAAACAGTGCTGTACATCAGAGATAATTGAAATATAGAAACATAATACCTAAAAGACCAAAAACCCCACATCAAAACAGACCATAAAACTATAAAATACTGTAGTAAATATTTAAAAAAAAATGTAAAAAAAAACACAAATAAAGAATACTTCTTTATTTAATAAAAATGTACTTACCTATTCAACCTATCATTATTGTATTGTGCGCAGATATGCTCTTGTCATGATTTAGACTGTAAATTGGGTCGTGGTGGTTTGTTATCGTTCAAAAGTGGGTCCCAGTTTAAAAAAGAAAACTTTGAGAAAAACACTGGTCGAGAGTTGAGACGTGATTGTTTTTAAGACATAGAATCTACTCTCGTCAAATGCCTGGACAGGAAGTTGCTCTGCGTGTGACCTACATTTGTTGTGGTTCTACTTTTCTTTTCTTTTTTTGTAAATTTACATTCTGGCTATTTCCATATGCACAGAGTCTGGTGACCTGCTTGCGGCATTTTAAATAATCCGTCAGCAAGTAGCCTTAATATGTATGTGTTGAGCCACTGTGGTCCCTGATAGTGAATCTAGCCCTGGAAAAAAAGTGCCTTCTTACAAGATTCTGTCTACAAAGCTACCTTTAATTTCTGGATCCCTCAAAATATTATTACACATAAGCTTTTTTATCAAGCTGTACTATATTTCCACCTTTTAGTGCTCTGAAAAGTGACCATCACAATGTTAAGATTAATATTTTCTTGATCAAAATGTTAGTTCTGCACTGTCATTCTATGAAAGTCTTTTTTTTTATCTTTGCAGAACGTCCCAGTTTTGTGCGTCGCCCAAGCAGCCAAGTGGTGTTGGTGCAACAGAGTGTGGAGTTCAGATGTGAGGCTCGCGGTGATCCGGTTCCCACAGTACGCTGGAGGAAAGACGACGGTGACCTGCCCAAAGGAAGGTACGGTACCTCCAGCCTCACTATCACGCACTGTACAAATGTTGCGTTGAGCGAGTCCTGAACCCCCCCCCCCCCCCCCCCGTTTCGATCCAGATTCGAGATCCGCGAGGACCACACCCTGAAGATCCACCGTCTGATCTCGGCCGACGTCGGCTCCTACACCTGCGTGGCGGAGAACTTGGTGGGCAAGGCGGAGGCGTCGGCCACGCTCACCGTCCACGGTAAGGCGTTAGAAACTTTCCTCTTGCACGTGTTGTGCGAAGTATAATTCGTTTACAGCTCCGTGAACAGCCGTTATGAATTCAGTGCAATTTAGCCCAGCTGCACTGCAGTAATAGCCCTCAGCTCGAGCACTATATGGTCATCGCCTTCAACTATTCTCTCTCAATTAGCTGATTGATTCCTAATAAAAACGAAAACACAGAAATCCATATCAGCCGCAGAGCCGCACACGCGGGAGCTCGACAGCAATTGATTTCATTTGCCCAACACAAGTGGCATTTCTCCAGAGGCTCCGTCTTCCCTCCACGTCTCAAGACTGGTATTATTTGTGCACCTACGGAATACCTCTGTGTCTCCTGTGGTCCTCTCGCCCCTGGACGTCTTATTAACACAGTCAGAATATAAAGCAGCCCGGTCACAGAGTATGAACATTCAGAAAGAACCCATTCAGAGGAAAGTGGGGGCTGGGATCACCCCCAAACTCTCCTGAGAGTCAGGGGAACACAGGGGCCCTTTAACAGCAAACTAATACCAATGTTGGGAGTCAGGTGAGAGAAGAAAGAAAGAAAGAAAGGAAGGAAAGAAGGAAGGAAGGAGGAGGGAGGGGGCTAATGGCATGGACGATGGGGATTGGCTGGAGATGGGGGAATAGGTTGGAATTGGTGGCGGCGCATCGCTGATGCAGAACGGGTCTGTGGATGATTGTGGTGAAGGGGACAGAGGGGGGAGGGGGGTTTTCTGTGGTGAGGTCAGCCATATTAATGTCACTCTATAGATGTCAACCTCACAGAGATATAAAGAGACAAGGCAATTCTATTACTCGGCCAACCCCCCCCCCCCCCCATCTGCAAACACAGATACGTCATCCTCACATGGTTACCCTTTGCAATTATTTCTTGATTTTCTCCCCAGGACGGCGATCCTTAGATGGAAGGAGCGAGATTAGGCACACCTGCCAATACTCGCGTCAATATATCCACGTCTCTGATTGGCCGTTTTCTCGCTCTCTCCCTCCCTGATGAAAGCTTAGTTAATGAAAGGGAACAGCATCGACGAGCGGGTTCAATAAGCTGTTCTCCCGGCTTAGAATCATATTTGAAATGTTTGTGCCTCCTTTTCATCCTCAGTGGAAATGAAACGTCTTAACCTCAGGGCAGTTCCCCGTGGCCCGCATGCATAATCAAAGCCCTGACCCTCTTTATTCATATATTATGCCTCTCAGCTCCCATGGTATATAGGAATTAGAGTAGTAGCAGTAAGTGAAAGCACATATAAACCGATTACAGTTGAGCAAAGAAGAAGCGCCGTTGCAGGTTTAAAGGACAAGCGCTGTGGGGGAGTTTCGTGTCGTGTAACAGAGACCGTAGGAATCCCACTGTCACAGTTGAACCTTTTTGAGCCTTCAAAGTTCCTAGAACTCTTCATACCGAGGAGGCCAGGGAAGCTGTGGGCACCGAACAGTCCGGGGTAATTAAAGACAAGCAGGCCACAGTCCCACGCCCGGAAATGACATGCTTCTAATTACAGACGCGGACACAGGAAAGGAAAGAAAATACGCGTAATTGTAGATCTACAGAGGCCCAATGTAGCAAAAAAGGTAGTGAGATGTTGCTGTGGTAGTGAAGACAACGTTACTGTGGGAGGGGGTGAGAGTGTAGCCTTGCATGGATTTAGTGGGCAAAGCTGTCACTCTACATCAAGGCACGAGTGCGGAGACACGGCTTAAGAAGTACCGAGTCGCCGAATTAAATAATTTCACTGGTTTACTTCAGGCAGAGGGAATCCGCCGCAGAATGAGCCTAAGTGGAATTAATGTAAATAGTCTTTGAACTCGAGCTTTTATGTGCAAATGAATTATACCAAGTGAAAAAAACAGTAAGACGGGATATTACGCAATTTGCTTATCAAAGCAGTTTATTCTGTTTAAGTGATGTAACTGAGAAGCACAAGGTTCAGGATGTTGTCCCTCAAAGTAAATCCCCTTTTAAAGATCTGGACACAGTTTATGAGAATAATCCAGCTCTGTGTTGGAAAAGAGGGGGATTTTCACAACTTCCGTGGTGGATGTGTCACGATATAATGTGGACACTGTTTAAACGGCGCCTGAGGCTGTTTTTTCTTTCAACGACCTCCGCTCTCGTGACTCACCTAATCAGTGAACTATTGTGTTTGCGCGGCCACAACACCTTCTTTAGACCTTTAAACGTGTCAAATAAAATATCCCATTGATTGATTGAAGACACGGCGTAATTTTTCATCGTAAAATCCCGCCTTGTGAGCCTCGTGAGGATGGAGTTTGCGAGATTTTGGCAATGGGTTGTTCAGCCTCCTTGTTCTTAAACATTTACAGTTCCAGTGTGGAGCTTCTGTCGCCTGTCTACAGAACTCTGAGGACTTACCAAAACACTGCAAACATTTCACATGACTCTGTTGCAATAAGGTTTTTTAACCGTTGAGTGATGAAACGTTGTGGTGTTTTCTGTCGTACTCGCAACACTTTACTAGCGCTATATGAGTAAAACATGGAGAATGAAAGCAAATGTCAATAATTAGGGTTCGAGCACAAAGTGCGTAGAACCCTATTGAAATGCAAAACATTTAACCCATAGAACACAGAGCATTTTGGCTGCTTTTTTCCATTACTATGTTTAAACATACAGTAAATACAGAAGCGATAAGAATGTACAATATAGAGTGTCTTATATCCTTTTTTTTCCAGCATTGCCTACAGGCCAAAAAAAAATCAATTTTGAAAAAAGTACTCAAGATGTTTAAAATCTGATTACATTTGTGAAATGTGGAAATGCGTAACAGTTTCACTCAAGTTTATGAACAAAAAGAAGAAAAACGCTCTGTTTTTGTGACTTCTACACAATTATCGCTACTTTATATCAATAACTTTGACTCAATACACATGAGAAGACAAAAAGCATTTTTTTAAAGCCTGTATAAGTGACCTATAAACACAAAGCCACAGGATGTCCTTAAAAGGAGTTGTGTATTACCAAGGGTGCAAATTAATGCCACGCAACACAATAAGCACCTGTTGAAATAAGACATTTTTTTCATAGCACGACACAGAGAGTCACATGGAGCCGATATGTATTATTATTTAAACATTGCACACTACTGTTTTAAGAATTAGACATTAAGCATTTTGACCGGGTTCTGTTGTGGTCAGATAACGTTGACACAGTTATTTCTTCATTAAACCTCGCCTGCGGACATCCGCCGGAGGAATGTAAACACAGTTGTTTCACAGCGCGTTGGAAAGAATTCAGAAAATCAACGTGTTAGGTTTTTTTTTTTTTTTTTTTTTTTTTATTTCTCAGCTGAGTAAGTTTGCAGCTGTGATTTATGTGTAGCAAGGTCTTGAATGGAATGGAACTCCCTTGAGCGGTGTTTGCTAATAAGCCATGTAAAGGGTCTGGAAGGAGATTGGGAACTGGTGCCAAAAAGAGCGTAAATGAGGAGGTACTTTTCTTCTCAGCAGTGAGTGTGTGTGTGTGTGTGTGTGTGTGTGTGTGTGTGTGTGTGTGTGTGCGCACTGTGACGGCGATGATAAATACACAAAAACCTGGTCGGGTGCCAAAGCCAATGGTTTGTATCCTCTATCTCTGTCTGCGTTTAATTAGTCTGGACCATAAAAAAAACCCTCATTGTGTGAGACTGACTCATTTCACCCGGTGTCCAGTAGCTTATGTATAATTTCAGAGAGGCTGCAGTCCACCCAAAGGGACCAACTATTAATCACACCAGGTCCACTTCATGCAGTCATGATGTTAGGAAGCCTGAACAGCAGCAGAACCACTTAAACTTCCATTAATAGCTCGGCTGTGGTCAGTGCTATGAAGCCTGCCTCCTGTTGGGCTGGAGGCCCGGCTTGTTTTCCCCTCGGCTTCTGATCAGCTTATCGACCGATTTTCCCCTCGCGAGAGAACCACGACTAAAGGCGTGGGGTCAGATTTAAGGTTCACGTCTCCCTCCAGGTCCATAACTATGATCACAGCGGCGTGAGAGCGAGGTAGGGTTACCTAATTAAAGGCTTAGTCACATGAATGGATGTGTGCGTACGTACATTTCTCACGATTGTGTGCGCGTCCAGAAGACTCGGCGAGCGTCTTCTTCTGGGGAGTGTTTGATGAGAGGCTTATCTGCATTTTAAAGGCCAGCGATACACAGCGAGGGGGATTTGGGGTCAGAGGGAGGGGTCGGCCATTACTTTGACTGACGGCGTTTATGTTTCCGAGGGAGCCGTTTGGAACAGACTAGATTAGATAAGGTGAGCGATTGGCCCGGCGGAGATTTATGGCCAAAGAGTGACAGTTAACATTCACCTTGTGTTTTTATGGACTGTGTGTACATTTGCAAAGCTGTGTTTGAGCGTCTGTGATCTCTAAACCTCTAAAGTTTATCAAGGGCACAGGGACGCTCACTGTCACACAACACCTGGAAAGAGGGAAGGGGGAGAGAGTAAACAAAGCATGATGTTGCAAGACACAAAACATCTGCCGTGCTATTGTCTGTGTGCATATTTTTGTCATTTTGTTTCACTTAATCACATTTTTTCCCATCCTGGAACATGGCCCTGAGTCAAAGAAAGGATATTTGATCAGATATTTTTTCTCTGTTTACTTTCATTGTGATGTATTCCCGGTCACTTATGGTAATGATTTTGCGCTGAGTGCCTCATGTGTTCCCCAGGGTTTCACTCGGCGGGGGGGGGGGCATGACATGTCTTTTATTCACTGAATAATAACAACATGATTTGTACTCATTGTTATTTTCCTTATCTCTTCTCACTGTCACGCTGCTCATTGTTCAGTTATTCATCCCTTGGTTTTTGTTGTTGTCTTTTTGTTCCCTTTTTAGTCGTGTCTGGTAAGTTGAAATGTCACCCGTCACCTATTCACCGCCCCGACAGAGACAGGAAGCTGTCACAGCCCCCCCTTCATCCTCCTCCCATCACCTCTCCACCCTCCAATCAGCACTCATGTTTCTGTTGTCATGGGCAACAGTGACAAAGGGACATTAATGGGTAAAAATATGCTCAGCTTGGGCCTCCAAGGTAAAGCCGCATCATTTCATTCTATTATTTCCCCCCCCCCTTTTTTTTTATGCATTACCAAACACGCCGTCTTATTCATGGACAAATTATGTCTGTATTTCAAATGACAGCTTTTAGATTGCTTTATTTATGTACAGCACAGCACAGTGCCTATAAAAATGGATGGAAATGTTCAGAGATTTAATGCTTTTGAGGACGTATCCATAGACCTTTTTTTCAAATGATTATGCACATCCAGGGTGTGTCCCCTCACACATAATTATTAGCCCAGCGAGGCCTTGTGCCTACAGTAAAGGTGCATGGGTGACATTGGGCTATGACACCGCACTTAGTCTGAGATGGAATTTGTCATTAAGATGGATTCTGCATCCCGGTCGAGGCCTGTGCTATTGGAGAGTGTCAGCCTGGACAGATGGCTCAAATTTATTCCCCATTTCCATGTAAATTTGAATGGTGCCCTTGCCCATGCTAATATGTGGGGGCATGGAAGTAAGCCTTGTTTTTTTTTTTTTTTTTTTTTCCACCCCGCCATTCATTACATCTTTAATTTGCCCTCATTTTGAATTTAACATGTGCCATTTAATCTGCTGAGCACACTGGATGTGAAGTTTTAAAAGTGTCCATAAGAACTCTTTAGAGCTGCCGTCACAATTCTTTTGTCTTACACTCAGGGAGACAGACCACTTGTAACTGTATTATTATGACAGCTATAATGACAGTGTGTGTGGCGTGTTTGTCTATGCCATGGCTAACCGTTTGTCGTGGCTGTCCTCTAGTGCCCCCGGCGTTTGTGGTGAGACCGAGGAACCAGGTGGTTGGAGTTGGCAGAACTGTCACTTTCCAATGCGAGGCCACTGGAAACCCACAGCCAGCCATTTTCTGGCAGCGGGAAGGCAGTCAGGTAAACAAAATAAACAATGACAAATGTTCTCATTCCAGAACGCTCCTTATCCTCTTGGAGAGCGTGACAGGGTAGCCACCGGCTTTGGAAATAACCATTTTGTTGTCACAGTTGACTGGGTAGCTAACGCGGTTTGCAATTGTTTGCCATTGTGGAAGCCACATTCAAACAGTGCAATTATTGTTTTCCCGTCCAAACTAAAGGATGTGATGTGTTTTTATTCTCCGCAGAACCTGCTCTTCTCCTATCAGCCCCCTCAACCGTCCAGCCGATTTTCTGTGTCTCAGTCGGGGGACCTGACTATCACTGATGCTGAACGCTCAGACGTGGGATACTACAGCTGCCAGGCCCTGAACATCGCCGGCAGTGTGATCACCAAGGCTCTGCTTGAGGTCACTGATGGTAAGCGGCCTTCGTTTAAACACAGTTTCTGCATTCAGCAAAAGCCTCAGGAGAGAATTAGAGGAACTCTGAGTGGATGAATATTGGTATTTGAGATAATCTTTGGCTTATGAGGATAAATCTCTTCATCTGAAATGATGTGGCCCTACAGTCGAGCATATTAATATCCAAATTGAGGTTTGTGAGGTTTGGTCTGGCCTTCTCAGTGGGTTCCTGTCAGAGGTAGAGACACTCTGGTGCCTGTGCACCCAGACCGTGGCTCAGTACTCGGCTTCACTGGCTTCACACTGGCTAATGTTTCCTTTGGTATTCCATGGCTGAATGGCTGCAGTCTACCGTTGGAAGACTGTGGCTGTGTGGTGAGGTCTGGATTGGGTCCTCTAATTACTCCGCAGAGCCAATCGCTGTCAGCCTGGCGGGACTAACCTTGGTTTCATTTCCACCAATCCCACAGAGATCTGGGCAGCTATTATTTTGTCTACGACACACCTACAGTACATTCATCCCTTCATTTTTCCAAACGTCCTTCTTCATTTCAGACCTTTGCAATGGTATGTTTCGTCTTGCTCTCCTCCTCTCCTTCTCCTGTCTGTCGTACTCTCCGGGTAATAATAACAGTTATTAAAGTTAGCAGGCTGTTCTGAGGGCACCTCTCCTCCGCAGGCAGATCTAGTAATTACAGGTCATGCTGACAGTGTTTTAGTAATTGCATCATCCCCCGCACAAAAGCAAAGACAAAGGGGCCCAGAGATCGCGGCACAGCGAGGCTCTGAGGAGCTGCGCGCACATACATTCATCATTAGGTGTTGCCTTTTCACCGCGTTACATATTAATTCGATTGCTCCGCGGTGACTGTAACTTACCAGTAAATCAGCGGCTGCTGACGGCGATAGTCATCAATATTGCTATGAATAACAATAATAATCTGAGGGAGGCTGACGCCCAAAATAAGGAACATGATGAATCACATGGTGGACAAAGTAAAAAATGTATATAATTAAAGTCTCTTCTTCTTCTTCTCTCTTCATTACAGCGTTTCTCTTTGTGTCTCCACGTCTTTGTTTGTGTTTACGCCACTCATGAGCTGTGAGGCAGAGAGCAGGAGTGAGAATCATGCTTCATGCTAATAACATTGTCTGTTCTGGCGAGATGTTTTGTTTTTTTTAAGGGCTTTTTCTCCCTTGTTTTGTGTTTAATGGCTGGGGGATGGGTCGTGGGACTGTTGGCCGCGGGCGCTCATATGCTTAGTGCCAGGCATCTGGTGGAGCTGCAGCGAATAAGACTGAAGTATCTGAGGCCATTTCATTTTAATTACGCTGCTTTTATTTGGCTTGAGTTTGACTCCTGCTGCTGAATGATTAGAAAATTGTTTCCAGTTTCTTAAAATTGGATTTAATTCCGCTCCCACTACCCGTGCAGTTCTCACATGCTTACATTACCACACGCTGTTTGTCAGATTCCCACTACACTCTTGGCTTTTGTATCTTTTCCTTGCACAAGCTGGATGTAATCCTCGGTTCGTCCTGTCACACCGCACGAACGCCTTCACTCTCCCCCACATAAATACTCGATCTCTTTCCTCCTCTCCTCAGTTGTGTCGGACCGCCCGCCGCCAGTTATCCGACAAGGTCCGTCCAATCAGACAGTGGCTGTGGACGGCACAGTGGTCCTCAGCTGCATGGCATCGAGTAACCCCACCCCGACCATCCTGTGGAGAAAGGACGGCGTACTGGTGTCCACACACGACTCCAGGGTCAAACAGCTGGACACGGGCGCACTACAGATACGCTATGCAAAGGTAAGACGTCTGGACACAGGCTCAGTTTTTCGGAAAACGATAATGATTGGGTTGTCACTTTTTATTCGATATTTAGATGTCCGTACACATTTGGAAAGGGGAGTTTTAAAAGTCAAGCTCAAAATATGTGTGGCCTAGAAGTGAATCAGACCATCTGAAGTAAACCGTGTGATCCAGGTTGAGGTTGCACTCAGCACAGCTTGGCTTTAGATCCATGTAACATGTGGCATGTGTTTTAGTTTCTACATGATAGAGGGCGAAGTAGCTCACCGAAGTTAGCTTAGCTGGTAGCTCCATCGCAGTAAATAATGTCACTTTATACTGTATGTGTGTGTGTCTTGTCTGAAAGAATAGCGTGTCCCATCATTTTCTGGAGAAAATAAATGCCATCTGTACTAGACAGAAGCCAGGAGCTCAAAGTGGGAGGATAAGAACATTTCACGTCACAATTACCTTGAGCAAAAAATAATTGCAATCTGCTTCACACTAAAAATCACTTGTCTGTACATTTTGGTAAGTGAAAAATAAGTTTTCTTTCAGGGAACGCGATAAACTATCAATAACAAGACCGGGGATATTAAATGATTGTTTGCTGTTGCTGTGATTAATGAATATAGTCACAGCAAGTAATGAACTGTTCAATAAACATCTGATGATGGAAACACAACATAACAACATGTGATGATGGAAAAAAACTAAAATAGTGTGAGTGTTTTTTTTTTTTTTTTAAATCATCCATCATGCCACCCTGAGTTAATTTATAATTTGACCTTGAATGCATGAACTAGATTTATTCTAAACTGTTTTATCAATACTTTAAATTCGCCCTGCCAGTCTTCAGTCCTTCAAAATAAACTTTAAAGTTCCATCATGTGCTGAGTAAACCCCCGCTGGTCGGTAAATAAAGCATGTGTTCCCTGCCAGCGACCGGCTCTCAGTGGGCTGTCAGTCAGTTGTCGCTGGTTTGAAATGGAGTCTGTGAAGTCGAACAGTCTGTAGTTCCTGTCAGTCACCCGGGCTCAGTGGGTTTTGTATGTCATTTACCTTGTGTGTATGTGTGTGTCTGTATCTCAGAGATGGCACGCAGTGCGATGCCGAACACAGTCTGAGAGGAAAGCGAGCGGGGGGTGGGGCGTGCTGACGTGTTTTCTAGACGAAGGCATCACGGGGTCAGAGTTCGCGTCAGATTGCGGTGTTGTGATGAATGCTGGCGTGTCTCGTGGTGACAAGATTCCGGTGTGATTGGTCTGCCAGTCGAGAGGCAAGCGGGGAGGAGACGCATCCACACCGCTCTCCCGCTGTAGCTGAGTAAACTCCGCAGGCACTGTACATTAATGGGATTGTCATTTCACCCGACAACACTTTAATGAAGAGGTTTTTGACGTGCGAGACAGTCTCTTTTATTAATCCGGTGGCATGAGGGCTACTATAATTGAGAATAATAGATTTTTCTTTCTACCTGAAAGACAAAAGAGTACATACCTTGACAGGGCATGCACATTGTGAATTAATCCATTTCTCTATCTTTTTACATATAAATTAGCACAGTAGCCTTTCATTTATTATGCATCAGCAACAAACCGCAGCAGAATGACTCCTATAACCCACAGATTTTGATGACAGTTGACAGCACATGCATTTTTAACCATGTTTCACCAGCGGGGTTATGTGTTTTTGTTAGTTGGCAGCATTTATTTGAAAGTTGTCAACAGATTTTTGAGGAAATTTAAGTCAAGAGCAAGAAACAGTGATATATTTTTGGACTGGATGTGCTGATTTTTTTTTTTACTATAGATCAAGGGTGTTTTTTTTCCAACTTTATTTTCCCATGAACCACTGCTGCACTTTTATAGTGGGAAAAAAAAGGAAATCTGGCACTGAACAACAGTATTGTGTCTCGCTGTGTATTTTGGTGAAGATCCAGATCTGAGACAGATAACATTTGCCCTTATTAAAATAGCACATTTAATCGAGTTGTTCGTTGAGAGATAAGTATGAGATCTCTGAGTCATTTCCTTTGTAACAAAATGAACATGATTGTTATCTGCCGTTTGTGTGCACTCCGCTGTTCCCAACACACTCGTGTCTAGAGCTCGATGAAAGACGGATATTTAACCGTATTTCTTCAGTGCAGGTTGTCTCCACATCTGTTGAATGGGGCTGTGACTCCCATGTTTTGGCTCTCAGTGGGGGGAAGGTAGTGATAGAGAAAGGTCTCCAATTAGTCCACAATCCTGTGAAAATCTTTTCCATTTGACTAGGAACGGTCTGTCACTTGCCCTTTCCAGCTGCTTCCCAAACCCCACCAGTTTCTCGTTTTGAAAGAGATGATGCTGAGATTATCAGGCGGTGACAGCTACCTGCTGTCGACTCCACCAGAATGTCAATAAGTAGAGCAGTGAAGGGGAGATAAAGCAAGAGGAGTCAGGGAAGATGCTGCCACATTTCAGGAAGCTGTAACAGATATTTAATTAATATTTCCATCTCTCCTCCTCCAGCTGGGCGACACTGGAACCTACACTTGCATCGCCTCCACGCCCAGTGGAGAGGCCTCATGGAAAGCCTATTTAGAGGTTCAAGGTAAGCCTCATCCAGCAGTGTCTCATTTTATGGTTTTTTCCCCCACAAGTCTTTTAATTCGGACTTATAAATCAAAAATGAGACGTTTCACCCACCCCTGGATGTTGAAGATGTAATAAATGACTTTCCCCTGTCTACATCAAGAGTTTGGAGTCCCTGTCCAACCAAACAGACCTACAGATCCAAACCTGATCCCAAGTGCTCCTTCAAAACCTGAGGTCACTGACGTTACCCGCACCTCCGTCACCCTTTCCTGGAAGCCTAACCTTAATTCTGGAGCCACACCCACCTCCTATATAATTGAGGCCTTCAGGTAAATCAAATTAACTTACCCACAAATAATCAAAAGTTTTCCATGGCTTTATTGAAACCTTTTGAGACCTTAAATCCCTCTGTTGTGTGTCCACAGTCATGCATCAGGGAGCAGCTGGCAGACCTTGGCAGAACATGTGAAAACTGAGTCATTTGTACTAAAGGGCTTGAAACCCAGCGCAGTCTACCTCTTCTTAGTACGGGCAGCCAATGCCTATGGGCTGAGTGATCCCAGTCCCATCTCTGATGCTGTGAAAACACAAGGTGAGAACTGCCTTTTCAACTGATATGTTGGGGAGTAGCCCAAAGAATATTTAGTGTCAGAATGGGTTCCAATACTGACACTGAATCAGATATCAAAAAAGTGAAAAAAAGAAAAAGTAAGCTCATAACTTGCACAAGTGAGCGCCAAAACTGCAAATGAAGATTCAAGAGACAAAAACTAAGATCTATAGAGCTCCGGTAGCTGATGTCACACAACTAAGTTAAAGCCCTCTGGCAGGAAACGATGCTGTATACCTCTATAGATTTACTGTATATACTAGACAACACATAAATCAGGCAAAATGTCAGACAACTGAAAAATGTGAAGATGGTGGATAGCTGTTGGCTAGCAGGAAGGCATTTTACCCCACAGATCCAGAGAGATGGCGGAGGTGAATCGCTGCTATGAATCATGGGAACCCACAAGCAACAGATTTCATGGTTAGCTCTTCGTAAACCATGGACTCAGACTAGATTTACCAAGCGGTAGTCTGTACAGCAACACTAACGCAGCACTTGTTTACATTTCACCGCCTGTTGCTAATGCTAACTTTATGCTAACACTTACCCTTCCAATGACAACAATGCACTCATTGGCTGGTAGACTCCAGAGTTGAATATTTGTCACAAAGCCAGATTACGTCCATTTGTTTCCCTCCAGGCTCTTGTAAACGTCCAGTTGAAGGGATTAAAGGAAGTTGAATGTGTCAGGATCCCGCAGGTCTGGAATAACGTCCTCTCCGGCTGTTCCCAAACTCGTAAAAAGGGACTGCGGGGGCATTATAAGGATCACATAGTTTATTCAGTCTGTCAAATGTGTGATATATTGGTCGATCTCCATGGATTGAAAGCACGCAGTGAACTCTGACACCGGTCCTGGCCACATCTCAGGCTGCTAACATGGTGGTTCAAGGCAACGTGACGTCAGGAGCTCCATCGGGATTATTAGGCCATTTCATTTTAAAAATATTTTGAATGAATAAGGCTGTGCTAACACGGCACCATTTTGTTTATTAGCACATTGCTGCTAAATATAATTCTAGTGAGTCATGTTGTGGCATGTTGTGTTGTTGTCAGACTGATATCGGCATTAGTAGATGATGTCAGTATCAATCTTAAGCATTTTCTTAAGTCACAGACCAGGTCAATCATCTTTGGTGACTGTCCTTGTCCACACAGATATCCCTCCCACCAGTCAGGGTGTGGACCACCGTCAGATCCAAAGGGAGTTGGGAGAAGTGGTGATCCACCTGCACAACCCCACCATCCTCTCCTCCTCCTCTGTGCGGGTGCAGTGGACAGTGAGTATAATTTTCTCCATCACTGCATTATTGTCACATTTGCTTGTCACATGCTCGCACAGCTGCGGCCAGTTACTGATTGCCATATGGTTCATTGGCCGTAGTAACAGGCCACCAGAGCTCCAAGGTTAGTTTAGTGATATACCTATGGTCAATTTGTCAGGCAACTCAGCCGAGCTAATGCGCTAACGTCCTATCACCATACAGAGTAAAGGACACTGCAGAGAGCAGCCAGGATCACAGTCCAAGTCTTCTTAGCATCCATCTGGCATGAGCCTGGACCGGTCATGTGGCCAGAGATCAAAAAAACAAAATCTGAAGCATTTTCCAAAAGTGCACTACTCTCAATTACCCAAAATCTACACCACAGAGCCTCCTGCAGAAGACCACGCAGTGCCGTATACAGCAGTGTGTGGCGTGCCAGGCTGTGCCCTCTCAGATTGGAAACACTTGACAGCTGTTAAAATAATACAAGCAAGAAGGAAGAGGCGGCCAACTCCTGCTCTTAAGTGGAAATGGCTTACAGATGTTAAAAAAGGGGATAGGTGGGAGAGGAGGAAGTAGAACTAGGGAGCTTATGTTGGCGTTTCTCTGATAGCACAAGCTGAATATGAAGTACTTATATCCATCCGCTACTGATGCGCTTCATCCATAGTTTTTTAGATGAACTACTATTTTTTAGAATCTTACGTCGTAGACTCTGTCTCTCTCTGAGAGGACTCACTAAAGGAAAGAAGAAGAAGAAAAAGCGATTCTTTTTGCCTTTTGACACAAGTCCACCCCTGCATTCCCAGTTATTATGAAGTGTCACAGTGAGTGATGAATGGGACAGAGGAAACGTTAAAAAGGATAGTGACATGTCAAGACTGATTTAAAACATCACTGCCCAGTTACCCTGTTGCCCTGGAATGTTCCAGCAAAAACACATGCCATGAAGGAGACTGACACTGTAGCTGGGTCTCACCGTTTCACCGGGTTTGTTGTGTTAAATCTATTCCTAATGTGAGTTTTTCTTGGATTTCTTTCTTACCTTTTCCCCCCCTTTTGTGTCATGATGGTGAGTGGTTGCACAGTTTTCCAGGCTAATGAAGACCACCTGAGCCGGCAGCATATTTTACAGGGGGAGGGATAAAGAAATCACTAAAATCTTTACAAGCCAGTGCTGCCTGCCTTCCACAGGGACTCGTAGGGATATTAGCATCCTGGTTAGCAGTTATTCTTCCCTCCATCCGTGCTGGATTACAAAGCAACAATAACTATCCAAAGATTAAACTGACAAACTAACAAATTCCTTCCAACTGCTGTTATTCTTTCAGCTACTGTTCAGAAGTCCAGTGTGAAACATTTAGTAGGGTTTATTGGCAGAAATGCTAGGCATAGGTATGTTTATATAGATGTATAATGGCTTTTTAAATAAAACCGTTTGTTTTACTTTACTTTATGCAAGGGTCTTGCTTTATTAAGGCCGCCATTTTGTGCTGCCATGTTTTTACAGCACCCTGAATGGACGTACTGTACATTCTGTTTTAAGCGGAAGCTAACTACGCAAGCGTAGGAGAAAGACACACTTTCTGGCCTGCGTAGGCCACCGTAGTTCCCCCGACGTGCTTGGGAAATCCTCGGACTCACCATTAGACGTTGCTAATCCTGGACATTTCAATTATTATCCTTAATTTTCTCATCCCCCTCGACATTGGGAAGTATCCTTGACTCCAGCAGCCCGTCAGGAGTCTGGGGAGCAGGACAGGATGAGACAGGCTGTTCTGGGAGCCTGGGCCCTTATTTAACCAGCTCCAGACTTAGAGGAACCTCTGGCCAATGACCTCATAGTGTGGTTTGCACAAATCACTGCTGCTCCAAATGGCGCATAGACAGACAGTCAAAAGGAGATGTAGATGTAGATGTGGATGGCTAAATAGGAGGGTGATGTGATGACTGAGTGCCCCCCCACTCCATCCAGTGCCTTGTGTGTGTATATCAGTTGCATAGCTGTCCACGGATTCCACAGCTAATTGTGCCAGTGTGTCATTTTCCACTATGAGCCTTGAAGCACATAATGAAGTCAGTCTGACAACTGTCTTTGTCCCCGTGCCATTCACTAGGTGGAGCAGCAGTCACAGTACATGCAGGGCTACAAGGTGATGTACAGGCCTTCACAGGAGGGGTCGCAGCGAAGCGACTGGGCCGTGTTCGAGGTGCGAACCCCCGGGGAGGACAGCGCCGTCGTGCCGCAGCTTCGGAAAGGAGTAACATACGAATTCAAAGTCCGCCCCTTCTTCAATGAATTCCAGGGAACCGACAGCGATGTCAAAATTGGCAAGACGCTGGAGGAAGGTGGGGGATGTGAACGTTTGCGACTGTGTGTGTGTGTGTGTGTGTCTGTACGTGTGCTTTAGTGCTCGCATGTGTGCGTATGCATGTTTTCATGTTTACACAGTTTTATATGCACAGCTTGTACGAGTGCGAGCGTAGAGCAGCTGTTCACAGCAGGCAGTGAGGGAAGGATTGTGTTAGGTTCAAATGTGGTGTATTCAAGCATGTTAGAGTGGCTGTTCAGCTCTTTAAACGGCCCTATGGAAACCCATATACAACACTCCAGGAGGAGTGTTATACTAATTTTTCGCCGGGTGTGGTTGTGGCAGTCTCGTGAGGTTTGGTTAAAAACCCAACTACAAATTTTAATTCCGTAGCAAACAGTTGAGAAATGCGAGTGAAGAGTGTTTACTGGCGAGTGTGCGTGTTTGTGTGGGAGTGTTTTTTGATCTTTTTCTGCTGCCGGATTCTCTTTTGTTCCACACTTAATTTATAATTGTTTTCGTAGCTCTGTGTGTGTGTTTGTTCTCCCATGAGCAGAAAAATGCCTGTTTTCATGACACTCAATCACTCATCTTTTATGCCACGTCCATAATTATTTCGGCTTAATTACTGTTGGACCTCAGGTTGACGTTCACACACACACACACTGAGTAAACAGTTATTATTTATCTGCAGAAGCATGCGCATTAACCAGACTCAGTTTTCACATAAAAGGGTTGGAACCCTGATTATTAGCCTTTGTTCTCACCTCAGCTTCAATCTCGCACAGAGATAAAGGACAAATTCCAACAGCTGAATGTGACGGCAGGACAGAGGTGGCATGCGGCCGTGTTTATGTTTCACGCGTGAAGGTGTGTGTGTTTATCTTTTGTCTGCTCCTCCAGCCCCCAGTGCCCCGCCTCGCGAGGTTACAGTGACGGAGAGTGGGGACAATGGGACTGCGATCGTGGTCTCCTGGCAACCCCCTCCAGAAGAGGAACAGAATGGGGTGGTCCAGGAGTACAAGGTAACAAGAAGAAGAAGAAAAAAAACACACACACACACAAGGTCTGAGGAATTGGTAATGTGGAGACACAAAGGAGAAGCAAACACACACAGGGGTGCAGACAGAAGGGTTAGGTGAGAAAAGGGACATTGCACACACACATGGAAAGGTAATGAATTCCTGGTCGAGACACACCTTTGTACACTCCCCCCTGTGTGCCTCCTCAGAGGCTCACACACACACAGAGGGAAAAGCAGGTTGAAACTGTTGTGAAACAGTGCCATCTAGTGGGGGAAAGCTGGATTATCTTCATTGAGAGGCTGTAACTGCTGATTATTGGTGTATTTGTGTTCGGAGGAGATAAACAAATGTGCTTTATCTTAAATTTAAACTACAGATACTAAGGAATTACATTAAAAAAATTAAAGGACAGAATCAAATTATAATTCCAGTCATCTCTCTGGTCTGGTAAAGCACAATCCCCCCCCCCCCCCCTTTTCCTCTCTCCTTCCCTGATAATGCATGCTCTCTCTGTAATGGCCTCACTTTGGGCAGCGCCGACCTCTCATTGTCTATGCCACGAGAGTCCTGCATTTTAAGTGGAAAGGCATTTATTGTGGCACAGTGGGAATATTGACTACCAGTGGAATGGAAGATGAAGCGTAGGCAGGGGGGGTGAGGGGGGGCAGGGACGTTAAGCCACTGTTAATTTTCCAGGTAAATGTCTCTGGCGATGGAGTCATTTCATGGTTTTTAAGTCCAGCGCGCGCGAGAGAGAGTTCCCCGCTCGTTACAGAGCCTGATCCCCCGGCGGCCGTTTCACTCGCCGCAATTTCGAGGAAACGAAAGAGAGAGAGAGTTCGGAGCTTTGTACTGTACGTCCATCACAGATGTGCCAACACAGATGTGAGGGAGAGTGTCTGTATGGTAACTGGTGGGATGAGGATGTGGAGGTCTGCAGGCCTCAGGCTGAGGTGAATCCATAAAGTTTAAGGGAATCCACAAACGCCACTTTTGCGTTTTCATGTATGCAACCAAAATAGAGGGATGATGATGTCATAGCCCCACCTCGCTGTCTTGCTCTTTCCCTCATCAGGTCTTCTTCTCATGTTTTGGGAGTTTGTTTATGTTTCCTCAATCGCCACTTGGGCTTCATTCTGCCCCTGTTTCTGCAACTGTATACATATGTATACGTATGTACACTTGTTGATATAAAGCTGTGGTGCAAGCTACAGTATATGGTGTCATGTAAACACATGTGCTACAGCATTTTTTTTTAATAGAGGTTTTGTGTGTAAGAGGACGTTTCTTGAAACTGTGAGGACCTTTTAAGAACATCCATCTGTCCATTTTCTACCATTTTATCCCCCACAGGAGGGTTGCGATGGGGTGTTGTGTCAATCTCAGCTAACATAGGGCGACATATAGAGACAAACAACCATCCATTCTCCCACCTACGGTCAATTTAGAGTGTCCAATTTACCTAACCCCCATGTTGCATGTTTTTGAACGCGGAGAAAACCCACACACACACAGGGAGAACATGCAAAGTCACTGCAGAAAGGCCCTTGTTCCAACTGGGGGCTTGAACCTGGGTCTTCCTGCTGCAAAGACAAGAGAGCAAAAAGAAATATTCCGTGTGGTTAGGCCTAAAATTGGGTTACAGAGACTGCAGATACCTCATCTGTTTTCCATGGGCTTCAGGCCGCACATGATACGATATGGCTACTTCACTTATAGCGGATTCTGAACCGAGTAAAACCCGTAACATTGTTTTGCCACCTCCGAGGCGTAACACAATACCTGCGGTGCAGCGGGGAGCTCTCGTCAAACGTAAATAAAAAAGACGGAAAACCCTAACCTCACAACATTAACCCTCAAACTCCACTCCTGTCTTTGTTCCTGTTATGAGCAGATCTGGTGTTTGGGGAACGAGAGCAGGTACCACATCAACCGCACCGTCGACGGCGCAACCTTATCCGTGCTGATCCCCAGTCTGACCCCGGGGGTCCGATACAGCGTGGAGGTGGCAGCAAGCACCATAGTGGGACCTGGCGTTAAGAGCGACATCACCTTCTTCCAGCTCGGTGAGTAAAACTATGTTGACTTCTCTCCTTTTGCACAGAAGGTCGTATAAATGTCTGCGTTTCTCCTCCGGCGAGCCCTGCGCACGGAGTGAGCCCCAATTATCTGACAAATAATTATGGCATTAATCCAGTCAGCTGGAATTAAAAGGTTTTCAGTAATGCCACGTTATGCCAAGTAAACAGACAATTATGTCATTCCTTTCTTTGTAGCGACGCACAGGTTCATGCCGTTGCCTGCTTTTCCCTTTCACTAAAAACTGTAATTGTGCGTGATTACTGTTATACAAACAAAATCAAACTTGCCATGAAAGAGAGTGATGAGTGTGAATCACAGGGAACCTCTGCATTTTTTTTCCCTGCCCACTAGAAATGGCTTTTAGCCTCTGTAGTCGCTCTGTAGTTGGCAGCTGCTGCGATCGACACGGACACATTAAATTCCTGTGTGGCAGAAGTGTTGAGCTGCCGGCCCCACCCTGCTCCGCTCTTTTTTGTGTGTGTGCGTCTCCGCTTCGCTGCAAACAACAAAGGCAATAATGAGTTCTGCACTCACACACAGACATGACATTATTTCATTAACGCTTAGAATAAGGAATAAGAAATATTACAGTCCGCGCTGAGGTCGGCTGTCGTAGCCGACCTCCTTTCTTTGTCCTTGTTCGTCTAGACGGGCAGATATTTTCGGATATTTTTGTCACTTGTTATTGCTAAGGAGAGGGATGGAAAACACATGAGGCAGAGACAGACGCTACATCCATTCCATAGCGCTGCACCGTGCCGCAACGCGCCTGTCATCCACATTACCCCGGGTGTTTTAGAACCCCCCAAAAATACAGTACAGCACCCATTACAGAAGCTCAGGCTCACTTCCTGTTGGTTCCTTGTCTATCAGTTGTGAACAAAGCAGCTAAGTTAACACCAGGAATGAACATTTATTCAATGTCTACCGCAGGGGAAAATAACTAATTGCATGTTTTCTGCTGAAATATTTGCAGTTTAATTTGTGATAATACTTTGGAACGGGACGCTTTAGCTCAATATCTATGTAATTAAGGCTGAAACTGACAATTATTTTCACAATTGATTCATTTTCTCAGTCAGTTTCTCCATTTAACTGAGTAGGAATGTTTCCCAGACATCCAGAGGATAACATTTTCGGAGCAAAGACACCAGAAGATATTCCCATTAAATGAGCCAGAAAACGTCAAAAAGCTTGTATTCATCACAGGAAAACACTTAAACTGAGTAATCAAATATCAGCACACACATGCCCAGTGCGCCTGAAAGGTCACATGATGTATGTTTTTACACGCATTGGTGGTTTTTTTACCTCTTTGAAATGACAAACAGAGACGTCTTGGTGTAGCCAGACAGAAAAGAGCATGTGGATTTAAATGTGTGATTGAATAGCCTGGGATGGACGGGAAAGAGGCAGCGACTGTAACTGATCCAATTTCGCTCACTCGAGGAGTTCCTGTGGTGATTGTTGCCGCGTTCCAACGCCGCGCTGGAAACACAATGTGCCTCGGGGAGCAGCACTTCGCCCAGATGCATTTGTCACACTGTGAGCTTGTGTGCGTCATCTCAGCCCCAGATACCTGCCCAGTCCCTTGTGGGATGCTTAGTCACACTGGCATGCTCTGTTCCGCTGGCACCGAATCCAGGAGACGTCTGAATGGAGGAATGGACCGAGCGAGACAAAGAAAGACAGAAGGGTTCTTTTATTTTTTTTTGCCTCTGGCTTTGACAGTTGACAGATAAGAGTGGCTACAACTTGAAAGACCTTTGAGAGAAAGATACGAAAAGTAACACAGACATGAAGAATATTCAGAATGGCATGGGGGCGAGGGAGAGATGACTTTCATGTGTCATGCATGAGGAAAAAGCACAGAGAGAATAGACAGATGAGACAAAAAAGACAGAGAGCACGTTGTTGTTGTTGTTGTGAGCAGACACACAGACTGTTCCTTTCGTGCATTTCACAGTAGAAACAGCTTCAAGGCATTTTTACACCTCAGTTTGCTAATTACTCTGGTGTCTGTGAGAGAGAATGATCTGACTGGATTCATTTCTGCGATTATGAAACCACCGTACAGTTTCTCTCCGCCTCCTCCAGCCGACTGCGTTCAAACGCCGTCGTCTGCTCACCTGCTGCTGTCGACGGAGATTTGCGATGAAAGGCCTTTCCGAATAATGGAGAGGAAGACACAAAGCAGCCTCACCCACTGACATGAAAACGTTTTCTGTACATGAGGACAAAGAGGAATACTCACAGCTGTGTGCTCGACTCCCGTTTGTTTTGAATATTTTCCCAGTTTCACACTTTATTTTCCCCTGCACTCGCATTCCTAACTCCCTTTATTCCAGTTCTGCTCTCAATTTGAATAAAGTGTTTTTTTCCTCATAATCTCTCCTAATCATTCCCCAATTCCATGTCCCCAGATGCCTCTGGACGCATGACGGAGACGGTGGCCTCAGAGAACCCTCTGTCCCAGCAGATCTCGGACGTGGTGAAGCAGCCGGCCTTCATCGCGGGGATAGGAGCGGCGTGCTGGATCATCCTCATGGTCTTCAGTATCTGGTTGTACAGACACAAAAAGAAGAGGAACGGCCTCTCCAGCAGCTATGCAGGCATACGCAAAGGTCAGTGTGTCGCGTGTGGCATTTATGAGGAGCAAGCACTCGAGCCTCTAATCTACTGTGCTGCTGCTTTCAGTTTGTAGAGTGTTTTCTTTCTTTCACTTACACAAAGTGTGAAGAGAAAGGAAAAAAAATGGAATGCAGGTATTTGTGTGTTCATCTTCTACGTCCAAAACAAACCCCCTCACATCTTTCCTGTCACACACACACAAACAGATTTCATTGTGGAGCGTTACTCTCCAGTGAAGGCCTTTAAACTCCCCCTTTTACCTTGAAACAGTGCGTTACGGCTGCATTTGCAACCATCTTAGTGGGATTTCACTGGTTTGTGACATGACCGACCTCCACCCACAATAGCTAACGTATTAAAAAGAGCTATTAGCCCTTTGTTTTCCCCAGTCTCATTCATGTTTTCGACCGTCCTTGGGGCTGCGCTGCTGCTGCTGCTGCCTGTGTGCACTTCAATTTTTACTGACTCCCGGGGGTCAAAGGGCACATTCACCTTCAACCTTGAAACACACAGAGAATGGAAATTAGCTGTCGCTAATCTGTGACCATCACAGGTCGTCCGTGTTCTGCACCTCATGCCTGCTGAAGGAAACGATTGATTGTCAAGCAAACTGCTGCTTTTTTTTATTGTGTTAAAGGACTTAATGTGAAAGAATTAGTGACATCTGATGGTGAGAGAACAAACAGAGGAGTCACGCTTCCTATTCCCAATGTTATTTTGTTTTAGACTGTTCAAATTTCAATTATTTTTTGTTTTTCTTCATTTTAAATTGTTAATACACTATTTTAACATGCAGTACATTTTAACATGTAGTAAATAACTGCCAGATATTGAGAGTTCTTCTGGAAAAATGGGCAAAAGCACTTACTGACAGGACATTTTCTGACATTTTGAGGCTTAGGTGTTCTGTATTGTAAGCTTCCGATTCAAAAATGCAAAAACACACGCTGTAGCTGCTTTCAGGCTGCTGTAGAGACACGGTGATACAGATGGCAGTCTTTATAAACCTTTGCCTACAGTACATATAAAAGGGTTTTTCTGAAGCTCCAAAAAAACAGGTGATTTCTTATTTTATAGCAATTATACAAACAAACTAATCGGTAGCATATGCAACTTCTGCAAAAACCTGTGCAATGGTACAGGTTGGACTTTCAAATAACCTTAGAATATCTCAAATTTCAAGACAAGATCTCATTAGTCTTATTCTGTGACCTCCAGCAACATAAGATATGACAAAATATCAAAAATAAAAGCATAAAAAAGCAGCAATTATTACATTGAAGAATACATACAATACAAGTAAATTAAATAGTTTGTGCAGAAGCTAAAAGCAATGTAATCTACAGGGAATACAGTCTATAGATACAGAGAAGTGGTTTGTGTACAGGTGTCAAATAATAATACTGCGAGGCTTAGATTAACCTCTGACCCTGTTTGATCCTGTATTACTCACATACACTTTAAAAAAAAGAAAAAAGGTTTTCAGGAGCACAGTTGCCAGTCTTCCTCCTCCTCCTCCTCCTCCTCCTCATCCTCCTTCCTCCCAGACCACAAGAGGCCACAGTCTTTGTTGGAACTGGTAACTAAGAATGTTTTCAAAAGTGTGTAATTGCAACCACATGAAGCAACAAAGCACACTCAGAGTAAAACAGGTTGAAGTAGGACTGTATGTGTGTGTGTGTGTGTGTGCTGCTCTCTGTCATTATAGTCTGATTACATATTTCAATTTTACAACTCTGGTGAACGAGGCCTTTTGTTTTTCTTTGTTTGTTTTTCTTTGACGACGAAGCCACTCGTACAAACTGCACAGTGATTTATTTTTTATGATTTATATGACACTGTGGGAGTTTATCCAAACAAATCAGCAAAACAAATAGGTCGTTGGTGAGATGGTAGAGACCGCGTAATAATTACTGCACACAGTTCAAAGTTCAGTCATGGCCTCATTAAAGCAGGGAGTGAAAATCTGAAATCTTGTGTATTTTAGTCACGTTTACATTCAAAAAAAACCAGCATTCAGCAGGCCGATAAAAACGTATTTAACCTTTCAACATATTCAACGAGTATTTGTCCACTCAGACCGTTCTCTTAAAGGTTTAATTTCTGTGTCTCACAACATTGCATCAACTGCATCTCGCTCCTCACATCTTCTGAGAACAGCAACACAGATCAAAGTGCATTTTATAGAAGAAATCCACAGACAACAACGCCCGCTGCAGAATATAAATCAGCCGAGTGAGTGAGGTTGATGTTTGTTTGCTTGCACAGGGAGCCCATCAATGTCATCTGTGTGTGTGTGTGTGTGTGTGAGTAATGGGAGCTGTGTGGGTGATGATGTGAGAACTGGAGATATCTCTGCAGCGTTTGACCCTCACCCAGCAGGGCTCGCTGATACTCTGGGCCAGGACTTGAACCTGCAGCTGCAGCTCGACACTCACTTTCTCACAGTTGGGGGTGGGGGGGGGGGGGGCAGAGATGTCTGAGGGGATCAAAGACTTGAGGGCAGAAAGAAGCATGAGAATACAGACACACTTTATGGATTTATTTACTTTGGCAGGAGTTATGTGGGGGGGTGAAACACACAACATTAATTTTATATCCTTTGTTTCTCTCAACAGTGCCGTCCTTTACTTTCACACCGACAGGTAAGAGCTCGGAATTTTCATATTATATGTAACTGTTGTTGAGTGATCAGTGTCAGTCTTCCCAAAATCAGATATTGGGCACGAAACAATATCCGAAATCGCACGAAATAAACTCCAAATATCGTCAGACATGGGAAAATGTAAGTTTGCGGACTCCTGAGCCTGAGCCTCTGAGCTTTGTTCCTTTCCAGCTTATGAGTTCCTTTGTATGGTGCTGATTACAGCTTGAAGTGGCGATAAGGTCTCAAAATATTTTGAGAAGGTCTTGAAAAAGTCTTAAAAAGGTATTGAAATTAACTTCAGGATTCCTGCACATACCCTGTAATATGATTTGTAAACCATTGAGAGAGATGTGAAGGCTGCGGTGGTAAGAGCATTATCGTAAGGTCTAATTATGAATATTTTTTATTTTTGAATAATTATTATTTATTCAAAAACGGGTAAAAGATCGTATCAGAATGGAATTTACATGGCAACGGCTGCAGCTGCTTTGATTGTGCGTTGGTCCATGCAAATCAAAACTGAACATGTTTGAAACAGTTCAGATCTTGTTGTTTACAGGGCCTTCCGTCTTAAAATAACAACTGCCGCTAATATCCCACTAATAACAACTTTATTGTTGCCAGCCAGTATCCGTTCAGACAGGTGTCCAACAGAGTTTAAGCCCAATCCTAAAAGACTCTGCCCTCCCGGTCTTCACCCTAAGCTGATGTTCTCATGCTGTTTTTTTTTTACCGTTTGAACATAAATTTCCAATGCACGACAAAATAAATTTGACAATAGCAACATGTTTGTCGTCTCTCCCGTGCTCCAGAAAACAGGAAACACCCGGGTTCTTTCCCATCAGATCTAAGCGTCCCTTCGTTAACTCCCTTTTTGGGTTTTATTTGGATTCTAATTCAGTTCATACATGTGTATGTGATGGCCTCTGATTCAACTCCTTTGCTTGCTGTCAGAACAGTGGATTTTCAGCGTAGTGCACGTCTTCCCAGCCTCATAACAGGATATACAGAAATAAGAATTAGCTGTGTTAATGTGTTCATCTGAGTCGGATACTTCAATGTCATCCCTGCGTCGTTCTGTTTTTTTGATTTGTAACACGGTAAATATAAAACTCATGTCAGAAGAATTGCAATTTCATATTTTACTCATGGTTCTGCCCTGGTAGGAAAAAGTTATGAAATAACAAAAATAATAATAATAATAATTATTGGTATTAAGCCATGCCAAATATTTGTGAAACACTAATTGCTCTCATGGAGATCTCAAAGGGATTTACTGTCAGGAAGTGAGAAACTACTTCACTTCATATATCCACCAACAAAGGCGGCCAATGCCAAGCGCCAATTAAGGATCAATTTGAAAATAAATGTTTCACTTAAATTCTTTTTTGTGGCGCGGGGTGGGGGATCGTGTCGAAACACAGCGTTCAAACAGAAGGGAGGCTGCGCCACTGAGACGCTGTTCAAACTTGATCAAAAGGGCCGTCGGCACAAGAATGACACACCAACCTCGATTAGACCTGTGAGCAGCAGCAGCAGCAGCAGCAGCAGCAGCAGCAGCAGCAGCAGGACAGTTAAGAAGGTTATCTGTGAACCGAGGTGGCACAGTGTGATGGAGATACAATAAAAGCCTTGCTGGTGTTCTCCATTTGCATGTTTGTTTCTTTTTAAATTCACTTTCATCTGAATGAAACGCTTTGTTTGCTGCAGGTGTGGCAGGACTTAGTGCAGCGGTGAATGGGAGACATTGTGTGAGGGAAGACAGGGAAGTGGAACAGACAGGACAACAGTGTCCAGTATGTTTGTGGTCACACTGGCTGAATCTCGTCCGTGTGGAAACTGCAGTCTTGTATAAAGTACCTTAAAGGGATACTTGAGTAAAAGTACAAGTATGGGACCAGAAAATGACTTTGGTAGAAGTTGAAGTCACTTTTTTATAACATTACTTCAGTAAAAGTCTTAAAGTAAACAACATTTACTGTACTTAAGTATCAAAAGTCATTTGGCTCAAGCCTAACTGAGGAGTTAGGGTTTGAGCCATGGTGGCTCAGTGGTGGGGCGAGTTGTCGTTCAACTGGAAGGTTGTGGGTTTAATTCCTGGCTCCGCTCGTCTACATGTGTCCTTGAGCAAAGACACTTAACCCCATGTTGCAGCGTGCGAATGGGTGAAAGCTGTCGTGTAAAGCAGCTCAAGACTAGAAAAGCTTGATATAAATACAGACCATAATACCAACTCTTCTTCTTCTTCTGATTTTATGTGGTAGTAACGAGTAACAGAGTTAGAGGAAATGTAGTGGAGTAAAAGTTGCTAGAAATACAAATAAAGTAATGTACAGATACATTAATGTTGTACAGTAATGAAGTATTTGTAGTTCGTTGGCAGACTGTACCTGAACAGGAAACTGTGTTTTGTTAATCACGATCTGAGAGAAATCTCTGAGGTAAAACACACTCCTCCTGCTCTGGTGTAAAACCCCGCTGTGAAAGAGGAAGCGTATTGATTTGAATGTAAAACCCTGACCTGTGATTACTTTGCATCAAACTGATCTAAGAAACTGCTCCAGCTACCATGCAAAAAACAAACACTTCCTGTTTTGAACAAGAGAGAGACAGGGAGTCAACATGGCTTCAGCCCAACCTTACACCATCTCTCTCTCTCTCTCTTCCCGGGGAAGAGATAGTAATTAAAGTTGGAAGTTTATCTCTGCTTCACACATGGCAGCTTAGAGCTCCTTGAAAGAGTCCACCTTGCAGCGCGCGAGGCCTCAAACACACGGAAGCCGAGCCAGACGACCTAAGAGCTCGGCTTCTCTGTTCTTCATAAGCTTCTTACATGTCCTCCTCTTCCTCCTCCTCCTCCTCCTCTTCCTCCTGCTGCTGCTGTCTTTGTGACTCAGGCAAAATGACACCACCAGTACACCTGATTTTACAGGTCAATCAATATTGTTTTTTTTCTATGGCTGATGCCAACACCGGTCTTTAGAAATCAGAGCAGCTGATATTTGATGCCTCTGGAGCTGAAACAATGAATCGATTACTAAATGAATCGTCAACTATTTTGAAGCTTTTTTCATGATTAAAACAAGATTTCTGATTGTTTCAGCTTCTTAAATGTGAATATTTTCTCTGTTTCTTTGCTCCATGAAACAAAGAAATCAAATATTATTATGATAATAATAATAATAATAATAGTTAGATATTTCCCACATACTAACTCGGTGTTCTCTTTATTTTTCAGTGGCATATCAGAGAGGTGGAGAGGGTGTGTCCAGTGCTGGCAGGTAAGATATTACACACATTTTTTGGGGGAAACTCTTTGATTAATTGTGTTTAATTACACACACAGTAGGAGGCTAAATGTCCTGAACACTGTCATTGGCAGGTGCACTTGTGTTTGAGCAACACTAGGGGGAGTGCTGTGCCTTTGTAAAAGCGCAGAGAACCTGAGAATGGTGTAGGCAGGGAGGGAGGGAGGGAGGCAGGGAGGTGCACTGAATCTGATGTGAGGAGGAACAAAGCCTCATATACAGTATGAGTATACCAGGAGCTCATCCTCACCCCGTTACAGTGGAGTAACACTTGCGGCCACAAGGCTGCGCCATAGCGTCACCGTAAACAGCCCCATGTGCAGTAACGACCATGTATGTACTCCTTGTTATGGAACTGGTGCATTGTGCACAAGGAGAGCGGAGGCTGATTAAACGCTGCACAACTCTCAAATGCACCTGCTACGGAAATAAAAGTAAAGATTGAAAACACAAAGAGAAATACTTAATTGTTGCTCTTTTGTGCACAATACTCTACTACACATCTGTGTGTGTGTGTGTGTGTGTGTTTTTCCCATGTTAATGAACACTTAGCTTAGCTCGGAGCCGCCATCAGCAGTAAATCCATATTCATTATATTATCCGCTTGTATGATTGAATCCCATAAGCGAGTGTGGCTGTGTCAGCTCTGTGCAGAGACAATGGCTATTCCCTGTCAACACACAAGTGCCGGCTGATGGAGGAGCTATTGTGGAATTGTATTTGGCTCTGGAAGACAAATGTGTTCATTACCCCCCCTCCAAAAAAAAGAAACCAAGAAATGAGTCGTTTGAGTGGGAATGTAATTCAATGCTAATGCAGTGTTTGAATATGCAAACTGTGGAGATTTGAATACCGACACAATGTGCATTCTCTTTGTGTGCCGGATTGATGCGTTTCATGATGCTGTTTATTCCCGGCTCTTGTAAAAAGCGCCCATGTTTGGCCCGAGGTCAGGTTGTACAGTAGAACAAGAGATCTCAAATTGTGCCGGGATTAAAGCCAAAAGAAAGAAATGGGAGTAAGACGTGGAAACAATAGCCATGGATGCCGGGCAGATGGCATGTGAAAAACTGCCCCTGCACTGGTTTCCTCTTCAACTTTTCAAATGATAGAGATGTAGTGTGACACCATGGAATCTACTCTGGGAGCGTTCGAGGTTCACTGACTGCTCGGGACACGCATTTGGCAACATTGGGAGTGAATTTTTATCTGGCTGTCTAATCCGGGCGGATCGCTAATGCTCACGCGGGCTCAGGGAAAGTGCCGTGGACTGTGGACAAGTCAAGCACACACAATCTATTTAGCTGTGCACGTACGCGCACACACACAAACGGCCAAAAGGCAAAAGGTCTAAAGCTGGATTTCTGTTTCTTTTTTTCTTTTGTCAGCTGCTGGATAAATACACTCCACATAATCTTCTTTCTTTCTAAAATATTTTGTTACTGTGGGTGTTTCGGCTCATTCACATAAATGTCACTGCGGTGTTGGCTTACTATTGTTAACCGTTTGGCTTCCAGGCCTGGCTTGTTGAACATCGGGGAGTCTGCGACTCAGCCCTGGCTGGCTGACACGTGGCCCAACTCCTGCTCCAACCACAACGACTGCAGCATCAACTGCTGCACCGCTGGCAACGGCAACAGCGACAGTAACTTGGCAACGTACAGCCGACCAGGTATGTAGCATTGAAGCCGCCGTACTTTTGCAACAAGCAAAATAAACACTCCATCCCACCCCCTCCAAAGATAATGATGCAGCCCTTGAAAAAAATAAGTGCAGAGATAAGAAATGTAGGCACTAGGGGAATCTGAAGTGAAAAAGGAAGTAAAATCTGATATCTAGGTTAGCTCCCCGGAGAGGTGTTCAGCGTGTCTCTCTTTTCTGTAAGTCTCCAAGAAGAAAAACCTGGAGAAATATTAGGATTAAGAGAGGCTGTGTGCTTGTGTGTGTTTGATTTATCGGAGGTTAAAGTCGAGCTGTTTTAGGCAGGAAATCAAAAAGGAGCACACTCAGAGGGGCTTATGGCTCTACTCTGTTGCTAATCGAATTGCTTTGCTGATTTCCATACCGTTGTTATAGCCCCGGTAATGTAATTTCCTTTAAGTGCTCAGTTATTTAAGAAATATGCAGCGGGCGAGGAGGTCAAGGCTCGGACTGCAGACGGTGGCCGGGAGCATGGGAGAATGATAGAGACAGAGGTTCACCTGGCGGAGCAGACAAAGAGGATAAGACGGAATAAGTATGGGTGGAGGTGTAAAGTATGAATGAGGATTGAAGCAGATGTAACACAAGCACACGGCCGCTTAGTTTATACAGCAGTGCTGGAAAGGTCAACACAGGACCTCGTTTTCAAATGACGCCAAGTCCCAATTAATCTTCTGCACGTTGCTGTACCTTTAAAGCAACAGTACATAGCATAAACGACACAAAAACAAGTGTATTCATGGTTTCACTTGACGTGGAGTATATCCGTTATGCTAGCACCAGAAACGAACTGTGCTGTTATAAATGAATTCCTGATATTTGAAAGCTGCCTTTGCTGAAAATTAGAGCTTAAACAAGCTTGGTGATGTCTGGAAGCAGCACGGGATCATGGGAATTAGTCTATTTACACTTTACTATTTCTTTCTCTGATGTAACATATGAGGTTTCCCTACGTAAGTTATAGCATAGATGGTGGAGACCAAAATGGAGTGGTCCATTACCTTACTACTTCACTACTTAACTACATATAACATTAGTCTTGTTGTTCTCTTTGTTATTTTTATACAGAATATTTACATATTATATCTTTAAGACTTTTTTCTTTTATCTGTTCTACAGTTCAGGATTTTGAGTTAATAGCTACCGCCTCTCATGGGAGATCTTATCAAAGTTACATAGTGAGAGAAAAGGCATTCACTCACAGGGTCAGAACAAAAAGAGGCACCGTTCTCCCTCCATTACAAGTCAGTGTACCATAAAAATGAGTTTGACGCTGTTATTTCAAGGTAAAGTAGTTGCATAATGTTGCTTTAATGTATCGGATCATTGGCAATGCATTGAGATGTCTATTGTGTGTCAGCCTCAGGGATGGTGATGCATACACAGGACGGATGCTTTCGTTTTTTTATTATGCACCCAGACACACACAGTGACCTGATCTGAAATGAGAACACGGTCAAAGTCGCAGCCAAAAAACGTCACCTTGGAAGGAAATGGACTTAAGCTTATTAATTTTTTTTAACTGTGACGCAAGTCTCGGGGAAAAGAATCTCCAAAACTTGGACTGTAATGAAATGGTTTATGTTCTAAATTACGCACCTTGGGACTTGTGCCGTTAAGGGCAGACCATAATTCACATCCAGCTGTTTGGACTAATATCCATGCAGTGATTCTTCTTATTTCAAACCTTTCCCGATGAGGATTAATAATTCATTTTGTAGACTTTACAGTCATCAAGTTTAATTTCTTTCTTGGAGCTAATAACCCCTCTGAGGCTGAAGTGTTTCACTCTACCTTGACTTTGGTGTGGGATGTTTAACAGGGAATAACAGACTAAAAGGCAGCCCTCACTCCTCGCATGACGCCCTTTGCTGTATGACACTAAGGAGCTTGCCAGACGCATGCTTTGTGTGTGTGCCAAACCTCAACTCTGTGAACATTAAGAGGATCACTGACTAGGTGACAGTGCAAAGGAACGGGAGTTAATGTCCCCTTTATCTCAGCCATAGGGGCACTTTCACAGATCAAACGCTGGTGGTGTCGAGCCGTTTCCGTGCAGCCCGAAACGTGAGCCGCGTCACACCTATGGCCGTCCTTGGTATTTACCGCACGGCTGGCTCTCAGATCTGCTGGAGGATTTGAATATTTTATGAGCCAGGGTAAATTGGATCTGTCAGTGGCGCTGTGCTTTTACTGCACGCCCTCATTCCTGGTCTTTGATACAGACACGTCTCCCTGTCCCTCTCAATGAGAGAAGACGAGCCCGACGTCAGGCGTGAAAGAATAGAGATGACACTCGCCTTTAGTCACGGGGTGAGACTGCAGCAGACAGGTGTAATAGCACCTGTGTCATTCAACTAAAGTAGATCATCATTTGGCAAACAAAACTCATACTTAGGATGGAAATAAAGATTTGAGTGATTTTTCTTTTCAAGGGCTTGAAATTAATATGTGGATGTGTCTCAGATAAATACGTCAAACTCTGTAGGAGATCAGGTGACGCCCTGTTGTGTCAGAGCTTTTACCAGACTGGCGCAGACTGCTACAAAGCTGATCCGCAGTAGACGAGATTCACTAAATAACCTCCTCGTGTCCTCCAGCCGACTGCATCGCCAATTATAACAACCAGATGGAAAACAAGCAGACCAATCTCATGGTGCCAGAGTCGGGAGTGTACGGCGACGTAGACCTGTCCAACAAGATCAATGAGATGAAGACCTTCAACAGCCCCAATCTGAAAGACGGACGCTTTGTGGGTCCGGGGGGCCAGCCCACGCCGTACGCCACCACGCAGCTCATCCAGTCTTCCATCATGGGCAACAATATAAACGCAGACAGAGGGACTGGAGGTAGCGGAGGTGGCCCCGGGGGTGGAGGGGAGTTGAATGAGAAACACTGCTGGAAGCCGTCTTCCATCCAGCAGCAGAAACAGGAAATGGGCTCCCAGCTGCAGTACATCATCATGGAACAAAACAAGCTGAACAAGGGTGAGTGTGTGGAATACCCAGCAGCCATGAAGCTCAACTCCACGCCATGAACTTCCACCTCCACCTTGATTTTTTCCCCCCTCTGTTCTCTCCTCTGCAAGCTTTCCTCGACTTCTCCGTTGAAGGCTTTAGAAGAGTTTCTTGCTCTCCTTCTTTACTTCTGTCTCGCTCCTTTTCAAATCAGCATCTCTTTTCATCACCTATCTGTGTGGAACTCATCTAACCCCTCCATCATGTATGATTTACTGTACAGTATCTGTGCATCTGTTATGTGATGAAGGCAGGTGTGAAGGTTTATCTTTTTACAAAGACAAAGATAAAGCTCTGGTCTTAAGATGCTTTGAGCAAAGCTATCATCACCTCGTTGGCCCTGCAGAGCGGAACCACGTTTGGTGTGATAGTTTTGGTATCTCTGTGCAGCTGTTGCATGCGTTTACATACTCACACGAACATTCTGAAGCATTAACTGCATGGCTCCCGTCGCGTGTGACGCACAACACGCCACTAAACTGCAATGTCATTTCATGGGTGTACACATTTTCATATTTCCACTGTGCACCATGCGTCTCTGCGGCTAATCTACTGCGGGTTCTTAATTTTCTTGTTCACTGCAAAGCAATTGCTTTGCTTGAATGTTTCTGAGTTTGCGAGACGTCTCCCTGGGGCTACACTAACCCAGTGCTCCAATCTTCCCGCCCATCAGATCGCTGCAGAGGAGGCGACAGTCCTATGCCAGCCACCATCCCCTACAACCAGACCCACGACAGCCACACTGGAGGCTCCTACAACAGTTCGGATCGAGGCAGCAGCAGCACATCCGGTAAGAGTGATAGTTTATCGTGGAAAATATTAAAGCTGGGGATAAAGTTCTGCCAAGTCCTGAGGTGAATATTCCTAATACTAGTCCAGATAAAGATAACAATAGCGATGAAGGTTGGGGTACAGTGCATCAGATTGTTGTTTTCACTACAATATGAGCACCATGTGTTGCGTTTGGCTCATGAACATCCTTGGTCCAGTCACCCAAGAGTCACAAAAACCGACGACTGTACCCTTCAGGACATTTTAGTCAGATTTGAAGTTCTCTAAAGCCTGCATCACCCATTCCCCTCAGACTTATATATGTGGTTGATGAACCTTTAGGACGTGTGATTGTTGACATCGATGGGCCAAAATGTAGATCTGGGCAGGTTTCAATTATTCATTTGAGGCCAATCTAAAAATAAAATATGTTCATTTGTTGTGATTGTGTTCATGTCGCATAGGCAAAACTGACAAAATCTTCACAAATCTTTTTTTCCAAGCCTTATTTTTTGTTTTCCTTCCATATCCCCTCTGGGGCTTTGTATATCTTATCTTTTTAATTCAACTATTAAGGAAAAAATGTTCCCAGCGTTTAATCACATGCAACACCCCCAGCTCCGTTTAAAAATCCTCAGTTTTCCTCACAAGCGATAAATCACTTTGAGATGCTAATAAAAAATAAAGAACCTTATTTGATTAATTTCCATGTCGGGCCTTTTTGAGGACATGTTGAAAGAGGAGATGCCTTCAGAAAGTGGAAAATGGCTGAATGAATAGAGAGGGAAACTGACAACAATGCCTTCAAACAAAGGCATTAGCACCATTTGCTTGTGGCTTTTGTTTTCTGGGTGCAATGTCATCCAGGGGATGTTCAAAGCAAATTAGATAAAAAGGACTTCTTGTTTTCTTGTCCTGCTTTCTGTTGTATTTCTCTTTTTGTCCCTATTTTGCATCGCTCCCATTAATTGGCTTTACTTTAATTCCTGTATGGAGCAGCCTAATTTCATCAGGGCCTCACTGTCCGTCCGTGGACAAGGACAAATGAGAACACATTGCGCGCGGCATGCAACGCTGCCACCTTAATGCCATGTATCCATTCTGATATTGCATTTGAAGTTCAAGCCATTAAGGAAAAGCCTTTAGTGCTCACTGCACCTCACAGCTCATTGGTTCACAATTCCAACAGTTTGGTATTAATTAGATCCTTTAAGTGATTTTCTTCTCTACCCTTTTCTTCCTTCCTTTGCACTGGTTAATATGGCTGTACGGGAATCACAGTGTTTTGTCGAATTTTCGAGGTACTGTAAGTGTGCACACGTCGTCGCATGAGCCTAGACACTCGAGTTTTGTAAAACAATCTCTGTCAGCCGGTCTTATTAATGCATTTTTCTCCGCTGTCATACCCTTGCTCGTTAACTCGAGCCTTCTTCGACATTAATAATTAATGTGTTATTCAGAGACAGAAACTGTGTCAGTAGGTTTGTCTCTTGGTTTCCTGTGACTGATGGGAATGCTGTATTTTTTATTTTTATTTTTTTCCTTCTTCTTTGAGCAGGGAGTCAGGGCCATAAGAAGGGAATGCGCACCCCCAAACTACCCAAACAGAGCACAATGAACTGGGCTGACCTGCTGCCCCCTCCCCCTGCAAACCCACCCCCAAGTCGGACCGTAGAGGAGTATACTCATTCAATGGAAGAAAGGTGGGTCAAAGATGACGGTTAATCTGACAGGCGTGCACACACTCTTAAAATACCAGCTCATTCTTTAGGCCTCGTCTCCCGTTTCGCGCATTCATTACCAACATTTACCCCAAGGGTTCTTCCATCGACTAGTGCTGGGTTCACGTCAAAACCCCGATACAGGGAAGGCATGAATATTAAGCGCATGTTTTTCCTGGCTTCCTTTTTTTATAAACATTCATGTTTTCCGTGAGCGATATGGAGGTAACGAGGCTCGTGTCTTCTCTGTTGGCAGCTGTGACCCAGACACGCAGTCCTCCATGCCCCCCTCGTACATGTACCTGCAGCCTGATGAGCTGGAGGAGGAAGAGGAGATGGAGAGGGGGCCCACTCCTCCCGTACGGGGAGCGGCGTCCTCCCCCGCTGCTGTATCTTACAGTCACCAGTCCACAGCCACTCTCACGCCCTCGCCCCAAGAAGAGATGCAGCCCATGCTCCAGGATGCACCTGATAGCCATGAACGCAGGTAAACCGTTTGAATCCTTGCAGAGCAGCATTCAATTTTCTTAACATTGATTTGTTACCATACAAGGAGCTGTTTGTCTCAGTTCATTTCAGGAAAGAACGGTAATCAACTTGCAGTGATTTGAAGGTTGTTTGAAAAAGTACAGCACAGCAGTTTAAATGTAGTCAATTTTATCTGTTTCTTGTCAAAGATAAAATTGCTGTCGTGTTGCATTACAGCAGTGAGCAGATGTTTTTTTTTTTCCAATATAATATATTCTTCTTAGTACAAAAGGAAAACAAAGCATGAATTACAGGATGCCTGACATAAAAAAAGACACATCTCTGATTTCTTAAAGCTTATTTTAAGAATCTAAGTTCAAGTTAACATATTTGTAAAGTTTTAGGTTTGCTATTTTATTTTCTTTGTCTGATTTATCCCAAATATTCTACATTTTGATTTAATTCCGCTTCATGTCTGACATTTTGCTGCAGGCGCCATGTTGTGAGCCCCCCTCCCCCTCCCAGACCCCACTCTCCCTCACACACATATGGGTACATCAACAGCCCACTGGCCTTGGACACTGACGGCATGGAGGAGGACGACATACTCGAGGAGGAAGAGGAGGGCGACGAGACAGATACCGAGGTGGCCAAGATGCACTACCACCACACCCACCCCCACACACACCCCCACCACGCCCAGATGCATCCCCGGAGGTTGCTGCTACGAGGGCTCGAGCAGACGCCCGCGTCCAGCGTGGGCGACCTGGAGAGTTCGGTGACGGGCTCCATGATCAACGGGTGGGGCTCGGCTTCTGAAGAGGATAATGTCTCTTCAGGGAGGTCCAGCGCGGTCAGCTCTTCGGACGGATCCTTCTTCACCGACGCCGACTTTGCTCAGGCGGTCGCCGCAGCTGCAGAGTATTCAGGCCTCCGAGTGGCCAAGTACCCCCACACGCAGGGCCATGAAGTCGGAGGAGCTTCAGGTATGAAAAGGTTGCCACATCCGTGAGAAATGTTATTGCAAGAGTTATGAAAAATCTTACCCTTTTATATCCTTTTTCAGCAAGAAAATACCAAATAAACCCAGCAGGCCACCGGCCTGGAAGTCCGGTGTCTACAGATAGTAACATGAGTATGGCAGCCGTACATAGGAGGCCTCCTAAAAAGCAGAAACAGCATCCTGCAGGTCATCCAGGCGTCCAGCGGCGTGATCCGTATAATGAAGGTAAGCCTACTGAACGTACATGTGAGTGCCACCATCACACTCACAGGAAGTGCTGTGAAACAGTAACCCTCAGGTTGTTGTGTTCATGTTTGAAGAGACACGTTAAGTTTTCTTACATGAGCTTTGTTGTTCACTCCTTGATCCTTGAACCAGCGTCCACTCAGAATGAGATTTGATCCGAAAAATGCTTTTTTACTTACTAGATTTATTATTTTGACATCCTTGCTCTTGTAAAGATCTAGTATGTAACCTTTTTGGTGGGTTTATTGGCAGAAGTTAAATACACTACCCATAAGTAGAGTAAAATATATCCATCCATCTATTTGATGGAAAAACCCACCCACACACACACACACACACACACACACACACACACACACACACACGGGGAGAACATGCAAACTCCATGCAGAAAGGCCTTTGTTCCAACTGCGGCTTGAACCCTGGCAGGACTGCTAACCACTACACCAACCGTGTGGCCCTCCAGTGTTATAATACCAGTAAAAACAGTAATTACGCACACTCAGCAGTCATTTCTTTAGATATTATGTGCACAAAATGAAGTGTCCAATGTGACAGAGAGGGTTGAAACGAAACAAGTCATTAATGGAGTTTAATGGCGATTCCATCATCTCAAACCTGTCTGTCTCTTCTCCTTTTACATCAACAAGGCATTTTTGCCAAAGGAAGTGACGTAGACTGGATATTGTCCCCTCTTTTTGTACCATTTTTGTCCATAAAAATCCCAGTAGATCAGCAGTTTCTGAAATAGACAAACCAGACCATCTGGTCTCTGCCACATTCAAAGTCACTTAAATCACCTGTCGTTTTCCATTCGGATGCTCGCTGTCATCCTGATCATGTCTACGTGTACCCAATATGGTGCCTTTCCTTACACAAATAAGAAATGTGAAGAAAGGTTGAAATGAAATGGATTGTGCCCAAAAACTTGGTTTGTGATTTTGCCTGGTGCAGACATTTCTGGTCACTGTGTTTGCACAGAAAACCCCCAAGTAGTCAGATATAGAGAGTAAAAACAACAACAATGAATAATTGTATACAGCAGAACAGTGACAGAGAGACAGCGGGTCAGCTGTGTCCCACAGTACACAGATGGCCAGTTTGAATCAATGGCCTTCTGTCTATTCCCTCCACAGACATGAAAGTGAGAAATACAGTTTACTGTAATGTAGTGTCCGTAAATGACTGAGTATTGGTTTTGCCGCGAGCCAGAAGTTTAATCATCATCTTCCATGTGTTTAATGCACACACATACATGGCATCGCTCCAGAACAGATCGGACGAACAGTGGGCAGGAGTGGAAGTGGGGTTGTGGGGCGGTGATGGGGGGGGCTGTCTCAGGGGAGATCTGCCCAGCTTGGCTGTGCTGACACTGGGATGTTGCTCCACTCTAGCTGCTTAATGAAATTGATCCAGGTGCTCGGGCTCATTCCAAAGTGCCACCTTTTGCTCGGCGGGAGCCGAAACATAAACCAAGCGGGGGCTAAACAGCGGAGCGGCCGCACACAGAAGGAAGAGCTTTAGCCTTGTTAAGTAAAAGAGCAATGGACGTTTTACAGCATCGTTCTTTACAACACACTGCCTCACTGGCAGAAATCCTCCTTTTCTTGTGAAAAGATCATTAAAAAAAATCTATAGAGTTGAGGTGTGGGTGTCTATACACACACACACACACACACTGTGCTTCGTACAGTATGTGCTGTCCCAGTGCTGGCTCTCCTCTTACTGTCAGGTGTCCTTGAGGGTTGGAAGCACTTGACAGGGAGATTTAATATCCAGCTCACTCGGAGCCAGACCAGCTATATCACAGCAGAAAATCCAACACCCCTCCTCCTCCTCCTCCTTCTTCTCCTTCTCCTCCTGCCATCATCCCTATATCCTGGCTTCCCCATCCGCTGCCCCTCCCTTTGGACTGATCTCCATCCCTCCCTCGGCTCTTCTCCCCGCTCCACTCTCCTCCGTCTTTGTTTGAGCAGCAAGGAGGGCGGACTGACGGCTCGGCAGCTCTGTCTTTCCATCACTTCTCTCGCTGATTGCATTTGATCTGAATGGATTGTTTTTCATTTGGAGGTTATTGCCTGACGCCCGCTACCCCCCCCCCCCATCTCGCTCTTCCTACCAATACACTCCCCACACACAGACACACACACTATATGCCCCCCCTGCCTGTGGTGTGTGAGGTGATAGGTGAGGTAAAGTGATTTAATGAAACGTAAAAGGACCGAAAACAAAGAGAACACTGATGTTTGCCTGCAAACACGCAATATTTGGTGCTGTGGAAAAATGAAGAGCGGAATTTCACTCGCTTTTTTTCATCTTATGCCAATTACAAAAAAGTGTTTTACTTATTACAAATTAAGTATTATTAATTAATAATTATTAATTATTCAATTGAAGCTTGACTTAAAAAGCAAACCAAAAATTTAATTGCAGTAGACGCAATACCCAAGTCTTTCAGTCCGACTTTTTATTGAAGTTTAAATTGTAAAATCCCACCGTTCATGTATTAACACAGAGGGTATTTAAATGTACATAATATAATTAAATAGCATCTTTAGTTTTAAAAAGATTCTCTCCTGTGAACTCATGAAACTTCAGTACCATTTAAAGTACGTACATATTCATTCATCGGTCCACTCTTTGCATTATTTCTCACAGTCCGTTGACGGCTGGTGACAGTTTGTAGTTAGTTATCCAGTTTGCCTCAGTATTAGTTTAAATTTCTCCTTTCACCCCTACCTAACTAGGCAGATGGTTCTGCCAATTTCTCCCTGTTACAAGGGAGTGGTTTTCTCTCTCCACTGAAGTGTCCTCTTTGGAGGGTGTGGTGGCATTCATTGATAAAGATCAGTCACAACAGGAAGTGAACAAAATGCAGCTGCGTTAATTGCGGTCATATATTCATAATCAATTAAATATTTGATATCAGTTGCCACTATTAACACACTCATTTTTACAGCACTATTATTGTGTTAAATGTTTCTACATTTCAATTACTCAAAACCTGAATTATTGACAATAAAAGGGCAGAAAAACAAGTGAACCACCAATGACCTGACTCTGACGCCTTTGTCCTTAACCTCCTTTTCCGTACTTAACCTTCCCTCGTCTCCTGATCCGTCTCGGCCACGCCCTCCGATAAACCCTCCCTGGCTGAGACCAGAGACAATTTTCAGAGCTGAGCTCTGTCCTCGATGATATTTCCTCATAAATCTAACGGGCGCTGTGCTCCTCCCTCGCACTGAGCTGTATTTCAGACTGTGGCATTGATCGGACTCTGACTGAGGTAGGACTCAGGAGGCAAGAGAGATATTAAAACACTGCAGATGCCTCTCTGTCTGCTCTGTGATATTGACTGCCTCCCCCCCTTCCCCTCCCCTCTGGATGAAGGTGGAGGATAATCAGAAGCCGTCTGATTTCACGAGCATAGACGTCATTTATCCCATTATAGCTTTTCATTTATAAAAATACATAGAATAAAAAGATGCAGCGCCTCACAAACGGTGCAAGAAAGGTGGTGGCTATCATCTTCATTCACTTTCCGGGTCACGGGGTCTTGAGCCAACGAAACCATCCCTCAGCTCGGACGCTGATTAGAAGATGAAAAGCCATCGATCACTTTCCACTGCGTTTTGTTTACACGGCTGTGTGATGTGTGAGAGAACAGGCCGCCTACCGCCGCCTGCTCTCATAATATGAATAATGGCTCAAGGACGAGCCGCATCGATTGAACAGAGGGAGTCGAGCAGTTCACGGATCCAGCTGCTCGACATCACACTCCCCTCTTCCTCTGCTCACTCTCATCTAACTCTCTCACGGTCCAGCGTTATCTGTGCTGCTGACTGTCCGTGTGAGAGGAGGTTCAGTGTAGCGATGTGCACCGACGTAACACTGCAGCTGTGTTTGTGTGCGTCACCTCGCAGGTGTGAGACAAGTTTCTCAGCCTAGTTTTTGATGTGTTTCACTTCCTGTGTTTATCCTGTAGATCTCCCTCCTCCACCCATCCCACCTCCGGCGGTGCTCAAGTCTCCGACGCATCCCTCCAAGGCAACACTGGAGGGCCGAGGAGTGATTTCCCCCAAAGCAGGCGAGGTGCGGGACAGGAGGGGAGGAACGGGAGGCTACAAGCCCCGAGACGGCTCGGACCACAGGACCAGCTCATCTGAACGCAAAGACGCTCAGGAGAGACAAAAGCCTGGAGAGAAAGGGAATAGACATGAGGGTAGCACTGCCAACAAGGCACGCAGCCAGCATGCAGGTACTGCAACACACAGTGTACAAACGTAATGGAATGCATCGGTGCCGTGTGATCACGCAAGCCTTACTCTGTGCTCCTCTACCTCTAGGTTCAGAAGATATTCTGCCCTACAGCCGACCACAGTTCCCCACAGTCAACAGCCCCCGAGATCCAAGCTCCTCCAGCTCCATGTCTTCTCGGGGTTCAGGGGGCCGGCGGAGAGGAGAAGGAGGCCGCCGGAACCTTGCAGACATGGGCCACATCACCACGGGGGCCTTACAACCAGGAGATGAAGAGCTAGAGGTACAGACTGTTTTACAAGTACACAGGCCTGTTATTACTGGGTCAAATTAATAAAACCTTATAAATAAAGACAATACCGAACATTTATAAAAAAACAAGCTATAATTACAACTCAAAATATGCTATTTTGAAATGTCTTTTGTAAAATTATTACTGACAAACATGATCTGCTGCTGCTTCGTCACAAAAAATCATATAACAACAATACTATAATATTAATTTGGTTATTTCAATGCTTTGTTTTACTCACGTGCGTGTACACATACACGTTGGCAGAAGGCTTAAAGGTTCTGATTTCGGAAAAAAAATAATAATTATCTTCTTTTCTCCGCTGTGTGAATTAACAATGGTGGAAAAGTCGCTGATGTTAGCTCGTTATTTAGCCAGTTTTCTGGCCCAGTCGTGTTTATTTCACCAATGCTAGTTAGCTACCAATCGCAGCCGCTTGCTAACATTCATTTTGAGACGGCGTTAGCTTGTATTTAGCAAAGAGTGACGTGACGCTCGCGTTGATGTAAATTATGAAATCGCAACAATTACAGGGGGCGTGGTCAAACACCCAGCTCTGCTCTTACCTTGTCAATGTCAATTTAGCGGTCTAATTCACATTATTTAACAGATCATAGAAACGCTCCCGATCTACGACGATAACCGTTTTTATAGAAATTACGTGATCCCACGTAAACAATCGCAGAAGACTTAAAAGTTCAGATTTCGCTGAAAAATTTAATTTTTCTTCCTTTCCCCACTGTGTTAATGAACGATGATGTTAGCTACCATTACTTTACCTTCAAACCAGAACGTGTTCCTTGTCTAATTATAGTTATGAAAGCTGGATACTATGGAAGCACATTGTATTCATTTGAAAAAAACTCAAAAAGGTTTTTCGGAGTAATTTTTTTCTGTTTTTCGTGGTATTTCCCATGGACCTATGGTGACTCCTGCCCGCACATACACGCCCCATCAACTATGTACCGTACTGGGTCAATTAAGACAATCCTGATCCTTGAGAAACATTGCTAGCAGATCTGAATCTGAACACCTGCCTGCGTAATGTCGACAAACTCATGGTAATACCATCTATGTGACGTAAAATGACTCCGAAAAACCAACCATGGAAAAAAATGACTCTTAAAAACAGAAGGAAAAAAAATGACTCTGAAAAACAAACCAAATTTTATTTTTTTATTTTTTTCAAGTGAATGCAATGCACAATGTATGTTTCATTGATGCTAACCACGATGTTGGTTTCATCTTTTTAACAGATGGTAGAAAGCTGAAGAAAGGAGGAGTCACAGGAGGAACTGTCCTGATTTTTCCCCTCCCATTGTTTCTCTTACAATTTTAAATATCTCAGTATTTCACAATCATGTTGGCTGCCATCATACGATATGTTAGTCGTGTTTCTTTACACCTGGAAAACAGAACAATGTTTTTTTGTTTGTTTGTTTGTTTGTTTTTTTTTCTAACTGTTCATTTTCTATGTCCATTTGACAAAAACATAAAAAAAGAAAGAAAACAGGAAAGCGTGTCTGAAGATTTAAAAAGATGGTGCATTCAAAACAAAGTACGCCGTAGTATATTTATGTTTAATTCCAATGCAATATGGAGTGAGATCTTCCTCCAGACATTGACGTGACTCAGCTTGCCTTGACGAGAACGTTGGAGAGTCCGGTACAGTCAGACGTTGCTGTAATGACAGAGCGAGCAGAGGTGGGACTGTAAATATACGTGTAAACATGATGTCCTTGTTTTTACCCATCGTGGTTCCTTGAATTTGTCTTTGTTTGTTTTTTTTTTGTTTTTTTGCAAAAATTCTAATTTTATTATGCCAGTGAATATAAATATTATTTTATCATTTCCATCCATGTTTGTAAATTGCAATATTATTTAGCTGCCCCATGAAAGTGCCACTTTGGGATTTTTTTTTTCTTTTCTTTTCTCTCGTTTTTTTTTTTGTGTAATGCACTGTTACGTTCCGTGTCGTCGTCGTCGATGTTTGTTCTTTGTTTTTACTTTGGTTTTAAAAGCACAATCACTAAACTTTATTTTAAACCATTCTATCTATTAACCTTTTTGTCTTACTGGAGGAAAACAGGTAGGACAAAAGAGTCTAGTTAATCCTGATGATGATGATGATGATGATGATGTAGGTAAAGGTTGCTGTTTACGAAGGCTGTGCTTGAAAGGAGACTCCTTTCGTTTTGATCGCCTCCCTCTCCACTTCTGACGCGAGCTCAAGTGAGGAAAAAAAAAAAGAAAAGAAAAAAACCCAGACAGTTAATTAATGTGAGTCATAGCTGCAATGTAAATATCTTTTTTCGCATTGACCATAAACCCAGCTATCGCACATTAATGGAAATGGTAATGTTGTCTTCTTTAATGCACTTAAATGAAAATTCAAATACAGGAAATAAAAGAGAGTCACTTTGGGGAAGCTGGAGAGGTTGTTATTGGACAAGAAAGGGTCTCTTTTCTGGAGAAGCCGGGGGGGGGGGGGTCTCTGCTCTTGACGAGAAAAGGGTGCTGTTGTTTATTCGTAGGACATCTGCAAACATTTGTTTCGTAAAGCAAAAAAAAAAAAAAAGGAAAAAGAACTAAAAAAAAATGACGAATAAAAGGTTGAAACTACACGCGTTGTTTTGGTCTTTTGTTACCACCGACCGAGTCAATTTATATGCTAGTTATTCATTTAATTCTCTCGATGAGTACAAATAACTGAGTACTGTCCAAGATATATGGCTTGTAACTGTGCTGCCAGAGCGGCTATTATGTATATAAACCCGTCATAAATCTGTCTACCTACAGAAATCTCAATTTACCATCAATAAACATCAGTAACTGATGATCTACTGATGTTTATGTCACTTATATAGAAGCTAATATCAATGCAGCAATGTGATTAACCCATGTGTTTTGGACTTGTTTGATTCAAATGTTATATTTGACTATATATATACAGTATATATATGTATGTATATATATATATATGTGTGTGTGTATGTATGTATATATATATATATATATATATATATATATATACATACGTACATATAGTTGAACTATTAAAACAGCTTCATTTTTGTAATTAAATATCTTTTAAGTGTCTTTAAAAAGTCGACATCTCTAACCTTTAGTGAGATGATAAAACCAAAAGTAGTAAATTGAAATCAGCGACACATTTATTACAGCTATAATTGAGAAGCATCACAATAAAACTCAATGTCACTGTGTCTGCTGCATCTTAATGGGGAAGCGTTGGAGTCGGCTTCACCGCTAAAAAAGAAAGAAAGGACACGACGCACTTCAACAACGCCGTCAAGGAGGGAACTATCGATACTCTTGGCTCGGATCCTGAGCGGCTATTTCTGTTTTGTTCGGTCGCGATTGAAATATATTACCCGATGCCAATTCCATTAGTGTTGTCCATTATTCACAATATCAGCATCGCGTGTCATTCGATAAAGGCACTGAGGGGAAGCTACAGCCAATGGTGAAAGGATTATATTCAATTTGACAGGCCTAGATTGCTGCCAATTAGGCGTAAGGAGGCTTCAATGAGGTTACATAAGAGAGCAGATCCAGCACTCGTCTTATTTCGGGGGCGGAGCTGCTGACGCGGCAAAAAAAAACGTCCAAACGTCCATAAAGTCCGAAGACGGCGCTATTGTCACGGAGCGACTCGAGACGGGCGACGGATCCTAATTGGAGAGCGAAATACATTTGTTCCAGTTTATTACATCCGACCTGCCAACGCGCTCGCTCCTCGCGGAGGCAATAACCTGGCCGAGGGGAGTCTTTAATGTCAACTACTGTCTGTCAGGCTTATTCAAACATCAGCGACGGAGAAGGAGAGATGTCCCCCCCCCCCCTTTAACACTCCCTCCTGCTCCCCGAAGAGCTGGCATTGAAGTCCTGTTTTCACAAGTTAATGAAGAGTGTTCAAAAACACCGGAGCCTCGCGGGACTGACTGCGCCGCTGAGTCAAAGCCAAAGCTATCACAATGCTATCACAATGCTATCACGGCCTACAATGTAACATGATCTAATCATCGGTGTCACGATCATAAGGATGCAGACGTCGGCCAATTCTTCTGTCCTCATTTGGAACCAAACTTCCTCAAAATTCAACTCGCGCTAAAGCGACAGCTAGCGTAGGTGTGTTTGGAGCATTAGACATGTGACCGTGTCCAGTGACCTTATCCAGTGGTGAAAAAGCCACGCTACGGAATACAGGTCACGCATTCCTTCCATGTTTGATCATGTTATTGGAGGCGGAGTTTCACCAAACCAGACATTTTTACAAATTTTTAGCAAAAATTATTTTCGTAAAAATAATTACGAAAAACTGTGATGTTTTTTTTTTATTTCTCCTTTTAAAAAAAAAAAAACCATCACCATTTTTCGGAATTATTTTTAAAAGTGTTGAAATTTCAAAATAAACTGAGAAACGACTTGAAAACAATATTTACTCTGGGAATCGACTTAACTTTCTGTCTTAGATGTCGATGTTGAAACAGATAAGCAATGACAACTGTGTGCTCTCACATTCCCACTCCTCCTCCTCCTCCTCCTCCTCATTTTCCTCAGCTCTCTCTCTTCCTCTCAGGACTCTAATAAGCACCTTTATTTCTAAACAAGAACAAATTTGGAACAGGGGGAGAGCATCCCCCCTTATGCCTCCATCCATCATTTTAATGAGTTGGAGGCGTGTCCTGGCCCCGCAATGAGATGCAGGTGATTAAGGATATTAAGCGGATACACTGGCTGCCAGGGTTATTAACCCCAGCAAAGGGATGAATATGCAGCATGAGGCTGAGTGGTCTTTAAGTCTGGTACTTACAGTTGTTCTACCTGTGTGACCACGGGGAAGCCTCAGAGGTATTTCCTCTCTGTAGCAATCTGTAGTGTTTCCTTGAAGTGTACGCAATCTAAACCGTTCAATTAGGAATTTATGATGATAGAAGTTGCTTTTCAAGAAGAAATTCTCCATTTTTAGCTTCACATTTTAACATTATGTTCAGAAATCATGCAGAAATGTGTTTTTTTTGCTGAGCACAGTAGGCGAGGCGAGGATAATCTGCATTTTTTATAGATCTTCAAATACTTAATGGGGCAAAGGTGCACAATAATATCCAAGAAATCCTTAGGTTTTGAGCGGTTTCATCGATACCAGGACAGAGACTTTTAAAAGGATCCCTCTGCAAATGATTCAAAGTTTGAAAATGTGTGAACCTGTTTATTTTAACAAGCGTTTTTACATGTTGAAATAACAAGTTCACTGTAAAGTTTTCCTGCTGGAACGCTGTTTGCACTATAGAGGTAAAATAATAGTGTTTTTTTTTGCAATCATGCAAGATTCAAGTCAGTGAATCAGTCATTTCTCAGAAGGGAAGAAAGTACATTCAAGACAAAAGATTCATTAACATGCCAATGTTAGTATGAGGCCTAATTACTGTGCAAAGAAATATGCTAAACATGTACAAAGCACACTAACCTCTCCTCCTCCATCTTTATGTTTTCGGCGTTTCATTTTTTTTTTTTGCAATCAATAAATTAAACTGCCGGTGTTTTAAACTCTCTCGCAGCAGTCAGGAAAACTAATTTCTTTTGTGCTCATTCAGGTTCGTCTTCTCCTTCCTGATCGCCAACACTGCTTCATTAACCTCCTTCCAAAACGAGGAGGTAATTAAGTGAACAGCTGTGTGCTGTCTGACAACTCATCTCACTGCCGCCTTAGCGAGGAAGCCGCCATCGCAGGTGCGCGGTGTTTAGGCGGCTCAGCGGAAACTCTCTCCGCAGACATTTACACTACAGCTGCAGGTCAAACGCCAACCCCTTCAGACAATCAGTCAAACATAATTCACGTTTAATGATCTCCCAAAAACCACATTACGGAAAGTTGTTTTTAATCAATGTTAAACACTCAACACTTAAATTGATTGTTTTCTTTACACTCGTTTGTCATTACAATGGTAAAAGTGATTGCACAGCGAAATGGCGATATCTCATTTATATTAATCCATAAGCTTCTGTGTGTGTGCATTTCCTGGCTACAAGGATGAGGTTTTTTAAAGAAAAAATGATTACTCCATTTATGATGAAAAAGGAACTGCAATATTCTACATCAAAAAACACAAAGAGAATATGTATTCAGCAGGAATCTGTCGTTTTTCATAGTCTGCTTGAACCAAGCCAAATCTGCAAGTGATTTACTTTCCCTCTCCGAGGACGCCGTTTTGGCAAACGACACAATCTCCGGGAAAATCACAAATTCCCCTGGTGAGCTAGAGGCGGGATTAACACAATGACGACTAATCTCGTCAAATGAGATTAAGACGCTTACAGCTCAGTCTGCCGATAGATTTGTTTGTTACTTTGCTACCGACATCATAGAATCAGAGATACCTCCACATTTTCAGATGCTCATCAAGATGACAGTTTTTGTTTGTTTCTATTATCCTTTGTCACAGAAAAATAACAATTACTGTTGTCTTCTTCTCACAGCTACCTCTACTGGACAACTGGGTAATAACTTCGAAGCACTATTGTACTTTGAGGCATAGTATGTCGTCATAGTATAGTATGTCGTCCAAAATGTGACAAAAAAGTCATAGTATAGTATGTCGTCCAAAATCACTAAAAAAGTCATAGTATAGTATGTCGTCCAAAATGTGACAAAAAGTCATAGTATAGTATGTCATCCAAAATGTGACAAAAAGTCATAGTATAGTATGTCGTCCAAAATCACTAAAAAAGTCATAGTATAGTATGTCGTCCAAAATGTGACAAAAAGGTCATCGTATAGTATGTCTTCCAAAATCACCAAAAAAGTCATAGTATACTATGTCGTCCAAAATTTGACAAAAAAGTCATACTTTAGTATGTCGTCCAAAATGTGACAAAAAGGTCATAGTATAGTATGTCGTCCAAAATTTGACAAAAAAGTCATACTTTAGTATGCAGTCCAAAATTTGACAAAAATGTCATAGTATAGTATGTCGTCCAAAATGTGACAAAAAGGTCATAGTATAGTATGTCGTCCAAAATTTGACAAAAAAGTCATACTTTAGTATGCAGTCCAAAATGTGACAAAAAGGTCATAGTATAGTATGTCGTCCAAAATTTGACAAAAATGTCATAGTATAGTATGTCGTCCAAAATGTGACAAAAAGGTCATAGTATAGTATGTCGTCCAAAATTTGACAAAAAAGTCATACTTTAGTATGCAGTCCAAAATGTGACAAAAAGGTCATAGTATAGTATGCCGTCCAAAATTTGACAAAAATGTCATAGTATAGTATGTCGTCCAAAATCACCAAAAAAGTCATAGTATAGTATGTCTTCCAAAATGTCACAAAAAGCTCATAGTATAGTATGTCGTCCAAAATGTGACAAAAATATCATAGTATAGTATGTCGTCCAAAATGTGACAAAAAAGTCATAGTATAGTATGTCGTCCAAAATGTGACAAAAAGGTCATAGTATAGTATGTCGTCCAAAATTTGACAAAAATGTCATAGTATAGTATGTCGTCCAAAATGTGACAAAAAAGTCATAGTTTAGTATGTCGTTTAAAATTTGACAAAAAAGTCATAGTCTAGTATGTCGTCCAAAATGTGACAAAAAAGTCATAGTATAGTATGTCGTCCAAAATGTGACAAAAAGGTCATAGTATAGTATGTCGTCCAAAATTTGACAAAAATGTCATAGTATATAGTATGTCGTCCAAAATTTGACAAAAATGTCATAGTATAGTATGTCGTCCAAAATGTGACAAAAAAGTCATAGTATAGTATGTCGTCCAAAATTTGACAAAAATGTCATAGTATAGTATGTCGTCCAAAATGTGACAAAAAGGTCATAGTATAGTATGTCGTCCAAAATTTGACAAAAAAGTCATACTTTAGTATGCAGTCCAAAATGTGACAAAAAGGTCATAGTATAGTATGCCGTCCAAAATTTGACAAAAATGTCATGGTATAGTATGTCGTCCAAAATCACCAAAAAAGTCATAGTACAGTATGTCTTCCAAAATGTCACAAAAAGGTCATAGTATAGTATGTCGTCCAAAATGTGACAAAAATATCATAGTATAGTATGTCGTCCAAAATGTGACAAAAAAGTCATAGTATAGTATGTCGTCCAAAATTTGACAAAAAAGTCATACTTTAGTATGTCGTCCAAAATGTGACAAAAAGGTCATAGTATAGTATGTCGTCCAAAATTTGACAAAAAAGTCATACTTTAGTATGCAGTCCAAAATTTGACAAAAATGTCATAGTATAGTATGTCGTCCAAAATTTGACAAAAAAGTCATACTTTAGTATGCAGTCCAAAATGTGACAAAAAGGTCATAGTATAGTATGTCGTCCAAAATTTGACAAAAATGTCATAGTATAGTATGTCGTCCAAAATGTGACAAAAAGGTCATAGTATAGTATGTCGTCCAAAATTTGACAAAAAAGTCATACTTTAGTATGCAGTCCAAAATGTGACAAAAATGTCATAGTATAGTATGCCGTCCAAAATTTGACAAAAATGTCATAGTATAGTATGTCGTCCAAAATCACCAAAAAAGTCATAGTATAGTATGTCTTCCAAAATGTCACAAAAAGCTCATAGTATAGTATGTCGTCCAAAATGTGACAAAAATATCATAGTATAGTATGTCGTCCAAAATGTGACAAAAAAGTCATAGTATAGTATGTCGTCCAAAATGTGACAAAAAGGTCATAGTATAGTATGTCGTCCAAAATTTGACAAAAATGTCATAGTATAGTATGTCGTCCAAAATGTGACAAAAAAGTCATAGTTTAGTATGTCGTCCAAAATGTGACAAAAAGGTCATAGTATAGTATGTCGTCCAAAATTTGACAAAAATGTCATAGTATATAGTATGTCGTCCAAAATTTGACAAAAATGTCATAGTACAGTATGTCTTCCAAAATGTCACAAAAAGGTCATAGTATAGTATGTCGTCCAAAATGTGACAAAAATATCATAGTATAGTATGTCGTCCAAAATGTGACAAAAAGGTCATAGTATAGTATGTCGTCCAAAATTTGACAAAAATGTCATAGTATAGTATGTCGTCCAAAATGTGACAAAAAAGTCATAGTTTAGTATGTCGTTTAAAATTTGACAAAAAAGTCATAGTATAGTATGTCGTCCAAAATGTGACAAAAAAGTCATAGTATAGTATGTCGTCCAAAATTTGACAAAAAAGTCATACTTTAGTATGTCGTCCAAAATGTGACAAAAAGGTCATAGTATAGTATGTCGTCCAAAATTTGACAAAAAAGTCATACTTTAGTATGCAGTCCAAAATTTGACAAAAATGTCATAGTATAGTATGTCGTCCAAAATGTGACAAAAAGGTCATAGTATAGTATGTCGTCCAAAATTTGACAAAAAAGTCATACTTTAGTATGCAGTCCAAAATGTGACAAAAAGGTCATAGTATAGTATGTCGTCCAAAATTTGACAAAAATGTCATAGTATAGTATGTCGTCCAAAATGTGACAAAAAGGTCATAGTATAGTATGTCGTCCAAAATTTGACAAAAAAGTCATACTTTAGTATGCAGTCCAAAATGTGACAAAAAGGTCATAGTATAGTATGCCGTCCAAAATTTGACAAAAATGTCATAGTATAGTATGTCGTCCAAAATCACCAAAAAAGTCATAGTATAGTATGTCTTCCAAAATGTCACAAAAAGCTCATAGTATAGTATGTCGTCCAAAATGTGATAAAAAAGTCATAGTATAGTATGTCGTCCAAAATTTGACAAAAAAGTCATAGTATACTATGTCGTTCAAAATGTGACAAAAAGTCATAGTATACTATGTCGTTCAAAATGTGACAAAAAGTCATAGTATAGTATGTCGTCCAAAATTTGACACTAAAGTCATAGTATAGTATGTCGTCCAAAATCACCAAAAAACTCATACTTTAGTATGTCGTCCAAAAAGTGACGAAAAGTCATAGTATAGTATGTCGTCCAAAATCACCTAAAAATATCTTAGTTACAGTCAAGAGTGGGATTTGAATCGGTGTCCCTTTGGGGAGGCTGACACTCAACAGGTAGCGTCACAAACCACTTGGCCAACTAGAATAAGAGACTTGTAGTTATTTCTTTAACTCAACAAACACCATATATGACAAAAAAGTCATAGTTTGTATGTCGTTTAAAATTTGACAAAAAAGTCATAGTATAGTATGTCGTCCAAAATGTGACAAAAAGGTCATAGTATAGTATGTCGTCCAAAATTTGACAAAAATGTCATAGTATAGTATGTCGTCCAAAATGTGACAAAAAAGTCATAGTACAGTATGTCGTTCAAAATGTGACAAAAAGGTCATAGTATAGTATGTCGTCCAAAATTGGACAAAAATGTCATAGTATAGTATGTCGTCCAAAATTTGACAAAAAAGTCATTCTTTAGTATGTCGTCCAAAATTTGACGAAAAACTCATAGTTTAGTAAGTCGTCCGAAAATCACCTGAACATATCTTAGTTATAGTCACGGGTGGGATTTGAACCAGTGTCCATTTGGGGAGGCTGGCACCCAAGAGATCGTGTCACAAACCACTTGGCCAACTAGAATAAGTGACATGTAAGTCATACTTTAGTATGTCGTCCAAAATTTGACAAAAATGTCATAGTATAGTATGTCGTCCAAAATGTGACAAAAAAGTCATAGTTTAGTATGTCGTTTAAAATTTGACAAAAAAGTCATAGTATAGTATGTCGTCCAAAATGTGACAAAAAAGTCATAGTATAGTATGTCGTCCAAAATGTGACAAAAAGGTCATAGTATAGTATGTCGTCCAAAATTTGACAAAAATGTCATAGTATAGTATGTCGTCCAAAATTTGACAAAAATGTCATAGTATAGTATGTCGTCCAAAATGTGACAAAAAAGTCATAGTATAGTATGTCGTCCAAAATTTGACAAAAATGTCATAGTATAGTATGTCGTCCATAATTTGACAAAAATGTCATAGTATAGTATGTCGTCCAAAATGTGACAAAAAGGTCATAGTATAGTATGTTGTCCAAAATTTGACAAAAAAGTCATACTTTAGTATGCAGTCCAAAATGTGACAAAAAGGTCATAGTATAGTATGTCATCCAAAATTTGACAAAAATGTCATAGTATAGTACGTCGTCCAAAATCACCAAAAAAGTCATAGTATAGTATGTCTTCCAAAATGTCACAAAAGGGTCATAGTATAGTATGTCGTCCAAAATGTGACAAAAATATCATAGTATAGTATGTCGTCCAAAATGTGACAAAAAAGTCATAGTATAGTATGTTGTCCAAAATGTGACAAAAAGGTCATAGTATAGTATGTCGTCCAAAATTTGACAAAAATATCATAGTATAGTATGTCGTCCAAAATGTGACAAAAAAGTCATAGTATAGTATGTCGTCCAAAATGTGACAAAAAAGTCATAGTATAGTATGTCGTCCAAAATGTGACAAAAAAGTCATAGTATAGTATGTCGTCCAAAATTTGACAAAAATATCATAGTATAGTATGTCGTCCAAAATGTGACAAAAAAGTCATAGTATAGTATGTCGTCCAAAATGTGACAAAAAGGTCATAGTATAGTATGTCGTCCAAAATTTGACAAAAATATCATAGTATAGTATGTCGTCCAAAATGTGACAAAAAAGTCATAGTTTAGTATGTCGTTTAAAATTTGACAAAAAAGTCATAGTATAGTATGTCGTCCAAAATGTGACAAAAAAGTCATAGTATAGTATGTCGTCCAAAATTTGACAAAAAAGTCATACTTTAGTATGTCGTCCAAAATGTGACAAAAAGGTCATAGTATAGTATGTCGTCCAAAATGTGACAAAAAGGTCATAGTTTAGTATGTCGTCCAAAATGTGACAAAAAGGTCATAGTATAGTATGTCGTCCAAAATTTGACAAACAAGTCATAGTATAGTATGTCGTCCAAAATGTGAAAAAAAGGTCATAGTATAGTATGTCGTCCAAAATTTGACAAAAATATCATAGTATAGTATGTCGTCCAAAATGTGACAAAAAAGTCATAGTTTAGTATGTCGTTTAAAATTTGACAAAAAAGTCATAGTATAGTATGTCGTCCAAAATGTGACAAAAAAGTCATAGTATAGTATGTCGTCCAAAATTTGACAAAAAAGTCATACTTTAGTATGTCGTCCAAAATGTGACAAAAAGGTCATAGTTTAGTATGTCGTCCAAAATGTGATAAAAAAGTCATAGTATAGTATGTCGTCCAAAATTTGACAAAAAAGCCATAGTATACTATGTCGTTCAAAATGTGACAAAAAGTCATAGTATAGTATGTCGTCCAAAATGTGACACTAAAGTCATAGTATAGTATGTCGTCCAAAATGTGACAAAAAGGTCATAGTATAGTATGTTGTCCAAAATGTGACAAAAAAGTCATAGTTTAGTATGTCGTTTAAAATTTGACAAAAAAGTCATAGTATAGTATGTCGTCCAAAATGTGACAAAAAAGTCATAGTATAGTATGTCGTCCAAAATTTGACAAAAAAGTCATACTTTAGTATGTCGTCCAAAATGTGACAAAAAGGTCATAGTATAGTATGTCGTCCAAAATGTGACAAAAAGGTCATAGTTTAGTATGTCGTCCAAAATGTGATAAAAAAGTCATAGTATAGTATGTCGTCCAAAATTTGACAAAAAAGTCATAGTATACTATGTCGTTCAAAATGTGACAAAAAGTCATAGTATACTATGTCGTTCAAAATGTGACAAAAAGTCATAGTATAGTATGTCGTCCAAAATTTGACACTAAAGTCATAGTATAGTATGTCGTCCAAAATCACCAAAAAACTCATACTTTAGTATGTCGTCCAAAAAGTGACGAAAAGTCATAGTATAGTATGTCGTCCAAAATCACCTAAAAATATCTTAGTTACAGTCAAGAGTGGGATTTGAATCGGTGTCCCTTTGGGGAGGCTGACACTCAACAGGTAGCGTCACAAACCACTTGGCCAACTAGAATAAGAGACTTGTAGTTATTTCTTTAACTCAACAAACACCATATATGACAAAAAAGTCATAGTTTAGTATGTCGTTTAAAATTTGACAAAAAAGTCATAGTATAGTATGTCGTCCAAAATGTGACAAAAAGGTCATAGTATAGTATGTCGTCCAAAATTTGACAAAAATGTCATAGTATAGTATGTCGTCCAAAATGTGACAAAAAAGTCATAGTATAGTATGTCGTTCAAAATGTGACAAAAAGGTCATAGTATAGTATGTCGTCCAAAATTGGACAAAAATGTCATAGTATAGTATGTCGTCCAAAATTTGACAAAAAAGTCATTCTTTAGTATGTCGTCCAAAGAGTGACGAAAAACTCATAGTTTAGTAAGTCGTCCGAAAATCACCTGAACATATCTTAGTTATAGTCACGGGTGGGATTTGAACCAGTGTCCATTTGGGGAGGCTGGCACCCAAGAGATCGTGTCACAAACCACTTGGCCAACTAGAATAAGTGACATGTAAGTCATACTTTAGTATGTCGTCCAAAATTTGACAAAAATGTCATAGTATAGTATGTCGTCCAAAATGTGACAAAAAAGTCATAGTTTAGTATGTCGTTTAAAATTTGACAAAAAAGTCATAGTATAGTATGTCGTCCAAAATGTGACAAAAAAGTCATAGTATAGTATGTCGTCCAAAATGTGACAAAAAGGTCATAGTATAGTATGTCGTCCAAAATTTGACAAAAATGTCATAGTATAGTATGTCGTCCAAAATTTGACAAAAATGTCATAGTATAGTATGTCGTCCAAAATGTGACAAAAAAGTCATAGTATAGTATGTCGTCCAAAATTTGACAAAAATGTCATAGTATAGTATGTCGTCCATAATTTGACAAAAATGTCATAGTATAGTATGTCGTCCAAAATGTGACAAAAAGGTCATAGTATAGCATGTTGTCCAAAATTTGACAAAAAAGTCATACTTTAGTATGCAGTCCAAAATGTGACAAAAAGGTCATAGTATAGTATGTCATCCAAAATTTGACAAAAATGTCATAGTATAGTACATCGTCCAAAATCACCAAAAAAGTCATAGTATAGTATGTCTTCCAAAATGTCACAAAAGGGTCATAGTATAGTATGTCGTCCAAAATTTGACAAAAATGTCATAGTATAGTATGTCGTCCAAAATGTGACAAAAAAGTCATAGTATAGTATGTCGTCCAAAATTTGACAAAAATGTCATAGTATAGTATGTCGTCCATAATTTGACAAAAATGTCATAGTATAGTATGTCGTCCAAAATGTGACAAAAAGGTCATAGTATAGTATGTTGTCCAAAATTTGACAAAAAAGTCATACTTTAGTATGCAGTCCAAAATGTGACAAAAAGGTCATAGTATAGTATGTCATCCAAAATTTGACAAAAATGTCATAGTATAGTACATCGTCCAAAATCACCAAAAAAGTCATAGTATAGTATGTCTTCCAAAATGTCACAAAAGGGTCATAGTATAGTATGTCGTCCAAAATGTGACAAAAATATCATAGTATAGTATGTCGTCCAAAATGTGACAAAAAAGTCATAGTATAGTATGTTGTCCAAAATGTGACAAAAAGGTCATAGTATAGTATGTCGTCCAAAATTTGACAAAAATATCATAGTATAGTATGTCGTCCAAAATGTGACAAAAAAGTCATAGTATAGTATGTCGTCCAAAATGTGACAAAAAAGTCATAGTATAGTATGTCGTCCAAAATGTGACAAAAAAGTCATAGTATAGTATGTCGTCCAAAATTTGACAAAAATATCATAGTATAGTATGTCGTCCAAAATGTGACAAAAAAGTCATAGTATAGTATGTCGTCCAAAATGTGACAAAAAGGTCATAGTATAGTATGTCGTCCAAAATTTGACAAAAATATCATAGTATAGTATGTCGTCCAAAATGTGACAAAAAAGTCATAGTTTAGTATGTCGTTTAAAATTTGACAAAAAAGTCATAGTATAGTATGTCGTCCAAAATGTGACAAAAAAGTCATAGTTTAGTATGTCGTTTAAAATTTGACAAAAAAGTCATAGTATAGTATGTCGTCCAAAATGTGACAAAAAAGTCATAGTATAGTATGTCGTCCAAAATGTGACAAAAAGGTCATAGTATAGTATGTCGTCCAAAATTTGACAAAAATATCATAGTATAGTATGTCGTCCAAAATGTGACAAAAAAGTCATAGTATAGTATGTCGTCCAAAATTTGACAAAAATATCATAGTATAGTATGTCGTCCAAAATGTGACAAAAAAGTCATAGTTTAGTATGTCGTTTAAAATTTGACAAAAAAGTCATAGTATAGTATGTCGTCCAAAATGTGACAAAAAAGTCATAGTATAGTATGTCGTCCAAAATGTGACAAAAAAGTCATAGTTTAGTATGTCGTTTAAAATTTGACAAAAAAGTCATAGTATAGTATGTCGTCCAAAATGTGACAAAAAAGTCATAGTTTAGTATGTCGTTTAAAATTTGACAAAAAAGTCATAGTATAGTATGTCGTCCAAAATGTGACAAAAAAGTCATAGTATAGTATGTCGTCCAAAATTTGACAAAAAAGTCATACTTTAGTATGTCGTCCAAAATGTGACAAAAAGGTCATAGTATAGTATGTCGTCCAAAATGTGACAAAAAGGTCATAGTTTAGTATGTCGTCCAAAATGTGATAAAAAAGTCATAGTATAGTATGTCGTCCAAAATTTGACAAAAAAGTCATAGTATACTATGTCGTTCAAAATGTGACAAAAAGTCATAGTATAGTATGTCGTCCAAAATGTGACACTAAAGTCATAGTATAGTATGTCGTCCAAAATTTGACAAAAAAGTCATAGTATAGTATGTCGGCGGAAATTTGACTGAAAAGTCATAGTATAGTATGTCGTCCAAAATGTGACAAAAAAGTCATAGTATAGTATGTCGTCCAAAATGTGACAAAAAAGTCATAGTAAAGTATGTCGTCCAAAATGTGATAAAAAAGTCATAGTATAGTATGTCGTCCAAAATCACCAAAAAACTCATACTTTAGTATGTCGTCCAAAAAGTGACGAAAAGTCATAGTATAGTATGTCGTCCAAAATCACCTAAAAATATCTTAGTTACAGTCAAGAGTGGGATTTGAACCGGTGTCCCTTTGGGGAGGCTGACACTCAACAGGTAGCGTCACAAACCACTTGGCCAACTAGAATAAGAGACTTGTAGTTATTTCTTTAACTCAACAAACACCATATATGACAAAAAAGTCATAGTTTAGTATGTCGTTTAAAATTTGACAAAAAAGTCATAGTATAGTATGTCGTCCAAAATGTGACATAAAAGTCATAGTATACTATGTCGTCCAAAATGTGACAAAAAGTCATAGTATAGTATGTCGTCCAAAATGTGACAAAAAAGTCATAGTATAGTATGTCGTCCAAAATGTGACAAAAAAGTCATTGTATAGTATGTCGTCCAAAATGGGACAAAAAGGTCATAGTATAGTATGTCGTCCAAAATTTGACAAAAAAGCCATACTTAGTATGCCGTCCAAAATGTGACAAAAAGGTCATAGTATAGTATGTCGTCCAAAATTTGACAAAAATGTCATAGTATAGTATGTCGTCCAAAATGTGACAAAAAAGTCATAGTATAGTATGTCGTTCAAAATGTGACAAAAAGGTCATAGTATAGTATGTCGTCCAAAATTTGACAAAAATGTCATAGTATAGTATGTCGTCCAAAATTTGACAAAAAAGTCATTCTTTAGTATGTCGTCCAAAAAGTGACGAAAAACTCATAGTTTAGTAAGTCGTCCGAAAATCACCTGAACATATCTTAGTTATAGTCACGGGTGGGATTTGAACCAGTGTCCATTTGGGGAGGCTGGCACCCAAGAGATCGTGTCACAAACCACTTGGCCAACTAGAATAAGTGACATGTAAGTCATACTTTAGTATGTCGTCCAAAATGTGACAAAAAAGTCATAGTATAGTATGTCGTCTGAAATTTGACAAAAAAGTCATAGTATAGTATGTCGTCCAAAATGTGACAAAAAAGTCATAGTTTAGTATGTCGTTAAAAATTTGACAAAAAAGTCATAGTATAGTATGTCGTCCAAAATGTGACAAAAAGTCATAGTATAGTATGTCGTCTAAAATTTGACAAAAAAGTCATACTTTGGTATGTCGTCCAAAATGTGACAAAAAGGTCATAGTATAGTATGTCGTCCAAAATGTGACAAAAAAGTCATAGTATAGTATGTCGTACAAAATGTGACAAAAAAGTCATAGTATAGTATGTCGTCCAAAATGTGACAAAAAGGTCATAGTATAGTATGTTGTCCAAAATGTGACAAAAAAGTCATAGTTTAGTATGTCGTTTAAAATTTGACAAAAAAGTCATACTTTAGTATGTCGTCCAAAATGTGACAAAAAGGTCATAGTATAGTATGTCGTCCAAAATGTGACAAAAAAGTCATAGTATAGTATGTCATCCAAAATTTGACAAAAAAGTCATAGTATAGTATGTCGTTCAAAATGTGACAAAAAGGTCATAGTATAGTATGTCGTCCAAAATTTGACAAAAATATCATAGTATAGTATGTCGTCCAAAATGTGACAAAAAAGTCATAGTTGATTATGTCGTTTAAAATTTGACAAAAAAGTCATAGTATAGTATGTCGTCCAAAATGTGACAAAAAGTAATAGTATAGTATGTCGTCCAAAATTTGACAAAAAAGTCATAGTTTAGTATGTCGTCCAAAATCAACTGAACATATCTTAGTTATAGTCACAGGTGGGATTTGAACCAGTGTCCCTTTGGGGAGGCTGGCACCCAAAAGATCGTGTCACAAACCACTTGGCCAACTAGAATAACTGACACGTAAGTCATACTTTAGTATGTCGTCCAAAATGTGACAAAAAAGTCATAGCATAGTATGTCGTCTGAAATTTGACAAAAAAGTCATAGTATAGTATGTCGTCCAAAATGTGACAAAAGTCATAGTATAGTATGTCGTCCAAAATGTGACAAAAAAGTCATAGTATAGTATGTCGTCTGAAATTTGACAAAAAAGTCATAGTATAGTATGTCGTCCAAAATGTGACAAAAAAGTCATAGTTTAGTATGTCGTCTGAAATTTGACAAAAAAGTCATAGTATAGTATGTCGTCCAAAATGTGACAAAAAAGTCATAGTTTAGTATGTCGTTTAAAATTTGACACAAAAGTCATAGTATAGTATGTCGTCCAAAATTTGACAAAAAGGTCATAGTATAGTATGTCGTCCAAAATGTGACAAAAAAGTCATAGTATAGTATGTCGTCCCAAATTTGACAAAAAGGTCATAGTATAGTATGTCGTCCAAAATTTGACAAAAATGTCATAGTATAGTATGTCGTCCAAAATTTGACAAAAAAGTCATAGTATACTATGTCGTCCAAAATGTGACAAAAAAGTCATAGTATAGTATGTCGTCCAAAATCACCAAAAAAGTCATAGTATACTATGTCGTCCAAAATGTGACAAAAAGGTCATAGTATAGTATGTTGTCCAAAATGTGACAAAAAAGTCATAGTTTAGTATGTCGTTTAAAATTTGACAAAAAAGTCATACTTTAGTATGTCGTCCAAAATGTGACAAAAAGGTCATAGTATAGTATGTCGTCCAAAATGTGACAAAAAAGTCATAGTTTAGTATGTCGTTTAAAATTTGACAAAAAAGTCATAGTATAGTATGTCGTCCAAAATGTGACAAAAAAGTCATAGTTTAGTATGTCGTTTAAAATTTGACAAAAAAGTCATAGTATAGTATGTCGTCCAAAATGTGACAAAAAAGTCATAGTATAGTATGTCGTCCAAAATTTGACAAAAAAGTCATACTTTAGTATGTCGTCCAAAAAGTGACGAAAAACTCATAGTTTAGTATGTCGTTTCAAATTTGACAAAAAAAGTCATAGTATAGTATGTCGTCCAAAATGTGACAAAAAGGTCATAGTATAGAATGTTGTCCAAAATTTGACAAAGTCATTGTATAGTATGTCGTCCAAAATGTGACAAAAAAAGTCATAGTATAGTATGTCGTCCAAAATTTGACAATTATATCATAGTATAGTATGTCGTCCAAAATTTGACAAAAAAGTCACAGTATAGTATGTCGTCCAAAATGTGACAAAAAAGTCACAGTATAGTATGTCGTCCAAAATTTGACAAAAAAGTCATAGTATAGTATGTCGTTCAAAATGTGACAAAAAAGTCATAGTATAGTATGTCGTCCAAAATGTGACAAAAAGGTCATAGTATAGTATGTCGTCCAAAATGTGACAAAAAGGTCATACTTTAGTATGCCATCCAAAATGTGACAAAAAGGTCATAGTATAGTATGTCGTCCAAAATGTGACAAAAAGGTCATAGTATAGTATGTCGTCCAAAATGTGACAAAAAAGTCATAGTATAGTATGTCGTTCAAAATGTTACAAAAAGGTCATAGTATAGTATGTCGTCCAAAATTTGACAAAAATGTCATAGTATAGTATGTCGTCCAAAATTTGACAAAAATGTCATAGTATAGTATGTCGTCCAAAATGTGACAAAAAAGTCATACTTTAGTAAGTCGTCGGAAATTTGACTGAAAAGTCATAGTATAGTATGTCGTCCCAAAATGTGACAAAAAAGTCATAGTATAGTATGTCGTCCAAAATTTGACAAAAAGGTCATAGTATAGTATGTCGTCCAAAATTTGACAAAAATGTCATAGTATAGTATGTCGTCCAAAATTTGACAAAAAAGTCATAGTATAGTATGTCGTCCAAAATGTGACAAAAAAGTCATAGTATAGTATGTCGTCCAAAATCACCAAAAAAGTCATAGTATACTATGTCGTCCAAAATGTGACAAAAGTCATAGTATAGTATGTCGTCCAAAATGTGACAAAAAAGTCATAGTATAGTATGTCGTCCAAAATTTGACAAAAAAGTCATACTTTAGTATGTCGTCCAAAATGTGACAAAAAGGTCATAGTATAGTATGTCGTCCAAAATGTGACAAAAAAGTCATAGTTTAGTATGTCGTTTAAAATTTGACAAAAAAGTCATAGTATAGTATGTCGTCCAAAATGTGACAAAAGTCATAGTTTAGTATGTCGTTTAAAATTTGACAAAAAAGTCATAGTATAGTATGTCGTCCAAAATGTGACAAAAAAGTCATAGTATAGTATGTCGTCCAAAATTTGACAAAAAAGTCATACTTTAGTATGTCGTCCAAAAAGTGACGAAAAACTCATAGTTTAGTATGTCGTTTCAAATTTGACAAAAAAAGTCATAGTATAGTATGTCGTCCAAAATGTGACAAAAAGGTCATAGTATAGAATGTTGTCCAAAATTTGACAAAGTCATTGTATAGTATGTCGTCCAAAATGTGACAAAAAAAGTCATAGTATAGTATGTCGTCCAAAATTTGACAATTATATCATAGTATAGTATGTCGTCCAAAATTTGACAAAAAAGTCACAGTATAGTATGTCGTCCAAAATGTGACAAAAAAGTCACAGTATAGTATGTCGTCCAAAATTTGACAAAAAAGTCATAGTATAGTATGTCGTTCAAAATGTGACAAAAAAGTCATAGTATAGTTTGTCGTCCAAAATGTGACAAAAAGGTCATAGTATAGTATGTCGTCCAAAATGTGACAAAAAGGTCATACTTTAGTATGCCATCCAAAATGTGACAAAAAGGTCATAGTATAGTATGTCGTCCAAAATGTGACAAAAAGGTCATAGTATAGTATGTCGTCCAAAATGTGACAAAAAAGTCATAGTATAGTATGTCGTTCAAAATGTGACAAAAAGGTCATAGTATAGTATGTCGTCCAAAATTTGACAAAAATGTCATAGTATAGTATGTCGTCCAAAATTTGACAAAAATGTCATAGTATAGTATGTCGTCCAAAATGTGACAAAAAAGTCATACTTTAGTAAGTCGTCGGAAATTTGACTGAAAAGTCATAGTATAGTATGTCGTCCCAAAATGTGACAAAAAAGTCATAGTATAGTACGTGGTCCAAAATCACCAAAAAAGTCATAGTATAGTATGTCGTCCAAAATGTGACAAAAAAGTCATAGTATAGTACGTGGTCCAAAATCACCAAAAAAGTCATAGTCGTCCAAAATGTGACGAAAAAGTCATAGTTTAGTATGTCGTCCAAAATGTGACAAAAGATTCATACTTTAGTATATCGTCAAAAAATGGACAACAAAGCATTTTACCAAAAGGTCCCTTAAGTCTCATCCATATATATTATTATGAAGGCTCATATATATCATCATATGTCCAATGAAGGCTCATATATATCATCATATGTCCAATGAAGGCTCATATATATCATCATATGTCCAATGAAGGCTCATATATATCATCATATGTCCATTGAAGGCTCATATATATTATCAAACGTCCTTCTCAAGCTCAAAGTACTAGTGCTGTGCCCGTGCAAAATCTGTTTTTGTGTGTTTTTTAGTAAGTGTTGGTTTTGTGTGTTTGAGTGCTCATTGTTACTATTACACAGCAAAGGTTCAGTGACATTTTTATTTGTGTATGGTAGAAAGCAAATACTGATACAGACATAATGCCATACAATAATTGTGGAACTTGGACTACATGGTTGCATAACAGTTGGTTGGTTGTCACTGAGATGCAGAACCTGCTGCGGAGAGACCTGTAACGCCTCCCGGAGGGGAGTGGGATGCACAGTCTGTGGTAGGGGGCACTGCGTTCGTCGTCTGCCTCAGCTTCATGGCGCCTTATCTGAATTCCGACACAGAAACACAGAACAGGTGATGAGGAGAAGTGTCTGTTTTTTCAAATCAGCAGCTGTAGCTCATCCAGTTTGTTGCACAGTGAGCGCACGTTGGGGAGAAATATTCCCGGCAGCGGAATGCAGAATCCGCTGAGTCGCAAGAGTGCCCAGGCACGTTTTCCTTTCCTCTGGCGTCTCACCGTGCGGGCCAAGGTGAGGGCACCTTTGACCAGAATTTCCAGAAAATGAACGGATTAGGCTAGAAAAGTGGGAAATAAATCCTCAGGGGTTGTCCTGAAGTTCCAACGGTGTTGCCAGAAGCAGTGTTAACAAACAAAAACAAAACGGCACCATCTTGGTCTACCCAAAAATCAACCCAAAACGTCATAGTATAGTATGTCGTCCAAAATGACCCAAAAAAGTTTTAGGACAGTATGTTTATTTTAGACAATATTATTAAGTGCAAACCTATTTTCACGACAGCTATAAACTAGGTCTAAAGAAGATAACCTTGTTCTTATCCAGGTTGTGAGCCACTTTCACACTATAAGTAACTGGTTCACAAATCCTGGGTCCTGAACCAGCTAAAAAAAATTATTTAGAAAATGAAAATGGCCAAAAAAGGCATTTTCGGTTTTCGGCCGAAAGACTTTTAACACCAAAACAACACGACCAAAACAGGATGTTGTGATGACGCATGCAAAGACTGTGGCCAGCACACGCCTGTCTATTCCCACTGAGAGTCTTAGAGATCAGTGTGGAACACCAATAAAACGGCTCAAGAGGTGAGTACACGGTGGAACAGCAACTATAAATGCTGGAAAGTCTCTTTAAGTCTTGAAAGTCTCGAAATTTGGCCAAGTACACACAGTCCAAGCCATAACAACATTAGATTAAAAAACAATTGTACAGAATTGGCATAATAATTATTTTGGTGTTTCAGTTTTTGGCCAACAATTTTAATTTCTGTGCATCCCTAAAAACAAGTCAGTCAAAGAACAACCACCATAATGAAGCTCAGCGTCAACAATACTTACTATATCTTTTACTTTGGTTCCTCTTTCAATCAGTCAACTGATCTGAAGAATAAACTAAAAAAATACAGAGCACTGTCCCTTTTAGGGAAAAGTAAGTGGACTTTCTTATAGCTATGAACATGCTAAAGCTGGAGGATGTAAAGACGACACAAAACAAATTAGCACACTCACCCGGGTCTTACATTCCCAACAATTCCGGGCCAATTAAAGCTGGACATACAATGTGCAATTCTTTTCAATCATTCCCTAAACCTCCAGCTCAAACTCTATGACTTAATCGCATACGAATAAAAGCCAAAGCTCACGATGTACGTGCGTACGTACACTATACCGTCCGATGCTTGGATGTGATGTGCAACCGAAATTCCAAAACGTCCAAAAATTCCAAGTGGTGGATTTTCATCGAACCCTACGATTGCCTATCAAGAGCTGGTCGTGAGGGGTTAATCGGTGCTTGTTACTACACGATGTGTGACGCATGATTAAGCTGAAATTTGGCCCGATCGCAAAAATAGTCACACACGTGAAAAATTGCCTCAAAATGGGTGAAACTTTGCGCAGTGTACGCCCAGCTAAAGTAGAAACCAGTCTCATTTGACCCAGAATGCCTGGTAAAAAAGACTGTGAAGGCCACAAAAGCTTTCTGTTACCCCTTGAAGCTTGTTCCAACAAGTGGAATCTGAACTGACATGAGTTATTCTAAAGGATAGGTGTCAGTGGAGGGACTGCCAGATGTAATAAGAGTATGGAAGCAAGCCAAATACAAGTTTTTCTAATAAGTGGGAAGTGATCTGGATGATTTGTACCTCCATTTGTCACTTAGCCAGTCGTTCTTACTGTCCTTATTTAGTGCCAATGGGGTCCGCACAATTAACCCAGAGGAATATAACCTCCCCGCACCGTCTCCTGGAATCTTCCCTGCTACCTCAGCTTTTTTTTTCCCCCTCCACTGTCCTCTTTGCATCATAAGCTGTTCTCACCATCTAATATTTAATATTGCCAATGAGTCATAGAATTTGTCAAAGCACTTATGATAATTAATGATATTGTTGTATGCCCTTTAGTAAGACAAATTGAAAGAGTCACTGCACTTACGAACACGGCGAAGTAAAATTGTTGTAAAAATCTGAGCGGGAAAGTGACCTAATCAGGGGGCAAAACACTGCCACACAGATGGCTTACATTAGACTGAATGGAAACGGCAATACTTTACAGTATATTAGCACTGCAACAGTAATGGACATCTAACAAAGTCCCTAATGGTCAAATCCAATCAGTGCAACAGTAAAAGGTTAGTCCACATAAGAAAAACTGAAAGCTGAACTCGGGGTTAGACCAAACCGAAGTTTGTATAAATGTAGTTATTTCAGCATGAGGCATCAGGAGATGAATGAAAATATGAATCATTTTATACTGCAATACGCGTATATGTTTTTGCAGTGCAGTGGAACGACATCTCTCAAAATATCTACAATATACAAAAAAAATCACCTCACAGCTAGAGCTGCAGCTAAAAATTTTATTCATAATCGATTAATCTGTCGAGTATTTTGGATATATATATCGATTAATCGTTTGGTCCATGAAATTTAAAACATTTAAGAAGCTAAAACGATTGTTTTAATAATGTAAAAACCCTCAACCCAATAATCAAACAGATGACGATTCATTCAGTAATCAACTAATAATCGCTTATCGATTGTTTCAGCGCTACTCACAGCTTAAGCTGAAAATTACAAAAATTACATGCATATGTAGTATCCTGGCTAATTGATTTTCATAAAATGGTTAATTGTTAATTACCAAGTGGTAGATATGCACTCAGTCAATCATGGTATTAGTGCTTTTTTTTTATTTGAAAAACATTTTTTTCTGGCCCTTAATGCCTTAAATTGGTATTTCATCTAAATCCCTTTCATATTGCTATATAAATTCCTGATCGGTGATCTAATGGAACTGCAGGTATTAAAGGGATAAATACCGCAAGCTAAAAATGATAAAGCCCCATATACAAATACTGCCTCATGGAGTATAATCATCCAATCACAAAGACATCAGAATCCGTTTGGATGAGATGTACATTATTTGCTCTCCCCCTGTGGATTCTTAATAAGCCTCTTGTCCAATACAATATTCCCCGTGTTACAATGATGATTGATTTCTACTAAATTACAAACTAAAGCACTAATTAAAAACCCTCCTTGCAGTGCAGGTGTGTGAATCCGCCGCTCACTCGCTTCCCCCGCACATTCAAGGAAACCCATTAGAAGGCTCCTATAGCTCATTCAGGGTGTTGTGGAGGTGCCTATGATGACAGTATTGAAATAACCCTTGACCTTGCGTTGCTCCTCGGGTTAGGAATGCCCAGTTCAAACATACAATCACACCATTCAAAAGTGACATGTTTTCACAATCACCAAACACGCTGGGCCAGAAAAGCCCCAACACGACGTGTAAATGGTGACAGACAAAAGGGGCTGGAGGTGCTCGATGTTCGGTGAGGCCACATAATGGGAATGAATTAGCGTGTTTTCTGCGGAGTTGTGGTGATTTGCATGGCTGATGGGCAGTGAGGACGAGGGTGAGCAGGTTGTGGTTGGGAGGGAGGTGTTAGAAGCGAGGGAGGGTTCATGGCGGTTGCAGGCACCTTTGGGTGCACGTCGTCTCAACACCACCCTCTCTTTCTCCTTATCCTCCCCTTCCTGACAGGCTGCTGACTGACTGAGTGGAGGGACCCTTTTTGTGGCCTTGAGGCTGCTCCCCCCCACACTCCAGCCCACCTCACCTCTCATAAGACGGCTGATGTGCTTGCTGTCTTAAACTGCTGTTTTACAACGTGGCCATTTTTCTCTTTTATGACTGACCTACTTGAAAGCGGCTACACCCTTTCACCTCCACTTTGTTTGTATCTTACACCGACTCATTTAAAGCAGATAAAGGGGTTGATTGCTAACGACAGAACAACATCACATGACTGGCTTCAGGTTGCGTGTTATTTGACTGGAGTATATTTCTCGATTGTGTCCAGAGCTTGTTCTATCGATTATTATTTTTCTACTGCTCAAAAAAGACTAATGAGCCCAGGAAATTCCACGAGAAAGGTTAATACAATATTGAAATGTCAGGAGATTAATGATATTGTTCTTTCTTTCCATGTTCGTGCGGGAGAGGGTGACAAATGTCTTGCCCTTTTCACTCCGTTCCTCCCTATTTGTGATCTTTTTCTTTCTCCCTCTCATTCTCTTTGTCTACACGTCTATTTCTCTTTAACTCACCATCTCCCATTTCTTGTCCTCCCTCCCTTTTGTCTCTCTCTCCCCCGTTCTCCTCCACTGACCATGGTCTCCAGATGCCAAGGACTCATCCCCATCACTGTGCGAAAATGCTGTCGCAATATGCGGTGACACAACGCAGGAGATGGGCTGTTCCGTACAACACTGTGTGTGGCTGTCAGTAAATGAATAGCTCTGATCCATCTTCATTAGAATGCAATGAGAATTCAACACGGGGAGTTTGTCTTCTGTCAGGAGCAGAAACTCTTCCTTTTTTTACACCGGACCACCAAAGAGCACACTGCGACTTTTCAGGTTAGCTGTGAAGAGTCTTACACTTCCTCATCCCGGTGGTGTAGATGTGATCTGGTCTCGTGTGTTCAGTGTTTCCACGCAGCACATCTCAACTCCACCTATGCTCCTGCAACACCCTGGCATGGGGTCCAAGTTTTAATCAACTCTGCATAATTGGAGTGATTCCCCGTCTTGCTGTATATTTCAATCCATCTGTATAATTACAGTGAATTAAAGTCTTTGTCAGAAGGAATGGGGAGGGAGAAGCCTCACAGCTCTCCCCCGCCAGTCGTCCACCCCCCCGCCACCCCACCCCACCCCCCTTCACACTGTAGCTCACACAATTACACACCATCTTGAGAGAGAGATGAAATTACCGCTTTTGTCATCTCATCTTTCACTGGTGGGGGCTAAACATGTGCAGGAGCGTCAACAATAATTAATGCATCGCAACAACCTGTGTGCATAACATTCCCCATATCGGTTTCAATATTACAGATTAACCAATTAGACGTTATAGGTCAACCAGTATGGGTCTGTTTCTGTGGCCAGTGTTAATGTTAAAAAATTAGGGTAACCTTCATCTGATGCCCACTTCTTTTTTTTATGACTGTTTCCTATAATCTCTCAAGTGTCTATGAGTATGTTGGGCCAAACTTGCTGGAAGATCTGTTAAAAGATCTGTTTGACTCTAGCTATGTTGACATGGATGCAAGTAATCGGAATAAAAGCCTGATTGGAATAAAAATAATGTCATGCCAACATGCCAATCGGAAAACTCTCGATTGGATCAGTTTTCACAGTCGATCCGATCATGACCTGTTTTAAGAACACATATTTCCACTCCAAAAAAAGAATAATGAACAGACTAGGAAGAGAAGGAAAATGAGACGGACAGCAGATAGTGAGGGGACAAGCAGACACGTGCGACACTTCGTTTACTATGAAAGCGGAAGTGAAGCTTCTTCTTCTTCTTCTACTTCCAGATAATTGCTTTATTCATGTCCATGTATACGATGTAAGTTATGAGACCCGTGGCTTGGTAATGCAAACCTACCAACACTTATAGTCTGTCCATACTATCTGCATTAAAGGTAATCAAAAAGCTGAACTCTGTCAAACTTTGAATTTAATGCAAAACATTTATCAGGTTTTCGAGAACAAAAATCTGTAAACTTAAAATTGGCCGAGTACTTCAATAACGATCGGCTGATGCAATTACTAAAAAACTCAAGCACAATTAATTGGTTGGCTGATTATTTGGTCTACCTCCAATCATCGTCACACCTTTACACAGACCTTGTTGATCTTACAGCTGCTTTCTGCTTTGAGAGGAGGAGGAGTGGGAAATTGCGAGCATCTTCCTCACGGCTTTGGGGTCTTTCAGGCAGCCATGCCTCAGTGCAGTAATTGCATCGATGAGAAGAAAAGCAGTGGCTTGCAGGCAAGGTGTGGGTCATCATTACTCTGTGTGAAGCTACCAGCCCTAAGGTAGGCCATTACTGCAGTGTGTCAATAGCCGACGCTGTTCTATGATAGAGACCAAACGTTAGTCCTCCCAGGGTCATGTGATCACTTCCTGCCTCCAGGTTAAAGGTTCAAGCAATTACAGGGACTCCAATTTATCTTCTGTCTATAAGAGGTGATCCTGTGAAAAGGGTTGAATACGATCTTACAGGAACAGGAACAGTGATATGAACTTGGTCTTTCTTCTACTCACTGATCTTGATACTGTTCCTTTGATACCATCAGTGGCATCCGAGTCATGGTACGATCCCTGGTCTATGCCTCATTTCCTTCTTTCATCCATCCTGCAGCAGACAGCTGCTATCTGTCCTTCTCTATATGGCAGACATGTGCAGAGTATGGCAAAATCACTACTACTACAACAACCCCCAAAGGAAAAGTCCTCCAATAACTGATCTCCATTCAGGAAGTCCTGCATTAACCATGAGGATAGTTTGCCAAGTTATACAGTTCCATTCATTTTATCAGACCTGCCAGAGCCTGTGAATAATTGCTGTTCTACACTGTGGCTCTTTTCTTTTATTTGAATTCAAGCCAGTCACTGTTCAGTGCTGCTGCAGCATTTATTAAGTCGTCCACAGGGGACGTGCTGCTCAGGTAAAGCTTACAGGTACTAAAACCAATGACACTGCCATTATGCATGTGAAAATGGTTTCAGTTTCTTGCTTTAATAACTGTATGATGTTGATTATATAGCAGATTCACTCCGTAACAGAAATCTAATAGCCACACTCGAGCTTTCTTTGACCATAATTGAATCCAACACATCTTTATCTTCGTTTATTGTCCCACAGGTCGTCTTGTCTCAAACAGTTGTCTCCCAATCTCATTCAACACTGACCTTGGCCCTCACCCAATTTTCATCTCGCCACCTCCTCCCTTTTGACCCCTCACTCCGTCCTCCGCTGCTTTTCATCTCTCCATCATTGTCACTCCACCTCTAACTTCCCAGCAAATTGCTGCTTTTCCTCAGACAACGTTTCCGACAGCCAATTTATACAGTGGCAGGACGCATCTATCTCCTGGAACGATGAGCACCGACTCTCCATCTTCACTGGTTCCCAGAACTGGTTGAGAGTCGTACCTGCAGCTCTGGGCTTTGTGTGACTTTTTTTGCATATTTGTGTCTCGTGACAATTTCATTTGAGATGTCGAAATGTGTCACAAAGCTTTAAATATTGTGTCCAGCTTCATCTGGGGCAGGTGATTTTAAGTTCCTGGTACAATATTCTTGCTTGAATACTTTGAAAATAATTGTTACAAAGATTAGGGATCAACCAATTATCAGTCTGGCCGATTATAGTGGGCCTATATAAGGCTTTTGGCAATTATCAGTGTCTGCGTTTCATTTTAGCGATCACCGATAATTGCACCGTCTCTTTCTCTGGGCCATTTGCTCTCAAACCACTGCTTCAACTGAGAACAATGTGAAGTCTCTAATTGCTAAACGCTAATTAGAATCCGTTATCAAAAATCCATATAAATTACAAGAGAAAAAAAAAAGAACAAAAGAATCTGCCACTATTTCATGCACTTAGCAATTCCTGAATTGGAGGACAGCCTACACATTCTTTTTTTTATTTGAATTTCATGGAAAAGGTCTAAACAAAACTTTGTTTTGGAGATGGTAAAATTCAAGATTTTGACAGAGGTTTTCATATTTTATGTAAACACACATCGGTTCCGAATATCAGTTATTGACCTCATTAACCAGCAATAACCGGTAACTGTAGTGATCTATAGATATGGGCCACCATTATAAACAAATAACAATGCTTGTTGATTTTCTAGCTACCAGAAGATGCAGCTGGTGAAATACTAGCAATGTGCATTAATATAGAAAATGTAGGGATGCGATGCACTGTGATGCATCAAGGAATCCAATCCCTGACCTGATAATCTTAATAGAATTGAATAGCAATACCAGTGAAAATGCAGTTGTTTACAAACACAGACAGAAACAAAAAGTAAGTTTAACTTTGTTAAAAGATGAAAAAATATTTTTATTTCAGAAATATCTTCCCAAATAACTACTTGGTCTATTAACATTCTTTAACTGCTGAAGTAACTCTTAAATCAAGCTTTTTAAATGTGAGGATATGCTGATTGTCTATCTTGGACATATATACATCCACAGATTAAAAGCATTAAATGTCCTCTGAGTGGTTTCTAGACAAGGGCTGGCAGCAAAATCAGCCTGAGAACTTTTAATGATCATAATTTATCCATGACCCACGTTAACGTCACATCAAGTCTCCTGTGTCACAGCCTCAGCCTCTGTAGATTAGACCTGTCCCTCAGATCGACTCAGCATTAAGCACAAAGCCCCCAGTGGATGTGACTCCAAGTTCAAATGCATTAATGTTGTACGTGGAGCCATTGGTTCTCTGCTCAGTTACACAGAGGTCGGCCGCGGCTTCCACACTACTCGTGTCTGCACTGTGTTCCCATGCATGAGATGTGTGCAGACAGCAGAGACGGCCAAACTGCAGCGAGCAATAAAGAGCAAAACAGGCTGTAAGTGCAAGAGCAGCAACCAGTTTACGGTGGGTTATTGTGCCTTTTTAAAAGTCCAGCATTTGATCTTTGTAGATTTACACAGCTCCTAAAAGTACTACACTGTATTTGACAACCTCATATTCTGTCTTTTTTCCTGTACAATCTCTTAATAAGTCATGTAATGAGCTGCTGTTGTACTACTGCTAAGATTAATTGAACATCCACCCAATTAAAGAGAACGTTCATGGTAGAGCGTTATCAGATTATAAGAGAAGCGGAAAGATCAAAAACTCTATATATTTTAGAGAAGTATGTCCTCCATGTCTAACACTGCTGGTCTCTTATTGAAGACAAAGACAAAGTAAATTAGTGCTAATATTTTTCTTGACGAGAGGACAAATCACATGCTTTTTTTTGGTCACAACTTGCGTTTTTTTCCAATTTGTGTTTGTAATTAGGGTGTGCAGCACCCAGACATCCAGCAGATAATCTGGCCTTTCTGTATTAGACGGGAAGTGGACCGTGAAAGTAATTGGTGTAGTGTAGCACAAATTGGATCAGAGCACGATGCGGTTTTTATTCCTCTGAGGCAATATTTGCAAAGTGATTAGAACAATGCTGCTCCTGCACATTTTTAAAAGAGCTTTATCACACACGTGTAATGTCAGGGATCAAATGTTAAAAGGTTCAGTAATCAACCTGAAGGTGAGAGGCACCATCTGACGTTCACAGTGAATTTACAATCTCTGGTTCTGGCTGCTTTCAACAGAGAGTAAATAAATAATCAAAACAAAAGCCTAATGGTTTTCATCAGTCAACTGTTACAAAACTATTCCAATTAGGATTCCTATTAGATGCTGTGGAAATAAACTGCCAAATCAACCACAAAAAATATGGATTGAATAAAGGAAAATCCCACAGAGAGGCTTTTGTATCCGTTCTCATTGGGACTGTAGCATGTTTTAGTTGTGTGGGACACATACAAATGACATGATTAGGAGCAAATTCATTAAGCAAGTAAGACCACTTGGTAATGAGATCTTGAGCTTGAGCGAGCTTCTACAGACAGAGAGGTTGGTTAAAGCCAGCAGAGCCAGAATCATCATCATTATACTGGTGTGACACTGGAATAGTAATGGGACATATCTGGAGTCTATGGACGCTTCCGTCTGAAAAAAATACTGTTTTCTCACAAAAGACAAGACTGAATATTGAACAGCAATAGTATGTGTCTGTGGTGTGAGGATATGTGGGAGAAGAGATTAAAACACAGATAGTTTGCAAACATACAGATGGATATAAATTCTGGAGTGTACATACTGTAGCTGCAACTGGCAGTAATTATCAACCGTACATCGAACACACTATCAAATATCAAAAATGTTAGTAATTACAGAGTTAAATACACAATTTCCTAAAATCAGATGATTATATACTCTATTTATAAGTGTACAAACCTGAGCTGCAAAAATTGATTATCTTCTTAACCAATTCATCTGTTGATTATTTTATCGTTTCCCTGATTAGTTGTTAGTTGGACCTTCATAGTGACACTTAACTAGCAGTTTGGTGTGTTCCTCAAGTGAGTATAATTGAAATGCTGACTTCATGATGATTTTATGGCCCAAACTGAAAGTTTATGCTTATTCCATGAAACGGCATCTGAAGAAAAAAAGCCTTTAAATCCTTCAACACGCATTGCCACACCAATTATTTGTCACTATCCTCCGATTCAAACCAGCTTTCCTTAAAATAGCAGCTCTATCACACTTTCACTGTTGTGTTAACCTGAAATTAAAACAAGTTTTTTCCACTTTTTGCAAAAAAAGTATGTTACTATTTTTTTATTAAGTTGTTGAAGGAGTGGGAAACATCTTTATTTCCCACAGATCTGCACAAATTCACACAGCAATATGTTATTGAGAATAAGCATTTAAAAATTACCATTCCTTGTCATATCGCAAATCGTATCACAACCACAATATACTGTAAATCAAAGTAATCCGAACTAGATATTTCCTCAAAATCCTTCAGCTGTAATTAATATTACCTAATCTAACTTCCCACTTTGATCCCACACTCAAAGTACTATGGCTACCAAAGGGTACCGAACAATTGTGACGACAAAAATGAACATGTTTTAAAACATTAGCAACTTTTTCCCAGTTGGTACAGAAGCTAATTATAAGTACATTACGAACAACTGCTGAGCCCCACCTCTCCGTTTCCTACCTTTTGCTAATCTAATTGGCGACTTCCCTTCCAGTTTGCACTGCGCGTCTGTGGCACTGAACCCTCATCGATTACCTGTGACAGTCACATGAAGGAACGTGTCAACAACCCAAGACACTACCCTGCACACACATGAAAGCCGGGGCCGTCCACACAGAAGGAAAACCCCTGACAGCATAAATTACCAGGTGGGAAAGGGTGAAGGCATGTGCATGTATCAAGCCTCGTCTGCTGTCAGGAGACAGGAGACAGGAAAACAAAGGAATGCTCAGGAGCTGACCTGAGAGGGATGGAGGAGGCAGGATGTAAAAAAAGAACATCACAGAGGAACAGAAGAACAGGACGTTTAGACAGAGAGGAGCTATGGACAAGAAACTGGCCAGTCAACGGGCAGAAAATGTCCCCGAGAGCCTTCCACAGGACTGTCAGCCTCCATAACTGTAACATGGCAAACGGGAAGCAAAAAATAGCCCTCAGTGCTGCGTGGTGGCAAGACAAACAACCAGTGGCACAAACCACTGTGCTTGTTATGTAGTTCATGGAAGAGGAGCTGTGGAAGCATTTGATGAAGGATATGTCTTGGTGCCTCTGCCATTGTTCAGCAGAGGAGAGAATCATTTATCACAATAGAAGCACCTGGTGTTGAGAAAAAGGCTCCAGCAGAGCAGGAGTTGGTTCACAACAACCACAACAGCTCCACTAACAAAGAGGGTTGAAAATAGCAACATCTTTATGCACATCTCCCCCCTGTTCCCCTTCACATCCACCCATCTCAAGCTTTTCCCCTCCCTCTCTCTGCTGCTTTTAACGTGCCTCCATCTCCTCATGTTAATTTGCTGCTTCAGTGACACGCATCATTGGGGGAGTCGTTTCTAATAACCCCGCCAGCCCCCATACGAGTGCCTTGGAGTCACGCACTGAGATGTCATTCAAATTATTAGGCATAATGGTGACAATGATGCATTTCTAAAGCCTTGCTTCCTTCCTGACATGACTGCAGTTAGCTCAACGTGGCCAACCAATCCTCCAAACATCCTCCCGCCTCCCTCGTCTCCACAGATGAACCCCATGTCTCCCCATCTCATCTCTTTGAGTATGAGCACGTACTGAGCTGCTGGGATGAATCATTTCATTTCCCTGAGCTTTTTGCCACAAGAAAAATCTTCTTATTTTTATTTCTGAACCACCTCAGCATGTCACAGCCTCCACTGTGTCACCATCCTATCACATGTCATGATACAGGGCTTCCCATCTGAAAGGCTTTCCAGGTAAGAGGGTTATGGTGGGTGGGTAGGATTCTTTACCTTTCTTTTCCTGGCCTGTAGCGGTAATTATTCATTCGTGCATCCGTCGAGGATGATGCACGGATGACATTTTCCCTCAGCTGCTTTGTTGCTGAGGATCCAAGGCAGAGAGGATTGTCAGAGCCTAACATCTGCTGTTTTCTCTCTTAGCCGCAGCTTGATACAACTCATCTCAGCGGCTAAGAAAATAACCGAACAGAGCCACAGGGATTCTTCTTTCTCATATTTACAGACTTTTGGGTGTAAGCGACACATGCAAGGCAGATGGCAAAATGAAAACACACCCAGACAATAATGTTTATTATATTCTCGTCATGTTTTTGTGTTGGAGCAAAACAAGCCGCGGTGTGAGATGCGGTTACTGTGGCACTCTTCTAACCCGAAAATACACATAACTTACTGTAATTTGCCGAGTGCCGCAGTCTGTTAGTGAAACTGTTTTTCTTGGTCCATTTTTATTTTCAAATTCCACAAAACGCAGCCTCAACTGCTTGGGTGATGCCACACAGTGTTCTGGATTAAAAAAGCAGAAGGCAGATGTTTTGGTAATGAAGACAATTAAAGCGGCAGCAGCTGCACCATCTGCTGATGCCCCTGACCAAAGTAATGAGTGGAGTTTTTAAGAGGAATCGGAGAACAGATACACCTTATCACGAAGACCTTCAGAGGTACCATAGCCAGGATGAGTTATTCAACCAATATAACACATAGGATATGGTTCTTTTCACACAATTAAGCAAAGCTAACATTTAGCTTAAAAGGACTGTGATTATAGGTCCGAGGATAAAATGAGATACCCTTTTAACATAATGTCCCACATTACCATTGTCTCCTTCTCCTTTCATTTTTCCCATCTCCTCTCTAGTGTCCTGTGTGGCCAGAGCTGGAGAAGATAAGTGGTGGAGCAGCGTGTGTCTACAATGACCTTGCACGACTGGGGGCGATTAACTGATTATGCCTCAACGAGTGGTGACATCCATGCATTGAGGCCAGGAACTCTCCCACAATGCAACGCATCAGGCGAATAAAAACAGTGCTTCAAATCCTGCAGCAGATACTTTTACAACAAGGAGACAGTAAGTTAGTTGGGTCAAGTAGAGTTCATTTTATAAAAATGCTGTTATTATTTGAAAGAATCATTTAAAAGCCACAGTGCCACGGCCTTGTAACTCAAAAGCTAGAGATAAAAAAGCCATCTAAGGCAGTATTATCCAAGTGTGTGTGTATGTGTAAAAGTTCTGCATATTTCCACCCCTCTCATACTAGCAGAGACAAAGCCAGGCCTTGGCAGAGCTGTTTTTTTTCTTTATTATGGTTTTCAATAACAATGCAGAGTGTGTCTTTACAAATGCTTCTTTATTATGGACAGGATTTGAAAGAAGAAGGAAGCATGTAGTTCTGACTTGCGGTCTAAAAGCCTTATTAGACGGAGACTTTCATCCGTACTTTGCATTAATTTCGTCCATCATTTTGCATGTCGCAGGAAAGATTACAATGGGCGCTGGAAATCGCAGGGTCTTTTTTGGAGCAAAGAAGAAGTCTAATTCGAGGACTATCTGTCATCAAAATCATGGCAGACATACAGAAATATTGAAAATGCCACTCATCAACAATCTCACTCATCGGCAACACCAACGAGTAAATATTCCCCATTAATGAGACAGCGACATTCAAATGGTGCAAAATACGCTTGATCAAGCACAATGAAATAACCTCTTCAATGGTCGCCATATTTGTCGATGACCAAACCTTGGTGCTGCCCTGTAGAGGAAGGATTGCATAATATCCATACTGATGCAAAAACAGACAGAAAATAGACAAAAATGTAGTGTATAAATTGATACTTTAAAAAACATTTCAGTACCGTTTTCAGTACTGTTTCTCTGTGATATGCAGCATCATCCAGTTTACTATTCATGACGACTCAAAAAAAAAGACCAGACTCAAGACAATCAAATGTCAAATCTAATATAACAACACTCACACTCCTACAAGACAAGCATTAGTTAATGAAGGATTTCTATTTCCATTAGACTGCATAATCCAGTCTCAAATACTGTTGGATCTAGCCTTTAATTAACGAGAGTCGGACAAGGTTTTGGGGGTGTCTCCCACTGTGTTCGTTAACACACATCATTAATCAAGAGGGGGGCTTCCATTAAGCAGGTCAGTCAGGATCATGCTAAACAATTAGGCCTTGATTAAGAGATTGTTCATCAAGCCTTCCCACCAGCCGCCAGTGGCACATTAAAAGCCCACAGGAACGAGACGCCTCGCACCTAAAGCAGAAACAGCGGTTCACTCAGTCAGTATATGACAAGTCTACTTATGTTCAAACAACTCCAGGCCGCACACACGCACGGAGAAACACACATCAGAAAAGTAAAATCATGCATAAATTACTTTCTTTTCAACAGCTTTTAGCTTCCCCGGTTGCCATTTAAATACACGCCAATCAATTACCATTCATTTCTGCCATCAGTTTTCCTTTCTCTTGAGTACAATCTCTATGCTTTCATGAACACTCCTGGCTGCTCTCAGCCGGCGTGAATAGTCCTTTTTTCTGAAAAGACAGCAAGGTGAAATGTAAGGCCTCCTCCCACTCCACACCTGAACACAACTGAACCGCAAATCTCAAGGAAGGCTGATAAGTGGAGAGAGGGCGAGGGAGAGGGAAAGAAGTGTAGGCAGGCAAGGATGATGGTGAATGTGAAAAGAATATAGAGGGAAGGGAGGGAGGGGGGGGGGAATTAGCCAGAAGAGCTACTTGTAAAAATAACCTTCAGGTTACCATCACATAGAACAATGCAGACAGGTATGTGTCAATCAAAAAGAGGTGGAAAAATCTCTTTATAACCAGCAGGATACAAAACAAGTCGCTCTCCAAAGAGGCTTCATCTCTGCCTGTAATTGCTGAATTATCTGGTTAATTTACACATTAAAAGCAACAGTTTGGAGATTTTAGAAACGGCACAGTAGGGATGGTTTATTCTCTTGACTACAAAATGTCGGAAAACAAATGTTCTGTGAATGATTCCATTTATGAAAACATGTCTTTCTCCACTAATGACTACATAAATTGTGGTACATCTGTTATCTCAAGGTGGCAGAAGCAGCGAGCGATTTTAGTTCGTAGACTTCATGTGTGTTTGCACAAGTGATGAAATTTACCAGAGTCTTTGAAAGCTTACCGTTAGCTGCTTCTGTTAGCACCGCAACATTTCATGAGCCTTGCATGACTTTCACTAGCTCTCAAGCCCCAGAGTTTAGAATATTCAAATATTTGACAAATAACACACTTAATACAAGTCTAAAATGTAGCATCAGGGATATGAACACGTTGCTATTGTAATTTGCTTGAATGTTGTGTGCCGATGTTTTGAACACTTGCATTTTTTTGACAGACAATAAGCATGAAATCACAATTATTTATTCTTTGTTGTCATGACTGTTGTACCTAATACAAAACAGTTTCCAGTGCATGTGTAAATATTTATGTTAGATAAATACTTACATTAAAAATAAATGAAATAAACAAAATATAATAATACATTTAAATAAAAATGAAAAATACTTATATACTAAAAAATATCAATTTGAAAGAAAATGTATCATCTAAATCAAATGCTTCTCCTTGTGCCTTTTAAGGTTTAAATCATCTTGGGCTCTGAGAAACTGAGGAATAGGTTAATCGATTAATTGTTTTAGCATTGTGTCATTATGTCACAGTCTTATTTTTCTAATGGACTCATAGAGGATGTAAGGCTAAGCTGCACTTACTGCGCCCTCTGCTGGCCAACACAGTAATTATGTCAGACGGTGTGATGAGCTACTAGGCTGAATTATTGTGAACTCCAAATGGGTTTTTACGGTTCCACTATGAACTTTTCTGATAAAAAGGGACAGTACTTTGTCATTATGAACCAGCAACACAGTTACCATCATTACAAAAAGCTGTCAGTCAATCAAATCACAATTAAATACTGTAGCGCGGGCCCTAGCCAAAATAAATTTTAATTTATAAACAGTGCACCGTCCAAACAAAACAAACACTCACAGAGAAGACTGTTCTCCCCATTTCCCGTGCTTTTTGCTGGACAAAATGCACCAAACAAACATGGACACAACATTTCACAACTTTTTCTATAGATACATTGCACTGCTTACTTCGGATAGCTGCCTCCAGCTCCAGGCATCTGGGAGGCCCACCGTCAATTCCTAAAGCAACACATAAATGTGAATCCGCTTTGGAACGAGCAATCCTCAGACTCACAATCAGCAACATGTTGTCTCATGGAGGATGAACTACACATTATTGTAACACAAAGCTCAGTGTATGTAAAGTCTTGGTTTCAAAGTAGTGAAATCGTGTTCAGGGACCATTGATTGAATGTGGAGCTATGATGGAAATATAAAGAGAGATAAGGGGTGAGGCTGAGGAAGAGGCGGGAGGGTGTAAGTGGGATAAAATGCAAATGTTGCTGCCTGCCCCCAGCAGCTGGTTTAGCTGTTTGACATGTGTGATGAATGGTGTTGCACTGGTACTGCTGCCCTCTCACCTCCACTCTTTGTCACCCGTCAGGAGACAAAGAGGAGGGGGGAAAAAAAGATGCTATGACTAGGAGATGTTTCCCTTCATTATCATCATCATCATCATCCTCCTCCAACAAACACAAACATAAACACACACAGAGATACAAGGCATTCCAAAGCACCTTAACTTTACCTTAACATCGCAAGCTCTTAGTCTTAACCTTCAAACAAGTTAATTAAACAGCTAACGACTTCACAATATCTTCTAAAAGAATGTATGACTAACGCAATTCTAATAAATACTTGGCACCCCTCTTTGTAAACAAATGATAATTACAGGGTGAAATCCACACAGGTGGTTATTTGTTTTGACTGATTCCACCTGGTCAGGATGAAAAAAAACCTCTTGATTAATCCTTTTAAAAATCCAATATGTAGCCAGAGTGAAATTAAATGAATTTTCAAAAGTACTGTTTAACAAAAACAAAAAACTGAAAGAACATTAAAGCCCATTATTATTTCTTGATGAATATGTCGAATTATAGTTATTTACTTGCATTCCTGAAGAGAAAAATTTGTTTTAGTGTTTGAATATTATGCTCAAAGAAGAAGCCCAGTGAGACGGCTGGAATTTGGGTATAAAAAAACTGAATTCAGTTTGTTATTTGCCAAATAAATAACAATAAAACATTTTGTTTTAGGCAAGTTATTGACAGATTTCTAAGAATGTTTATGTTTTCTCATTTTTATGACTAATAAATGTGTGAAGAACTGTATGTCCATCGCTCACGCCTTTTGAAAGTGGGAGGTGACTACACCCTTTCCAGACTGCAATCTGGCATTAGGTATTCTGTCAAACAACAATTTCAGACCAAAACTCCCCACAAACTTACATACAACTTACAACAAACAACATACAAGAAACACACTTATGGAAGCAACTCCATATTTCCAGAGCAGATGCATCACAACACACACATTTCAAATGCACATCCTGATAACCTGTATCTTACTGCAGTGTGTATCTGCTGAGCAAAGCCTTTTTTCCCTCCTCCACCGCTGTCTGATGCAACAATTACACTGTTGTGTGAAAGCGCGGGCTTCTGGGAGAGTGCGACAAGGAAACAGGTATATCACCCAGTGCAAACTGCGTGTTAGCAGCTCATTCTAGGGGAATGTGAGAAATGAGGACGAGATGGAAGTGTGCACACTGGTAAACAGTGGGAAATAAAAGATGGGAGCGACGCGGGAAACTTGGCAAGCAGCTGTCATTACCCCTCACATATATACAAACACACACACACACACACACTATCCTGCCAGAGGCAAAGGAAGAGGTGTGAAAATGGAGCAGATCCTGCACAACATACTGATGGGTTTGTTTAAAGGGTCAAGATGCACTCGTGAAGCTTTACCATAAATATGAACAGCAAACATCTCCGAACTCAGATTTGCAGTAATCTAGTCATCTAACATAATCTCAGAGATAAAACAACTAAGAGAAAAAGCTCTTCACAAGGCTTCAACATGCATGTATGGAACGAAAACAATCTTTTCTCTCAGCAGGCGGTTCTACTTAGTAACATTACAACAACAATTACAGGAAATGGGTGCGAATGACGTGCGATTAGCACATCTGAATGAGATGAAATGTTTAAAACTCTGTTTTAAGCACATGGCATGAGGATAAAGTGTGGGTTAATGCTAGAATGAACGCTCTCCCACTGCATAATAAACAAATCAACAGCATATGCTGAGCTGAATAGAGCCGAGAAGCACAAAAGAGAAAAATAAACTATGAGTTGTTGACATCGACATGAAACAGAAACTCCAAAAAATTCATTCAATCATGTCATTCATTATTGACCAAAACAAAACCTGCTTGACAGAATGGTAAACAATACTGAACAAAATAAACACATTTTGAGTTATGGACAAAGCACTAATGTCGGGCATTGATTAGTGCAACAGTTGTCAATGAGTAACATAAATAAGAGTATAAAGTAAATAAGTCACTAAAGTGCAGGCAAAGCAGACACTTGCCTTGAAACCCCCAAACAGTGAGATTATTTTACATTAAAATTAAATTACACATGCAAGGGGGTTGTAGCAGCAATAACTGTGTTTTTTTATTATTATATACTACATACCATACACACATAATCTATGTACTAAATACAGATGTTTTTACACAGCAGGAAGCAATGCAGATTTTAAATTCTACGACAGTGGTACTCTCACCTTAACATGACAACCACTAATAGCATTAGACTTAAAAAAAAAGTACACTCTGCTTCTTCATATACAAACATATAAAAATGCATCCAAATAGCTTCACAAGCTGATGAAAAGACAATCACTTTAATAACAAGATTAGGGCTGTGCAATAATTCAATACTAGAACAATACTTTGCACATCCACTTCTTAAGACAGGGACTTAAAGAGAAGAAAGTTAATTTATTGAGACTCTCTGACATATTGCGTTAACATTTCAACACTAGACCTTCATCGGGCAAACTATTTTTTTAAATAAGAAGCCATCAAACAGTGTGTGGCTAATAGTCTATATCTAATATATACATATATATATATATATATATATATATATATATACATATACATATACATACATATATACATATAAATATACATTAAGTAGATACCTCATGGTCACAAGTATAAACTCTCTAAGTCCCTAGCAGACAACATAGGAGTCGTGCAAGCTAATAACTTTTTAAAATAAATCAACTAATCGATAATTCAATAATCATGACCCATCCCTAATTAAAACAAAAGTATTCTTGCAAGTTCAGACAGTGAGTCTCCTTGCTATTCAATATTTAAATACTAGGATAGAATACATTTTTAATATCAACATAATAAAGGATCAATATAGAGGGATATAATGTTTCTACATAACAAACACAACTTTTAACATTTTACAAACAGATTTGCTAAATATGTCTGTATTAAATAAGAGTTTGTTTCTTTTTGGTCAATTAGTTTAAACCTACAATTAAGTGGTTTCATCAACTATCACTGATGAGCAAAAACACAATTATTATGATTATCAATGCCAATAACATAGTCGTTTAATTCTCTCAACAACAAAAAACCCATCCAGAAACTGGCTAATATCCAGCTACTAACCTGGACAACACTCGTGTCTCCTACTGGTCATAAACACCCAGAGGAAAAACATCCAAACAGGAATAACATTAGACACCTGCCATGAGTTTGTGGAGAATTCACATATATGCAGGAATGCAGCATTTAGTCTATATTTATTTATAAAGTGTGGAACCTGAGGAGCATGAGTCACTGCATTTGTGTCCAAACAAACACAACAAACGTGTGTTCTCCTTAAAGCAGCCATTAACAAACAGACAGTGTGAACAGTGTGAACTCACTTACCTTAAACCAGGTGTTGTTTTTCTCTCTTCACTCTCCACAAATATCCACGCTAGCTTGAAATAAACAAGCTATTCTCTGCCACACGGAAGAAGTTTTCCCTCTGAAATCTCTCAACGTGTGTTTAAACTAAAGTTTGGCGCTTTTAACTTTTCACATTTTTTAAATGTAAGGAGTTTTAAAACACTTTTAGACGCTTTTTTTTAAATATTCATGTTCGACGAAGAAAATACACGGGTGCGCGTGACTGACGGTTTGAATGATGGAACAGTCCATTAGTGTGTGGAGGGCGGGGGAGGAGCACAGTTTGATTGAGTCACCACCTTCACTCGATTTTAGAAATGACTGCTCCGCGAGTTGAACAGCACACTAAAATACGGTTATTTATATATAAATTCAACATTGACTCCAGCTGGTTATATAGTTATAAGCAACTGTCAGTGTCTCGCAGCTGCTGTTTAATGGTTAAGTCTGCACCTGCTGGCTTTGTCCCCCAGGTGAAGACGAGCGCCATTAAACAGCAAATAATATAAACAAACTCCATTAATAAAAATAAATAAATAAAATAAAATAAAATAAAATAAAATTAAATTAAATTAAATTAAATTAAATTAAATTAAATTAAATAATAAAGCAGTGGTCGCATTATTGGCATCTGTGTAAATTTAGTCTCAGTTCCAGTACATATGTTTAAGATAACAATCATTATGATTGATATTCATATTTTGAATTCTGTATGTAAATAATATTTATATTTAAAGTGACCTCTTTTGTTCTTCTATTCTATTTAATTATATACTATTTTACTGGAATTCAGACACCTCAAGTGTCACCTGAGGAATTCATATTCAGACATTAAACTGTTCAGTGAAACGATTCAGCGTCACAGCAAACCGCTGACTCACTGGGAAATGAAATGAATCACACGAGTGTGGTCATTATGTACTGTATATATATATGTGTGTGTGTGTATACTACAGACTTGTGGTCACCACAGTTGATGAATACTGGCCACATGTCAAGCGCTCCCCTGTGTCAGTCCTCTGTATATGTATCATACATCATACATATGGAGTATGAGAAAGTAAGTGTTCCCATATAATAGAGTAGAATAGAATTAACAACATAATTTCCCCAAGACAAGACAAAAACTAATAAACACAAGCAGTTGTGTTTTTCTAAATTGTCTAGATTTATAATCAAAAGTAATTTCAGCTCATTTGAATGCACACAAAAAGCCCTGTTTTTTTTTTTACTGAATTAACACTTTAACTTTGACTAAATGAATCATGTGACATGTGTTTTTTATTTAAGAATATTTTTCGTCAAATCTTTCCTGACAAATTGTCCTTGTTTTGGAATTAATTAGATGAATTTTGCTATTAAAAATAGATACATATTTAGTTTCTGCTCTGTTTTCCCTGAATTAACAAGGTCATTTAAACTAAAAGAAGCTTTGTTTTTAGTCTTGAGTGCTAAAATGTAAACAAACTTGTCCCACTTGTTTAGTTTGACACAGTTTTCCTTTGTTTTGGATTTGAGACACGAGAGGTTACTCTTGTGGTTACGACACTGGACATTCACATGTTTGGCCTGTGTAAGTCTGACGTGGACATTTTACTGGACATGTCTTTATGTTTTGTCTTCTCTCAAGTGAAAAAATTATGCCTTTAATTCAATATTTTTTTTATAGAAAAGCTCAGTTTTGTGCCAATTCTCTTTTTCCCCTCCCTTTCATTTAACTTAAAAACAAACTGTGTGTCTCTTAGTGACTCAGCAGATTTTTTCTGTCTGTCTCTCAGTGACCCAGCAGGTTGGTGTTTGAAGCTGCTTCTCTGGAAGAATAAAGAGAAGGGTTTGACATAAAAAGTGCACGTGAACACGCACGTGAATAAATGCACATAAATGCACACATGTTTAGGAGAAATGGGGAAATGTGAAATTGGAAAAATCTGAATATTGTCGCTGCAGTAAGAAGTGATAAATGCACCTTATAATACAGCTTTATATGAGTTTTACATTATCTACCTGTTTTTTTCAGCTATGATGCAATTTTTCTTAAATAAATGAGAATTTTTGGACGAAATAAAGAACTGTGGTTCAGTTTTGAATACATTTTGCTGCATTATTTACATTTTTTTTATCTCCAACTGTGAAGCAGTTAAGCAGTATTTAATCAAATAAAACAATGAAAATTATTATTACAAATAAATAAGAATACTTTTAGCCTTTTTTAAGTGTATTTATTTATTTAAACTAAAAAAAATACTCATAATTATATGTATTTATATATATTATACAAAGTTTCCAAGTTTTATAGTATTATTTACTTACAAATGATTAAAGTCATATTTTCATTTTTCAAAAATATTTTTATTTGATATTGATCCAGGTACAAGGAAATAAAAGAACATGGATTTATCTTACAGGACATGGGAATGAAAAAGTTTCTTTTTCTTGATCCACTCTCTTCTGGGACAAAGACATGCACGTGAGTAAAGAAAGGTGGTCTACAGGAAAATAAAGACGGCAGAATGAACTGGACGGTAGAAACGGCTGTTTGGACTCGAGCGTCACCTCCGTCCACGCTGTACAGAAAGACGTCACCGGACAACTTTGATCTTTTTTGTCATTTTTAATCTCATTTTTATAGCAAAAAGGCAACACACACACACACAGAGAGAGAGAGAGAGAGAGAGAGAGGCTACGATACTGAGAAAATGAACAGAAGAGAGGGAAAGACAAAAGTACTTTCATCCTTCCATAAAAGACGTTTTCGGTGAGCGGGTTTCTTTCGCTCGTGTGTGTCAGAAAGGTTTTTTTTTTCTTTTATCGTTACAGCGTTGACATGAGAGGAGCAGTGTCAGTGAACATGCAGGACGATGAGTGACCCAAGACGACCTCTGACCCCGTCGCCTCCGTTATGGCCTCGCCGCTCGGCTCTGACAGCAAACTTTATACGGAACGGATCATTAAAAAAATAACAAACTAAAACAAAAACAAAAACATTTTCATATCTCACAAATCTTTATGCATATTTCACAATATACCTTTATTATCATTTTTAATAAATACAAAACGGACACCGTGATTTTTAAAAAAAAAAAAAAAAGAAAAGAAAGAAAAAACAATGAGTATTAAAGAGACACTAAAACGCATTAGACATTAGAAATATCAATCTTAATTTGGTATGTTCTTTTTCTGACATCTTGTCTTTAAGGTGGATGAACCAGCACAAGTTTAAAATCCACAGCAGAAAAAAGAAAACAGAAAAGAAGTGAGCGCATGAGAGAACCAGACAGGAGAGGGACATCTTTGTCAATTAAAAATGGAATGGCATCATCATTGAGTGGAGATGTATATGGATATATATATATATATACACACCTATACATAAACACCACCAGAATTGGTAAAATAACCTGAGATACTCTTTGCACCTCATTTCCAGAACACTGGCCACTGGGTGGACGATAGAAAATGACGATGGCGTGACAACAACAGTACAACAGCATCCAGCGGCCTTTTAGTTTTCCACCCCGACCAACCCTTATTATTTATATATTTTTTTTGAACATTTTCTTTTTTTAAATCGACATTAGCAGTACAAAAAAAGACCAAATAAAAAAACAAACAGTCATTGAACCACAAAAAATCCTGAACGGTTGTATTAAAAACATCAGCGTCTTGTCATCAGAGTCCATAAAAGGCGTACAAAGAAACGCGGCTTCCTTTTAAAACGCCGTCTGAAGAGACGACGTCTTTTAGCATCGGAGGCTGAGGGGGATCAGAGTGGCTGATGGCGGACTGTGTGTGTGTGTGTTTGTGAAGCAGAGGCGACTGTTTTTCGTGCTCCACACTGAAGACGAACGACCTTGCTCCTGTTCGTCCACCAGACTTTTCTTCAATAAACTCCTCAACATTGACCGTAAACACACGCTTTCATACACAGGACTGTGCTCATCATCATCAGAGGGTCTCTGTTACTCAGGCTACGTTCACGTTACCAGCGTCAGTGTTCAAATCTGATCAAAAGATCGGATTTCATGGTTCAAATTCATAACTACAAGTTTGTGAGATCATTAGTTTGATTAGTTGATTAGTTCGTGACGTAAAGATCAGAGGAGTTCAGTAAAAGATTGAAAGAGTACTTTACTGTATGTACGACTAAATAAAGGCCTTCGCACACCGGATTATCCGAACTATCCACGTGTCGTCCCGTGTTTTCTTTTCCGACAAATTCACAGCTAACCAATCAGAACGAGCCGTGTTGTCGATGACACACAACGACTTCCAGAAATGTAACGCGGTGGAGGATCGCTGGATTGTGTTCGATTCACAAAAAAACTATAAAACAATTACAAGATGTTTACGTGTGCGCGTGGAGTTCGCATTGTGAATTATTCGCACATTCGTCCCGCATATTTGCCTACACGTACGGTGTTGCAAAAGAATGTGACCAAATACGGTTAGCTACTATTGATGTGAGTAGCAGCCATCTTAAAATCCTATGTCGGAATCCTACGTGAGGTGGTTCCGACTTTTAGAGTTGGGAAATCGACCGGACGAGTCTTTACAGTTGAAACTTTCGACAAGAATCTTCCGATTACACCTTGAGCGCACCGTAAATCTTGGTGCTAGTGGCAGCTAACAGTGGTTAGCAAGCTGTGTCCATCATGGCTAACCATGTAGCAAGAGTTGCTAATGTTGCTAAAGTTGATATTATTTTTGTGCGTGTCTGCCATCGTTGGGTACACGTTATATCGGTAATGAGGTGGAGAGCGTTTCTGTCCGAGTTCGTAGTGTTTGAGCTAAACGGAATTTGATTAGCTGGCACTAATGGAAAATAATCTGTTGCTTGGCTAGAAGAGTTAAAACTAGCGTGTACATCATTTGCATACTGTAATATTTATTTACAAATGAGGTAAAACTAGACAAGATAAGGCCAAAATCTAAGAAAAGTACTTGTGACGGCAAATAAATTGTGTTGTTTTAGCTTGTTACTGGTAATTAAAGCTTAACTTTAGCTGTAATATCTTATTAAGACAAATTTAGATATTTATTCTTAAGATCAAATTAATTTTCTAGTGGAAAAACTTGCTTTTTAGGCAAAAAACAAGACGATTTTCGACTATAAATTTTTGAAAATCAGTTTTCGCAGTGTATATAGCACAGACTAAATACACATCAGACAGGAGTGATTTTTCAGCCTGATGATGTGAACGTAGCCTCGGCAAATCTAACTGAACGTCTTCTCTCGGCTGCACTGAACAGGTCCATGTGTGTGTGTGTGTGTGTGTGTTATTCTTCTTAAATGACCGCGTACAGTGTAATATAGCAAACATAAAACAGTAAGTGCTCTGAAACGCAAACCATATTAAAAATGGATGGGGCGATAAAAGGACGAATTAAAAAACAACAAACAAAACAAAACAACATAAAAGATGTAAACAAACGATATCGCTCCACTGATATTTTATGAAGGGTTTTTGAAGTATAATTGCTCCTGATAACAATAAATACTCCCATTTGCCTGTTACTGTTGATGTTTGTTTACCTGTCACGGCCTAAAGAGGAACCATAAATCCGTCAGATTTCGCCTAAGGCAGTAAATCGCAAAAAAAAACAAAAAAACAAAAAAAAACGCTTTGAGACGTTTGAATTAAAACACACATACAAGGAAAATGCTCGTGGTAACAAAGGATTATTGTAAAGCAGCTAATCAGGAATTAAAACACAGTATTTTTCTCGTTGCCGCTCGTCAGACCCTCGACGACGTCGCACGTTCGCCTCCGCGTGCGTCTCAAACTAAGGGCACCGTATTTGCTGCTGTCTGTCGACGACGACGACGACGACGACTAACTCTTTTAATATCTCTCTGTACATTAGTATAATAATTTTCTTCTCTTTACAGTACAGAAAACTCCTCTTCACATATTCTTCCGGTTCTTCATGTCAGCAGGAGCTATGTTTTTTGTGCTTATCACCAAAAGTTGCAGTGCAAAACCAATAATAATAATAATTAATAATAATAATAATAATAATAATTAATGGTAACTATTAACAAACAATGGATTATAAAACAATTATTATTATCATTTTTTTTTTTTTTTAATGGCACAACCGCCACTCAAATTCACATATAATACAAATAACCAGGTAAAACCGACTGTTTCTGTGTGGGCGGAGTTAAAAAGCTCAAACTGAATTCAGCTTGCATAGCAATGCAACGACAAATTGGAGATTATATTTACAGGAAACACAAAAATTACCCCCCCATCCCCCCCCCCAAAAGGGCAGTTACCAGAGAGTGTGTTCTCGTCGATGTTTTTTTTTTTTTTCCACTTGAAATTTTTCTAACAAAAAAGGAAATGAAAAGTAAAAGCAGGGAGGCGGGAAAATATTTTCTCCAGGACAAAAACAGAGTGAGATGTACAGTATGTCTGTGTCTATACATCACATTTACAGTTCCGTGACACTGGGTTGTTGGTTTTTTTTGTTGTTGTTGTTGTTTTTTTTCTTCTTCTCGGCCGGTGGCGTCCTCTCGCCGCTCTCCTTCCTCCTCCTCTGAGAGAGAGAGAGACACACGGGACAGGACAAAAGAGTTCACTGCTGTTCCCCCCCCGAACAATGAGGCCGTCGTTGTCCTGTGGATGAGACTGGACGAGGTTTTCTGTCCGGGTTCACGTCACAGGCAGATCACGCTGTGAGGAAAACACACACAAGAGAGGAAGGACCGTCAGCGCTCGTCTGAAGGTTTCCAGGGACCTTTCAATGAATTTCCCTTGGAATAAAATCATAATAATGGTCCAGAAAATGTCAAAATGATGTCTTCTTTTGTCCACAAAACCGAAATGATTCAGTTTGAATGATTTCTTCATGAAATGGAGCAAAGAAACCACAAAATATTCACAATAAGAAGCTAAAATCGATTAAGAATTGACTCATCGTCGCGGCAACAACACAAAACTTTTAAAAATCAAACAAACAGCTAATTAAAAGTACATGTTCTCACTTACAATGAGACCAATAAGACCATATGAAGGAAACATTGGAAAGAAATATACAATAAGTCCTGTAACAATCAGATGATTGACTATTTGTTTTAAGGTTTAAGGTCAGAGTCAAACAAATATGTCCAGTACATTAGAAACATTGTTAGCTGAGTCATTGTTTCTGTATTTTACTTAAGATTTATGTGCATATGTTTGGAAAAACATTCATTATATTTGTGTTGTGATTCATTTACTAAAAACATCTCTCTAAAATGTCTCGTTTACTTGGTCAAAAACAATAGAAGGTGCAACAGAAATGCTCAGAAATGTCATCTCCTGCACTGATTTGCTCTTGTTGTGAGTTGTAATTGTGAGTTGTGATGTGATAGTTCGGGAAACACTGACATTTAAGACACTTTAAGGCACAAAATGTTGCTCTTGATGGCTGTGCAGGCAGTGTGTGAATAGGTCAGAGACAAATATCTACAGTACGTATACGTACGTGGTTCCCAAAGACTGGGTCGGGACCCACAGATGGGTCATCGTTGATATTTTTTGGGTCCCAAACTAAAGTAATTTCCCAAGTTTTTTTTTAACATGCATATAAATGAGTTTTACATTCATTTACCAAATCAAAAATGATAAGTATGTTAGTTTGGGAAAAATTGACAGATACAGTAGAAGCTCAGTATGAATGTGTGGCTGTGAATGGCAAAACTATCATGTGAAAGTGCTGTGAGTGGTGATCAAGACTGTAAAAACCCTCTATAACCCGGTGTTATAGAGCTTGTTCACACTCACATAACTCCCCGGAGTACGGCCCACTGGTCCCCAGGAAGTCGGCGTGCTCTACTACGGTCCACTGCTGCGGCTGTCGCGGACCCTCGCCCTTCCGTGGCCCCGTCGAGCCTTTGGAGGAGGCTGTGCCCGAGGAGCTGTGACCACCAGGGGAGGGGAACGAAGGCTTACTGTATGGCAGGCACCCCTCATCTAAAGAAACACACACACACACACGTGTGACTTTTATTGTCGCGGTGGAAACACATCTAACATCTGATGCTTTAGACACAAAGAGCAGTTTGGAAGCCGCTCTCCTCCCTGACATCTGCAGAGTGGCAGTGCCAGGACGTCACAGACAAGACTCTCAGCCTCGCACATGGCCGTGCAGCTACCAGCCTTATTAGGGGGTAAATAAAAGTCGAGGAGGGGGGGTGGGGTGGGGTGGGGTGGGCACTACCAGTGGCTGCTGTGGCACCTCCTGTTGCAGGGCAACATAACGCTGACCCTCGGTAAACTCTGGCATGGCACGGACTCTCATCAAACTGCTCCCCACTGCTCTGCTAATGACTTTAATAGAGCCTGACCCGACCTCTGCTATGATTCCACAGTGAATCAGTCAACAGTCTGACACATGAGGGAATTCACCTACGGGTTCTCTTATTGTGGAGACGGAGACGGCGGCACCTGTCTCTGTCTCGCGGTCTCCGAGATGAAGTGTGGGAGAGAGTCGCGGCTCACAGCGTGGTCATCTTTAATGGCGACAAATACACACACACACACACACACACACACGCGTGTGCGTATTCACATGTGAATGCGACCGCACACAGATGGGGCGTAGAGTAGCTGCTGTTTGTGTGAAAAATGGAAGCCGAAGCGATTAGAGTGCATTTCGGTGGCTGGGGGCTCCTGCCGTACTTGGAGCGGAGCAGACCAACATTGGCAACAGTTACAGGGGCATTATGGGAGGCTGAGGGAGGACTGTGTGTGTGTGTGTGGGGGGGTGGGGTGGGGGGACCAGGCTCATTCTGGAAACCAGAGCAAGTGGCAGACAGTGCAATCTGTTCATGGGAGCCTGGTTTCTGTGCAGCAGGGAAAACTAACTTCACTACAAGTGACACAAAGCTGGTTTAGGTTGTCCACCAATGTTCGTGTAATAAGGTAAAAACCTTATCTCTCGCTCCAATTTCCTTCACGCCACGTGAATCTGAAGCACATCTGACCCGGTCTGGGTCCACACGGGTCACCAGAACTCAAACACCGCGCAGGTTGTTGCTGGAGTGAGCCGGTGAGATATTTCACCTGAAGCAAGGTGAAGTTTGACAGTGATCAGAGAGCGGGAATCAGCAGCGCGGTCGACAGTGAACAGCTCACCGAACAGTGAGCAGAGATTGTCATCCCTCTGCTCGGCTAACACGGTCAGGTTTGAATTTCTACCCCTGAAAATGCGACGTCCGGTTGTTACCCAGAGTTTTCATCCTCCACGACAACCAGATTAAAATTTCAAGCCGTTTAAAGGTCCAATATGTAACATTTAGAGGGATTAAATGGCAGAAATGGAAGAAATTATCCATAAATCGAGTCGTGCTAGAACTGCATGATGTAAAAGCGCCATTACATGCTAATATAAAAGCATGAAGGAGGGTTTTTACCTGTCCTGTGTCCCCTGCGTCCGTCTTCGGCCCGGTCCATGGATCGGTGGTTTTCCAGAGTAGTGCGCGTCTGCCTGTCCATGGAGCTCTTCATGTCGTCCGGGCCGCACAGAGGTCCCGACATGGGCGGACGCTCCAGAGAAGTGGCCTTCCTTTCTGTAGCCGGTACCATGCCGCTTATGCCGCGGGCGCCCTGGATGCGGTTCTGGCCCTGACTGGGCGGAGGCTCAGGTGGAGGAGGTAGATCTGTGAAAAGTCAAACCCACCGTGAATAATAATACACAACTTTCCCCATAAATTCCCATGGTCTCATCAGGGCTAGACAAATCTCCATTTAATATTACATTAAATATTAATACGAGAGAAAGCCGAGAGCACAGACCTCTGCCAAGGACGTTCAGTGTCAATACACTCCTCTATCTCCAAAGGTTAACAATTGTTAGCGAGAGGGGAAAAAAAAATCCTGAATCCTGATCCATATTAGAACGAAAAATCTAATTAATTCTTCATTGGGTCATAACCTACAACAGCAGAAAGTTTCAACCACATTTGTCCCTTAGTTTTAAAGTTATGCTGCATAAGCAAAGAGACAAATGTGGCAAAAACACCTCCCTTTTCTCCATTTTGGAATTCAACAGAAAAACATCTACTTATTATATCAAAACATTTAAAACCACAATCTTTTAAGTGAACTATCTAACATTTATTGTAATAATTCTCTATATTTTTTTGTCATAATTGTGTTGTTTTTTTCCTCCGCTCGTTGCCTCACCGTCTGCACCAGGGTCCCTCCGATGGGGTGCCGTGCCCTGGCTGCGGGGTTTGCGCGTGGGCCTCGCGGCTCTCTGGTGGCCCAGGCTGTGTGTGCCGACTGTGCTGCCATCTGTCGAGAACGGACTGCTGGGCCGGGGCCGGTGGGACAAGCCTTTACCTGCAGGTGGGAGAAATGCTTTATTAATAAAGACGTCGAGGAGGAGGAGGAGGAGGAGGAGGAAGAGGAAGAGGAGGAGGACAATAGAACTTGAGGCTGTCGTGAGGGGGGGAAAAAAAAGATAGAGGTTATCAATCAAGATCCCAAGAAGACCTACTGGAAAACAAAGGTAAAGGTTGTCATTCGAAGAGAAAGCGCTCATGTAGACTAAGATTTAAAAGGAAGTTAAACGTATCATCCAGTTGTTTAGAAAGTCAGTGCATCACTTGATTTTTCATCGTCAATTGTTGACTATTTACTAATAATCAACATGTATTCAGTATCATGTCAACGGATAATCACTGTTTTTCACTGTAATCAGATCCTGACACACATTTACAAGTGAAAAAAGCAACTAATTGTCCGTTAATGGAGGATTTTACATACTTGTGCTCATAAGACGCTGAGAAGTAGTTAAATGGTGCAAACGTATCTATTTACAGTCAACATACTATCAACCACTGGCAGTTAGTTCATTATCTGTCACTTATCGGGTAAATAAAAGTGTCAGCTGATTACCTGCTGACATGATACTGAATCCCTGCTGATTACTAACCGAGTCAACAATGGAGTATCAACATAAAGTGTTACCAGAGTCAGAGATGGAGAGTTAATGGTGAGGTTCCCACAGTCGAGCCATAAACAACAGGCACCATGCACGACACGGGCAAAGAGGAGGAAAATCAACATTCTGAGGGGGAAACACCAGCCAGCGGATGAGAGGAGGAGAACAATTAGAGCAGAAAGGAACAAATCGTCTGCCGCTGGTCGAAAGTTCCAGTCGAGCAGTGGGAGTGTGCTCCCCGCACACACACACACACACACACACACACACCGACCTCTCTTGGTGAGGCTGGTGCCCTCCAGGCGGTAGCCTGCTTTGTCTGCAGCGGCCACCAGGGCCTGGGCAAAGCTGCAGTGGGTAAAGATGGAGCCGTCGGACGAGCTGCCCAAACTGGACCTATGGCTGGAGAAATAACGGTCGTCCTCCGAGGCCGAGCCCCACCCATTCACCATGGACCCTGTGGAACACCGCAGGTGTCAGGGCTGTGTGTACTCTCGTCCGTGGTTGTCGTGGATTGCATATTTTGTTTAGTTTGTTTTTTTTCGAACCACATCAAGCTCATACTTTCCAGCTCTGTGGCCTCGACCTTTGTGGATATATAATCTGCCACAGTGAACACCTGTGATGGGATTCTAAATTTGGCTGGATGAAAAAACCATGAGGTAATAATAATCTCAACACCTGAATTATTTGTGTTTGCCGAGAGGCATTTCTGTTCACACAGACTGTTCTGTTTCTGTTCTGGCCTGCCCTTCTTTATCTATACAAACACATGCAGATCTGAACATATCCCCACACACACACACACACACACACTCCTCTTCTCCTAAACAACAATGAGAGCACCTGTGTGGGGCTGCAGAACTGCCTCAGGTGACAGATGAAGCATCTCACAAAACAGTACATTGAATCAAACACCTGGCGGTTTAAACACATAGTGTTTTAAATTCATGTTTTTAAAAAAATGCACAGCCATCGCTGTTAAAGGTGCCACAGTTTGGCAGCCTCTTCTTCTTTGTTTACACAGCCGGCTAAGACACAGAGGAATTTCATTTAGAGCCTCTTTAGTTGGTTCACATCATAGTTAGTATACAAAAAAAATGCACGTAGTTGCTTTGAAATGCCACCTGCAACTAGGGACCTATTAAACCAGTGGTTCCCAAACACTGGGTTGGGACCTACAGATGGGTCACGGGTGTTTATTTTGTGTCCCCAAATAAATGTTATTCAGATTGATGTGCAGATGTTTAAATTAACGTGGATAAAATGAATTTAACTACATTTTTGTGAAAGTGAATACAGATTTCAGAGACGTTACACGACACACAAATTTGCTCTTGTCACGGGTGATGCTGTGATTTGGGTCACGATAGTTTGCCATCTTTAGAAAGTTTGGAAAACACTGTGTGAAACGGCACCAGCACTCAAATGTGACATTTTCCTCTAAATGGGAACGCGATTTAAACTGGAAATCACGTTCTGCTAAAGACATAAATAAACATAAACATAAATCAAGTGAGAAATAGTCTCGTTTTCCAACGTCTTTCACATATTCCCTTATGAAATCAAGAGAGTCACCCCCTTGTGGGTAACTTATAATTACTCCCTTCTAAATATTAAGTAAGACTATGCTAGTTTTACCAACAACATGTGGTTAAATTGGGGCTACATGCAAGTCTTTGACCATTACCATTCAGAAATGGTACGATAATCCAAATTTTAAATATTGGACAGCATTTGGCTTCTCCTCCACAGATTTGAGGCTCAAGTGTGTCATCATTAACGCATATAAGGAGAAGGTTAGTAAACGTCTCTCGCTGAAGCTCCATTGTTCACCTGTGCAAGAGAAATGTATCTACATCTGTATCACTGCATCCACATTAAGCATCAGACACTCATGTTTCTTCTCCTGTGGTCGAGCCGTTTCTGAGAGGGGTAGTGAGGCTTTTTAAGTGCAGTCACATTGCTGTGTTTTACTAACTTTTCTAGGAACCCGGATGTTGAAGAGCAACTAGTTATGGGGTTGGTGGCACAACAGACAAAAACATCAGTTTGAACGACCTTAAATGCTATTCTTAATCTTTAAGGTCGTTTTAAAACGATACAAAGTGTACCTTTTGTAACGAAGCATAATCAAGTATTGGAATAAAATAAAAGCACACGCCGCACAAAATAAATCTGCACACTTTTGACTCGTATATCTAAAGTGCTACTGTAAGTAATTTGTTATGCTTTGATCATTATTATTTTTATTTTTTTTCTTCCACATAAAAAGCCAGGCCAGCACTTTGAATATAAAAACTCATCAGCCTGCCAATAAAAATATGGCACTTTAGCGAGCGAAAAACACAGAGAACAGTCGGCTAATGTGACAGCTTTCAGTGGGACTGCTTTGGCAGACTGTGCCGGAGTGGCATGAACCCAAGTGCTCTGCTCACACACACACACACACACACACACACACACACACACACACACACACACACACACACACACAGAAAACAAGAGGGATGTGAGTGAACAGGCTGGTTTCACAGAGGAGTGGGAAGGTGTGAGAGGGGACAAAAAAGTAAGCAGCAGGATTGATTAAAAAGGTCAGCGTGATGTTAAAATGGCGGCACAATCCAGGAGTTTAAATAGTCATGAATGAAACAGGGCACAGTTCTCAGATGGCACTCCTTTTTCGGAGGGTTTTCCCCAGCTCCCCATCTGTGAATCTCTTCATCGTTAACCACACGTCTCGGAGAGGTGCAAGTCCCTGGAATTGCACGACTTTCACTAAAAAAATACTCTCGGATTAATGGGAAACTTTTATAAAAAACGTATACACGTGTGTAAAACAGGGGGGTAGAAAAAAAAAGAAAAAACCCTTACACAATCCATGTCTGACTACCTTGAGCCCTGGCAATTTACTTTGAAATTCTTCTCTGAGAGAGCAAGAGATAGACAGCAATTCCACTGGGTCCAATCCTCCCACAAAGAATAGAGCAGATAATGAAGTAGAGGCAGCGCGAGCCAAAGCACCGGAGCTTCCAACTCGTCCGACGGAGCGAAGGAACACTGCCTCAGCAAATCACATCACAGAATGACTTTTCTCTGTTGCACTAACTGCCACTTTCGACTTGCTGCCGCACCTCTGGAGTGCTGCTATTCTCCAAACGAGACTCCAATCAAACCCCCCCGATCATTCGACTAGAATTGGACGAAAAATTCAAATATGATCTTTGCTTCAGACCGAGAACCAGTCTGTCACTTTAGAACGTCTCGAACCGAATCAATGGGGCAAACCGTGTTCTCTAAAAACCACAGGCTGGTTCCTTCCCCTGCTCCACGCACTGATAGAGCAGAGCCAGTAAACGGCAGAGACGCTCGGGAGGGGAGAGGCGGGGGGGGCAGTAAAATCCAGTCCAGGTCCCTCCTGCCACTAAAAGTGATTTATACCGACGGAAACCCTAATCTGCATGTCATTAAGTAGCAAAAATCATTCCTCCTGATGAGCAGGCGTCTCTACCTGCCGCCGGGAGACGTGACCTCGCTCCTCACAAACCTGGCACGGTTTTTACGAGAGAGTAATCGCCCAGAACAGCTCAGCTTTCAGCTCGCCGCTGTCGCCGTCGCCGTTGTAACAGTCTGACTGCTGCCACACCTCAGCTTTATAAGACCAGTACTATCTACACCCAGAGCCAATACCTATGCCAATTTCTAATAATCTCAATTGACAGATTGGCCTTTATTGAAGGTCTAATATGTATAATTTAGATAAAATAGTTTTCATTTGGCAGTTTTTGAGGATAAAGTACTTACATTTCTATGAAAGCACTTGATTTATATCAGGAGCAGGTTTGGGACTACTGTGTTTTTACAGTAGCCCACAATTGACAAAATGATCATCTCATGAGTTTCGATGCTAACTGAAAGCGACATACGGTCTCTAATACGCCAATAAATGATGCTACATTTCACACACCTTTAATTAGCCAGGTATTACTTTCTCAGACAATTGATAAAAGTGACTAAAACTTACGTTTTTTGTCATCCAAAACTAAATTTGACATAATAACATAAAGCTAAGACGTTATTTTTTATCTACAATATGCAAGAAAACATAAGTGCACTGCTCTGAAGCCACAACATGCAGATTGGATCAAATGTTTATTTAATTTAAGCACATTTTTGCTATATTTTGGGGGGAAAACCATGGGGATATCATATATCAAGCCCTCAGTTGTCCTAATTCCTAAACTTTCACATCAGCCACAGAGAGGAATCCATATCAGTCGACCTCCACATCTATGCTCACTCCATCTCTGACTCCACCACCGCAACGTCAACATTTACATTTATCTGCAGCAAGCATGTGCCGTGTTATTCCGGAGCGTAGAATAATACAGTCGCCTGTGGTGTGGAGACAATCTGCTGATGAAAATTGCCCCCGGGGATAAGACTTTCTTTTTTTTTCTTCCCTTCTCTTTGCAGAATCAGTGAAAATGTTTGATTTACTGGCTTTTGGTGTAACATTATGAAAACAGACCCATTTCCATAATATTAAAACAATGACAAATCTATCACGCGGGGCTCGACAGGAATCTCACACCCCGCCCTCAAAATGGTGGCCGCAATAAATCTCCTCTGTTTCCCCCTCTCCTCCCTCCTCCTCCTCCTCCTGCTCACCCTGGAGCCGGGACCATGTCTCTGTTGTCAAACGGTTGTGTGGGGGGGAGGAAGTGTGAGGCAGACTTTCACAGAGATAAGAAGAAATAGTGCCGTCTTCAGAGTAATACAGTGGAGGAGAGATGCAGCAGATTAGAGCCCAGGAGCTGCTTTATATTCCTCTAAATACATCAGCTGTAAAATGTGTCAGCGCCACCAAAACCACTGTTCCATCATCTCGCGGAAAACTCGTCTTTAGGGCTAAAACCCACAAGGTAGAGCTACACATAATGCTGTCAGCGCTCGTAGTCTACACTCCCTCAGTTTTCACAATATGGATTTGATGGGTTTTTTTTTAGTATTGATAGATTTTACTTAAAGATAAAGGTAGACCTTAATGAGTCTGAGACTAAATAATTGTGTCTTTCATTTAGTTTTCATGAACCTTTTATATAAAGTCTTTCATCCTTTTCTTGGATTTGCTGTTTTTGAGTGTTTCATTGAACGAAAAGGAACTGTCATGATAGTATAATATCATGAATTATGGAATTATTTGGAGGTTTATTTATTTTCAGCTCACTTGCAGCAGCACATCCTGGTGGCTGTATCTGCTCAGCCTCCACCAGGGCGTCACGATGAATCACCTGTTTTTAAGTGTGTGAGCTTGTTGTGATGTTTGTTCTTTATGCTGCGTCTGAAAACAGGCTCTGACACGGGAGCATTTGTGCGTATACAGCGGCAGCAGTAGCACTTAGGTGGGCGGGAACAAGAAGTGTTTATCCCGTAGAATTTACTCGTGAATCTTTTGTGCCGTTTTAAAATGAATCACTTCCTGTGAGCGGTGTGCAAGCTGCTTTTCCACTGACTCAGCTCTACTCGACTCCATTTGGCATCAGTTACCGTTACTTCGTGGTCCCTCCTCAGCTTGGGCGGGGTCGTCACATCACAGCTGCACCAAACTGCTGTGATCTAGTGACTAGTGACTTGGTGTAAATGAATCATTAGAATCAGTTCATTAAAAAGATTTGTTGGTTGTGATGCGGTTCACGATCGCCCGCTAAATACACCAGACTCGGCTGTTAAATATTGAGATTTTAAACATTTCCTTTGCTAAATGTTGGAGATTGACGCACGTTTTAAGGATTTTGAAGCCTTTTTTAACTGATCTACAGTTACAGGCATTGTTCGCTTTGATTTCTTGTGTCGGACGTCGCGCTCATGACTCTTCCAGCGACGACACTCTCTGACCAATCAGTGGCCGGCAGTCTGTTGACGTCACATTTTAGTATCAGCTCAGAGCACCAGGTACCAGGTACTGTCCCTAATGGAAAAGCAAACTGAGTAGAGTCGAGCCGAGTAGTGCTAGAACTGTATAATGGAAAAGCATACTGTGTGGGTTAAACTAGACCCATGTTTGGTACAAGAAATATAACAAATAAAACCAAAAAGCCACATGTTATTTAAGATTAACAACCCTCTAGTGTCAGTTTCCTGTTTACAGGTGGATACTGAGGGTCAGTACGTGAACAACAGTCCAGAACTCGGCTCCGCTGCTGCTGCTGCTGCTGCTGCTGCTGCAATGTCACGCCCTTCATACGTCCCCCCTGACAGACGGCTGTAAAAGTTTTCAGTGAGTTGTAAAAATGTAAATGGCGCCGGGAGAAAGGAATGGAAAACGGCGTACGTGAAATTCATTTCAAATCTCCTGATGCAGGCGCCACGAGGTGGTGGGTGGTGCTGGCTCTGGTGCTTTGTGTGCCCGCTGAATCACAGTCGCTCTCCCCCGCTCGCCTCACGCCTCTCTCTTTCTCTGTCCTCTTAATTTCCCGCTCTCTATGATGTTTAAAATTCATGGACTTTCCTTATCTCGCTCTCTTTTTTTCTCTTGGACCGATCATTTTAATGCCCCAGAGACTTCAAAAAGTGTCGGAAAACATTTGAATGAGAGACACTCGGCAAGCATTTGAGCATGAAAACGAACACGTGGACTAATGAAGAATATGTTCATAAACAACAATTAGAAGTCGTTTTTCTGCATTTGATTAAAACATTTTTAAACATTACTTATAATAATAACATTTATGTGATAATGTTGATTCTTTGCATAAAAACACGTGTTTTGAACACACACTTGCTTTAATCAAACCCTCCTACCTGTTAGAGAGCTGTCCAGGTTGTCCATGCTCGACCCCGGTGTGTGCTCGATGCCGCGGGGATGCCTGGCTCCGTAGCCTTCATCCTCCTCCTCTTCCTCCTCCTCCTCATCATCAGGCAGGTCAGTCTCCTGGTCAGAAACCATTGTGCTCGACACGTAGCCCACAGGAGGAGCTGGAGCCTGTGGAGGAAGAGATCCTCCTTGCATGTGCCTGACGGAGAGAGGAAAGGAGAGTGTGTTATTGTGGATGTAAAGTGTTTACATCAAGGAATATGCAGGGAGTTATACTGTTTACATAATGCAATTTTTACAGTGCACCCCCTTCTTTGATATACTGCACTTTACATAGGCTCCACGCGCTAGAAACTTAAGTAAATCATGCAGTTTCGCTGTTTTACAAAAGTATTTATATGTGTTTAACTTTCTATCAAACAACTATGAGTTTAAAAATCGATATAATAATCTCTGAAATCTTTTTTGTATGAGCAGTGTCCTCCCGTCGCCATTTTACATCTCGCCATATTCTACAAATTAATAATCTACATATTCTACAAATCGTGCAATCTTCATGAGTGGACCAATCTGAAATGTATCATTCATTCATGTTTTGCACTGATTATCCAAAATAAGGAACAAAGAGTGTTCCGTAACCTGTTAAATACGGAACAAATCCAGATTTTACGGAACCGTTGACAACCCTATTAAAGGCTACATTTATATTTGTAGGTTGCATTTACATAGAATTGAGTGACGTTACCCCCGAGTGACGTCACTCAAGTCGGAAAGAAACACAGACCCAAACGTATCTCGAGCTAGCCGTGAGCTACTGTTAGCGCTACCAGTCGACAGCGTAGCGCAAAGCCACTGATTTAATGTGAAACAAGACATAAGTGTGGTCCAGAACGCGGTGGTGCGTCTGGTCTTCAATCAGCCTAAAAGGACACCCCTCTGTTCATTAAGCTCCACTGGTTACCCTTACCCAAATCACTGATGCTAGCCTACATACAAAGTGCCCCCTGGGTCTGCTCCCACTTACTTATGTTACCCCTCGACTACTCCGTTCATCAAAGGATTGTCGGCTGGCGGTGCCAACGCCCCAAAACAAGACAATCCAGACTCTTTTTGTGTGTCGTTCCACGCTGGTGGCATGACCTACCGAGCGCTACCAGAACGTGGGTGTCCCTGTCTATCTTCAAGAAGCTCCTGAAGACCCAGCTCTTCCAAGAGCATCTTCTGTCCTAGCACTTACCCCTGCACCATCTCCTTCTGCACTATCAACCTCTATCAGTCCACTAATCTAGTGGAGTTCTTTCCCAGACTTCTTCTATGTAGCTTTACTCCTCTAGTATAAAGATTGTTTTCAGTAGTTTGTTCTAGGTTATTCTGATTATACGAGTTGGAAATGTGACTTCAGGGGGCGTTCCAGTTGAAAGTCCTGACTGGCAACTCGGAAAATCCAACCTCTGACTACAACTGGCTGGAAATCCAGCTCAGACTTTGGAGACATCTCTCATTGTGCCTACAGTGATAGTCACATGCTAACACGACGACCTGCTAATTGTCGCAGTAGCTGGCACAAAGGCGGCCCTGTCGACACGCGGCACTTACCTCGGCGGCGGCGGCGGCGCTCCGCTGACAGCCACGTTTGTTTGAGGATTGCTGCGTCTTTGACGCGGTTTCTGCAGTGGGAATTGCTCGTAATTACTGGCCCTGTGCTGTTGTCAGAGATGCTCTCTAACCAACATAGTCATTACTGGGTAACATGACATCTCCTTCCTGACACCCCTCCCCCCTCCTCCACAACCACCACCACCACCCACTTCACTACTATGAATGAATGAATGCCAGTCTCTCATTCTGCCTGCGTGTGCTGACACAATGAAGCATGGCCTTCATCTGACTTGCATGAGCAGAACAACGACGGAATGTGCTGCATAGGTGTGGGAGGAGAAAACAACAGGGGGAGGGAAAAAAAAAAAGAACGGGTTTCTCTCAGCGCGAGTAAAACACAGCGGCTACCTAAGTGGCAGCGTGGGCCCATTAAAATGGAACGATAAATGGTTTTATCTACCGCGGCCCGCGCTACGAGACCCAAATAAATCTGCGGCGGCGATGGACGCGGGAGTGAGCGCACTTTAAGATGACAACCTCACATGTATTAATAAACACAGCAGTATGGCTCCATCAATACTGCCATGTCCTCATTTAAGAATGGCACACAACAAACACAGAATAGAGTTTGAAAACAGCGCTTGCCTCATTTCAAGCCTTGTTTACACTCGTCTGGATAAAAAGGATCATGTCCTCCTACACATATACATTGGACTTGGAAGAAAACCGCTTTATTTTTAACACATTTTCACACCTCACATGACTAATAAGTGACATTAAAGTAGTAAAATAGACGCGTGGCTCACAGAGTGCGATACAGCTTAAATGTGACTTCTTCTTTGATTGACAAATCTACTCTTTCCTCAGAAACACTTGCACATTGGAGCATGCACATACTGTAGCTACAACTGTTACTGTGTGGAGATTATGTCACTTCCTGCTTCAGACACACTGTGGCAAATATAAACCTAAGATTGGAAAGAGCAGGGCTGTGTTTACGTCTGGACGGAACAAAACCTTTGATGAAACCACTGAGACCTTTGGAAACGATGACTCAGTGCTGATTGGTTCTTATCAGCACTGAATTAAGAGCGCCGCTAACACTGACCTTTAGTTTCTGTTTCACCTCAACATCAAAAGAAAGAAAGAAACTAACTTCTCGTTCACACACAACGGTCACGTGTTTCAGTCTTTACCATGTCTGCTTTGCCATGTCCAGTTGGTACACCCTCGTCAGCTCGTCCAAATGGGCCTGGAGCATTGGCTGCATCTCGTCCCGAGGGGAAGGGGTGAGGGTGGCGGTGGACTGCTGCCCGAAGGACACGGCGGCGGGGGAGGACGCAACTCCTCGGATGGGCGGCGTGGGAACCCTCTCCTCCTCTTCCTCCAGCTCGTCCTCCATGCCCTGGTGGAGGTAGGTCTGCACCGGCATGGCAGGGCCCCAACCATCGCTCTCATACCTGAGGGAGGTTTAATGTGTGGTTATTGACAAACTATGAATTCAAGTTAATTCAAACTAAAGACACATAAAGACAACTTGCTCACATTAGTTTAAATGAATTTTGTTAACCATTTTCTTATTTCAGTGTATATTTATTTACGTTCCAATGTCTACAAATGTACAAAATTTGCCCAACATTCTGCGTATATCGAAAGGTCCAGTGTGTAAGAATCAGTGACATCTACTGGTGGGACTGCAGATGGCGCTCCACCCTCTCCTCTCCTGTTTCTACTCTTTCCCTTTCTCTGCCGCTTCCTCCTCCTTCCTCTTCACTCTTCATGAATTTACGTGTCAGCTTTATGAACCAACGAAGAAGAAGGAGGTTGAAACGGCAAAGAAAGTGGAAGAGAATTGAGAAAGAGTGAGCTTAACAAGCTTCCACTTCAAAGCGCGACACTCCCACTGTGTGTTCCAGCTCTGCAGCGCACGCTTCAGTTTAAAGTGACTTTAAAAAGAAATATGAAATATTACTTAGGGCTTAGAAGAAAGATTCAACCACCTGACATGTACACGTGGAAACAGCCAAACATACACTACTGGCTACAATAAAACATTAAATATGGAGCAGATCACCTTTAATACTTGTAAGATTAAGCATTTATTACCAGGAGTATAAGATGCAAATTTCACACTTGTACTACTATTATTTATCATATTTATATGTAGTAAAACCTCATAATGTTTGTAATGTATGTATGTGATGGCATGTTTATCATTTTTATCATTGTAATAAAGTGATACAGGAATAAATAAATAAAAGGTGGTTTTTCCACACTGGACCTCTTTGATTTATCAGCTAATTAATAGAAGAAAAAGGACACAAACATGGCAGCATTAAGGTGACTTATATTGCCAATATTTCAGAATATAAATAGGTTATTGAAGGAAGTAAGTGCTGTCAGAGAGCAGGGATTCATGCCGTCGTATTCACAGAGCTCTGTGACCTTGTCCAACTTTTGGAGAGTGGAGCGACGGACGGAGGCGATTCGGGATTCACTTCCCGTCGCTGTGCTTACACATGCCGAAATAATACCCGCCATAAAGAAAATGTTCATTAAAGAAATTTGTCAGCGCACACTCCGCCGCACATAACTGTTTTAATCTGCCGCCATTAAGAGCGGCGTCAGATTTACAGCGCGCGGTGACTCTTCGTTTGCCACAGAGGCAGTTAAAGGAGAGAGGGAGAGAAAGAGAGAGGGAGGGAGAGAGCTGATGGACTGAAGACACACATGCTCGCACTTAAATAAACCTCTGCCACACTGGACCTTCACTACAGCTTTCATTAGTTGATGTAATAATGTAGTTAGTTTACATTAAATTTCAGTTCATGAAAGTTGTTCACCTTCATACTTTACAGTTCCATGGTGTGATGAGCCAGGGAGCCATTTTCACTCCTCATTTATATATTTTATTTTTAATTTCTTTAAGTTCTTGTCATGTGTGAACTTATCTTTCTTACTTTCAACAACTATATAAACCCAAATGTTTAAAATCCACAGTTCAAAGTTCCCTTGGCTCGTTTTTATGAACAAAAAGAAAATAAGAAAATGTCTAATTTTGGGACTAATGCACAATTATTGCTACTTTATATCATGACTAAAATTAATCATAACTTTGACTCAACAAACACATAAGAAGACAAAAAACACAAAACATTTTAAAGCCTGAATATATGACCTGTAAACACACCCCCCCAGGATGTCCATATAAGGAGTTGTGTATTATTCCCACGGCAATTTACCACGGGTTAAAAGTTGAAATTGGTCTTTAAAGGTCTCCTTTATATTTATTTTCCCTCCATTTCCAAGTATCAAACTTGGAAAAACAGCCCCGCACAGCTTGAGCATTTCAGCTAATATGTGAATGCTGTTTCTGTCCATTTAGACACACATAATCTGGTTAGTGTTAGAGTTCATTAGTGGGAGACGTACCCTCCTCCTTCATGGTGCTCGTTGGGATAATGGTCCATCTCTGTGCCAGGGAGAGGATGAACCGGGGGAGGAGGGAGGGGGACGTTGGCCCAGCTGGACCCGTTGGCTTTGGTGGTTTTGGATCCGGCCTTGGTCTTTTTCTTCTTTCCTCCCTTTCCACCTACAAGAGGAGACGAGTGCATTTGTGTTTGAGAGATACAGGCGCCCGAGAATCCGACTCAGATGCATAAACGATTGAGCTGTTTTCTGCAAACGTACCAAATATGTATTCGAGGGGAGAATTTAGTCCAAACATGTTACTCGGTTTCGAGAGACCTTTGGAAGTCGTACACAATTTCAAACACGGGGGCTTTTATGGGCTCGTGTCTGTCAGTGCTCGCATAGAGAGGGGAGGAAAAAAAAGCTCAAGGTTTCCCAGATGAAAAGCATGCCTCCATTGATTGATTGGCTGAAAAGCCTGAAATCTCCATAGAAACAGGAGAGAACGGCAGTAAACTGAGGCTGAGGCAGACCTTTGTGCTCCACCCATTCCTCAGTGTCCTCTTTCACACCAGGCTTTGGCTTCCACAATGAAATATCTCACTTCACGGCATCATCATAATGAATGGCTTGTGTAGTGTTAGTGTGTCCCTAATGGAATTCACTGAGAGTCTATTACTACTTTCATTTCTTTTATTACACCCGAGCACCGCTAACCCCATCCATTTCCACTCATATCCCCTCCAACGCCCGATTCTCCTCTGTCCCATCCATCTTTATAAATCTGCCAGCCAGGTCAATACTGCGTTTTATACGATTTGGTCACTGTAGAAGAAACTCTCTCGCTCTCTCTCTTTTTTTACCCTCCTTTAAAACACATTTGGCTTCGAGCCATAATCTGTTTTTCAGTTGAGAATTATACAGAGAATGTGCAGCGGTTTATTTTATTATGTTGTATGATTTTAACGCACGGGAGAGTTAAAGTATAAAAGTTTCAGCTTCAGTTTCAGAGCTGCGTTTGTGGACAGCGTGACGGTGTGCGTCTGTTGCGTGATCCCCGTCTGCAAACATCAGGCCATGGTTCCACATCGTACTTGTTTGAGTGCCACCAACTGGACTGGAGGGTGCGGTGCCACAGGGAGCATGAGCAAACGGGACCTCTGAAGTCATGTGACCACGGAAAGTATGACCAGGGACTTATGTAGCTCTGACCCTCACACAGTTTAAGTTTTTATACTTTTAAAGTCTCCACTAAAGGTCAAAACACAAGTAGTGAATAAACAGATTCAGGAAACCAGAGTGTTTTCATGACCAGACACTGATGTTGATACTGATGGCAGCTCACTGAGGCACAGTGTGGCTGCTTTAATCAGCTAACGTGTGCCTTTACTGTATTTTTCCTATGCTTTATTGTTAATTTGGTAAAGATCATTTTTGGAAAGATTGTTAACTGGAAAACTACCCATTGAGTTTTTCCTTGAGTCATCTTCTCGTGTGTTTATTTTCAGTTTTATTCCACCGTCCTCCCAAAAGCAGGGACTATGGACGTAAATTAGCCAATGACTTCTAATCTGGCATATTCACTAGTCTCTACTGAAATGAATATATGACTATATAAGTGTCATGTCTTGGGACAAATCAGGGATCAAACCCATGATAAGTTTGAAAGACAACATGTTATGCCACTGATCCATGGACTCCGAATTTGTCTACTCAGAATTTACCGAACATTTCAATCTGTATTTGTCGCCTATTATGTCTTCACTCACTGGCATATTTGGAAAATCTCCCCACCATTATTATTATTATTATTATTATTATTATTATGTTTGAAATAAAAACATGATCTGCTGCTCCTTGTGCTCACAGAGGTGAAGTAAGGAAACACGGTGCGCAGCATTTACATATATAAATACATCTGTGGCCCCCCGGCTGCGGTGACCACCGCCACCACCGGTAAACACCTCACATCTCAATCCAGAGAAAATACCTCGGCCTGACGTCACCAGGCCACACAGACGAGAGTGAAAGCTATCATTGAGAGAACTCTGCTGAACTCATTTGTATCTGTCATCTGCTGGTTAGCCTTCGCCCGCCAAAGCCCTGTAATCACTTCTCCCAGGGCCACAAAAAAAGCTGCCGATATTGCATCTTGTGCAATGCAACATAATGCACTCCGATCTGATTTAATAAAGCGACTTGACTCGAGCACAGCGGGGGGGGGGGGGGGGGGGGGGTGTAAGAACCTTGATTTCCACTTTTGCTGTATGCTTTAAAACCAGATCATTTGGTTTTAAACAAAGATATTTCCTGCACCAAGTCAGAAAACACGACTATGGCAGCGGAGGAAACATCAGGCACGAGGTGATACAAGATTAATAAAGAAGGGAAGTGATAGAAGAAACAACTGTAAGCCCGAGGCAGGCAGCACCACAGTGTAAGTATAGTCTGAAAGTAATTGGGTTCCCTAATTGCACCTCTGGGCGACGCTTGACTTTTCCCAATAAATGGCGAGCTGACGTGATTGTTCAATCATCCTCAGTCCCTTTCACACCACAGCAGCCATCAATACTGTAAATGAGCCTCTTGGAAGGAAAAGGGTGGACTGGCGCGGGGATTAGACCGGCTCACCCCAAATATGAAAAATACAGAGCAGGGAGACTGTGGCTGGGAGCTATACAGGAATTACACGGCGAAACCCATCTCCTGTGACAAAACTGGGCCTTTCTTCAAAGGAGGAACTCGGGACTAAATATAGACTCAGCGTCGGGGTATTTATACGCAAGGTTTGGGCGGTCCCAGCCTATAACTGCAGGGCTGCACGGCCTTGAGCTCGCTTTGTTTTCACTGGGTGCGTCAGTGCCGGAGAGGGAGAAGCCACAGACTGAGCAGAGACTCGGAGTTAAAGAAAAAAAAAAAAGACAATGCAGCCGAATAATCCGGAAAACTTAATGAAATATAGCTAAATAGTTCAATAAAAACATAGATGCAACACACACACACACAAACCAAAGTGAGTGAGAGGGAGACGGGGGGGGGAAAGGAGAGTCTTCAAGGTTCTTTTTTTTTAAGGCTACAGAAAATATCGAATACAGCAGCTACCTCGACTCCATTACCCGACCAAGAGTTTTAATGAGCAGCTCCGTGCCCCCAGTGGAGATCCATGCTGCCATAAAAGCCGATCTATTTCCAGTTTCTTTTCATCCCGCTCCCCTCCTTCAACTCCAACATTCATTATTCTCTCTATTTCTTATAAAGAAGCGAGAAAAGGCACTGTAACGTCAACCCCAAACCCCCCCCCGCGATCCCGCCTTCGACACGTGAGATTTCAATCACGGATAAAAGTATAAAGTGCTGATTTAAATTTCCATCCGTGTTGCATATGACACTGTACAGACTGTAACACCCAAACATCCACGGTCCCTGTGCTTTCACCTGACACCGTGTGGGGCTTCCGTCCTCTCTTGTGAACTTTATTAGCTGGAATATGTATCTTACATCTGGGTGGATTGACTTTTTATGTTCCCCAGATGAGAAGTGACTAATTCCTTTTGTTTCATTTTTCCATCACTCGATTAAAACATAACTTGGTAAGGGTAAACTTAAGGTTGCTCTCCTCGTTGCCGGTGTTCTTGGTGGGCGAAGTGGGCCCAACAAAGGGCGTAAAATGGCGGACATTACATCACCACCACTTCAGCTTGGGTTCTCAAACTGTGGTACGTGCACCACCAGTGGTACGCGAGCTTCCTCTGGTTGGTACTTGGAAGAAAAATCAGAAACACTGTTCTACGGTATATACTAATGAGCTCAATATTGTCTCGCGTGATACCTGGTATAAACCACTGATTTAGCAATGTTAGCAACACTCGCTACTTCGTCAGCCATGACAGATACAGTTCTGCTAGCCTCTCGTAGCCACCGAGTGTCAGGTCCAGGTACAGCAGGAGGCAACGTTGGACAGGACCAAACAAGCTGTTTCCTCCTTTTGTTCTGAACTAATCCTCAAACTCTCGTTTAAAATATTCATTTAAATCATACTTAACATCTTTAATGTACGGGGGAAATTAATCCCTTTTCTCCGTTTCTCTACATTGAAATAAAATCAGGAAACAGCGCGTTCTAACCCTAATAAGGAGCCTTCGATAAAAATGCATGTCCATGAGACAGAATCTGCCCGTGAGGCACGGCCACTCCACGTCCACCGCTGTGCCAGGGCACTGAATTAGAGACCAGTTAAGGCAGTGGCTTGTAAGTAGATAAAAGAGGAGTGGAGAGTGGAGAGTGGAGGGGAGGCAGGCAGGCAGGCAGGCAGGCAGAGGGGCTGCCATTGGTGTCCTATAAATGACATTGTAATTCTCTGAACATAGGTTTTAGTGTAGTCTGCAACCATTAGGAAGAGAGGAGGGGGGGAAAGGGAGGTATTTTTGCCACTTTACCCAGCCAAGCATCTCTAATGGTGTGTGTGTGTGTGTGTAGTCCACTATGTCTAAAAGACTCCCCCTGCCCTAGTTCCTATCCTCTCTGTGACACAGTGAGAGACAAAGCCTTTTTACGATGGCACAAACCCAGCATTAGCCCAAGCGGCCGTGTTCTGTCAGGAGATCACAGTGATGGTGTTCTCTGTCCTCTGAGCTCCTGTCGCAATTTTAACAAAATGGCCACACAGCAGCAGTGATGGTTAGGATCTCAGGATCTCATGTAGTGCGTACGAGCATCTTTCACACAAAATACACAACGACCACTTTCAAGACGTATTCTGATATTTGGGTGAAAGAAGTAGGTCAAACTGTTGACTCTTGAATGAACTCTGAACCTCTGGAACCCTGGTAATCTACTGTCCCCTTCCCTTAATTCAATACATACATTGATCCAGTACAGTTGCAGCAGCTTAAGTCATCTCTGCAACTCTCTGGTTTCGGTTGCTTAGCAACAACAGGTGCAACAGAAGTGCAAGCCCACAAGAGCCTCGGGGTTAAAATGGAATTTTTGAAGGAAGCTTTTTGGACGCTGCGTGTGAACCTGCCACAGCAACATTGCGCTAGTAAAGCGAGACGGCTGCAAAGGTTGGGGTTTCTTCTACAGAATAAACACCTTTTGTCTCCGCCCACCCCCGTGCTACTGCTGTATACGCACAAACGCTCCCTCAGTCAGTTCTCATAGTATTGCTTAAGAGAGCGATGAAGGACGCAGCGTAGAAATAATGTTAATTACGACGAGGATAATAACATCAACAACAACAAAAATCACCAATGCAGCTTTAAAGAAATGAATTATAAAGCAGCGGGAGTTTCTGCTGAAGGAAAAAAAAGGAAAGTAGATCTGAACTGTCAGGTTTGTACATGCAAATATCAGATATAAATGAAGAAGGAAAGACAAGCGGCAGAGCCCCAGAGAGTTTCCCGTGTCCTCCGCTGTGAAAGAAACCAACCTGAGAGACTGCCGCTTCGCTCTGAGCTGTTGTGAGAGCTGGTGGTGCTGAAATCTTGTGATTGGTTGTGCGGTATTCTACTAGACAATCCCTCGGCCAATCGGTAGTCAGGAATGAAAAGGAGGGCTACAGTGGGGGTTAAAGGGCAAAAAAACAAAAAAACAAAAAACAGTGGCGTCAGGTGATTGGCACTCAGCACAAGCACATGCAGACATGCAGTTAGAGCATCAGGCAAGCAGGATCAATTCAGGATCAATTCAGGATCAACTCAGGATCACTTCAGGAGTCATACATTCAACAAACTACTATACACACAAACCACTCACTGAGTCGTTATAACCTGTACACACGAAGTTGACAGTAGAGCTTTTAATTCTCTCTTCACAGAGATCTAATCTTAAATAATACGCGATCATACTTCTTAAAATGAGGCCACGGCGAGGGAGAGAATTACACATGTAGTTTTTTTGAGATTCATTGCGTTCGGGGGACTGTGTTAAAAGTATAAATTTCCCATTCTAGCCCTTTTTTCGAAAATGAGATCATAAATATGCATTAGAGTAAAGCCGAGGAATGCTCATCACATCTTAAGCATGAAGCTCCTCTCTGCGATAAAAGGATCTGCGCTAATTCATTTTGGGGTTATTTTTCCCCTCAATATTAGTCGAGTTGAGATGGATCGGCAATTACTCTGAATGTGAAGGAGGAGACGCAACATCGTGAAACGCCCGGCGAGGGAATGGATGGATGACTCAACTGTGCTACTCCTTCAAAGAGATGTTTATTCAACCTTGGAGAGCAACCAAGATGGTGTCTGCAGGAAGGAGAAATGACTCTCTTTAAAAGGCAAAGCCTCCCCCTCCATTTCAGTCTTTGTGTGGAAAAGTTGAAATACCAAAATGGCCATCTTAACAACTGTAAACTGGGGCGCCTGTGATCTCGGGCTAAATGACTTTGTTTTTTGAGATTCAAAGCATGACAATAATAGATTTAACTGAGACGCACACACTATAAAACGCACTAAACTCTCCCACACATGAGGGCAACCAGAAGAAAACCACCCCGTGTCCACTGGCACGCTCACGTTCTCACGAGGACTTACTGTTGTTGCAGGAGTTCTTGTCCGGCAGGGAGTAGCCGAGGTTGGCCATCTCCTGCTTGGCCTGCAGCGAGGCCTTCCACTGGGCCTCGGGCAGGTCCACGGCCAGCTCGTGGATGCTGCTGGAGTGGAGGATCTGAGTGGTGGCGTAGGGAGTGGCCTGGGACGTCTGGCTGGAGCTGTTGTAGTTGGCTTTGGTGGTGAAGTCGATGCTGCTGTAGATGGCGCCATCCGAGAGCATGGTGCCCGTCTTATCCCCCTGACCAGAGGGGAGATCTGGGGAAGAGGGAGAGGAGGAAGAGAGGTGAACTACAGGAAACACTGCTCTCTACGAGACGTTCACCACACCTGTTTGTCTCTCTTGTCATAATAAGCATTAAAAACACGATAGATACCGGGTGAAAGTTATTATATTGATTGTTTTGGATATAGAAAACCACAGTTTAAAGGTGGACAATATGTCTTTTCTGTTGTTATGTCACTGTGTAACCAGTATTATCATCATAATTAGAAGTTTCAGACACATGTTAGTGCTCACGTGGCACGGAGTAATACACAACTCCTTATATAGACATCCTGGAAGTGTGTGTTTATAGGTCACATATTGTCTACTGTCTTTTGTGTTTGTTAAGTCAAAGTTATGATTCATTTTATATCATATTTTTAGCTGTGATATAACGTAGCAATAATTGTGCAGAAGTCACAAAAAAAGACCGATTTTCTTATTTTCTTTTTGTTCATAAAAACGAGCCAAGCCAACTTTGAACTGTGACGTATTTCCAAATTCCGATTTTAAACTTTTTGCTCAGGTGTGTTTGTATAGTTGGCAAATATGATATTTTTTTTTTCCATCTGATCGCATAGGTTGTGCTGAAAAAAAGGACATAAGACACTCTATATTGCACATTCTTATAGCCTCTGTATATACTGTAAGTTTAAACATAGTAATGGAAAAAAAGCAGCCAGAGTGCTCTGTGTTCTAAGGGTTAAAGTGTGTAAAACTTAGCATTAATAATGCATGAATTGGTGAAGTTGTACATTGAAGCTGATTATCCCTCACTTAAACCTTCCCTTCCAAGTGTATTGGTGAAACTGTGTAGCTTTCAGTTAGCATTAAAAACATTATAAAACAAGGCAGCAGGAAACAACTTGCAAAGTTCAAAACGCTGATTTTCTCTATGGGGTTTGGTGTTGGGAGAGTGAGCGTTCACACAAACTTCAGCTTCCAGCCAGAGGACGCTCATGTACCGCGGCAAACGCATTCTTCAAACCTCTGAGGCTAAAGCAGGCACAGGAGTTTTGGGGACGAGCCCTTTGTGAAGTGGCTGAAATCTGTTTTCCATTCTGTCGCTGCTGGCAGCCGTGTCAGCGCCGAGAGCTGAGAGAGGGTCTGGGTCACAGAAATGGTGCTGAGTCGTGAGCGGGCGTGATGATATCAGTCTTGGTAACGTGTCAAAACCTCATATAGCCAACAACAACAAAACCATGCCTTTAATGTAATGAAGTGCTTTAAAGGAACACACACACACATGTGCAGCCATGTTTTTCCCCTTCACATTTACATCAGGGAAAATACCAATGCTCCACATGTGTGTGTGTGTGTGAGGGGGCGGGGCACAAGCAGACTCTCTCCATAGCGCATGGTTTGCATGCGCAGTGAAGGGGAGATGATGTAGAGCCGCGGCGGAAGTGTCCGCATCTGCGCCAGTCAAGCTGCGTCTGTCCTTCACGTCTGGCTGCTCAAGACCATCCTTTCAAACAGCCACCCACCCCCTGCTCCTCTGCTCCTCTGCCCGCTTTACCCCCCCTCACACACACACACACACACACTCTCCTATACTCTGAGCTACGACACCAAGCTGGACGATCTGCCATTTTTCAGCACCCGGTGACACTGGAGGCGTCGTCGCTAATGCCATATATACTGTCCTGTGCATAAATGAATATACGTGTAATATGCATAAACTGTGATGATGAAGAGGAGGCTCGAGGACAACAGGAAGCGAGCGAGTAGGGGGCGTAAACAAATGAACCGAAACCAATTGACGATTGGTTATAAAATAATAATAAAAAATACAAGTGCATTCAAAGTGTTGACAACAATATTGATTAAAATGTGTTATGAATCAGTCGCTGTTCTGTTATTAACCGGTTTATGATCTCATTGCATCACTCACGACACTCGCCGAGACTTCATTTTGATTTTTTTTTTATATTTTATGAATGTTTTAATGAATCTTTGATAATTAGTCTTTCTATAATTGTGTTAAATGTTCCCTGACCCTCTTGTAAAAGACACGTGTAATCTCAATGAGGTTTTTCCGTTGAAAAATCTAACTTTTCAAGTTGAAATGATTAGGCTAAGCGACGTAAGACATGATGATATAAGAAAACGTACGTCCATGCTATGTTTTATTTACTCTGACACAAATTTGCTGCTTTCTATATGTGTGACACCTGCTGACCCCTCCTCTTCGTGTGGCTCCTCCCATAATTTTTTTGTCCCCTGTACAAGGGTTTGATGCGAGGGTCTATAGACAGAGGCCGTCCCTTGACGTACAAATTTGACTTGTTCTGATTCTCTGGTCTTTTAATGAAATATAATTTTGAATGAAAAGAAAAAATTATATGATTTTAAATCACCCTTGTATCTCCTTTAGGTCATCCTCTCTGAAAACACCAGGGACGACACACACACACACACACACACACACAGACACACACTCACCTCCTCGGCCATAGTTACTCAGATCGTTCGGGCCCCCGGAGCCGCTGTTGACGGGCAGGCTGGTGGCTGGCCAAGAGTCTGCTAACCACGGATAACCTGGGTCACCAGCGTTCAACAGTCCTGGCCGGCTGAGCCGAGAAAACACAAGAGGAAACACCGGATTAAACGCACGCTGTGAAATGACATTACAACCAGAGGGTTTGTTTGTTTGTTTGTTTGTGTTTTTGTTCCAAAAACATGCAGAATGCAGCGTTATAGGAAATAATAACACAATGGGACAATATGAGGAGGAAGGAAAGAAAAATCAAACATATGTTTAAATGTTTTTTGCAGAAGAACGCGTGTTTGTGTGTGATAAGCGTTGCCCCTGAAGCTAATGAGACACATCTAACACAGAGGGAAGTTACTGTCGCGCGCCGACACGCCCGCTCCTCCCACAAAAGTTGCGATTCCTTCAGGCAAACGCCGCCCTTTATCTCCCACTATCCCCCCCCACCCCCCCGCTGTGTCTTTGTCACATTCCCAGAGTTATTAATGCAAAAGCACACCGCGGAGACACTAATGCATGCGTTTGCTCTCGCGGTCGCCACATGTGCAACAGCGCACGGCCACACACACACACACACACACACGTATGTTGGCGTAATATGGTTAATATCGCTGTGTTTTCCCATCGACCCCTCGCCGTGATGTCCAGACAGTCTAAATCTTACTTGATGAGACGTCAAAACCTCGACACCTGTGGGATCCCCCTGCATATGAGCGCGTATAAGGGGCGGCTCCATTTAACAGGTGTTGTGTCCCTCCTGAGGGGGCGAGGGCCATAAAAAGCAGCCGTTAAGACTTTAACCTGTCATGGGTGACTGCTGGGAGGCTGTTAGGGCCGCTTTACTGTACAATCACGTCTGAGGCTCGTTACCGTGAGCAACACGGATGGAGTGGAGTCAAATCTCCTTTGTTTGTGTTCCACTGACGAATCGCACTCGGCTTGTTTCTAATGACCCGGCAATTAAAGCGGATTCAATTCAATTAAACCTGGCCTCGCATTATTTAGAGGCCAAGGGCGGATTGCCGGCTTCCTCCCACAGTCCAAAAAGATGCAGAGGTTAAAGGAATACTTTAGCAGCTCTGTCAAATGAGGGGAAGGGTTTCTTCAGAGATGTTTCATACACCGTGGTGTGTGAATACACTGAGGATGACTGTGAATGTGAATTTCTCTGTGAGATGAATAAAGTATCTATCTATTTATCATGACTGGCACCAAAGGAAGGGACTGGATCTATGAGCACGAGAGTCACTACTACACTTGCACAGGCTCTTTGCAGAGCGACTGGTATCTGAATCCCACCCTGCAGTGGTCAGACGAACGGTGTCGTCTCCTCAGAAGCACAGCACACCCCGCTGTCAGTACCCGGCAGTGCTGTACGCAGCAGAATACAGAAAACACCGGTGCATTCTGAGCAGCTGTGTAACGCCGTAGTAAGCAGCCTGGCTTCCCCCACGGGGGCTTTTCTCTTTTTTTTCTTGTCTCAGTGCTGAGCTCTGAAGGGACCGCGATTGAGTCAAGCCCCGAGGACAAAGGGCAGGTAATGGGCGTCCTGCAGTCACTTTCTCCCACAGTCACAGGTTCTAAATGAGCAGAACGGGGTTGTACAGTGTGGGGGAGCCCAAATGAACTGCAGCCTGGCAGGCTGAGAACCCTCGCTGTGGTTCCTGAATGCCAAAACAGGCCCTCGGGGGGGACAAGTCATTCAAATTGATGGCTGTGCATCAGACACATGCACTTTTATAGGGTAATACATCTCTCCCCATCCTTCTACCTCTGTTTCTGGCTGCCATGTTTCCCAACTGCCATCATTCTCTTTCACCACACCATCTCTCCCCCCCCCGCCCTTTTATTTTCTATGATAAACCTCCCGCTCCTCTCTTTTTTTCATCCCTCCTCTCTGACCCTCGTGAGCTACGCATCTGTCGATGAAAAAGAGAGGACATTCTTCTCGTTTGTGAGACTGCACACCGCAAATGGACATCATGTGCTTTTGTCTCATCACCCCGCACGTCACTAAGAGAAGGACAATCTGAAAAGACAAGGAAGTGACAGTGGAAATGGCTGCATCGTCCTTGTATTCATCAAGCAGCAGTCTGCCGACTCAGGATAATTAGAATCAGACTGATTTCTGCAGCGGATATATATATATATATATATTTTATTATGCTATTTGTGTGTTTTTCCGTGTGTCTGTGAGACGGCGTGGGGGGGGCGGGACAGCGGTTAGAGGGTGGACACCGGGTCATATGTCTAATGAAAAGTTGACACCTCACTTGGATGGATTGCAACCTTGGCAGATAAAATTTGATTTGGAGCGTCTCTTCTTCTTCTTCTTTTCTCCTTCTCGGTCGACACTTCAGCTTCTCGTGATGAGAAGAAAACCATAAATACAACCCCGAGAACCACCCCCCGAAACCCCCCCCCCCACACCTGACACTGAGCTCCCCATAAATAAGGCAGGTGAAAGATATTAATTCCAAAGCAACTTCATAAATCAGGAGTTTATGGTTCCACCAGACAAGTGAATGAAACCCGCGAATAAAAGTCTAGACATTAGCGAACACTGAAGAGCAATGAAAAAAAAAAAAAAAAAACCCAGATTACTGCTAGATTAACTCTCGGGGAACATGTTGTCATTAAGCAGCCTGCGCTCCCTGCATGTAAAGGCATCTCCATAGCAACAGTGTTGGTGAGACCTGTTCCCTCCGCCTTACAGGAGCAAAAACCTGCTTTGCTAAAATATTGATCAGTGTCGAGATAGGAAGTTATTACTGCCTCCTAATTACCATCTCCCTATTGGCAGTGGGGGGGGGGATAAGGAATGAGCCCATATCGGCGTTTATCAATTTCAATTGAGAGGCCAGAATCAAATTGTGCAGACCTACCAATCTGCAGCCTATTCATCTTCCATGAATCATTTATTCTGTGATCGATTAAGTGTAATTGTTCAGTCAGGGCAATTTGGCAGCAGCCAATGAGGACGCGGGGACACGACGCGGCTTCATTTGCTATTGTCTAATTAATGCAATAAACATCTCGTGTAACGAATGAACACATTCTCCTCTGATACTCGCCGACACATTTTTTGCCTCCCCCCGCTCTCGGGCAGATGGGGAAGTTGGAAACATCTGTGGATTCTGACGGCACTCGCAGAACCACTGACTGATGACACGGCAAAGACACAGATATTCCAAATCCCACTCGGGCAGAATAAGAATCGGAACCACTCGAGGCTAAGAGTAAAAAGCCAACAAAAATGGATCAGTACTCCGAGAAGGGTCAGAAATGAGCAGGGGCCTCGCGCCAAAAATGACCTTGAAATAACGAGAATTTGACCTTGAGATTTGAACGTCAGGGGCGTTTAATACCCCTGTTAAATAGATCATTAACTTTCGCAAAGCCAGAGTCTAAAACAAAACAAATGGCCCGGTTGAATCAGGGCGAGATGAAACAGTCGCTGAGAAAAAGATTTGTGGCCGATGATGATCTACTGGCAGTGAGGGGAAACATTATAATCAACATTTCTGCATTTTATCCTTAGAATTTAATCCCATATGAGATTAAAAAGGTCTTAGATTGAAGAAACAAGGTTTTTTTTTCCCAAAAATTGGATATAAAATACTCCTGAAATGACACTTTTGCTATTGTGTTGCTTTAAATAAGCTCACATGATCACGCAATAACTGAGTTTTCCGGATCACATCGGATTTCATCTCTTTCTTTTCCTGACATCATATCGGCCCAGTAGCGATCCTGAATATCATATCGCAGTGTAGACTGTATTCCCTGCAGCCTGAGGGTCACAGAGGGTCAGATTTAGTTGACAGCCTCCCGCTGAGTGTCTCAAGTCCAGGAGGTTTTTACTTATCCAGGTGAGAGAAGCAGTAAGACAGACACACGGAAGCCCCCGGAGACTCTTGAATACCCACAAAGGCTCAGTAACTGGTGTCATTGAGATGTGCCCCCTTTTTCCCCCACTCTGTCTTTCACTAACGCGCACTGAGATGGAGCTGGCTGTACATGTGTGTGTGTGTGTGTGTGTGTGGGGGGTACACCTCCACGCACCTCTCCCCCGGGTAATTATTTTTACATTATTACATGTGCTCAGATCCCAGCCGCCCACGTGAGGTGACAGGCAAATTTATCACCGCGCGCACGCGGGGGGCCTCTGGTTTTGCCTGTAGCCGGCAGCGGGAAGATGGATGACAAAATAAAAACACTCTCTGCTTAAATTGTTTCTGTTAATTCTGTTGGGGGGGGGAGATTTATGAGTTCATCTGTCGATGCGTGTGAATGGAGATGTGGTGAGACATTTGCATGGCAGGCAGACAGGTATCGGTTATCTGTCACTCTCTCAGTGTTGGGATCAGGAGCAGTTTGGAAGGTGGAATATGAATCATGTACAGATAGTGACGACGAGAGTGACTCACCTTCCGTTGCTCATCAGACCACCATCCACTCGCTGGAATGTCACTGGAGTCAGAAAAAGAAAGGGGGAGGAGGAAGAGGAGAGAGGAGGGGGAGAAAAAAAAGGACAAATATGAAGAGTGACAACATAACAAACAACAAGTATTCATTTCCAGTTCTGCTCCGTTTCCATCAGCCCAAAAACGCTGGTTTTCTCTATGGAATCTGGTGCAGGAGGAGACAAACTTTTATTTTCCAGGCTGTCTCACGGAGAGACAAAGGGGCAAACGCGCTCAAGAGTTATCGCAGCTTTAAGCAGGTGCGGTGCAGATTTTATTAGCCGAGTTTATTTGGTTAAGTGGCTAAATCTGTTCTCTGTTCTCTCGCTGTTGGCAGCCATAGCGAGTGTTTGGGTCGCGGCGGAGTCAGCGATGCTGCTTTCACAGACTCACACGTGTTGATACCATTCATAGATGCTAAAAATGGACGTTTATTACCGCTGCAAATTTCCCCGGCTGCGGGTCGAATAAAACCCTTTTCTTTATTACGATATATATGATGAATATCAACTCGTATCCGATGTCTTTCATGAAAATTAAAAAAACAAGAAGGATAACCATTGCATATTGCTTTGAATTAAGCGGCAGACGTCATGTGCGGCTCAAGGACGCGGCGCCCGGCCCGAGAGCGAGAGCTCATTTCATCTCTCTTGTTTTGCTGCTGAGTTATCATCAGATTTGTGATTAAATCTCGGCCGAAAAGTGATTAGAAAAGGCGGCGGGCTCATTAATCACATCGGGTTTCCTATCTGCGAGCTCGGAGCTCTGAGTTAGTGATCCTCGAGCCGGCTGGAGGGGGCGGGGGGCTCGGCCACAACCGTTGCATGTGGCCCGTTCCATTAACAGTGATCTGTAGATAACAAGGTCCGCACTTTTGTCAGCGGAGGCTTCAAAGTGAGAGGCCGCTGTGAGGGAGCCGTTTCATCTCCGCCGACGACAGAGCGGCGTCGGGACTTCTGAGCGTGTTCAGAACTTCAAGGGGAAACACCGGGAAAAAGCGGCACGTGTTTGGAAATCACCTCGTAGCAATGAAAGGAAGAAAGTTCACTCTGAAGAGAGAGGGAAGCAGAGCTGTTAGTCATTTTGACTCGTGTGTTCCACAGATGGAGATTAAAGAGCGGAGGAACATTCCTTTCCGCTCGCTTCCGTTTCATTCAGGTTGATTCCACAACAAGCCCCGACACGGGCGACGGGAGAGGGGGCTTTTCTGTGGGGGGGTGACGTCGGCGGGGAGAGGAAACTCCCACGATAGATCATCATAATGCATCATCAACACGACTTAATCCGCCCCCCCCAGCCTCCTCTCGTAAACATCATTTTAGGACTTTAAACAAGAAAAACCTTTTGAAATTTGTCTCGCGTTCATGTCCAAACGGTTTAGAGTTTATTTACAGGCTGAGGAAAAGCACGTGGAATTAAAATATTTGCCACCGACACCAGACAAAAACAAGCGTTACAGCTCTGTGACGGACTTTTTCCTCGTTTCGTCACAGCTACAGCCATTTGTCTTTGTTCCACCGACGGAAGAAAGTTGCATTAGAGAAATTCTGCGTGGTCTGAGAGAGACGAGTGACAGGAGAGGGAGGTGGAGGCTGGTGGAGGCCTCTGAAGTCCATATCTGTGCTCAGGCACATTTCTGGGCTGCCGTGTGGCCGACTTTTATGTTCGTCAGAGTGACACGGCGGCAGAGCGCCGCGCCGCTCTCTCGCCTCCGTATTCCAGATAAGCACTTCCTCCGGTATGAATACAGATGAATCCCCTTTAATAAGCATTAAGGGAGGGGTGGGACATAATCAGCGTATAAAAATTCCATCAAATCTCTTTCCTGCTGGCTGTTTGCCACCACAGAGTAATGATTTACCTCTACTTTAGTGACAGGAGGAAGAAACCCGAGTCTCTCCATACATCAGCCAATTGTCAATACGAAGCCGAGGATTTGGCACACGCTCTAAATATCACCTCACTGACTCTACTTTCTCTGCTATATTTGACATTTTTTAACTTTTTTTTGAAGTATTAACACATTATCCACGAATTATTATCCACTGAAGGCTCAGAAATCTACACCTGCTTATATTTATGACGTCTTTTTTTATCACTTTTATAGCCGGAAACTGACGTGTGTACACCGCGTACACTCCCTGCACCAAAGTCCATAGAGAAGATTGTCGTTTTTAGCATGCAGGGGACACAGGAGCTGCTGCTCTGCTGCTGCCTTGCTTGGTAAGTGGACGCCACTTTGGTCAATTCTAACTGGAGAATTTCAAACACTGAAATCACAAATTAACATGTTTGAAGGCACTGATGGAGACGGCAGTGGATGAATCACTCCTGTGTGCCACGAGGTAAAATCATTGATTTTCTCTATGGACATTGGTGGAGAAAAAAAGGAAGGTGGTAGATTTTATTGGGTGGGCCTTTTTCGTGGAGCTTCTGGCTTTAACTGGACAAGTTTCACTACCTTATTAATGTGTTCCATAATCTGCTGTTACAGCAGCGGTGGAAAAGGCTGAAGTTAATTGGGTTTTGGCTGAGGGTTCCAGTGGGGGATCACGCAGGTCCATGTGCACTTTAAAATGTTACAGGGAGAAAATGAACACTGCGTTGACCCCTGACCTTCTGTACGGCAGTTATTAGTTACACAGACTGTGCCGAGCAGAGGCCACAGGGCGTCTTTTTTTTTTGTTTAATCTTGAATTTAATCCAAGTACTAGGCCACTGTCATCACAATCCACTCACTAAAGAACAAACACGTGAACAGAAGGGGTGGGAAATAAAAAAAAAAAAAAACGACACCATCCAGCTGCTTAACTGACACCTAAAGAAACAGATTTGTGTTAATGTTTGCGTCTGGAGAGGAAAAAACCAAAACAAGGGAATGTGGTTATTTCTGGAGAGAAGAGCCTAACACCCCGCGACCACGAGACACAAGGACTCACACTCACAAACAAAACACAGTATGTAGCTAAGGCACAAGGTCATGGTCACGGCAAACACTGTGGGTTTTTAATTCCCTTCATTTTCCCCTCCATGTTTTTGGACTTGCATTAGCCGTGACCACGAGTCTGACGAGGCAAGCGTGTGTTCTGTGAGCTGGGGGGGGGTGGGGGGTGGTATGGGGGGTGGAGTCTGCGTTGAGGTCAGAGTTAGAAGACGGGACAAACGGACAGTACCTGCAGGGGTGAAGGTGAAGGACTGAACTGCAAAACAAGAAGACAGAGAAGTTGTGCGTTAAAAGCCTGCAGAGATAAAGCAGTGCTTTGTGGGGGGGGGACGGGGGACGGGGGGGGGGAGTGGTCATGAGTGTCAGCCATGAACGCAGCCAGCTCAGAGACGACAGAGACGCACACACACACACACACACACACACACACACACGTGTCACAAACAGAAATGAAACTGCGGCAGCTTTCGATTTAAAAACATGAATCGATGATGCTCTTTTGTTGCGTTTCTGCTTGTTAATAAGAACATGTTAGAATATTATGATGCACACGCACACACACACACACACACACAATACAAAAAAACAAAACACAAAGAGAAAATGTCTAAGTTCATCAGCATTTCTGTTCTCTAATTAAATCTTACACCCTTGGCTGTGTGTGTGTGTGTGTGTGTGTGGACTTGGCGGTTGCGTGTATTGACTGAGGTTCACTCAGTAAGAAGTCGTGGGGGGGGGGGGCGGGGTCAGCGTGTGTGGGAGGAGAGCGAGATGAACTCCAGAGAGTCCGGTCTGCCCACTCAACTCCACCAGGCTCGGGCTTTTCACCAACAGTGTGGGTGGATTCGACAAAGAAACGGAAAGCCCTCTGGATAAGATTCACACTGACATGCGTCTCCCTGACTGTGGAGCCTTCAACTCTGCCAGCAGCTCACGCAAGACTCCATCAGAACTCTGATTTAACGCGGGGAAGTGTTAATGAAGTGGTGAAATAGCACAAAGAATGACTTTGTTGTGTGTGACTCTTAAGAATGGCTGAACAATGACAACCTTCAGTATCTTCTGACACCAACATCAGTCAGAAACTGTCGTTTGTGTTTAAATGAAGGGTTTAAATAGCGGACATGTTATCTTATCCGTCTCCCGGTGATCCGGTGATGAATTGACACCAGTGCCGAGTATCGAACGACAACAATCAAGTCTCACCTGCGTAGTTGCTCAGTCCCTTCCTCTTCTTCCTCCTCCAGTACAGCCAGATGCTGAAGCCCATGAGGATGACCCAGCAGGCGCCGCCGATCCCGGCGATAAAAGCAGGCTGCTTCACCACGTCGGTGATCTGCTCCGTGATGCTGTTGTTCCGGTTCCCGTGTATAATCACGTCCCGGAACTCCTTACCTGAGGGTTCGGGGGAGAGGGGGAGGGGGTGAAGTGAAAAAGTTAACATAATTGCACGTGTGACGCCGAAAGAAGTGGAAAAAATAACACCCACAGACACACGGAGGCGGGGTTAGGGCTGGATTAAGCTCCGAGGAAAGCAGCTGTGATGAATTTCATCTGCGATATTGACAGGAGCAGGACGGGATGGAGGGGATGTGCGGTGAAATATAATGTGCAGACTGGAGAAGACAAAGCCTGAAAGCTTAGAACTAACCCCCAGGTGAGCAGGTTGTTTGCTTAGCTCAGCCCCTAATTCACTCTATTGCCAGTAAAACACACTATGTGAAATGAGAAGAGAGGATCCTGGTCTGTATTGATCTCCGATCGCGGCTGCTTGACACTATTTCTTGGCGAGAGACACAGCGGCGGCAACATGTTCCCACAAATCAAGCGAAACGCGCCCTGAAAGATATCACACGCTCAAACACGCGCACACGCAGGGATGCGCCGAGAGCTCTCCGTCATATTTATGTCCAAACACGCGGACACACCCATTTGCACAAACCTCAAGACTTGCAAACACACAACGTATTTATAACTGCGAGCCGGAGGCTCAGCACTGGGAGATGGATTATGTGAGTGACACTGGGGAAATAAGAACATGCTACAGGCCAAGCCATCAGTTATGGGTCAAATCAGGCACAATCCCGCCACAGCTGCACATAAATCACGTGCAGTCACGTCGCATTTCAAAATATATTGGTATTCTAACAATATTATCACTTTGGCAACTTGGTTCAGTCTAATAGTTCTTCTTCTCCATCTTTAAAAATTGGATTTTTAGATTTTATACCTTTTCCAAACACATTTTTTTTGTTATCTTATTGTTTAAAGACCTCATGACATCCTTGATACTTGTTGTTTCCGGGTCAAAAATGACTAGATTATGTATATCCATCCATATCAGATAGAAAACATTACCATACACACAGACTGTAGACACACCCACAAATCCCACAACCCACCCCTGCGTGAACCCCACTTATCTTGACACGATGTATAATTCATCACATCTGTCGTACATAGAGCTTTCTTTAGACACTTGAAAAAAAAAGATGCTGTACTTTTAAAATCGAGTCTCACCAATGACGATAGTCTGAGGTTCACTCCTGACTCCGACCCCTGCGCTTGTGCTGGCGGCCACTTCCACTCGGTACACCATCCCCACCTGCAGCCCCCCCACCACCACAGAGCGTATGGCTGCATCCACTGTCTTATTGACATGGAAACGTGTCTCGTTCCCCAGACACCAGATCTAAAGCAGAGAGAGAGAGAGAAAACAGAGAGGAACGTTGATTCTATTTGGCTCTGTAACAGTGAAATGAGAATCCATGCTGACTTCAATGCCCGCAGACAAACCTTGTACTCTTGGATGAGGCCGTTCTGGTGGTCTGACGGAGGGGGGTCCCAGGAGATGCTGATGGAAGTGCTGTTCTGGTTTCCCACGGTCAGGACCGTTACCTGCTGAGGAGGAGCACTGGGAGCTGGGAGTGGAAACACAGGAATAAGCGGGTCAACCGTCAGACAGGCAGCAGCAGTATTTAACAGCCCGACGAGATGCACAGTCTCATAAAAAAAAACTCAGAAGAACCAGACACAGGAAATGTTATTCTTCTGGGATCATGAAGGCTGTCAAGTTGTCTCATTTACAGGGTGATTTGCATAAAGACTGGGGCAACTCTGACCTAGTCAAGCCTATCTTTTAAATTTCTCTATGATTTAAAGACTGCACGCTACGTTTCAGGCTGGTGGATGTGATTTGACATCCTGGTCCAGTCAGACAAGAACCCGATGATTGATGCTTTTCTCTCAACAGCGACGTCCAACACTTACACAATAGCGGACTCTGCCTCTCAGGTGACCCTAACTGTATATATATGTATGTATATATGTGTATGTGTGTATATGTATATATATATATATATATATATATATACACATATATACATATATACATATATATATGTGTATGTGTATATGTGTATGTATATATGTGTATGTGTGTATATGTATATATATATACATATATGTGTGTGTATAAATGTGTATGTGTATATATATTTTTGTGTGTATATATGTATGTATATATATATATACATATATGTGTATGTGTATATGTATGTATATATGTATGTATATGTATATATGTAAATATACACATATATACACACACATATGTGTATATATGTTTGTATATGTGTATGTATATGTATGTTTATATATATATGTATATATACATATCTTTTTTTAATATTTATTATTTTTCTTTATATGTATATTTATATAGAATTTCATTGTACAGGGAAACGTGTTTCTTTACATATGACAATAAACACTTTGAATCTTGAATCTAACGACCCGTTCACACACACCGTCTCAGGTGAAACCAACAACCTGATACCTGGTTCTCCCCACTAGTTGGTCAGAACTGAAGAAGCCTCTTGGATGAGATGAGGTCTTGATTACTGCAATTCTCTCCTCTTCGGCCTCCCTCAAAAGTCTCTCCATAAAATCCAACTGGACCAAAACTCAGCCGCCCGTATCATCATAAAGACCCCCTCACAACACCACATCACCCCCGTCCTCCAGCACCTCCACTGGTTTTTATCTAATTGTGTGATTTTAATTCATTTTGTTTGTAAAGTGTCCTTGCGTGACCTGAAAGGCACTTTTAAATTAAATTTATTATTATTATTATTATTAGGTGAAACGTCGTCAACTCAACTCAAGCCAGTCCAGTCGCTCGCTCCACAGCTGAACCACTGAAGAAGGTCATGACCACGATGACTGAGAACCTTCACCGACAGCACTTCCATATGTGTTGAGCAACAAAAATGGCCAGAAAAACAAAGCTGCTCAACACTTTTCTCTCCGTAGAATGTTGTAGAGAGGGAGATACTGTCGTATTTTAGCTACTGTTTCATCATCAACTGTTGGACCAAAACAGAATCCAACTGTTGCTCTCTTCATTGGTTCTTTGACGCACTCTGTTTCTGGAGCTTCTGTTGTCCTCTCATTCAAACTCCACAAGTTCATCGAATCAATCCATTATCGAAACATAGAAAAAGTAACCAGAAAGGCCGACCAATTCATAATGTAAGTTCATCCATGTAATAAAGTACAGTTTATAATATTTTAATGGTATTGAATGTGGAAATTGCTCCTTCTCCTATATCACAAGAAAAAGCTTGAAAGATTCCCACCTCAAATCTGAATCACAATCGATATTTTACCTAAATCATTCAGCCCTCGCTGACAGTAACGATCAGCGTGATACACAGTTCAGTGGGGAAAGTGAGCCGTGGAGCATAAATCAGGCTTCGAACTCCAACACTGACCAAGCCGCAGTGGCTTGTGGGTCGACAAGATTGTTGGACGGAGTGCAGAGAAGTCGGAAATATGAAAAAAATGAAGACATTTTACGGGAAGGAAAAGAGGTCTCAGTGAAAATATTGACTGGATCCATCGATCAGCCGGATGAAACTAAAGCCAGTAGGTAAGGATCAGAGTGAAGAATCCGCTCTATCCACACACCAGCGGAGAGCCGACGGAAAAACAAGCCCGAGTCCACGCTCTCATAAACCACACGCGGTTGTTATTCTGATGGCAGCAATCTTCTGACCCCACGAGGGGTAACAAAAGGAAAAACAAATAACAGTTGGCCGAAACTGGAAATAAGGTTTTAAAAAATAATGTTTTCTCATTTCCGCAGCGGCTGGCAGGGGAGCGGCGCCACAGCAGAATACTGACAGGTCAATTACTCCTCAGCTGCCTCTCCCTCACCTCGCCTCCATCCAAAATGGCACGTGTCACCCTGTAAATCTGTGCTCATCCCTCAGTGCGATTGGCCACGCGGTCCCCCAGAGAGCCGGCGAGCCCTGGCACGGCGGAAGATGAATGGGTCCAATGATGAACCGAGCACCTTGGCCAGATTAGAAGCAATCTAACGGGGGGGGGGGGGTGGGGTGTTGGAGCATCTGATCAACCATCACGCTCGGGGGGCTCTCCGGCGCTGACTGAATTGCGTCCAGGTGACAAAGTGGCGGGATCGGCAGCCATCGGAGACAATGTCGTTCAAAGTTAATGCTATGAATGATTGAGCGGCTTATTAACATGCATATTATGGCGCTAAACAATACACATTTTTCATTAGCGTTCCTCGGAGGCTGCGCTAATAGAGCCATTAGCTGAGTGATGCGTGGCAGTCAGGAATGTGACCCCTCCGGCTCGCTCACGTACACGTCGCCGCTACACACCTGATCCAGACCAGCACAAATAAATAACTATACATGCAAAGCCAGCAGCCGATGTGGGAGGAAGAGTGTGGACTAACCGAGGAGACACCCATCACCACGGATAACCATCAGTGGCCCCGCCAATTGAATATTTATGCAAACTTTACGGGTCTCCCGTCCACCTAAATAAGCATTATCTTGCATAAGTGATGGGGCTCTTTAGTGAATCCTCAAGCAATCAGTCAGCGGGAATCTGACGGCGGCCACAGTTCATTCACGGCGCCGAAGAACAAAGGTGACAACCCAGTACGGAACGGGATAGAAGCACAATTTTTAAATGCGGGCGTTTATCTGTTCACATCTGGCCTACAAAACCCACAACGGAAACGCAACCGGATCAGGATTTGAACGCTCTAAATTGTACCATGGTCTAAAATGAGTTGATTTTAGCAATTTAGCAATGACTGATTTCCCTTCACATAAGAAGGAGAATTATCTGCATGAACGATGGAAGTCCTTAAGCGATCATTCAGCGGGAATCGGACGTCAGACAGGGTTTATTTACGGAGTCAAGCTCAATGGACTCACTATTTTAGCCACAAGTATATTTGAAAGCCCACGTCCACGGGGGGGGGACAATCTCTAATTGTGTTAGCTTTGGGGGGGCGGCCGAAGTTTTTAATCACCCTGTGAACTAGACATCTCTAACCAATCTCGCTGCCCTTCTCCGTGGTCCCAAGGTCTCCGAGGAGCCCACAGTCGTGGGTGTATGGGCTATCTCAGCTGACCAGGTGCCGCCGTGGCAGGCGGCTGACAGAAATAGAAAGTGGCCGAGCTCTCTGAGGGACTGGGATGCAGATAGACCTGAAGCAGGGGGGAGCGTTATCAGCATTGGTAATAGCTGTGACATGGAGGTTTTCTGGAGGCCTCAGGGAGAGGAGGTGCATCCGCATGCATGGATTACTGTACGTGTGTGTGTGTTGGGGACCACTGTGGTGTGATGGCTGTTCCACTACAGTAGTGAGTGCGCTGGCTGGCCACAGGAGATATGCACTCTTTGGGAACGGGGGGGAAAATAAATGGGTCTGTCACCTGACAGGATGTAAACTGTCTCCTTACACATGCAGGTCTGAATATGTTGAAGCAAGACGGGCTTTGTCCCCTGTATAAAGAGACACTTTCCAACCTGCATCGCTGTTATAGGCCGGTGAGTGTTTACTTTAGGCAAACTGAGCTTTTAGTTGAGTCCAAAATAACCAAGGTTCCATTTTTTGGCGCCCGTCTGTTTGGGTCCCTACACACTAAAGTCTGCTGATTGTGACAAAGGGAAATGACTGGGCTGGAAAAAAAAAAAAAAGACTACATGGGTACAACTTAAAGGCCTGGTGTATAATATTTGGGAGGGGTTATTGGCAGAAATTGAAAACACTAAACCACAAGTACGCATGTGTTTAATTGCATTTCAGATAAAAATAGTTTGGGCTTACGTAGCCGTACAATAACCCTCTGTTACAGTATGTATTTTAGATGAGGGTCTGCTTTACAGAGGCAACGTGTTTCTCAAACAGCCGGAACGAAGCTCACTGTGCAAACGGGAAAGAATTACCACACCCATGTTAAATGTGATGCATAAACCAACACAGAAGAAGGCAGAGAGAGAGAGAGAGTGGATAGAGTTGTAGCAGAGAGTTAGCTTTATGGCAGTAACATGAGTTAATCCGGGATTAATCTCATGAATCTCCCCTGAAAAATCTCCTTAGTGAAGAAAACAGGGAGGTCGGAGCAAAGACGTGAAATAGCATTGCATTAAAGTACATGAAGACAGGCAGGTAACAAGTGATGTGCATGTGTGTGTGTGTGTGTGTGTGTGTGTGTGTGTGTGTGTGTGTGTGTGTGTACCAGGTATTACTAATGTTGTGGGGACCAAAACCTGTTTACACAGTCACATTATGGGGACTTGTCCTCCTTGTGGGGACAAAAAGCAAGCCCCCATAACGTAAATTACTACATTTTAAGGTGAAGATATGTTTCATGGTTAGGTTGAGGTTAGGGTTAGGGTTAGGATTAGGATTAGGCCAGTAGTAATTGTGGTTAAGGTTAGAGTAAGTCTCCAAGAAATGAATGTAAGTCAATGCAATGTCCCCTCAAGTCATGAATGTCGAACACCTGTGTGTGTGTGTGTGTGTGTGTGTGTGTGTGTGTGTCAGCGCCTGTTTGAATCAAGCTTCAGGTGACAGTTCCTCCGCGCAGGAGGAAGTGCATGTTGTGTCCAATCACAGCTCAGGCCTGTGGCTGCTGGATGATGGATGGCACTAACACCACCAATCATAAACAGCACACACACACACACACAGCAGAGAAGTCAGACCGGTTGGTTCGCACACTCAGACCTCAGTACGAGTGTTAGATTACAACTAAAGCGACAACTTTATCTGTCAGGCGGGGTCACGTGAAGCATCCACTTCCAAAAGAAGCTAAATTCATATTCGGACTGATCTGTAGGAAAATGGTGAGTCTAAGGCTATGAAAACCATCCGTCTTCTACCACTTTATCCTCCACAGGACAGCAGGGTTCACCCTGGACAGGTCGCCAGCCCATCACAGGGACACAGAGACACACGGTTAATTTAGAGTGTCCAATTTAACCCAATTTCAACGTCTTTATTTTACACACTGGACTCTCATACCTTCCTCTGTCGTCCGCGCCGTCCTGGACTCACTGTCCGCGCCTTGGAACTCGTTGAAATACGGCCGGACCTTGATCTCGTACACGATTCCCTTCCTGAGCGCGGAGAGGACGACGCTGCGCTCGGAGGGGACCTTCACGTCCTGGGTCTGCCAGGGCCCCGGCGAGGGCAGTCCGGACGTCTGCCTGTAGAGAACCCTGTAGCCCTGGATGAACTGGGACTGACGGTCCACCTGAGGAAGTGAACAATGACCGATTAGTCCTGTAGATCTGGGCCAAACGCTCGACAGTACGAGAGGAGATTTTCTTCTCCTCGCTGGAACGCATTGGAGAGAGCGCTAAGAGGCTGTTACTGGTTTAATGGGCCTTTTATCACCAGCTATGACACACTTAGCTCAATTAACACCCTGCCATTACTACGTGCACACAGCCGCCGACTAAAAAGCAAGTGTTCCCTCCTCCATTGAGAAAAGGAGACCGCTCTGTAACGCCACGCGTGTCTCATATGTATTATAAACACTAACCCGAGAACTGAGAGACGCACCAATACACAGCAGAGGTGACAACAAGAAAAAGATATAGAAAATACGTGCAAACCCACAGAGGACCAACACGCCGCCCCGACAGAAAAGCTGAATTTATGCACAGTGTGTGCATAGCTCATTGTAATGGCTTGTTAGCAGCGGAGGAAGTGAGCAGGGCTTTGGAGAGGGATGTTAAATCAGCAAAATGGATTCCCTGCTTAGTGCACGACGTTCATTAATGGAATGATTTGGGAATTATATATATATATATATATATATATATATATATATATAAAAAAGTGCCCCCCCCCCCCACCCTCGTGATTAATTACACGGCCATGTTTTTTGGTGTTGATTGTACATTACAATCATAAAGCAATGCTTTAGCATTAAATTAGTCTTGGGTCTTAGACGTATTATTATAAGGGTCAATAAACATGTCATCGGCAAAAGTGCTAATGCGTTCCATTTGGGAAATGGAACCAGGCCCCCCCGCGCCGCTAAGTGAGTGCTGTGCACTGTAAACACCCACACCTGAGTGATTTACGGCGCCGCAATCAGCGTCTAAACCCGGCACATATGTTTTATGTACCACCTCAGCTCGGAGGGAATATAAATGTCCCCTTTTGTCAACATTACCATACAATTAAGTATGAAAAAAAAAAGGCATTTAAGCACATTTGTCGCGTTTTAATGAAACGGCGTGATTTAAGGACGGCGTTGATTCTTGAGTTTAACGGTTTGTGGTATGGGAAAAATGACGACAGTTTCTGAAAGCGGAGGAGTTGCATGTCAGCATCTTTGTCACCAGAGAGGAGAGAGTTGGAAAAATGCCTGTACATAGTTTCCATGTTTTTTTGTACCTTTTTTTGGGGCATTTAAGACAAAAACTCAAAGAAATGTTCCTTTAAATATGTTTTATCCTGTTCACATTTCAAATTTAACGCACAAAATCTGGAGTTCATCCACTATAAATTGTTAACACACTATTTTGTCATGCAGTAACATCACAGGATCATTTTCTAGTCCTTTTATGGTTAAAATAAGCAATTTGAGACATTTTAGGTGTTGAAGTGTTAAAATAAGATTAATGCATCATATCAAGGTGGTGGGGAATAAAGAGACATATTCATAAATTAATCTACATTCCAGACTAATTTTTATCTGTGCAGCGTTTTAAAACAGGAGCAGGTGAAGACACGTGTAAGACTGTTGAACAACCAGATGGCTCTTTATGATATTCCTTTTTTATGTTCCCTGTGGTTAAAAGAAACATTTCAGCTATTTGATGTTCAGTTACTTTTAAGTCACCAATTAGAAAACGATTCAAAGGTTTTCGGCGAAACAACCCGAGTTAAAGTTTCCTCCTGATACGGAACCGCCTCGAGGAACGGCTTTGTTGTTCTTTTCTGGCTTCAAAGGAGGAAAAATGTGACGTGAACAGAAACTCTCTTGACTTACGATGACTCAATTTTGAAGAAAAAAATAATAATAATCAAAGCTTGGAAAGAAACGTGCGGAGATAAGACAGCGACTGATTTCCCACGTGTTCTGTGGCTCATGGATTCTGCGAGACTCACCGTCCACGTGACCTGGATGGTCGTGGGACTCAGGACGACCGGGTTGTGCAGCCGAACTATGACCTCGCCGAGCTCCTTCTGGACGTGCCTGTGGTCGACGCCCTGAGCGGGAGGACTGATGTCTACGAGAGGACAGACAGAGAGACAAATACACATGTTTCACTTCCTTTTTCATTGAAAAAAAAAAAAAAAAAAAAAAGGGATCAAAAACACCTTAAAATGGATGGGAAGCGGACGACGCGACACTCCTCTGCAGCACATACATTACATTTGTTTCACATTACGAGCAAATAAAGAGCGCATGAGATATTGAGAGTGTGGTCCAAGCAAAACCACATTTTGAGTTATATATTGAAGGAAAAGAAAAAAACCCTCACATGAGGAAATTATATACTTTTTACCAGCAGTGTCATGAATCATGGGCTGCACTAACAGTGTTTTATTTTATATTAATGCATGCCTTTGTCAATAAACTCATCTATATATCATCGTAGACATTCAGCTCATAAAAAAAACTCCACTTCCTTCTTCTTTTTTTTTTATCGCACTCTTGGCTTGAGCTTGACAGAGTTGCTTTTAATACTTTATTATATATTTCTCCTTTTTTTTTTATCATATCAGTTCAATCTGGAGACTGTGGTCTGTCCAGCGCTGTAATCAAATCTTCTTTTGGGTTTGGAGGCCCCTGTTATGATCATTAACATAGCAGGGATAGCACTAACCCTGTTAGGGCCTTCCAGAAGTAGACACGGTTATTTTACATAATTGCTAAAGTGACGCTTTAATGAGCTGCACTGAGACGGGAGATATTTGACCTCTGGAAAAAACTGTGCAAAGCCGTTCACCGACTGTGGATTGACGAGAGGAACCGATAGCTATCACACTTGTGAAGAGGTGCCTCGTCTTATCAGTTAGAAAGAGGAATTATAATTAGTAAACCACTTAGAAACAGTTCAAAATGTCTATGAAAAGTAAATGATGCTGTTTTTTGAAGCTCCAGTGTGTAAGAATTAGTGACATCTAATGGTGAAGCTGCAGAATGCACCACGTAAAATACTTTTTACAAAAAGTTTACTCTATAGGGAATAAATTCACTTTCCTAAAATGTCCCACAGTGGTCCTTTAATGTCAGTTACCTTGTGTCCTGACGGGCTCCGACATGGGGCTCGGGTCACTGAGGCCCTGGCTGTTCACCGCTCGCACCATGAACAGGTAGATGGTGTTGGGACGGAGACCTTTGACAGTGAACTGGGTGTTTTTGACGTGATCTGCCACCGTTTGCCAGCTGTTGCTCACCGACTGACTGCAATCCAAAGCAAAGATACAGATACAGATACATTCGCAGAAACAAAGGTTGCCACGGCATGAAAGATCACGGAGGTTCAGTGCAGCCACAAACCTGAAGGCTTCAATGACAAAGGAGGAGACAGGTGAAGCTCCGGCTGTCCCCGACTGCCAGGACAAGGACACGCTGTTCTTGGTGACGTCAGTGACCTGAGGTTTGGTCGGCGGACCTGGAAGCTCGTTCTCATCGTGGCTCTTGATGACCGTCAGTCCCCCTGATTCTGAAATAAATAAAGACATGTCCTCTGATGACAACTGAGAGGTTTGTGTGACAGTTTGTAGATACACACACGCCATCGCCATCATCTTGTACCTTTGACCTCCAGGAAAGCGCTCCATGACGTTTCCCCGCTGGAGCTGGTGGCCACGCACGTGTAGATCCCAGAGTCTGAAAGCTGCAGCACAGACACACACATATATATATTTATATATAAACTGTGTATGAATATGAGTAAAAACTATTACAATGACACGTTTCAGTGAGGGCCACTTCAGAGCAGCGGGATCAATAGCTGACTACGCGCAATCTCAAAAAATGTGTGTCACACGCGAGGGCCTCAAAGTGCTGACGCTAATTTCCTAATGAATTCTATTTTCCGTTCACCGCACTTCCATCACGTGTCCACCCCCCCCTTCCACCTCGCCTCGCCTCCATTTCTCCACCGCCCTGCCGACCACGCAACAAAGCCAGGCTAATTCATTTAGGGTGGGCTGCTGGAAACCCCCTGGACCGATGACAGCTGGCTTGACTCTCCGTCCCTCTTAGGAACTTTGCTTGTTTGTTGGGTTTTTTTTTTTTTTTTTTGTCCTTCCATTTATTAAATAACATGTCAGTGGTTCGGCAGCTTTATCAATCGTAATAGATATTCCGCCGAGGCTTCAGAGTGCAGAAAAGAAGATGTGGGCCTTTTAAATTTAATCTGGACTACTGTGCGTGTGTGTGTGTGTGTGTCTCTAAGTGCATACATGTTCCTGTCCTGCAGCTGGAGTCCGTCCCACACACAGCAGCTCAGCTGTGACACTAAGTGATTACGACAAATCACTTTTCAATTTGCCAATTTATCTCCGTATGGTGTTTACGAAACCTAATCCACGGCTGACTGCATTATATAAACATATCTACACGTCACAGAGCAGGTACATGATGTAAGAAACGTATTGTACGAAGTCATAAAGTGGCCGTGATGTGTCGTCAGAGGTTAGAGCCCTCACAGTCACTGCATACATAAGTCAAATTCCAATTTACAGCCTGCAAACTCGGCACCTCACCTAAAAAATAATAATAATAAAACACAGTGAGATGCAACTCTGGGTCTGAAATGATTATTTTAACAATTTTAGAAAGCCTCACTACCCCTCTCAAAAATGTCATAATGGAGTAACAGGAAAACAAATAGTTGTCTGCTTCAGAGGTAAGTATGAAAAATGTGCATGACTGAAAGGGGAAAGAGGCGTGGCTTTCACAGCGTCATTATTACATTGTAATAATTGTGCATCACATCACAGTCACACAATCTATTTATTATCCACTTACTAAACTTAAAAATGTCAGATTTCTTGTCCTGTTAGAACTTCGTGTTAAATCTAGATGTTTCCGACTCTGATTTGGATTCTGGTAAAAGGCACAATCGCTGCTCCTTGTGTTTCAGTGCCCCCGATATTTTAAACCGGCTTTTGCAGAATGTTTTACATAAAACTGTGTGGAGAAAAAAAGTGCCAAATAAGAAAAAAAAAAAAGAAGTGGACCAAACCTTGATGTTTCTGATCTGCAGGCTGCCCAGCTCCTGCAGAGACATGCGCGCGTCCTTCCCCAGCAGACTGACCCCGTCCTTCAGCCAGCTGACGGAGGGGATGGGGTCTCCCGACGCCTGGCACTTCAGCAGCGCCATGCTGTCCACCCCGAGCGTCTGGTTGGACGGGCCTTGGCGAATAATCGGCGGCGGTCGATCTGTGAGCACTGCGGACACACACACACACACACACACACACACACGTGTGACATTCAGACGTGACAGCGCTGCTCATAAAAACGCACTGGGGGTGGATGTGGTGCTCTATCATAAAAAGAGTGGGACTATTTTTCCTCGGCAGGTCTTGTAATTGCACCGCAGAACTTCCAGGAAGCAGGGCACAGAACAGCTGAGTAGTGTTCTCTGGCTGCATTGATGTGGCGCACGGATGCTAAGCAGTTTCCATTTACTGCCTGGCTCGCCTTATTTTTATACACTGCTCTAGACTCTGTGGTGCAGTTTGGCGCTGAGACTCTTGCCTATTGACTCAGCGTGGTTTTGATAAATACTTCATTGTGTGCAGTGCTGGGGGGGGGGGCGGGGGGGCGGGGGCACAATAAGAGGTCACTTCCATGGACGACGTGTGGCTGAAAGAACCCTCGTAATATTCGCACGTTATTATATTATTATATTATATTTTTACATCGACGGGTGATGAATTCCATTCGCAAAATTCATTTGTTGGAACAGAAAGGCCCCCGCGGGGCCCGCGTGTGAAACAGTGGGCACGTCAGAGGTGATCTCAGAGAGCGCTGGCACCCTCGCACACGGGGCAGTTCATATATTTAGATGTTGAATAATGTGGAGTCCCCCTGGCATCGCTGAAGACGCATTAATTAGAGGGTATGGATTAATGATGTCACAGCTGCGGGGGCTAATTACCAAGTCTAACTCAGTAACCTTTCAACACATTATTCCACCCTGGATTCCAACCCTTTTCTCTTCCTCTCAGGCAGCTTCACCTGACAAGAGGAAGTGATTTCAAGTGATGCACTTAGACGTACGTACACTCCGGGGCTGGACGCCTCTATCTTTATATCTTTATGATAATCTCTTATGACCATCATGATATCCAGGCCACATGGATTTCTGATTCACTACTAACACCGTTAATGTAGTTTCTTCCTTGTGTGTGATGTATGTGTGGAAGGCACGCGGGAGTGACTGAGGGAGGAGGCGCGGCACTGACCGGAGCCTCAGGGTCTCTGGATCAGGAATTTCTCATTACAGATCCCCTTGAACTCCACAGACTTTTTGTAGTAAATCACACAAAGGCTGCGGCAGGTGTGGCCTTGACCTCGCCCCCCCGGGCCCTGACGTGCTCTTTCCTCCTCTACTAGACCTCGCTGACGCTGTTCTCTCTGCCTCGCATTTGAACGGAAATACATATTTGAAGTTATTGTCAGTTAAAAAAACAAAAGAAAAAACGTGGCGTTGCATTTGAAGGACGGTCCAATCCTGTCCCAGCTTCTGATCACACACGGACCGCCGTCCGTCTCTGGCATCACGGCTCCCACACCTCGCAGGAATGCATCATTCATTCCACGGGGGGGGGACCAAACGCTGTCACTCACTGACTCAATCACATCCCTCCTCTTCCGCTGCATCTCCTTTCCTGACTCTCCCTCGTTCACACACGCGCTAGTCATTAAACTTGAAGGAACCCAAGGACAATGCTTTATTTCCTCTCCAAAAGGAAAAAAAAGTAGTATTTCTTTAATTAAATTGTCTCGGGGAAAGAAAAAAATAAATAAAATAAAATAATGAAACAAAGCACTGAAGGTCAGGAGCATACTCGCGGTTCTCTGACCAAAGCACATGGAATTAAATGGAAAATGTTAAAAAAAAAGATAAATTAAAGGTAATAATTATACCTCGTGAACCTACTGAAAACCTTCAGCTGCAGCGGAGGCCAAACATGGACGTGACAAAAATCATTTCTTCAAGATTTATAAATAAACACGAGGTATAAGTGAATAAACTGTGTTTATATGGAATATACTAACCCAGTGGTTCTCAAACCGTGGTCTATGTAGCACCGGTGTTATAAGACACTGTATGTTGCACCTTCTTAAAGCCTCTGTATATACTGTACTGTACTGTACTGTCAAATGCTCTGTGTTTTAAGGGTTAATATATGTAATTTAATATATAAATGCTTTATGGAGGCTGCCTTCTTGTGCCAACACGTCTCAGAGACCCCAAATAATGTGTGTTTCCTGTGTTGACATGCAAATAAAGAAGAACTGCACAAAGAACAAGAGTTTTGAAAGAGCGTTGACATCATTTCTGGTATGTTTAGGCCACCGTAGTTCCCTGATGAGTTGGAAAAGGGAGCGGGGGGGAAGCAAAGGAGTCTTCTTCGGTGCGAGTCTCACCACTAGAAGGCGCTCTCTCTGTCGCGCGCCCGTGCACGAGTGTGTAACATTTCCACTCACCGTCAGTGACCTCCAGTTGAGCCTTGGCGAGGATGCTGCCCGCGACGGTCAGCGCCTGGCAGATGTAGTAACCGGCATCTGACCGCTGCACAGATGAGATGGTGAGGTCGCCGCTGGGCGACACGGAGAAGCGGCTGTTGGGCTGCTGGGGCTGGTTGGGAAAGAGCAAATTCTGCAGGAGGAGGAAGAAGAAGAAGAAGAAACGGGCAAATGAAGAACAGCGAGAACATGGAGACATTCCAAAAACACACAGATTAGACTCTGTTTAGCGTCGGTATTAACGACCGCGTCCGTGTCTTTGTCGACCAATCACAGCGCGACCTGTCCACAGTTTGATGATTTTGGTTTAGTTTCTTCTTCTCGGGCCAAGCCAGAGACTCCACTGTGTTATGAAAGCTACTTTTGCTCCCATTGGCGTCGTGACGACTTTCCTTTCTGCTTCGATCCCACAGTGGTTTTTGAGCTGCATTTATAAAGCAGAGACCATCCCATAATAGAGCCGGGCATAAAATGAATATCAGCCAAACTGTTAACCTTTTAAAGTCTTTTTTATAAAGTCGATTAATTTGCATTTTAATGCTTTTATGCTGCGTTTCTTTAAAGAATGTTTTATGTTGCTGATGTTTAATGACTTAAAGCATCTTTTAGGTGGGTAAAGAACTGAAATATGGTCGTGCCGTCAAGTACAGATTCACGTTAAACCATTTGGTGCCAGGTTTTGGTTCCTGAGGGAAAAATTGGATCCAGCAAACACAGAGATCCTGAGCTTTTTAGCCTTAAACTGCGACCAGAACCTGATTATAATTTAAAAAATGGCTAATTTGTCCCACTTCTACCTGTGTTTATTATAATTTGTGCTTATTTTCGGCCATGTAGACAACACAAGTGATGAAAGAGGTAAAAAAAAGGTACCAAATGTAATCGTGCTGACGCCACCTCTCCTTCTTAATCACCTACTACGTCCAATTTCTTTCTTCTGATTATTGATATTCTTTTATTCCGATGGTCATCCCAACTGAAACTAATTAGCAAATACATTAGCTGGATTCAATTACGCCAAATCACTTCAAATTCTTCTTCTTGGTAAATTAGGCTCTGTGCATCTCTGGCCATTATCCACAGTGAGTGAGAAAAAGGGCAGCTCCGCAATTTAATTACTGTACTTAATTAACTTTAATTTGTTCTCTCAACAAATGACTTCATGTAATTTTTTTTGTTGTTGTTGTTGTTTTTGACGTCAGTGCGGTTTCCTCAGAGAAGGCATCAATAAACAAGTGCCGGGGCCGGGGGAGGACGTGTAGCTGCCTGTTTGTTTTGTGCGTTCATTTCAAAAGCTTCATCTTTAATGACAATGTGTGAAACACACACACACACACACACACACACACTGGGATATAAATCTGAACACCATTACTCACAAGTGAGTCACACGCTTGCACGTTGATGGTGAGGAGGGGGGGGCATTTTTGGGGGGCAGAGTGGGAACATGTAACCATCGCTTCTGTTCACTCTTTCTTTCCTTGCCGTAATGGTTGGCCTGCGTTTGTGCGTTTGAACCCGCGCCAGAGTCTGAATCATATCTCTGGCTTATCTACAAGCCTCAACAGGCTCCTAATTGGTGCTGTTGTCGAGCGGCGTGGAGGACACCCAGGTATTTCAATGGGTTCTCTGCCTGAGCGGGGGGGAAAGGATCGCTCTTATCGGTGCAGGGTCACGGGAAACCGATTAGCACTTTAGCCTGGCACGCTGTCATTTGACATCTCCTGAGAACAAAGGTGTACCTGTGCGTCTGTAGCAGAGATACTGATGACTGATACCACTGTGTGTGTGTGTGTGTGATGGAGGCATCAACTGAAACACTTGGAATTCCCTCGAACGGAGCGGCGTGGAGCGCTATAAATCCATTAGATTTGAGAAACGGGCCACACGGTTGTTGTCGTGGTCAACAAGTTCCCCAAATTACGCAATATGGGGATTAGGTAAATTGGACGCGATTGGACGCGAGGCGAATCGTTTGACCGTCGGTGTGAGAGTGAATGGTTGTTTGTCCCTCTCTGTGTCACTGTGACCCCGCCTTTTGCCCCTATGTCAGCTGAGATTGGCCTAGCGTGACCCTAAAGTGGACGATAAAGCCTTAAGAAGATGGATGGATTTGCGAAATATCCAATTTTCCAAGCAGTGGCCAATCAAATCACACCACGCGAGTATAAAATCATGCTTATTCTCTTTGTTCTTCTGGTTTTGTTCAGGAAACCATCATCACATCGCTTAACATCACTTTAGTGTGAAGAACTTTAAATCCAGCACGCATCCGAGGCGAATCGCTGAGGCAAAATAACACAATCTGCTGACTAAGGCTAGTGTCACGCTGGGTGTGTGTGTGAGCATCTTTCTTTGGCATTTAAAGCAAACTAGTTCAAGGAAAATACCCCTGGCCTCTTTTTTCTCCCACGAGAAAGGAAGTTTTAACAAACTTTGAATCAAATTCAAACTGTGATTAAGAGTGTCCACATGTAGAGTTTATCCTGCTAGAAATGATTAGAATAATATTAAGAAGAAAAGGTCAACATCTGTCACTTCAGCCTCCTGAATCCATTCATTTTGTTGTGGAATAATCGCAGCACTGATGGATGCTACGGTTTCACTGACGAGTTCTGGTATTTAGTTGAGTAAAGCGGAGGATTTAGAGGATTTAAAAGTAGATTTTTAGGATTTTCAAAGGCAAACTCGTGTGTAAAGTGTGAGTGGAGATGCAGCTCCATGAAGAGAAATCCCATAATCTTCGTACACATCAGTGCGGAGTGAGGTGGTTTTGCTCTTACCTGACTTCCTTCTTTCTGCCAGAAGACGGCAGGCTGAGGGTTCCCTTTGGTCTCGCACGGAAAAGTGGCGGTGCGGCCCTGAGCCACAATCTGGTCCCTCGGGCGGATGACGAACTGGGGCGGGGCTGAAGTCAAAGGGCAGAAACACGAGCGTTAGAGCGGCGACACATCGGGGGCCGGAGGTCGTCAGGGAGAGGGAGTTTAAAGCAAAACAAGCAAAACAAAAAAATACTGTGCGTATCACACGGGAGTGCTGTTCAGAGCTTCCATGCAGCGTTTGGTTCGTCTCATGAACTCTAGTGGCTCTGGACAGAGGGGACACACACACACACACACACAGCAATAGCTGTCATTTCCATGGCAACCACGTTGGCCATTCATCCAGGTGCGGCTGAGGCTGAATGAATGACAGAACCAAAAACCATGCCCTGGGAACATCCACCACTATGGACAGGTATAGACATATACATACAGTATATATATGTATATTTAATTATGTCTGACGTTCCATATGTGAGATTACAGCACATCACACAACGTATCACATATAGGAAAGTGGCTGTGATCAAAGATTCTCTCCGTCACTTCAAACCCACGCCGTCCCCGACGTCGAGGAGAAAAAAAAAGAAGCTTTATCAGGCTTTAAGATCCTGGTGTGAAGCTTTCACAGTCAATATTTACGACTGCGTCAAACCGCAGACATTTCCCTCCTCACAACCGACATCTTTGACGGAGTGAGCCCAACTTGACGGATGCCGTTCAATAATAAAGACGAGTGTGGAGATTAGACACCGGCTCTTTTCTCTCCGAGTCAGAGTCTCATCCTGTCACAGCAAATTCCACTTTAGTCCGAGTGACATTTATCATGTTGTTGCCCAAAAAAAAAACAGAATAAAGAAGTGAGATGGAGAAAATTCTCTCGAGCAAAGGTCCGGAAACGTCATAGTGTTAGGGTGAAATGCAATTTACTGTGTATTTCAATGTTTTTATCAGTGCTTTTTAAACTTATCAGACTTTTAAAACATAATAAAAAAACATTTTAAGGATATTTTTTCCCTGAATTATCATTGGATTATAGGGATTATTAAAAACCTACACCTACAGCACCAAAAACAGCCCTTTGGAGACACATGAATGGAATCTATGTTTCTGTCACACACTCACTGGCCAAAATGCTCATCTGATTTTATTGATTTGATTGGCTCACGTGTGTCATGTGACAATCATTTCCTGGACTCGTGGTTAATGAACTGATTCAGTTTCACTGAAAACAGCTGCTTTACAAGTTACGAGTCACTCGTTTGTGTGTGTGTGTGTGTGTGTGTAAAACAAAGTCCCGGCAGTTTCATGCAGCCGTGCAGTGATGACTCCGCCCCCACAGGTACTATTTCGTAGTGGAAAAAAAAACAACCTAAACCGCGCCGTGGCGAGGCGAGGCGAGCTGGGACCATAGGTGGAAAAGGGCTTCATTCCCAAAAATAACCTGCAAGAGCAGCTATGGCATATTTAGCTGTTTGACAATGTCTTGACCTTTGACCTGAGATAATTTACTGCGTGACCCACGTCCTCTCTTTATTTACTCGCACTGCAACTGCAACGTTTGCCGAGATAAGACATCAATGACACATAAGAGGAGGAAATATGGTTCCTGGAGAGAGAGAGAGAGAGAGACAATGGAAGACCATAAACTCAAGTGAGCGCGGACAATGAGTCGTATAGAGGCCGTAGTTTTTCCCTCGAGATAACAAAGTAAAGAGATTCTACAGATTGTTGTAAAAAGAATTAGAATTGTTGCAGTGCAACATCTTGCTCTCTTTGTGTCTTTGGATTTCGGGTCTAAGTCCTTCCACGGAGAAGCCAGCTGGTTCCACTAAAGCAGAACTCTTCCCATTTGGCTGCTTTCTTCATGTAATTCCTCTTTTTGGACGGGGGGGGTGTGGGGGGGTGAGTATGTGTATTTGTGAGCGATACACACGGTTGGGAACGGTGCAGATGGCTGCAGATTTACTGCCTTCCCATTTGGCCTTGTGCAGCTTGGATATCTTGTGGCTCTCACAATACTGGGCCTGATACAGAGCTCCTAAATCATCCACTGGCAGGGATTCAGTTCCCTCCTCTCACTTCCGTCTTATCCCACACACACACACACACCGCGCCACTAACCAGCGGCTGAGAGCGACGCCCGACAACCGACGCCTCGCACCGTCCGGCCTGTAACTGCCCTTTCTCACACTCTCTCCGTCTGGATTTCCAAACGCAGTGAAGTGACGGGAACACGTCAGAGGTTTATAATTGGATTCTGCCTGTAGGGTTGATTGTAAACAGCTGGACGTCAAAAACAAAGCTTTGAGTGTTGTTTATGTGGATTAGAACTCGAAATCAATCTGTTAATCTTCTTACTTTGATACTAATTTAATAAAGATGGCTCCTTTTTGGGGCTCTGCCGTTAATAGTGACATTTTTAAATCACTTCATCTTCACACAAGGTCGAAGTGTGAGCTATAAGTATTCTTATTCTGGTTAATATTTGTATTTTCATTAGACAATTCTGTTTAAAACCTTGTCAAAGCAATTTGTAGCGTTGTTTTGGGAAAGGGAAATACAAATTAGGTTTGTTATGATTTAGGGACATGATTCATTGTTTAATCGCTGTTAATCACAGATTTATCATGTTTATAATTTGATTATTTCCTAATCTAAAACAGTTTTGGGGCCACATTAGTAATGCGAAGCATGTTCTATACAAAAATAGCTTGATTTTAAGTCAGATGAATGTGAAGAAAGTTACTTTATGAAGGAAACACAACCTCTACTTAGGGAATAATTGATCCTCAGTCTCTTTCCCGTTTTATTGTGATGTTGCGTACGTCATCAGCTGCCTTTATACGTTATGATTGATGTGTCAACGCTGACAGCTCTATTATTATCATCATCATCATCACAGTTTTGGTTGCAAAGACTTCACTTTCAATCGTTTTCTCTCTGCAGCGACAGCACGACTTTCTTTGTCCCTTCATGTTTCATTTTAAACATATTAAAAGACTTTTTTTAGGAGGAGGTCCACAGAGCAGCAAAAGCGAAAGCATCAAACCCTGCGACAAATCAAGAGGAAGTCAGTGTGTGAGCGTTTCAAAGCCTGGCTCAGGGCGGACTCACACACACACACTGGCCCAGTTTTGATTCAGAGACCCTTAATGACATGTGAGAGGCTCCTTCCTGTCCCCTCCAAAGGAAACACATGATCAGGCGCCCATATTTAATTCATGACAAGTCACATCTGCCTGGTTTGGAGAGCGGCGGGAGAAGAAGGAACGGACAGAACGACCGAGCGCACGCGTTCAATCCCCACCTCTTCCCACAGGCGGCGTGAATGTGTTATTCACGACTGAAAGTTTGACAGTCGTAGAATAGCTGCTGCTGTTTTGGCCAAAGTCAGCCAACACATGTCGGCCAATTCTTTTCTTCTCTCCCTCCTTTGTCCTGTTCCCTCATTCTTCACATTTATTCTCTGTCATATAAAAAAACAACATACCCTGTTCTCTCGTATGCCACTTCCACTCACTACTGCTGACAATTGTACATCTCAAGTGTATCAGATTTGACCTTTTCCCTCCGTCTGCGGGGAGGGGGATATAAGGAGAGTCTCCACTCAGTGTTCCGGGGCTTGAGAGAAGCTCGTCCAAAACAAACAGATCTCATCCTTGTGTTCCAAGAAGCCACAGATGGCCCGAAGAAGCGCGAGTTAAACACGTACTGGACCATATGAGATGACAATGCTGGAGGCGGCCAGAGCCACTCAAGGATGCGCTGCAGAACTCAGCTTTATAAAACCTCGATAAATCCATGAAAAAATAAAACCCACACGTCGAGATGTGTCGCTTCATGAGTAGAGACGTCACGTGTTGACGTTCCGACCACAGACTGTATTTAAAAAATCAACGTAGTGTTCTAGTTGCAAAGTAGAAGAAGCCTCAATATTCAGAATTTTTAATTATAATATAATATATAAGTATATTATATTATATTATTTTATATATTATATTATATTATATATAATTTTACGATAATTTACAAAAGACATCACGTTCCATTAAAAACAAGCTTCACGTCTCAAACCGGAAGACTACGTCCATTTTTTTGATCATCTCTGGTTGCACCAACTGTCAACAGGTCCATGTTCTAACCCATGACCACATCTATGCGCAATAACTGCGGCAGCGGCTTTGACGATCAACAGGCATAAAAACAAACAAACACCAAAGCGTTTGAAAACCACACCCACACGAATACCACTCACTCTCACTGTCACGACTTGTCAAACACAAACCTACAATAAAAAATGTGCCTTTGGCAAAAAAAAAAAAAACCCAAAACATTTTTGTGTAATTTGTCCGATCATTACGTTAAAATTGAACGTCAATACCTGGAATATCTAGTACATAAACACACAAGAAAACAACCATTGGAAGGACAGACACCTGTGTTCAGGCAGTCAGGTGTGTACAGCATATGAAGAGCATGCATGCAGGATGGGATCAAATCAGAAGGATGGGTACTTACCGACAGGGCGAGCTGGAGACACAACAATGGAGGAGGAGGAGGAGGACGAGTGGATACACGCACGAGACACAAAATAAGAGACAAGGACGCACAAAAACAAAAACGGGGGAACAAAAAGAAAGAATCGTAAAATGAGAAAATCAAAGTCAGAACGAATGACATGTCGTGTTTGGGGGTAAAAGTATTGTTTTGGACGTTTGTCCATCGTCCACTGGACTGATTATGTCGTGCAAAACGTGCGACTGAACCTTCACTGCTCGCATTCGTGAAAATCTACAGTTTGACGTCCACAAAGGACACTTTTGAAATACCCACACAGCTCTTCATAAGCTAAGGATTTCTGTAGGCGTCTCCACGAGTGAAATACAAAAAAAAGAAAGAAGAGAATTCAACCCAGACTGTGTTTTCCCTCCCTCTGGCCCCCCGTGTGTCGCTCTAAAGCTCTCCACTGGGACCTTAAACACTTGGGTTTAATGGGAAGAAGAGTGGTGAAAAGAGGGGAAATTATGGTTAGAATGTTTTTATTAACCTTGCAAACCCCTGACTGGCGGTGTGCACCAGTAATCTGTGAAATGGCTTTAGCTGACTTGTGGGTGGTTAGAGCATGGAGGGTAGCATGGCTAACAGAGGAGGGGGGAGGAGAGCGCGAGTGTGCCGACTCTGCACTTGCAAAATGTAAATAATTAAACACATTCATAGACTTTGCTCGTGGGAGTTGGCGTCCTGGATTTCAAGACCCTGCGGAGGGAAACTGCCAATCTGACTCTCAGGACGGTGACCTCAGTGCTCTCCACGTTCCTCCGTGTGAAATGTGTTTTTTACCTCTGACTGTGAGCGTTGCCGAGGCTTCCAGCTTCCCCACGCGGTTCTCCGCCACACAGGTGAACATGCCCTCGTCGCTCACCGACGCCTTCTTCACCCGCAGCACGTAGTCGTCCTTGTCGTACTTGGTCTCGTATCTGTCAGCGAACACAAAAGGAACGGAAGAAAGTTAGAGCGTCGTGAAATTTGTTTTGCCCATTCAGCGTTCAGTTAAACTACAAATAAACCCCCCCGCGCGACACTTATGGACGTGCTTCAGCACCTCCTGTAAAAGTGTCTGACAGCGGCAGCAGCCGTGAAAACTGTATTTCTTCTTCTCGCGGAGGAACACAGGAGCACAAATGTTCATTATGACAAATGGAGACTGTGAGGAGGAGAATCAATTATTCAACAATGACACACAGAGAGAAGAGTGCACTCAGCCAGAAACCCCACATACAGCAACTTGTTCAATATTCATGACAGGTTTGTGTATGTGTATGTGTGTTTTTTTTTTAAAAACCACATTCAGACGTTTGTGTAAATGTGTGTCTACTGCATGTTACTGGTGGAAATATCGAATATATCTTTAAAATTAAATTTATTTACTGTTATAGAGCTGATGACACCGTCGGACTACTACACACACACACACACACACACAAAAACTACTATATTCTAAGATATGTTTGTAAAAAAAGCTGATTTGTCCTCCATTGCAAGGCCCTTGCTCCAAATTAGGCAGCCATCTTGTGTCATTGTGTTGCAACGGATACCTGAACAGAAAAAAAGCAACAGTAAAAAGAAGAAGGTATGCACAGGCCACCGTAGTTCCCTGGTGGATCCTGCGTTCGCTGCACTCTGCAGTCTCACCAGTAGAGGTCACTAATCGATGGTTTCATGCACATTTTCTCACTTTAGAGGCACATGAATGCTAAGAGACGAGATGCTATATCTATGACTTCTTTATCTTTACGCGCTGGGACGATGACGTGACAACAGCACAGCTGGTCGTGGACAGAGGATTTTACACTGATGATGACGTGGAAGAATGTATGGTTGCAAAATGAAAGCTACGGCTGAAAAGCGTAATTGTGTGTAATTGAAGGGGTGCCGGCCTGGCAGCGTGTCAGCACTGTGATGGCGGAGGAGGAGGAGGGGGAGGAGGAGGAGGAGGAGGAGGAGGAGGAGGAGGAGGTGAGGCTGTGAGATGCTGCTTTGTCAGCCTGACAACCTTCTGCTGTCCACAGTCTGTCACTCACAGACACTGGGAACAGTTGGGATGCAAGAGAGAAGAAGAAGAAGACACTGTTGTATGTTGATGCTTTAAAGGTCCGGAGAGTAAGAACTAGTGACATCTAATGGTGAGACTGCAGATTGCGACAAACGAAGGAATAGTCTGCTCATCCGTCCCTTTCCAAAGCGTGTCAGGCCTTTGCGTACCAACAAGGATGATGCTGTTTAAGAAAACATTGAGTTGTTTGTTAGCTGACGAGGTTTCGACAGACCTAGACAATTCAAAAACTATGGTCTGGTGATCTGTCCAGGATGGATGGATACCAGAAAACAGAGAAATAGAGCTTTGCGCCCATATACTTGTCATTACGGTAGAACCTCAGGACTTCCACGGAACGAGCGTCCACTCACAGACGAGATTCACCAATGACGTCAGCTTCTCCAGATATAGAAACTGAAAGTTATCTTGGAACTCATTGAACATTTTTTTTGACAATTCTACAGCCATAAAGTCCAAACAAATCCAGGCGGCCTGATTACTGTTGTTCATAGGAGGGTTAAAGTGCGTTCTTGTAAGGTTATGTTTGAAATTGTGAACTCTATGTCTGGAAACAAGACTGCAGACTTTGTTAAACACACAATCTTTTGCCTAGATGACAGTAAAATCAGTAGAAACCTGACTCTACTGCACTTCATTTTATTTTATGGTGATTATTCTCTTTAAAAAAACACAATTATTGGTAGTAAACACCGCTGAAATGTTACACACTAGCCCAGTAAAGCCATCTCTTTGATTATAACGAGACTTCTTCTCACTGCCGTCTGCTGAAGTGCATTTTGGACAGGACCGCTCAAAATTCCATACGTTAGTGTGATAAAAAATCCTTCATTACAGTGTGCCGCCTCTGTGCGTTTGAACTTGTTGAGAGAACAGTTGAAAAGCACACGTAAACAAGCCGTGATGTCTACTAGTTTAATGCTAACATATCGAAAGATAAAGTCCCAAAGTGGTTTCCGCGGCAAACTGTACCGCAAAGGAAGAAAAATGCCGGCCGGCACAACAGTACAACTCTCTCTTTATGTCCTTTTAACAGCGTCTGGATACGTGTTGGCTTCACACATCACAACAATAATAAAAAACAGTTAGAAAGACAAGTATCACGCTTGGCCCCTAATGTTTAAACGTTAATTCTGTGGACGATGGGACACATTTTGGTCATAAACGACCCGGTTTGCAGCGATGCTCTCTCGAGTATTAATGTAGGTTCCGGTCCATTTCCCTCAGAGCGGGAAAGACCCCGCCGCTCGACCATCGCCGCGTGTATTGATGGCTGTTTGCCGCCGGCAGCTGCAGAGCTAATCTGTCCCCTCCCACAGTTATGACATTTCCCCAGCAAACATCCACAGGCAGCTTTATTGAAGCACATTCCTCAACTCCTGACTGCCAGTTCCACCTCTCCACACAGGTACTTAAGACACTGTAATGATTATTTGACTGAGTCATGACTGAACGCTTTGTTCTATAGAGAGAGAGAGAGAGAGAGGGGGATGTACAGTTCAGGTAACGACAGGGCGACATGAATAAAAACATTTACTGTTGAGGTTTTGGAAGTGAGTGGCGTCCAAAAGGGAACGAGGAGGCAGATTGAGAACAAACAAGCTAATGAGAATCCTTGTGCCCTCCGGCGAGGACAGGGAAGCACAACTCGACATGAAAGTGGAGGGAGAGATGAGCAAATGAGTGACAGGAACAAGTTGGGGCTTAGTGATGAAACCGGGACTCCCAAACAAACAACCCACGAGTGAACAAGCTGCTCCCTGTTGTCTTCAAGCGTCAACAAAGAGGAAAAGACAAAGTTTCATTTAAAAAAAACACAGGTTTCTACAGGCTCATCACCGAGTCATCAGATCTACCAGTGATTTCCAAAGACGGGGGCGGGACCCGCAGGAGGGTCATGGGAGATTTTGTTGGGGTCCCCACGGAACGTTTTATTTCATATTTATGATCATATTTTTTTTAAAAAACATGCAGATATTTGAGTTGTAAATCATTTACCGAACGTCCGGGAAATGATTTGGACAGAATGAATGTTGATACGATCAATATTTGGGTCGCAAATCTTTTAATAAAAATGGGCCCCAATGAGGCTGTCGCGGTTATAGTAAAGTAACACATTATTAGCGTGCCCACAGAAGAGTAGAATTGAATATTATCATATAACATATTGAATAATCTTCAATATATGAAGTGATCAAAGTAGAAAATAATCATGTGTTTACAAAAAAGTGGAGTTTATACTATTCAAAGCACAAGATTATAAAGGACTACGATGTTTTCTGTGACTTTTTTCGGTCAGGCTCCGTCACAGTGATTGGCCTTTTTATTTTATATCAGTGTATTAACAATAATTGTCACTGTACATGCCTGTTATCAGGGGAAAATAAACAATAAATATGCACAACAGTAAAAGCTTTGTGCAGTATATATTATTAACTGCATGGCGGTTATCAATGACTTTGCAGAAAGAAACAAAAATCTACATAAATATTGGGACCATTCATTATAAAGACGCTTCACTTTGGCGACACTGACAGAACAGAGCGCAGTACTGCTGACATGTACGAGATCACGGAGCCACCAGCGCTGATGCCAGTCGAACGACGGCGGCGCCAACCACCTTTTCAACATCCTTCACTGGGACAATACATCATCTCCTTTCACCGCTGAGAGCCAACGCCAGTCCCCGTCTTTGTGTTCACACACAAACACGTCCTCCTCTGCTCGTACGAGTCTGAGCAGCCCCGGCATCTGTACGACAGAGTGTGGCGAACCCACATGTGCACACACACACGGGCGTGTTGTTCTTGGTCTCTTCCACTATCATCCTCTCAAAAACAGAACCTCAGGCTGGTCCATGACTCATTACGGTGGGGGGGGGGGAACATGAGCCCCATCAATCTGTAATCAGCTTCCTATATGAAATCAGCCTGGATGACAAGATGAGTGGAAATACTCAGGGATAAGAGGCCGTTGTGGCCACACACACACACACACACACACACACACACAGAGAGGAACAGTAGCTCTTTATTGCGACTGGATTGGGGCAGAGCTCTGTTCTCTATTAGAGGAGGAATGTAATTGCACGTGTGGAGAAGCTGTGGAAAGGACGGAGGAGCCAAACGTCACCGTTTTAAACATATGCACACACATACAGAACAAAGTATAGAATCACATTATGCCGAGTTACTCACTCGCAGAGGAGGAGATGAGGAGTGAAGGGGAAGATGCGAGGATGAAACTGCTTTTTTATTTGACACACTTTAAAAGAATTAGATTTCCGAACTCCTTAAGTTCCTCTTTGGGGGATTCGCCTTTAAAAAAGTTGTCTGTCAGGAACACAGACGTCTGTGTTCCTCCATCACACTCGTGCCAACTCACTCACATTAACGGAGAGTTATCTGAGAGGATCCCTGAGAGGATCTTATCTTATCTCCCTCTGCTGCTGCTGCTGCTGCTGCTGTATGTGAATGTTGTGAGTCAGACTCCAGATACAGTTGAAGGACTTGTTCCTGCCTGGTTTCTGGCTGGACCGCTCTGACCCCAAGTGTCTCCCAGTGTGTTCCAGTCTTACACCATCTTTACCTCATCCTGTATCAAACGAGCCGGAGTCTACCTATGCGAGCCTCGACGCCCCAGAAGAGAGAGATCAATTAACATGCTTCTGCCTCTCATCTTCCCTCCGTGCGGCCCTGAGCCACAGCTGCTCTGCTCCCTCTTGGTTCCTCCCATGTCTTAGCAGGGTCAGGACCTTCCCAAAATGTCTGACTGACATTCATCACCTTATACTACATTAATCACAGATCAATTGGGCACGATTTCCACCCTGTGGCTAGATGTGGGGGGGAGGGATTGTGGAGAGCGGATGTATCCTAAATTTGTCTTTAAAAGGGCTACTTTTACCCGTAACCGCAGCGACGGTGGCAGCAGCGCAGTCTTTACTTTGCCAAAGTGGTTTTGGAGCAGATGGAGCGGCTGCACTGGAAAATGCGAAGGGGTGGGGAAAGAAAAAAAGAAAGTACAGTTCACCGAGCGTTGCCTGGAAGCTCAAATCGCCCTCATTTATGAATAAATGTATAACAGAAAACTTGATTTATGCTCAAAATAGAAAGCTTGGCATTCACCGGAGTAGACGTGAGCATGGAATACGATCAAGTCTAACAAGTTAAACTGTGGGAGGGATGTTTTTGCATCTGAATAAATCTGATTTACTTGAACAATTGTTATTAGAACATACTGTATTTCGACTTTCGACACTGATTCCTAATGTGTGGGACAAGAAGGGTCGCAAAAGGTTTCACTTTTCATTTTTTAAATATATAACACAGTTAATTGTGGTTTATTTCATTTGCAACAACTGCAAAACAACAGTTTGTGAAATAAATATTATATAACACTTTGGTGGGTCACAAAAAAAAGAGCTATAATGTTCTTAAGTCTGTCAATAACTGGCATACCACAAAATATAACTGGTATAATTCAACTAGAGCGCCAAAGATTATTTGATTAATCCATTATTTATTGATTACTAAAGGGTTTGGGTTTTTTTTTTGTAATTAAAACAGATTTCTCAGCTCCTTAAATGTGAATATGTTCAGGTTTCTGTGCTCCATATAACAAAAAAAATCATTAAATATGATAAATATTTTCTGACAATTGACGAACCAATTTGTCAATAATCGATGATAAAAATAATCGTTAGCTGCAGCCCTAAATTAAACATTTTATGCATTAATAGCAATAAATATAAGATATTTATTGCTGTTCAAAAATAAAAAAATATAATTTATTCCAAAAATAAAACGTTTTTGAATTGTTTGCATATAATGAATGACTTCTCTTTCACTTTCAAACAGAACATGTGTCATTTCTTTATAATCCTATGAAACTATGAAGGTTGTGTATAAAGCCACTATTCTAAAGAATGACTTCATAGCCGTTTGAGGGATTTGTGAGCCTGGTGGGACACATGACGACTCTTTTATTTTGAAAAATACTTGTCTCGTGTCGAGACACAGGGCAACAGGAGGCCGTGGTCGTACACAGCGGAGCCGGAGAGTCATCGTCTCTCTCTCTCTGCGACTGTATTAAATGAACACTGCGTTAAATGAACAAGTGTTCCAGTGACTCACAGTTGTGCTGTGATTCATGTACTCCTTGACAGAGGTTATTCTCTCACAGAATACCTGATAATCCCACTGGCTGGTAAGTACAGGCTACAGCAGAAGGAAAATTAGTAATGTTTTTTTGTTTTTTTACATGTATTATCTATAAACACTGTTCCAGGCAGATCCCCTGGTTTCTCTTTGTTCTATTCATTAATTAGAACCATTTTCCATGTAAAGTACCTGCATCACAACAACAAAAAAGATAATTATTTGCTTTCCTTTCATGACGGTGAATGAAAAGCACTAATAATGGTGGATCAACTGCACCGTCCCCTAATTAATGCTAAATTATGCTTCATAAATATACCTTATTAGGGACAATTAAGAAGATTATTAGTGACACAGTTAGTGTCAATAAACCCGCGAGAGAGCGAGGGCAGAAAATAAATACACAATCAAGCCACTGTCGCTCCTCTCGCCTCGAACACGCGCTCGCCTAAATACCAGATGTATCCACTTATATGTCAAGGGAAGTGACGGCGACAGGAAGCCCAGCCCGCTGTCTCCCCGTAATGCTGAGTCGCCGAGGTGAGAAATGGCTGAAAACGGATGGTCAGCAAAACAAAGGCGCCCCTGTCACGGCGGCTTTGACAGCTCTCTCAAACGGAGTGACCCGCACACCTCTACAACACACACACACACAAACCACAGAGGGATTGAGTCTGAATGTTGCAGGGGCTGTAATGTGGAGGTCGACGTGGGACAAGAGGGAGGTGAATACAGATGGACTGGAAGACCAAAGCGGCCCTGATAAGGTACAGGAGAGGACACAGGGGAGAAAATGAGGGGGAATAAAAAAAAGACCTGAGACACATACTGAGGCAGCATAGGAGATAATACACACTCAGTATGTTTCCAGGCTCAGCTCCACTGCAGCACTACTGTCCTTGTCCCAGTATACAAGCATCAGGCAGGGGACGGTTTAGTGAGTGTTTCTGCCTCCACCACACCAGGTGGTGATATGCAATTTCAGCTTGCAGGTAGTTGTTAGCATGTCAGCGTCTTCCTCCCATCCATGGAACTTTAAATTATTCAGTTCTAGCTGACAGAGCAAAATAAAAAAATCTGTCTACTTATCAGTTTAAAAATGTACTGACCCAAATGTGGCCATGTTTCTGTGTTTTTACTGTTGCCGACAGGATTTGGCGCGCGTACATCTCATTACCGTAACTCCTTGACCGTTTGTGACATCGAGAAAATTCAAAAAACTATGGACTGGCGATCTATTGGCACAGCCGCCCTTGTGGAGACCCTCATGTGGAGGATAAAGTGGCAGAAGATGGATGGGTGGATACCGAAAAGCAGAGAAATAGAGCTTTCCATAGCCCTCAGGACTTCCGCAGAACGACCGTCCAATCACAGACGAGATTCTCCAGCGTGCCACGCGTTTGTGACGTCAGCCTCTCAGTAACGTAATTCTTAAACGGTTGAATAACTGCCAGATATGGAGAGTGAAAGTCGTCTTTCAAGGAAGCAAATCTACAGCCATAATATCAAAATAAATCTGGAACGTCCCTTTGGAGCAGCCTCTCAAACCCCGCCTTTTACCTTTACTAGCACTTCTGTCTTATTTCTTTGACATTAAATCAGTCGCACACATAGAACTGTTGAATTTTTTATACGCGGACATGTGGCTACGCTATTTTTGTGAGCTTAATAGTGTAGTGTGGAGAGTTGTTATCGACCGCTATTGCTAACAGTGGCTAACGATAGCTAGCTTAAGATGTTTGTGTCTCATTTTTTTGGAAGTGGAATGCGATCAAATGGGAGTTGCGACACTCCTAGTTCCGACTTCTGATGAAAATGGAACGTAGCATAAATCTCAGTGTTCCTCCGACATTGAGAAATGTGACTTCCGTGTAAAAGTCTGGTTTTAGTCAGACTAACACAATATTTGTCACGTAAACGTACTGACAGTCATTTCACAGGGATTCGTGGACTATGGTAGAACCTGTGGAGACAGAACTCTTGACACTTATTTCCGAAGAGTAAAACACTATCGTGTGTTTTCTTTGAGAGAGAGTGGGATTTTAATCTGACACAGAAACCTAATCTCACACACGACACTTCAATACAAATCCAGTACGCACAACAGGAATAAGGTAAAAAAAAATAGAAATAGAAAAAGAAAACACAGATGCACACAGATACTGCAAGTCCATCAGTGTCTTCACAGTGTTCTGAGATAAATGCTGCTCTCCAGATGCGTGGAGACACATGGCAAAGACTTTCCCCAGGGAAAACACACAACTCCACCCTCTGAATCTAATCATATGTATATTGGTTGAAAAAAAGAAAAGAGAAGGGGTGAATCCCTTTCATTCTAGACCTATTTCTCTTGGGAAGACAGGGTATTTTAATTTTACATGTGCCGGTCAGTGATTTTAATCCTGCCCAGAGCACAGATACACAGTTTGTCTCCTCTTTTCTTTTCTTTTCTCCTCCTCGGTTAATAATTAAAGCCCCGACTATTATTCAGTGCACTTATTCTCACAATTTAGGTCGTTTTCTATCCGACACCTTGTATTTCACTTTATTAGCTCAGCACATAGAGGTTCCGTTGAGGCAAAGGAGGGAAGGTTTTTAAAAGGTTTTTCGTGACCTGTTGGCAGCATAACGTCCAATTTGGAAAGATATATATATAAAAAAAGATAAGTCATTACAAGAACAAGAACCTGCAAGATTATAAAATGGTGCTTATTCAATTTCAGCTACGGGTAATTATTCTGTCCTGGCTCATGCGCCTTTTTGGCACAAATAATTACAATTCAAGTGGAATTACACAAGTTAACATCTTATAAAACATATTTACTTTAAAAAAAAAAGAAGAAAAATCTAATCATTTTGTCTTATAAAGAGCGGGGCTCTAATTTGGTTTTGGTTTGGAAAGATGAGTTTTCCGACCATGTCCTCCCTCTGGAATATTAATCCTGTCCAAACAAGGTTTATATGAATTTTCCGTGTGCCACACAAACAAGATTAAATCTTAAGTATTGAGTCGGACTTAATTGCACCGTGAGTAGAGCGCATGGAAAACAAGAACGCCGGCGCTTTAATAAAAATGCCACGGCGACTAAAGACATTCATAATCAGAAATAATTAAAAAAAAACAGGCAATGCTGAATAATGTTGTTTGACATTCTAATTTCCAGTGTATCTGTCAATACTTTGAACACACGCCGATGTTCGAATCTGTAGGAATTTCCAATCGTGGAAGATGAAATTGACCTGTTTTATTACACTAGGGGAATAGAATAGAGACAAATCAGCTTGTTTGGTGATTAGATTTTAAAAGAAACAAAGAGTGAGGTTAAAAAAGAAAAAAAAAAAAAGAGCAGCACTGTTGTCTTTGTCCTCTAATTGAAACCATTCCTGTGTTGTTGTCTCTATCTCCCCTTCTGTCCCACAGAGACTGAAGCCAGTGCCATCCTGGCGTGTGTTATGTCTATGTGCCAGTGTGTGTGTGTGTTTGCCCGGGAGGCTGCTGGTGCCACTGAGCATATTAAAGACCTGTTTACTCAGCTGAGGCTCCATTCGCCTTCATCCTCACTTTTGAAAAGTCCCACAGAACAGCCTCAGAGAGGGAGACGCAGGCAGGCAGGGCATGTGCGAAGGGACGGGCAGAGACAAGTTGAAACAGTTTGATGTTAAAGACGTTTGGAGCGGCCTCACAGAGCGCGCGTCTTTCCGCGGCTTACCATAATAATAAGGACAATGTAACCTCTCGAGATAGAGAGCAAACAAAGACCATCAACCTCCTCCACTGCATATCAGAGCGCTCCATCTGCAGCCGTTTCATTCCTGTGGCGACGACCACTATCAATACATTTACACAAGCCCACAGCATGCATATGTGTATATATATACACAGGTGTGTGTTAGAGTAGCTTTATTTCTCATTTTCTTTATTTTACTTCTTGCTATTTAACAAACGTGACCCAGTTTTGTCCCTGGCATTCAAACCGATCCTCTGTGACACAGAAAAGAAGCCGTGTTTGATGTAAGAAGACCAGGAAGTCCTAATCAGAACATAACAGTTTTTCCTACTTCCTCTCTGCTTCCAAGCAAAACTGTGGAATTAAACATAGGAAACAAAAAACAAAGTTCTCCGGATGTAATTAGTAACACTGCAATATTTGTTATTTATGAATTCTGGGCGCCGTTTGCTGTTATGTTTTTCCCATATTCATATAAAGCCAGACTTCAAAGTGAGTGATGACACATGAAACTCATCCTACTTCATTATAAATCTGCTAATTAGTGTCCAAAGTGAGCTCATTCTCCACAGCCAACTCCCTTTCAAAGACACGAGTGGAATAGTTTTCATGTGTTTGCTTTGGCACGGCGCTCGCGTCCCCGCTGCCTTGCTGAACTCAATCCTTATCAGACGCAAACAAACTGCCTACGCCGAGCTCTGCTGCTATAGCCTTGAGAGATGTCGGGTCTGCTGAGTGTGTGCTGTAGGAGGTGATCCAAACCGTGTGTGTGAGTGTGTGTGGGAGAGGCTCTCTTTGAAGTCCACTCCTGACCAATGACACTGCTGCCAAGTCCAGTGACTCACGGTGAAGCAACAGGCGGACACACAGGTCCCGACAGGAACGCTATCACCACATCATCAGAACCTCAACGTCTTAAATACATTGAGACATTGAAGTCACCTTTCCACCATTATCATTTTCCCCCGTCACGTCCTCAGATGTTTCCTCCAGGTGGGAACGGACATTCAAATCAAAGAAACAGCAGGTGTGCGAGTTCTCGTCTCTTATTTTCTTTTTTTCCCTTTCACCTGTCACGATGTGCTGATTCTGGATTCTGATCAAACAAAGACACATGCGGATGATTGACACGTGGCTGTGGCCGCTGCCTTCTGCACGCTGCTCGCTTTCATCGGCGCTCAGCGGCGTAGTGGAGACGCTGTGAGCTCGTGGACAGAAAAGGTTGAAAAGTCTGTGGAGATTCCCACTGAAATGCTTCTCATTAGAATGGAGCCACATTGGGCGGGTCAAATCATCATATCTGGTGTATTTTTCCTCTAAATGGGAACTCTTACAAAACAACCTACTGGAGGAAACCCGAAACTAGTCATTGAGTCCATTGACTCATAAATGAAGCGAGAACTAGAAGCTAATCTTCTGACTGACTTCTATTCAAACTGAGTTCTTTTGCAACCGAGCTGCAGAGCTGCAGAGCTGCAGAGCTGCAGAGCTGCAGAGCTGCAGAGCTTCAGAGCTTCAGAGCTGCAGAGCGAAGGAAACGGCAGCTTGTGGCTCAGAAATCTACATGGTGATTCACTCAGGTAGATGCTCATCGAATGGTGACTGTTGCCAAATTAGCGGCGCGTTCCAGTGCCAGCCTAATCCATTAGTCTTTGTTCTGTTGGTTTATTTGTAAGTGTATATTCAAATCCACATGTCATGTCAGCCTGGGTTAAATGATTATCCTCCATGTCTCTGAGCGGCTGCACCTCCACACAGACACTAAAGGGCCATGTCAGCTATACTTCATATCTCCTGTCATTCTATCCGTCTCTGTTTCTTTTTCTCCTTCTGGGGGGAAAAAAAAAAAAAAACTACCTTTCATTCTCCCCCCCCCACACACACACACACACACGTCACTCACTTTTAATTGTCTCGCAGCTGAGTATCTGTTCGACTCCACCTGACATGAGACACTGTCTATTCCTGTTCAGACTGTGGAGGCTGTTTATTGTGGAGCCTGTGGGCGGAGCCATTTTCATCCAGAATGTGTAATGTGTGTGTACAGCAGCGTAATAGGGCTATTTATTGCTCCCTGGCAGCCGAGCCAGGTGAGAGCTGGCAGTGTGAGTAATGATTAGTTTGAAACAGTCACTCAGACTGACACCAGCGCCTCCGCGGCTCCTGTGCATTAAGTGCAGCCTGTCACATCAGTGGGACACAAACGCAGGCAGTCAATACAGACAGGGGGGGGGGGTATTATCGTGAAGAAACTTTTCTCCACTAAAAGGTACTTCTTTTTTTGCTTATTCTTCTATTTAAAGGGTAAATAAACCCTCTGTTTTGAAGCTGAAAAATGCCAAGACGTGGGCTGAGTGATGGCGGGAGAGTGGGGGATAGTGAATCTGACACTGAGTTGCAGTTGTGTGAGGTTCTCAGAGAGAAAGGCAATGAAGAGGCGGCTACGGCATTTATAAAAGGGGGAGGAGCCTCGCACTGATCAGTCAAGACAGTGGCGAAAGCGTCGACTAAGGCCTTGTTTAGACTAAAATCCGATTTTTGTGTCCATATTGACATTATCTAGTCTTGTTATACTTGTTCAACTTTCTTCAGATTTTTAAACTACAGTCTTCCATTGTGTCGATCACTTCACACGCCTCCAATTAACGCCTGTCTTTCCGTATCCAACGACATTGTTGTTGTTGTGACGCTGAAGACACTTTGAAATCCTATCTGAGGCAACGAGACGTTCAGATTGAAGCAGGTCGGTAAAAAATACGTTCAGAATCGTACTCGAAACCACCTCTGGTGTTTTTTAGCTGTTCGGACTGTCAAAAACAATCAAGCTAGATACAATGTAGAGATAGTAGACAGTAGACGCACCGATTTTGTACAATTTCTGTAGAATATAAGATTTGCAGATTACTGCATACCCATAAACACCGGTTGTCACCTGCGATTAGCGGTTTAGTTAGACTTTAATTGAAGGTTCTTACCTCCCACGGACATCGATGTCGTCTTTCCTCCAGCGTACGTTGGGTTGAGGGTCTCCTTGTACCTGACAGCGAAACTCCACCGTCTCCTCCTCCAGCACCACCTGGTTGATCGGCCTCCGGAGGAAAGCCGGTCGCTCTGAAAGAACGACACCAAACATTAAAATAGAAAATAGAGCATTTCAGTGAGTCTGTCACTGTGGCCACAATAATATTTAATAACGTGTACATTACAGTCAGTAAGGAGTCGAGCAGCAGCCGCAGCAGCAGCAGCAGCCCTGACTGAGCTCACATCTGGTGCTTTGACAGTACAGGAACTTGAGAATTAAAAGAAAATAAATTTCATTGGAGCTCCTGACAGCTTAATGGTGGAATATTAAATATGATGTCGCGTAAATGAGCTCCAGATTGAATCTCAGTGGGAAGAGAGTCGCCAAAAAAGATGAGGATCAAGGAGTTTTTCAAGAGTGTGGAAATGTACTTCCACGTTTGAGCTTGATGTACTTCAGGGACGTATTTCTGGGTGGAGAACTTTTCACTCCAGTTTTACTGTAAGTGAGAATGTGACGTAACGTGTACGGAAGTCGTTCACTGAGGAGAAACTCACCGAACACGGTGACCTGTGCCGTCTCGCTGTCCCTTTCCCCGACCATGTTGGTGCCCACGCACACGTACATGCCAGCGTCGTTCTTTCTCGTGTTGGAGATCATGAGTTTTCCTCCTCGAATCTGAAGGAAAAAAAGACAACACGACACACATTAGACTTTGATTCATCTTTCTTTCTTGCATGCAAAATAATCTCAATCTCAATCTTCTTGACATGTAAGATAAATGATGGTAAAAACGATAACATTATGTTGCATTAATCCCACAACAGGGAAAATATTCAATATTTCATTAGTGAGCATAGTTAAAAAGTACATAAACATGGATTATAGAAGTATAATAGAAGAATATAATAGAAAAGTATTAAGATGACAGTATTTGTGTTAAGTTTGGTGATTTTTTATTGTACATGCAGATTATTATTATCAATAATAATAATAATAATAATAACAATAATGATTAGGTACCTTTTTCAGAAAATGGAGTACATTCGTATTCTATGAATCAGAATGGATTGAACAACTGTTGAAACTTAATCATTGAATTACCACTAACCCTTGACCCCATTTGAGTGTGTATTATCTCCTAAATGTGTTTGTATAGTGAAGTTCAAAAAGAAAAAGATGACGGATCACACTTTGGCTTTTAAGGGAAGTGGTTTTCCCTTAAACTTATTTGAGGCAAAAACCACACCACCTCTAGTGGGAACACCCTATTAAAGGCACAATATGTCATTTCTGCCTCTACAGAACTCTTAATTTGCAAAAGACCCAGTTTGTTGATGTAGGTATGCAGCGTGGCATCATGGGATTTGTTGTCTTGTTTGGTAGAAAATGGCAATAAGTAGTTTGTGATCCTTTAGTGACAAAACCCCCAAAAATTGAATGAAATAGAACATTTTCTTCCCAACTCTGGATTTCTATGGACTTAAATAACCTACACAACAAAATATACAACATTAGAAATGTTAAATAACACCTTCATCATAACAGACACTCACTGTGATCCTGTCGTCCTTGTCGTCGATCCGCACTTTGTCCTTCTTCCAGAAGATGGTGGGTTCAGGGTGACCTCTGGGAGGAACACACTCCAGGATGGCCGGCTCTCCTGCTGCCACCACCACGTCTGTGGGGTTCTGTCTGAAGTCATCTCGCAGCACTGAGGAGACGGAGAAACAAACGAGAAAGTAGATTAAATCTCTGATTCGTCACTGCTGCTATTTCTTGGTAATTGAGTGTCTTAAGATCTGCGACGGGTCACAGACACGCAGCCGCTATTTCAGATGATTCTCACTGTCACAAACTAGTTGCATGATGAACGACTACTACCACAAACTGCATCTGTATCTTCATAAAAGTGTGTAAATTGTATTTTAAGAGTAGATTTGTGCAGCATGTTTAAGGTCACCGTTTTTCAAACGTCCTCATATACGTACGTACATGCATTAAGTTCGTGTGCAATGTTCAACGCGGTGATTAATATGGGATGTGAAGCCTCATCTGCCTCGGCGAGCACAAATAAAAGCTAATTGCAGCTAATGGACGTCCCCGAGGAGGTGGAAGAACAAACAGAGACAGAGCGCCCCGCAGCCTGGTGTCAGTCACATGTGAGAGAAAGCTCACGGGGTGCAACACTGACATGTGCAAGTACTCATTCTTGCACACTGCCAGATATTATGTGCTAAAACACACACACACACACACACACACACAGGCACAGTGGGTGGTCCTATGAACAAGTGTGGCCCTCAGGTAAGTCGCTCAATCATGGATGTAAAAAGGTAAAAAGAGAAACACGCGAGCGAAGCTGATGTAACACACAGAAACGTGCACGCGTCAGACGCTACAATAAAACAAGTAAGTGTTTTTTTAATGTGGTGGAGGGAGAAAAAGCACTTATACATGTGGGCTCTGTTTTAAAAAAAAAACCACACAACTCTTTTTTTAATTATTCTGCGTGGCTTCACGGCGCGGATGAAGAAGAAAAAAAAAAAGATAAAAACACACCGATCATCGGCGACAACGTTTTAAGCTGTTGTTCTAATGGTGTGGCACAAACGCACTAAAGTCACTGTAAGAAATTAAATCCACAGTTAATGGTGCGTTCAGAGCAGGTTCACGTTCCACACCAGCGGAAAAAGAATGCTTAAAGGTGCAGTGTGGAACATTAAGGAGGGTTAATTAGCAGAAACTGAATGTAATGTCCATACATGTGTATGTATGAAGTGTATAACGGCTTTGGAATCAAAATTGTATGGTGTTTGTAGCCTTGGATAAAGTCTTTTACTGTATATAGTTGCTCCGCCATGTTTCTACATACACTGGAAATGCATTTCAATAATAAATCTGAGTTCTTTGGTCCATGAAATGTCCGAAAAGGTGGGAAAATGTTGACTAACTGTTCTCAAACATCTCGTTTTGTCCACAAACCAAATTTATCACGTTATCATGATTTCTTTGTTACGTGGAGCAAAAGAAACCATGAAAATATTCACATTTAAGAAGCTGAGAAATCAAAAAAACTTGTTTTATTTATACGGAAAAACACTCGAACTGATACTATAGATGAATAAAACCAACAGATTTGACATGAATTTAAAGGTTTGAAGAGAGTCATCTCCAACATGAGGAAAACAAACAAATGACAGCACTTTAATTGTAAATAAATGCATGTTATAATTAGTTTTAATGCTTATTCATATAGAATCAGGGGGTTAGGGTTAAGGTAAGTGTTAAAATAATGCGCTAACAGGAAGTAGCCGCACTTTCACGCATGTGGAGGACAAACCGGGTTTACAGAAGGAAAAGGGAAATGCTTTCTGGTATGTGAAGGCCACCGTAGATCCACGTAGGTCCTGTGTTTGTTGTGACCTACAGCCTCTCACTCATTCATCCACACTGGGATTTTAAAGATCTCCATTTGATCTACGGCGAATCAAACCCGTGGACCCTCAGCAGCGAGGGGACACGCGGTCCCTCTCACGGATAAAAGCACTGAGCTTGTTGAAGGATGTTTGAAGATGCTTGAGGAGGGAGGAATTAAGGGCAGAGCCGCCACAGGTTCTTATGTAAATTCCACGCGGCACAACGGCAGGGAGGGCCGGGATTATTAGAGGGGATAACTGGTCCCTGCGGCCCAGGCTTCTCTCATCTCCTCATTTATTCGTCCCGCTACCCTCTCTGTGAGAAAAGCCATGCAGCCATTGTCTTCTTCTTCTTTATTTAGTTATTTATTTATCTATCTGGAGCAAGGGGGGGGGACAGAGGAAGCTTTCAACCCAATTATCCTGGGGGATGCAGACGAGGACAGAGTGGGACTTTTGTGTGTGACATGAATTCAAATGGAATCTTTACATGTGTGTGGGATGGGAGGGAATAAAAAAAAGGTAGATTTTCTCTCTCTCTCTCTCTCTCTCTCTCTATCTCATGCAGGGCTGCCCTCTAATCTAAAGAGCTAAAGTAATTAGCCAGCCAGGGTGACCATAACAGCCACCACCGCCGGAGTCTCAGTATTTGCATTACAAAACAGACGCCCCGCTGTTTGAAATCATAGCCTGGTTGTGGACCATACACTGCCTGTTGTTTTCAAGATCACATTGGAGTTAATTGCTCCTTTTTCCATTCAGCGCTGATCGCACCCATGGGATTTTTTTTTTTTCCCATTCTGTCCAAATCAATTTCCTCTGAAACAGAGCGGTGACAAAAGGAACACTGCTTAGGTGCATCATAAATGGCACGCTGTCATATCTAATCTAATACTACAATACACTGCGTGTGTGTGTGTGTGTGTGTGTCACGGTACACTGCGATCCAAATAAATACACAAGAAGAAGAAGAAGGAAATACAACAGGATGAGCACAATGAGAGATTACACCCTGCGTATTGGTCCAAGGCTCGCTAATACCAAGACTCTGGGAAGATACGTTAGCTAAGTAAATGAGGGCGGAGCAGTAAATCCAAAATACACTTCAGTGGACTGTCTAATCCCGACGACAAGGCCACGGGCAGCAAGGTCAACCTCCTACAGTTGAAGCACACACTCACTCACTCAACGCAAATATTTATCCCCTGCCCCGCTCCGTTTCACAATTTGCCCGCGCTCCGTCTTCCCCGGTTGCCCCGCAGGCAACTCCTTCAGTTTAAACCTACATTATGTAAGAAAATGTGTTGTTTTGAGATTCTAAAATGACCGTGGTGTGTCATCAGAGAACAGGGAAACAAACAATCAGGTTCCCAAAGGTTTCTGAAGCTAAAAAGCCTCACTACCCTGCTAAAAAACGTCTCCACAAGAAGAGAAGAAAAATAATAATACTTTTTTCCTTGGACAGGTGAGCTACAGAAATTTAGCCAAGTTCTCTCGCTGAGTATTTAACGCAAGCACTTTGTAGCATTTGTTAAGAAAAGTGCTAACGCGACGACACTCTCCGACCGACGAGTGGCTCCAGGTACCAGGTCCTGAGTCAAGCCGAGTCGTGCTAGAACTGTATGATGGAAAATCGCCATTGGAATCATAACGCGACTGTTTTCCTCTCTTAGTCTATGTGAGGTGTGATTTGAGAGAATAATAAAGTGCGTCTGTGCAACTACTTGCTGTTAGAAACTAAACTCCGAGGCCCTGTAGACATTCAGACCCGAATCAGCCGACAGACGTAAGGTAATTGCCTCTTTGTCCCCGAGAAACTCTCGACTCCTCTTCCACTGAAAACATCTCGCCTCCTGTGGAGTTTCCAGCAGGCCCCAAACTCTGCCGTCTTGCTCACTCGCTTATTAATATTTATATTTTTTTTTTTTTTACATTTACACCTCTCTCTCTCTCTCTCTCTCCTGGCAAAGTGCTACATCTGTCAGTCTGGCTGCGGGCTAAGAAGAACCCATATCTGAAAACTACCAATCTGCCTTTTTTCGCCTCTTGTATTTAATTTATTTATATATTTATTTATTTTTCTCCCAAATATCCGAGGAGGGAGCTGATTTGAGAGGAGGAGCAGCAGGCGGGGGGGGGGGGGCAGATTTGCAGCTCTCCTTTCAGCTGGCACCGATTCAACACCTTGAACTTTGAGGGGAGGGATTCAGGTTGCAACTTGCTCCGAGAAAGCGCCAAGAGCTTAACAGTGTAAAGCATTTGCCAAAAAAACAACAAAAAAAACTAAAACGACACCCACGCAGGTTCTTTGTAAAGCAGACTGTGCGACTTTGACGCGCTGCGGCTGCAACAATTAGGCAGATCTGCGTTTGTGTATTTCTGTTCTATATAAGGTTGAGTATCGACATCAACAGTTCACGCAGTTCTGTGATATTAAAAAGACAGTTTTCTGCTTTTTGTCAGTCATTATCTCTATAATTGACTCCTTGTTGGTTTTGGCAAAGTCCCGTGCATATCAACACGTTGTCAAATATTTGATAATTAAGAAAGTAAACGTCCTTGGTTGGGCTTATTTTCAATAAATTGACAAAATGATGTGTTTTAAAGCCTGAGGGGTTGAAGTTTAACTGGCGCCATGTCAGTTTTTGCAGCCAGAGGTTCACGTCCACTCATAGATGTTGTTTAACATCTAGTATCTTCAAATTTGACATCATGTTCTGTTGAAGAAGACCCAAAACTAGTAAATAATACACTGACCGTGGTTAAAAAGCGTTGAAAATGTTTAGTGTCGACACAAATCAAGTGAGAACTTGGCTCATGTTTCCACACAAAACTTTCACTCAGAGCTCTGCTACTTCTGTCCAGAAGAAAACGCCATTTTTTTTCAAACTTCACCATCGCAACACAATATGGTGCCAAGTCACCAGGAACACACAAAGAAAATTAACCGCTCCAGTCAAATGATACTGTTTTACACGACATTAGACGGCGACAATTGTGTTGTTATTGATGTTGTCATTTGTAATCTTTAGTAACCCTTTAACACATAGCCTCAAAATGTACGTCTGGACTATTTTTTGCTTATTTCAACCATAAAAGGGGCCAGAAAATTAGTGCTTTTGCCCATTCTTCCAGAATAACTTTCATTATCTGGCAGTTATTTACAATTTACTGCATGTTAAGGGAGTGTATTAACAGTTTAAAGTCAAGAAAAACACTGTAGTTACAACTGTAGTGGTACATGAATAAGAGATTTTTCAAGCAAAATTTGATATTTGATAAAAATTTGATGAGCCCTGCTCCGTTTTTCCTTTGAAGTGAAAGACCGCTTGCCCAAACACGTCGCCCGGCGATACACTCGGTGTTAAAGGGTTAAATAACATTCATTTACACATATAAATGTGTCATTTGTCCATTTTCTTGCAACATTATGCTCTTGTCACTACACAGAACGTTTGGAAAACCCTCAACAAATTTCCTTGGTGCTTTCCTCTGTATCAGTGTTGAGTTTTAAACTCTACTGCTGTTCTAACCTGTGATAGACTCAGCACACGGTTCATGGCAGCACAAACAGCGCGGGGGGGGCGGGGCAAGGACAGGGCGAGAGGAGATATTCTGTACAGTATTACTCAGTGGAGGGTGACACCTCTTGTCTGTAAGATTAGTTGGGGGGCCCCGACTGAAGCTGCTGACAAACACATTGACCTACAGGAGCGAGCCCAGCTTGCACCCGCTGCGCCACGCGACGCCACGCACGCTGAAGTCGGGAAATCCGACTCCTTTCCATTTGACATTCACGTCACTGTGACAGACTTTTAAAAAAACCTACACACACAACCCTGACAGACGGTAAAGCCGCCGGGCTGAGTATCGTTTTTCTGTTATCCTGCAAACGTGGATGTTAGCACTTCTTATTATTATATTATTATATTATTATTTCTTCTCCCTCCCTATTTACTGCAGGAGAAAGACCTTCCATTCTTTTATAGACTTTCCCCTGGGTCAAGAGGCTAAGAAACACGGAGAGAGATTACAACAGCTACAAGCCCATGGCCATACCCCGGCACACGGACCCACCACCTTCTTACCCGCACTCTGATTAGAAAATAAACCATGCATGTGCACACACACACACACACACACACAAACAGGCAGAGCTGTGGAGAGGTAGCTCCGAGCTATAATATCATTTCATTCGAGTGCTTTTTGCGCTTCATCCGGCAGCATGCTATTACAATAACTCCGTTTTCAATTCCACCCCTCGGAGAAGACAGACGATATATATGTCACTTGACAAAACACACCAAACCACAGCACTCCATGTCCCGCCGTCGACGCTTTGTATTACTGTTGACGCTGAGGGCAGAAGACGGATAATGCCACACCGTTGTAATTCTACGCTATAAAAAGTCTTTTTTTCTTCTTCTTCTTCTCCACCAGCAGCTCCTGACTCACTCATTTAGCCTCCCATCGGCCAGCGGTGACCTCTGCCCCCCCATCCAGATGCAGAAATTACCCCCTCAGCAGGCGAGCGAGCAGCAGGTTCACACATACTCTTCCCTATATTCCTCCTCTGAGGGGTTGCAGGTCAGACCAGGAAAACAGCTGCAAAAATATGGCCGTCTGGCAGCGCCTATGGCTGTGGCTCCTCTGAGAACTGAGAGTGGAGACTCTCATCATTAGCACAACTCATCAGCATCACTCGCTCTCTCTCCCCCTCTCTCTTTCTCTGTGTCCGTCTCATTCTCTCCTCTCGCCATCAGAGGTCATTATCTGTCCGTCTTTTCCTTCAATCTCTTTGACTTCATCATTTTCTTTCCACCTCAACCTTTAATCCCATGTGTGGTTGCATCTTGGCTCCTACACAGGCTGTTCTTTCTCTGCCTTGTCAGTCAAAATGGACAAAAAATAATAATATAAATTATTATTTTGAAACGCACGTTGGAATTTGGACTACAGCAGAGGTCAAACTCACGTTATCATGAATATACCGTACAAATCAGAAAAAGTTGCTTTAGCTCTGGCCAGGAAATAATAGAAACTAGGTACAGTGAGAAAAACACGGCGAAATTCAGGCTGGTAAAACTTTTTTTGGAGCGGCAAGAAGACAGAGTTTATGCTCTACCACCTCAAATAATTGAATATTTTAAAGTGAAATGCCAGGTAGGAGTAGGGGGTTATATTGGCATGTAGCGTGACAGAGACAGACGCACTCAATACTCGAGATTCAATAAATCGATTTCCCTGCTGCAGCTTGTACACTGGGTCAAGGACAGAAGTCCAATTAAACGACATTTTCCAGCTACTTAGCTGTGAATGGGAACGTACTGACAGGTGTTCTCTGCACTGACTGCAGATGAAGCTGCTCATATACACATACTCATCATTCTCCATAGACCACATCAGCCAAAGCCTGATACCATCCCCACCACCGTTCTCCCTATCTGCAAAAAATCCTGAGCTGGGGGGGATTGTAAATAACACTGTCAAAATCGCAGATAAGATGCCGGGGGAAAGAATACGGAAAAGAGGAAAGGCAAAGAGAATCGTAGCGATACCACAGTGGAGGGAGAGAATCACGGGTGGTGATACGATGGTATGAAATGTGCATCTGTAATAGAGGCTTGAACGGCATAAAAGAAGCCGGAGTGTGGGAAGGCTGAGAGACGTAACTCAAGACAACAGCAGACGACCAAGGTCATGCAGAGGAAGGTGGCGAGATGAACGGAGAGCATTTTTCAAACACAAGCCCTAATTTGGCCTAACAAGCCCACGGGCGACACAGTAATGACAGTCAGACGACACAGGGCGGATCTGTAGGCCAATTCCATCGGAGGAAAAGAAAAAAAACAACAATATAATGAACTCTTAATGAACCTCTTTTCCTCTTACACCCTTTAACAAAGCTAACAGACACGCGTACGTTCGCGTCCACAAAGACACACAATTCAATTTAGCCCGATCCGGTGCTTTATGGTAATGCATAGCTCGTTAAGAAATGTGGGTTAAAAACTCGTTAAAATTCACTTGAAGGAGTAATGGCTTCATTACAGTAATACTAAAAAAAAAAGGGAGAAAAAAGACGAGTGTAGGACGAGGAGACGGAAGACGACAGCTTTTCTAATCACTTAATTGTTTCGAAAATTGAACACATTTACATATGAAATGGCGACGCGGCGTATCCGCCTTCAATCTCTCCCTATTCTCATAGCGCAGAGTAATTAACAGGAGCGACAATTAAAGATGCAGTTTGCCCCCTAAAATGATTCTGGTGGCCACTCCAGATTCCATTCTGTTGTCCTGTTTATGGTCTATGGTTGTGTATTTTTTTGGTGTGTGTGTGTGTGTGGGGGGGGGCTTGGCAGATGCAGACAGCACCCTGAAGACTGGAGCTGGCTGATACTGACACACACACACAACGTGCCCATGGGTCTTTGTGCCGGGCTCAGATAAGGCAGGATGTTGTGCTGATGCTCGCGCTCGGTCCAGAATGGACACTTTACAGCCAGAAGGGGGAGTAAGACGTGGAGGAACGGGGAGGGCGGGTGTAGCTGGCTGTGTCCACGAGAGGGGGATTGATTTCCTGCCAATTCAAACACATACAGAGAGAGAGAGAGAGAGAGAGCAGAGGCAGAGGTAGTGAGGCGTCGCGACAGAGCGGGTGCTTCTGCTTCCAGCGTCGCATCAGAGGAAGTAAAGTGAGAGGAAGGAGAGAAGAAGCAGACATGCAGATGTCTCCGCTTAATGTCTTCTTCTTATTATTCTTCTTCTCTGGGAAATTAGCATCACTGTACCGAATCATAATATCGTGGAGAACAATCGTTATCAGAGACGAGAGATCACGACTGAGCCTGAACAATTAAGGGGGACAAATATGTAATTGCACTTTTTTTTTTTCCTGCCGTGATCGTGTTTTCCATCTTTATGTTAAAAAATCACCGTGTTACAGATACAAAACGTGACGGATCATTATCTCAAGAGACAACTACTTCCAATATGTATGTATTATATAAGGAAATGTCATCTTATTTCTTTATTTTAAAGTGTGATTTTGAGATGTTTTTTGGGGGTCAAAAACGTTATATTGTGAAGTGATTTGCTCTTATCATGATTTATATAGTGAATTAGGGGAATAAATCTTGAAAAAACGTGGCTTTCCATGAGTATAAAAAGTTGCTAGAGAACTGCAGAGTATAGACATTTTGAAAGATGACAAAGGAAACTCTACTTATCTTATTACGACGAGATGTAATGATTCTTATCGGGAATTAAACTCTGTCAAACTCACTGGATGTGGTTTAAATTTGGGCTCTGCACGACTCTATCGTGGTCTCTGGGCCTGAAACGTCTGTGCAGACTCAGGGGGAGGCGACGCGTCACTTTGAATTAGCGCCGCGTAACACGTTCAAGGCACAGCTTTCTCATTAAGTCTGACTTTTACCAAAGGACCGGACCCTTAACCTCATATTTATTACAACTCTGTGAACTGAGAGTGGGAAAATTACAGTACCTTATACCCTCACACCTGCAGTTAACACATACAGTACGAAACAATCACTCTCTCATATAGCGGACATTTTTTAATAAACACCTCCACTTGGCTTATGCCCATCAGAATTGTCAGATTGTTGTATTTGTGTCCACACATGTGCTACTTTTTTCTCCTTTATGATGATGGACGGGGAGGACGGAGGCGTCGATAAAAGAGCTTTTACTGACAAGACAGAGGGAGCACAGTGCGTCTACTTTGAGATGGTAAGACAAACAATAATGTTAATATTATGGTGTATAAACAAAGCTGAACAGATCTGACACATCACAGCTGTGACACCGTTTAGAGCCAGAGAAGGAATAAAGTTTGAAGGCACCAGGACAAAAATCTTCCTAGATCTGGAAAATGCTCTTTGTATGTGTACATGTGTGTGTGTGTGTTCTGTGTATTTGTGTGCGCTCTGGCCTAATGACATTGAGGCTGTGTCCTTCCACAGGGAAATATAATCCCCTGGATGCTACTGAACTGTGTCCAGACTTAGAGAACAGCTACTAGATTCTCTCAGACACTGCACACACACACACACACACACAGTCTGATTTCCACAGTCTTCAGAGGACACTACGTTGATTTATTTCCTGGAGACTCTTAATCTCACCTTAACCATAGGCCTAATCCTAACCCTAACAGCCTAAGATTGAAACATTTATCTGCCTTATAATGTTGTAATTTACATTATGTGGACTTGGATTATTTACAGTAGGTCACCACAACATAAGGAACACCAGGTAACTTGTTTTTATATCCTAGTGAGGACACATCATAGACATAATGCATTCCCTAACCATCACAACAAAGCACTTACTTGACTTGTGAGGTCAAAATATCCTCATAAAGATAGCTTTTTTTGGACCTCACAAAGATATAAATGCAGGTTATATACACACACACACACTGAGCTGAGTGGTTTCGCCAGTGTGTGGCACACACTCGGGCATCTCTGGTGAAAATGAAACCCGTGCAGCAGGTCTCGGGCCCACTGTGCGCATCTTCATATAATCTTTAATAGCTTCTCTTTTTTCCTCCTCCCCTCCACACCGGCCTATTTTGCCGCCGCTCCTTCTGTGTCAATTTTATTGTTTTGGTCTATAATTGGATTGGCAGTAACGGCGCGGGCAGAGAACCGTTAGGAGCTTGTAAAAGGTGTCACTCAGCGTTGGGCGGCGCAGCTTTAATTAAGCTCCCGGCTGGAGTTGAGCAGCTTTTTTTCTTTTTTTTTATCTAGCCTGGTCTGATGAGCCCGGAGTGCAAGTGGGCTCCACACCACGGTGCAGGAAACAGGAGGAGGAGGAGGAGACGGAGGTGTTCACTACAGCTGTACGATAGCCCTGTTTACTGGATTCAGCCTTTTCTCCCAAGACACTAATCTACACTCCTGGACCGCCAAGATACTGGGAGACATCATAAAAACATGTGTGCGTGTGTGTGTGTGTTTCCTTGTGCTCACTGTCACAGAGCCCCGCCCATCAGCACTGTGCAGCCATGTGTGTGTGTGTGTGAGTCACACAAACAACATGGTGGAGGTAAACGGACACAAACACAGGTCTAAAGCAGTTGCTGTAAACTCTTCATCGGAATATTCGAGTAGAGGCCCGACGCCATGTGATACATGCAGTGATGATCAGAGAGGTGTTCATCACTGTCCTTCCTCGCTCCTCAATCCACCTAATGGTCTCCTCAGATCATCTTTCCTGCGATCGATACTCGCCTGAGAGATGATCCTCACACACCTCGGGACATTTCTGCCCCCCCCCCCCCCCCCCTCACTGTACATCACAAAGTGACACATTTCCCATGGCAGGAGTCGCTGCCGCCGCCGCCGCCACCGTCCCCGCGGCTCCTGGATCAGAACCTTATAAAGGACTTTGAACTACGTCAGATATCCATCACATTTCTAAAAGGTCTGGCCATTTTCGTTGTAGAGCCGTTAAGATTCTGTCAGTGAGGAGGTGGCAGATAAGGCGGGCGTTAAATCACATGCAGAGACGTTTGCGGAGATTTATCGATCTCTTTATAGATCTTAACTCTTGAGGAAGAGCGGGGGAAAAAAATTAAGCTGGATGCAGAGATGACCTTTAGAACAGCGTCATCCATGGATGGGGATTCTTTTTTTTCCCCCCTCCATCTTCATGTCTTGAAAGTATTATGTATATACACATGACTGAGAAGGAAGGAGTAAGTCGCCATTTAGTCAGAATGTGCATCCACTATCATCCAGGAGATTTGAGTGTGATGGAATGCTGCACATAATACTGGAAATAAAGTGTTGCAGCGGCGCTGCCTGCTTCATGTGGCTCAACCTTGGTACCACAGACACATATATACACATGCACACGGGTGTCAGGTCGTGTGGAAAAGCAGAAACAAAACCATCTCTCTCCACTGCTACGAAAAAGAGCAGAAGTCTATGACGCTCCCTCGGATCAAGAGATAAGAAAACTTAGCACAGAATTACTGCAGCTGATTTACATTTTTGGGTATTTACATGTGAATCAAAGAGGCTCCGAGTGTGTGTGTGTGTGTGCTGACACGCTCTGACATTAGCTCAGCGGGGCATTTAAATGATTTACTGAAGCTTTAGCTTCGCCGGCGTCACTCCGTGGAAGGAGCTCTGCATCTTAAGAGGATCCACGAGACGACCTGGTTTGCTTATTTCACAATCCAATTCGTGTTAATTGCATTACAGAGGGGGGGGGGGTAATTGTGTTAGTTCCATCTGTAATCAGCTTACTGCCTCAGTGCGGCTGCATACACCTGCACACGAGGCTTATGTAACCTGCGCGCTAATGGGAGGAATTTGGTTCATTTTAGGGGCTGCAGAGTAAAAACCCAGGATACTCACTCTCAGGTAATCTGGTCTGCTGGAACTGACTGTATGTAATAACCCTGGCTGTGCGTGTGTGAGTCAATCCATGCTCACATTATCATGCAAATGGAAAAAACACTCTGAAACACACCAATGGTTGCGATGCTAAAGGATCAGTGTCGAAACCAACACTGTTCTCCCTCATTCACATCCTCCCCTTACATATTCTGTGTTGGTTTATCCCATCCACATCCACACGACACCACTCCATTTTTATTTATCGTTTACGCTCCAGATGTGCCTGCCGCCCACACGGTCTATGGGACTTTTCGGTCCAAAAATATAGACATTTTAAAATTTTGCTGGTTCCATTTTAGTTAGAAAAGTTCAGGGCAGCATTTTAGGCCCAGTCCACATTTTTTTGGACTTTCAAAAACATGAAAATTGTGGGTCAAGTCAATCATGACCTATATTTTGGAAAACTCGCAGGTGTTTCTTCTGTATGATGTCATGTTTGTTTACACGAGGCAAGTTTGAGAACGGAGCAGTGTGTGGACAGGATTATTTGAGGGAAAATGTCCGTTTTCAAAAATACCCAACTTCATGTGGTCTGAGCGAAAAACACAAACCTCTGCGAACTATTTCACCGTTTCCTGATCAGCCACAACAATCAGTTTCTCCTCTTTTATTAGTCAAATAATGAAAAAACAGCTGCATTTTCTGTACCTGAATGGTCACATGATGTTTTTTTTTTACAGTTCTTCTGAAACACCGTTTTCAAAGAAGTGTGGACGCAGCCTACATGTTCTCAGTATAAAGACGTATTAAACAGCTCTGTTTCATACTAAATGTTGTTGTTGAGACACAAGGTTAATCATTTAGGCAAAGGAACAAAGTTAATGAAGCTACTCCTAATCCAGAGCTCTTTGGAGTTCTGTCAACAGTATCGACTGCACTGCAGATGGGATAAGACATCGTTGGAGGGCACTGATGACCTACATAGGAAGGACAAGACAGCGGCTAAACAGCGGTGATCCCGCACCGACTCTGCAGCACAGACACACAACAGTGCAAAGACACCGTGCATGTCCATGTGTCCACGTCCACCCACACGGTGTCCTCTATCTTTACAGTTCCCAGCTTCCATGTCGCCCCCCCGAGGAAAATCCAGTTTTGCGATCAGCAATATACTACGATTACCACCGGCCGCTGTGCAACACACAATCAATATTGATTTCACCTGGCAATTAGCAAATAATTCAATGAGCTACAACTACTGAGCGGAGAACTGCTAAAGATAAAGACGGTGAGTGAGCGAGGAGGGGGTCGAGTCTGTCTGTCTGCCACATCCCTGCTCCTCCTGCTGCTGCTCTGATACTGAATCTCTGTGCATGCATTTAGGAAGAGTGAGGAGATAAAATCAAGTGTTATTCCCTCGTGTGTTTCAAACCACAGAGACCATTAAGGACACTGAGGGACACTCGGCCGATAAGGCCGTCATTACGTTAAGTTTAAATTCAAATATGGTGTTGTGCACTCACTGGAAAGCATCAATAATGTAGACATTGCTGTAGCTGTAATGTATTATTAATAATGTCCGATGACTCATTTTGCACTTTTAATAAAGACAAAAGGTGATTTTTGTGAATCTGTACAAATGTGATTTGTTAATTTAAGGCTCAGTGTGTAAGACTTAGTGACAAGGGTTTGACTGCAAACTACCGTGGCCTTCGCCTGCCAGAACGTATTCTTCTCCTCACAACACACACTTGCTGGTTTGTGTCTGCAATTTATGCCAATGAAACCATCCTGTACGATGAATTTACATGGATTACAGGGATAATTTGGGGTGTTTTTGACTATAATTTTACTTCTGACATTTTCTGTGTCGTTTAATCGTAAAAATACATCAAAAATGGCTCATTTTAGTATCAGCACTTCATTAACCCCGGCACCAACCTTGACTAAAAGATACATACAACTCTTTATGTTGTCTTCTGTTTGATGGTCACATGTATTATGTAGCTGCAGTGTTGGGTAAGTGAGGTCGATGTTCAGTGTGTCCATGTGACCGTTCCAGGTTGAAAAAACGATTCTCTCCCCACGGGATGAAATGATCTATCCGTCTATCTAATACATTATTCAAAAAGAAAGAAAGAGGATACAACTAGTAATAACAAAGCCTGCCGTCATTCTCCTTTCATGGCTGAACATAGACCTTGAACCATCCTAAAAGCAGTTTAATTCAGAAAATGTTTTCATCTGAAGCTCGGATCAAAGGTGACTCTCTTTGCCATTTAAGAGAGAAGGCAGCGGCTTTTTTTTTTTTTTTTTTTTTTTTTTTTGCCGCTGTGATTAATTCCAGGTCCTTGAAGGTCACTTTGATAGAATGACATTTGAAATCGTCATGACTAACCCCAGAAACAGGACATTGGGGAACCATTAAGGAGGAGGAGGAGGAGGGGACAGGGGTGGACATGTTGCATGGCAGAAGCCACTTGAGCTGTTTCTTGCCTCTGCAGGAATCCATGATTGCACACAGACACTGCAGATCAGTGGGGGGGGGGGGTTGACACATATATCTATGATACAAACACCAACACACACACATACACACACACCCGTATAAATAGCAGACGCACTGTCCCCTGGGTAATGAAGGAGCACTGGGAGACTGTGGTTGCTGTAAAACCCAATTAGTGTGTGTGCTTGTATCAGTTCGCTCAGTTAGATCTACACATACAGATAACAGCTTCCACAAGGTGGCTTTTTCTTTTTTCTTCACCCTTTTGCCTGCACGTGTCCGGTGGTCTGCCCCCTGCTGGACACACAACCAAGCAGCTACATGGGGAGAACGTTCCTAACTCATTAATATTAAGAAAAAAAAGTAGAAACACAGGCGCACACAGTGATAAAACTACGACACATTGAAACTCATTTGTAAGTTTCGATCATCTCTACTTGGCAAGTATAGTAGTGAGCGTGAGGGAACTCTCCGATTCAGCGTTATTAAATATTATTAATCATACACACGGGACCACTGTGTCATGACTGAGCTACTTTCGGGCTTCAAGACAAAAGCTGCCGTGTTCATTCTTCGCCAATCAGAGGCTTTGTGGCGCAACTCAGAACGTAGATAATGATGGAAGAGAGAGCAGATTATTCCACAGAGAAATCTTGTCTTCCTGATTCTAATATAACAGGTTAAAGGTCATTAGACAGAAGAATGTATGTAGATGTCCTATCTTTGAGGTGGTGTGGACGCCTGTCTCTGTTCTTCTTTGCCACGTAAATGCAAATACTACTACTACTACTACTACTACTACTACTAACAACTACTACTACTAGTAAAGTGGTAGTTCTAGGTAGTTTTTTGAAATATTTCCCACCAAAATGTTGCCAAAAACTGTATTTTTTTGTCTTCTCATGATCTATTATTTATCTCAACTGTTGTTTGAATATTTGTCCAGTTGAGCCGAGTGAAAGCGAAGGAAGCCACAGGCCAAACACATTGTTTACTCTTAAATAAAACAAAGTAAAGTCATCTCAGTGGGCGGCGGTTTCCGCTCAGTCTTCTAATCATCGGCATCAGAGTCAAATTCCCACGTTGTTGTTATTAGGTAACGTATAAATGACAACAAACAGGATCTCATTTACCTCATTTAAAGAAATACTATAGGCCACTTCCCTGTTAATCAGGCCGGATTAATCTAACGCAGCCCCGTAAACAATCCTCCCGCCATCAGGACGACAAAACTCCGTTTTAATTAAATCTCATTGAAAGACGCGTTGTTGATTTAATCACACGGTTTACTTTGAACGCTTTGTCATTAACCTCAATTGTTACTCTGCGTTAAAGTGCATTAGTTGTATCTAGGTGTGGCCCGGACTCGTTTTTATCACAGGCATTATAGCCCTTAAAGAGATGATTAGCATTTTTATTTTATACAATTCTTTTATGTTTGTTGTTAAAAGCTCCTGGGACGGGCGCGGGCGCGCGCGGGGGGGAATTAGCAGCTGCTACGAGAGCTGTTAAACGTGGCTGTGCATTGTATTTGTCCCTGTTGAATAAAAATGAAAGTTTTTACGCGATAAGGATGTAAAAAGTGGCGCTCCGAGGTGCTTTTGCCTCAAGGAGCTGTTGTGCGGCGATAAGACATTTTGTAATTTGCAGAGATTGGAAAGTTTTGTGTGTTGCTGCAGCTCATTTTCTAGAGGAGAAACTAAATCGCATAATAATATATTTTTTAATAATAAAATAATACTTTATGCTCCTTCTGTCCCGTCAAGTTTGAAGACTGTCAAGGAAATTGAAGACGCACATTTATAATTAGACGTGGGGGAGCAGCGATTCTGTATGAATATGTTCTCCACATAGGACACATGATGAAGATGAATGAGTTTAAACATCTCGGGTGATGTAAGAAGAATCCCCTCCATGTGTAGCTCCAGTAATTAAACAAAGATTGTTCTGATTGTTTCCCAGTCTTTATCAGAGACCGGATTTCTTGACTCCGACACTTCAAGAACGAAGCGGAGGCTTGACAGCGTCACGGCGTATTCTTTGTCTTCAAACGCCTCCGTCTCCCACAGCCACATAATAAGAAAAGAGAGAGAGAGAGAGAGAGAGAGCGGAACAGAAGGGCGGCAACAGCGGCAGCAGCAGCCGCGCCGCGCGAGCCTCTGCTCCACCGCAGCCATCAAAACACCGGAGCTACTTCTGTATTCATGTGCTGCATCACTCTGGGCTCTTTGATGGCACAGATCTCCGTCGTGTCGCTCATGCTCTTACCAAATAAACTGTAGTGTAAACACCCAGAGAGAGGGAGAGAGAGAGAGATACTGAGGGAAAACACAAGAAGAGTAAGTTTGTGCGCTCACGTCCGCTTTTCATCAGCATGATTGATTATCAAATGTCCTTTCATTGACTTGACTTCCGATATTATTGACGTCGGCTGATGCTGCTGCTCGATATGTGTCGAGAACAAAACAGCAACGCAGTAAAGAGGAGTGAGACAGACAGACAGACAGACAGACAGACAGACAGACAGACAGAGGGACAAGAAGTGTGTGTGTTGTTGTTTTTCCTCCTCCCCTTTACCATCTTTCATTATTCAGCCTCTAGCCATGAATAACTGAATAAGTGAATCCATGATAGCAGGGATGGAGGTTGTGTTTTTTTTTTTGTTTTTTATGGCGTGTCTGAATGTGTGGGGGAAACATAACAAGCCACAAGAAAGCATCCAGCAAAAGAGGTCTTTAAATAAAGAGCTGGGGAGCTGCACTCATGCATGACTGCATCCCCTCTGCATCCATTTCAGGCTGGACCTCTGCTTCCCTCCGCTGAACCCCCACCCTACCCTACCCAACCCAGCCCAGCCCAGCCCTGCATGCACTAAAAATACAGAGGAGGAGGGAAAAAGACAGGGTGTACTTCAAAGATGAGTCACTGGCTGGTATTAAGATTAGGAAAAAGGCAAAATGATCACACAGAGACTTCAATACTTTCTCTATATACACCTGAGCAACTTTATATTTCTACTTTTTTTCTTTATTACTTGTACACAGGTTCTTCTATTGAGGGAAAGCTGCACAAAACGTCGTTGTACCTGTGTATCATGACGATAAAGCACATTCTATTCTTCCCTCCCTGCATCCTCGTCTTGTGTTTGGATATTGTTTGGTCTGTTTGCATTGTAATAACTTTGATTTTTTATAAAAAAGCTCTTATTTTTTTAAGAAAAAGCTTTTGTCGTAGAAGCATTCTAGCACCACGTACAGGCCCGGCATACGTTCTACGGCGTTTAGAGTCGTTCTGTACGGACGAAGACTTGTTTACAAAAGACATTTTCAAAAACAACAAATAAACAGATTGTGTAGGGTTCGCTCGGTTTCTGTGTTACAAGTGATACAAGTGCTCCACACTTTCTGCATGTCTACTGAATTAAATATGAGTGGGGACGGGGGAGGCGGGGTAAAAAGGAAGAGGAGTGGAGATAAGAGCAGATGGGGCAAACAGCCTCTGTTTAAATAGCAGAAAGGTGACATGCGAGCACTCTGCCGAGAGGAGCGACCCCCGACCTCACCGACGCCACACTGACAACTAACATTTAGCGTTCTCCATAGGAGTCTGATCTACACCTGGTGACTGTTGCACGGTTTACATAAACATGACCCCGTCGGCATTGTGCTGCAGACAAACAACACACGTTTTTAAAAACCTGTCATTAGCGCGCTGATAATTCAACACGGACCACTCGCGTGATTGGAGTCGATCAACTCATTTGAGAGAGAGGGGAAAAATAGCCATTTAAAATTGCCTTTTCTCAAACATCATCCGCTGATTACCATAATCACTTCACGGCTGACAATACTTTGTAAACGTGTGCGCTATTAATGACAGCAATTATGGCGGCTAAATGCAAATGGGGGACGCCGGGCTGGACGCGTCCATTGATCTGAGCCGATAAAGCACAAACAGACTCAGTCTTTCAGATTTTTGAAGAGTGAGACCTCCCGCTCACTTTGTCATCATCCTCCGTGAGTTTAGTCCAAGGCAATTGAGGAGGAGGGGAAACTGGGTGCTAGACCAATTTATGGAGGTCATTTTACTGTGGAAATGGATTCATTCTGAGTTCACAGTGAATGCCTCCTTCAAATGTGATGGCTGCTCTCTCTCTCTCTCTCTCTCTCTACTTTACAGCACTCACGGCCGGGCCCACGTTTGCCTCCAGACTGTTCCTCGGCGCTGTAGATCACTCTGCCGTGAACCCCCCGCACTTCACTGTCAGACCCGGCAGATCTCACCTTCATTAATAGCAGCCACTCATGTCTGACTTAAATTAACGCACGGGCTATCAATTAGCCGGGGAGAGGCTGGACGCAGTGTGCTCAGGGGAAAAGGAGAAAAGCATCGCGGACAGAGGAGGGAGCGAGAAGACGGATGATACTGTGTCTTTACTTTCAGACGTCCTGCTCCCAATTATTTTGTCTATTCAGCTTCCTTTTGACAACATATACAGTTTATTGGAAGTACGCTGACATAAGTTCATAAGGACTTTCAAATCATTTGCTTTTTGTAGCTTTAGAATACAGCTTTGTATATACACTGCATGCACAGAAGAGACAAAACAGCCAGAGTCGTGTTTTGAAGTGGAAGCTTTCAACGCACTCAACAGAAGAGCAGCTCTGCCCACATGCACCTGATGCGTAAAACCAACAAAGAAGAGATAAAGAGTGTTTGCATCCTTTCTGGAATGCGAAGGCCACCGTAGTTCCCTGAAACACCTGATAAAAGCCTCCACTCGCTGCACTCTTGCAGTCTCACCATTAAAGGCCACCACATGCTGGAACCTTTAAATCCGGGGCAAACTCTGGCGTTTGGCTGTTTGCTTTCCACGACCTCCTCACATGATGTTACCCGTACTTCATTATTTTCCCCTCTTGATTATTCATTCACTCATCCATCTTTCCATCTCTCCATTTTCCTTGATGAGTCAATTCCTCTCCCATTGCCGTGTTTTCTGAGTGACCCTGACGACCCGGGAGGATCTCCCAACAGCCTCCTCTCGGCCCATCACGATTGATTGGCCCGCAGCACGCTGTCGTACGCGATCAATACATCATTCCTTCAGTAACAAGGCCCCACTCGCTCACTCGCTGCCCTGCATCGCTTTTACTTCCATTTTATTATTATTTTCCTCGCGGCCGATCGATGCAGGCAAACAGGCCGACTGTAAACCACACCACAATTAGAGCGCCGTCTAATCTCCGTGTTGACTCCGTCTCCTTCACCGGCAAATAAAACACAAATGATAATGAAATCTAATGGGATTGTGGGAGAATTAAATCACTTAAACAATGGAGAGAGAGACGCCACATTTCGGGACCAATAAAGATCCAGTATATATATTGTATACTATACACCAGTCGATATTGTACGTGCACAGAAGCCGAGGAGAGCATCTTCTCTTCAAACTCACAGACAACGTGACAAATAAGATAATTCACAGACACAAACACATATTTCATTTACGTCCACATCAAAAGAGAAGTGACGACACACTCGAGTGGACCCGGTAAACATTTCCAGATCTATTTTCATCCCATTAGGACGACGTCTGCAGAATAAAATGACATTTCTTCTATTGAGCGCGTGCACTTGCTTTGTGGTGAGATAATTTAATAATGAGCGCTTGCCTTCATTAGGCTAATTGAGCCAGTGGAAGCTCTAATGATATACTGTACTTAATGCACAGAGCTGGGCAGGTTTATCCCGTTTCTTTGTCTCTCTTGGAGTTTTTCTCGTTATTCTTTAATATTAAAAACCCCTCTTTTGTGCGGTGTCATCGCTTTAACAGCTGGTTTACGGGGAGATGACAAAAATAGACGTTGTGCTATGTCAATCATTACATTATAGATTTGTCACGCCTGTGCAGCTTGGCCTGGGTTCGAGGGCAGGCCTGTCTAAGTGCAGCGCTGGTGATGCAAGAGAAGCTGTCTGCTTTGGCCCGTGCAGGCGCTGAGGAGGGCAGTGGCACGGAACTGCCAGGGTAATTAGCGAATCGAGCCCCCAGCTCCCTGTGAAGTCCGGCCTTTGAAGGAGGCAGCTCAGACCGATCGGTGGCCTCCTCTGATGTATGTTTGTGGATCTTTCGACGGAGTGAGAGCTGCTAACGAGGCCCCCGTCCATTACCATCTGAGATGTAATTAGCGGCGTCGCAGGAATGGAGAAGGGCCAGGGACGAGTGGCTTAATCTGGGGCCCGGCGTCCCACAGGGAAGCAACAGCAGGAGGATGAAGTGAGTGAGGAAGGAGGCTCCCTGGAGAGGACACGGGGGCCCCAGCCGTCCCGACACACAGATCCAGTCCAGACAGGCAGAGCCACCACAAAAAAAAAAAAACCCAGGCTGGCAGCGCCACGCGAGAGGAGCCGCTAAAACTACCATATGCCCATGTTTCTCATCCCACATTAATCTGTTAAGGTATCTGTTCTTGTTATTTACTTAGACACTGGGCAGAGTTTCAGATTTTTAACAAGGTTAACCAACAATATCATCCAAGAAATGAGATTCACAGCACTCAGCGTGATGATATTCTATTCATTCACAAGTTACTCAGGAAGTGTTAGAAGTTACCTTTTAAAAAATATTGCTCATTTATGTCAATAGTACTATTTGCACATAATAGCACTTTTTGACTTTGTGTTTCAATTAGACATTTAGAGTTTAAAAAGATAGAAAAAAGGGCAGGGGGATGATAAAAGATGCTTCACTCTGCTTCATTTCAAACATTTAATAGGTATTATTTTGTTTAATTCAAGTAAATGTGCTGTTATTTCTGTATCTATCCATGTACCAGTACTTTTATAAATATGGTCAAAAGTGCAAATAAATCAGTCTCCACCAGCTTTAACTGTTTTCTGCATATTCCCTCACATGTGGCCTTCCATCATTTAAAGAACAACAAATAAATCACAGTAACTCGGCATCACTTTGAATAGTAATTGATAATATTACAACTGTTTTTTTAAATTCCAATCCATTAAAATGACTCCTTACTGGGTAAAATAATACAATTACAGTGGTATTTCACGGAGTAACATGTTACTGCCAACACTAATTCATTATAGCCTCCTGCACTGTTCATGACCTTCTCTATGTGTGTGTGTGTGTGTTGCTGAGAGTCTGAAGTGACAGATTAGCAGGGATTGTAAGTGGCGGCCAATCTCTGCCTCTCAGGTCACGGCGGGGTCAGGTCAGGTGTGACTCTTGCTCGGTTAACTGTTGGAGTTGACCTTTAACCCGGTGGAGTTCAGTCGCACTGAGCCCCTGGGCATCAGAGAGGGGCCACAAGGGTCACCGTTGTTTTCGCTGAACATCAGAAGTGATTTAGTGGAGGCTAATGAGCCGTTATTCCTCATCGGTGGGGACTCACTCCACAAAAAGCGCCACCAACACATAACAAGACGGAGGTATTTTAAAACGCGGCATGGTCGAGACGCCTCCTGTTTGTCCTTTATCTGTCCAAACATGGAGTTTGGAGACGACGAAAGCCCACTGACAGCTGGTGAAAGCATAAAGAGGCCACAACATGGACTGTGTGTGGTGAAGTCGCCTCTCTGGAGAGCGGTAGTGTAACTGGAGTGGGAAGCGGCGATTCTCGCTCAGTGGAAAGAGTAATTTGTGTCAGGTCAAAGACAATTGTCCGACTCTCCTCCTCATTCTCCCTGGACTCACTAATTCCTCACTCCCACTGGTCCAAAACCTGTTCACACCAGTGTTTATGCTGCTTTTTGACCAGTGGGGCGTGTCTGATTGATTCTGTAATGAATGTCACATTTTTTTTTTTTTTTTTTAAATGGTTTTGGCTCCAACAATTGGTGGGAACACAAAAATCCAGATGAACATGCTAATTTCTTCCTAATTTTTTTGTAGCAATACAAATTCCCACGTCATTTCCCAATCGGTCTCTCTTGACTCACTAATACCTCAACTCCCACTGGTCAAAAACCTGTTTACAACAGTGTTGAGACTGGTTTTTGACCAGTGGAATGTGTCTGTTTGACATTCAATCACAGGTCAAACGACTCTGTAATAAATGTACGTCACCTTTTTTCACGGTTTTGCCACCAAACATTGGTGGGAACACAAAAGCCCTAGTGAACATGCTCATTTCTACTTAATCTTCTTCATTTCTTTATAGCAATGCAAAACCCTGCACTCATTCTCTCTTGACTGCTTCATCACTTCCTACACAGTGCTGTGACACGACGTCAACTTTTTGGGCTTGAGTCAGAGCTCAGTATTTCTTATTTACGTCATTCGGATTACTTTGAAAGAGGAAAGGAATTAAAACATTACGACCTTAACACTGAAAACGAGTTTTATGGCTTTGCTGTTTGTCTTCTTTTATCGTTCGTCTTTCCTGTGTGTCACGATCCACACATGGGCGACAAATCCCGTTTTTTTTAGTGTGAAAAGAGGCTTCAGTGGGAACAATATTCTCGGTCTCGTCCTCGTGCTCCCTTGACTCACTAAAGTTGTTAAACTAGGGCATCAGCGGGGCCCGCCTGCATCAGTATGCAGCATGGAGATGGTGAATCAATGAAGCCTGGAAGACTCTCCTTCTCCTTCCCTTCTCTCTCTCTCTCTGTTGCAGTCTCGCTATTAATGAGCAGGAACCAGGGCCTGTCCACTCCCCTCGTGGCCACATGCTAAATTACCAGCCGTGAATCAACACAGCATTTATGGGCAACTGCAAATTAAAGTGGCGAAATGTGGAAGGACGGAGCAGACATAGTAAAAACGAGAGCATCACAGCCCCGGCCGGAGAATGGGACCCAAGGAATCCAATAACGGAGGAAAAAAGGGACGGCGTATATAAGGAAAAGAGTTCCTTCAGTTCTCAGCGGACGTATTTGGCTTTGGTGTAACTGTTAGCATCAATGGCGGACTCGTATACATGCCAGGCTGAGGCACTTATTCTCATCAGGGAACATTATAAAAAAAAAAAAAACACACAGAAAAAAAATTACTCGGATATAAAAGGAGGGGAAAAAGGGAGTTATACTAGTGTTATACATGCGAGGCATGGTAAGATAATAGATTGGTAAACAAACAGTAAAACCTGAAGGGGAAAAGGCTTTTAAACATTTAAGCACAGCGGCAGGAGACGCCGCAGGATGACCTGTAATGGGAGAGAGAGGGGGAGGCGGAGGAGTGGTAAAAGCCTGATAAAATAAAGAGACAGTAACCTCAGTCCACTTAGCCGTCAGACAAAGAGATGCTTCAGGGAGTGCGTGAGCAATATCACCATTGCGGTCACAACACGCCGCGTGTCTGCAGCTGTTTTGTCGGCTTCTCCACTCGCTCAAATGATTCGGTAAAATAAAAGGAATAAAATGCAGGGAACGATTACAGAAATAAGTGCGTGGATCTGAAAGAGGAAGAAGAAAAAAAAAAAAAAAAGGGACTACAGGTGAGTTTTATAGATGATGTTTGTGATGGGGGAATGCCAAGAGTGCCAGGAAAGTACAGTCATTTCAACACCTTATAATCACCAGCATGTGAGAGGGAGAGGACGGGGGTGGCGTCGAAGATTAGCCTTAAAATGCATGTGCAGACACACGCACAATGGACGTGTGATTCACTTAATCATATCTCTGAGACCGTGCACATGTCGCCATAAAAAAAAGGTGCAGATGTTTATGAAGGGCTGCACCTACAATTACTGCAACATAAAAAACCGAGGGAGTGCATGTTTGTGCGTTTGTCTGCTTATGTTATGCTCACAATAACAGACGTGTTTGTTCAGTTCAAATTGACTTTTTGCCACATGAATCCTGATATGACTGCCACATGGTCATGTTTTGAATAAATGCCCTTTCTAGGACAACATACTGAAAAAAAAACATTAAAATTCCAGAATTGGACCACACGGTTGGTGTAGTGGGTAGCACTCTTTGCCTTTGGTTGGAACAAGGACCTTTCTGCATGGAGTTTGCATGTTTTCCCCATGTGTACTTGGGTTTTCTCCGGGTTCCTCCCGCAGTCCAAAAAATATGCAGATTTGGGGATTAGGCAAATTGGACACTCTAAATTGACCGTAGGTGTGAGAGTGAATGGATGTTTGTCTCTATGTGGCCCTGTGATGGACTGGCATCCTGTCCACGGTGTGCCCCACCTTTCGCCCTATGTCAACTGGGATTAGCACCAGCGCCCCCCACCACGACCCTCAAGAGGAGGATAACGCGGGCAGAAGATGGATGGATGGAAAATTCCAGAAATATTATCAGATTCCTGTGAGATTTAAGCCCTAAAAACTCTGATATGAGTCACATAAAACAAAACACAACCGACATGAGTCACTTTAGCCGGGTAATCTGAACACATAACACCTATATTGTTTATCCAACCTAGGACAACATAACAACGTGACACCAGTCTGATTTGAAAACTGATATACCTGATTGGATTTCTGTTCAATTGTGGCCCTTAAAAAAATCACCTGAGTCACTTCAAAAAGAAAAGAACAGGCATGAGTCACTGTAGCCTGATAAATTGACCACAGTGTAAAAAAAAAAATGTACAAACTTCAAAAAGTATTGTATCTGAGTAACAAAAGACATTTTCCCCACTCTGTCTGGCAATCAAAAGGCTTGGCTTCCTGGAATTTGAGCAGTTAAGTTTCTGAGTTGCTGCCAAAGAAGACGTTTTGTTAAAATAGAAGACGCTTGTCTGATTTAATAGGCGTATGACTTTGCGTACGCCGCTGCGCTGAACACACACACACCTTTTCTCTTCTTTCTTTTTTGATAGAGAGAGCGGCTGTTGGTTTAGGTCATTGTACTTTTGACAGTGTGTCAGTGTGTGTCAAACATTAAGTGCTTCAAAATGGGGGGCCTCCACTAAAAGTGCCTTGGGACCCCGAGTGCTCACTCTCCTTCCATCTCACTCATGACAGTCCACCACTGAGGGAGAACAAGTCTAATTTCACTGCTGGCTGATGTCCATTCAACTTGAGTGATGAGGGGAGCAGGTCCTCCTGCACACGTATGCTCACATGGCCAGAAGTACACATCACACTACCCACACACACACACAAATAAACTCAAAGGAAGGTTAGCTGAGTTGACAGGCCCATTAACTGGCCTCTGACTGCCATTTCAGTCTTGTTTCACACCCTTCCATTCCAGAGAAATATAGCGAGCTGAGATGCTGTACTGTATGCTCCAGTGCACCGCGGCTCCAACCATCACCGTCCAGTGTGCTGTCCTCTGTTTGCACCCGATCCCCCCCCACCTTTCATTATGCCGCTGAAAACAAAACGGCCTCACTGTAATAGGTTGCCACTCTACCTGCCGTCAGCGGCTTCTCAAGGTAAACGGAGATGAGAATATGCATGGACCTTAACGGCAGAGTTAGTGAGTGAGACAGAGAGAGCCAGACAGAGGCCCCTCTGGGGGCCACAAAGGCCTCCATTGTGATGGACCCTGATGAAGACAAATGGACACAACCAATATGGCCTCCCTGTGGCGAGGTATCATCTATAGAAAAAGGGGGTTTGGGGACGGCTGTTTGAATGACGGACACACAGTCTAATTGGTGACCTGCAGGGTTAGAGGTGGGGTGGAGAGGCCTCTCCACTGACTGAGTGGCATGAGCGTCAATCTATCTAGAGCCGGGGTCAGAGATCAAGTGATTAGCGAGGAGGGGAGATGAAGGGACAGGGACGCATTTTGGACACTCCATTTGCCACAGACTGAGATATTAAATCTTGTCCGATGATGAAAAGGAAACCCCCGCAGCGTTCCCTGTAGGTATAGTTTAAGCTGCACACCCTTCGTCAAAGCCTTGTAAGAAGTCAATGTGGCAACAAAATGAAATGTTTCAGTCATCCTGGATGTACTCGTCACATTAAGAGTTGACAGTGGATGGGTCTGGTGCTGGAGGTAGCTGTGGGAGGCTAGCGGAGCAGCGGCTGTTAGGGCTAACGAGGTAGCGAGGGGAGCTAATGTCGCTTAAGTCATGGCGATAAAATGTTCACCATGTCCGTCACCAGAGATCAACCTCTGTTTGAGCTGCAGCTACTCGATATTCAACACTGATACTTATTGTTTGACACTGGCTGAAATCACTGGATGAGATTTCCAAAATAAAGAAAAAGAGTTACGTTCCAATATTGAAGTCTGCCAAGCCAACAATTTGACAAAATGTGACAAACAGAATATCTGTTGCATGTGTCACATTTCTACTGATATCTCTTTCTGGTTTTCTGGTGTAATAATTTAAACGGATAAAATGTCAAAAACAACTTGTACAGGCTCCATATCAACCCCACCAAGAGAAAAAACCCCAATGTATTTATTAACTATGAACATGAACAAAGACACGCCGCGGTACGCATGGTTGAATATTTTCATTACTCGGATGACAATCACTACAACTAGCTGTCAGCATCACGCAAATAATGAGTCAAAACAAACGTGAAACCTGGCCTGAACTTCATACATAAGACTGTCTGAGAGTTCATCTCCTCATCAGTTAAAGCCCATTTCATTCCAAATGAATCATGTACACCGCGTCTGAGTGTATTAATATTTGTCGACAGCATTAAAGAGACACAACAAAAGCAGACTTTTGCTCCCAGCTCCTGAAAAAACTGCTTTCACCAGTGACTGACTCATTACACCAGCCTCTGATTGGAGAATGAGATGCATCCATTAAGGGAATCCATGTGAGAATTGGTTGTAAATGCTGCTATTTGTTACCGAGGCAACAGATGGAAAGAAAACACTGTGTCCCTTTGTGGACAAAATGATGCTCTGCTGAGGACGATTTTAGTGAATCAATAAAATACGAGTACACAACACATAACATGGCAGTCGTGTGAGGTAGCAACGGAGACTTTTTTTCTAATCTAACAGCACATTTCTTTGTCATCATTAATTCTCCCAGATTATGTCTTGAATAAAAGTAATATCTAAAAGTCTAATGAGCAAAGTTTGTTTAGTGTGTCCCTGATTGGAAACACACAAAAGAAAACAAAAAAGTTGTTTTTTGATAAATTAAACTGCATTAAGCAATTAACACTATTAATGAGTTCTCTCTCAAACAAACACATGATCAATCTTTCATTTTTTTTTCATTAGTGTTCACAGAGTTCCACACAGCAGCTTGGGCTGGAATTAGTTTTGTTTCATTTGGAAATTAGACCAGGGGTGTCAAACTCATTTTAGTTCCGGGCAATTTGATCTCAAGTAGGCTGTAACACTAAAATAATAGCATCATAAGCTATAAACAACAAGACCTGCGAATGTTTCCCTTCGTTTTACAATGAGGTATCTTTACGCAAAACATATTATAAACAACCTGACATTTATTGAAAAAAAATAAGTGCAATTTCAATTATATCATGCGATATTAAGTCTACCACTCACAGGAAAATATAGTGTTTAATGGGAATCTTGTGTACAAGTATTAAACGTGAAGCTAACTTAGCATCCGCGGTTAGCATTAGCGTCCGCGATTAGCACTAGCGGTTAGCACTAGCGGTTAGCACTCGCGAACTTCATATTTAACACAGACATCACTGACAACCTATCATTCCACATAAGCCGTACTCACACGTCACCTGAGCAGAGAAGGAGAAACAACAGCTCCAACTGAGGAGCTGTCAGCTGATGGACAACTGTAGCTTGACCAATTGACTTCCTGGCTCCCAGCATGCACTACATTTATGCTTCCACGGCTACGGGAATAAACAACCGGCACTGAACTGCGGCAAAAAAAAAAACCTAACATGTTTTCTAAGGGCATAACGCATTACTGTATATGATCCAATTAAAAATTCATCCTGTGGGTCGGTTCTGGACCACGGGCCGTAGGTCTGACATGCCTGAATTAGACGTTTTATTGTCATTTACCCATACACTGCAACAAAATGTGACCTGACAGCACATACGCTCATTCACACACATCTACGTGTGACTTATTTAATCAGTTTTAACATAAACAGCAAACAAACAACTTTTAAAGACAACAGAAGTAAGAGGAAGGACTATATATATATCTGACTATAGCGTCTGCTCCAGGAGGAGGAGACATAAAGTACCACATTTACTGATAAAAAAAAAAAAAAACATAGAAACAAAAGAGAAATGAGACGGGCAACGGGCAGGCGTGACTCAAAAGGGATTTTTTTTTGGGGGGGGGGGGGCTTTATCTGGTGGCACCATGTGGGAATGATAATGACCATCTTGAATCCAAAAGGACAACCATTCATCTTAACCCTCATAATCCCCCCTGTAACACCCACAGCCCACCACGAGACAGCAGGGAGGAGAGGAAAAATGGCACTTTGAAGACACAGGATAAGACAATGCAAACCCATCTCTCCTCAGACCCCGGCCGTGATTATTTAACATCCAATGAAATGTGCTCCATCTGCTCTTCAGCATTCTTTTTTTTTTTTTAAAAAAAGGAGTGATGATGTCACTCCTCTTATTTTACTCTCTTTACTGCTCCTTCAATCAGTCTTATACCTCTTTTTCTCCCCCCTTGTGATGAATCATTTCATTCAGTTGTCTCTTTTATTCCCCGGCTCTGCAGTTATACAACCATCAACTGCTCTTTTCCTCTTTAAATATCCTCCATCCATCATCGCAGAAAGCCCGCTCTGAGCTCCCTCCAACGGCGCGACTCGGCCTCCCCTCAATCCAGCTTTCTGTTTTCCTCTTCCCTCCCTTAAACCGGCCGTCAGGATGAACGATGGCGAAGGTTAGATGGGTCCATTTCTAACCCTCTGACTCCTGCACCCCCCCCGTCTCTACTTGCCCCGGGTGACATTACTAAATGCTGCTGTCCTCCGAGGAGTAAATAGTCTCTCCATTTATTTTGGAGAAAAGATTTACCCTCCTTTGTTTAGCTCATCCACTGTGTGCAAGCATGCGACCGAGTGTGTGCCACAGCCTGCAGCAGACGCTCAAAAATTCCCCCTTTTTTTTGTTTTAAAAGTCTGAGGCTCTGTGGCATTTCATTTGGTCAGTGTCGAAACCCCGATGCCTTAAATCCACAGTATAATTACTAAGTTACGCTGTTGTTGCCTCATTGTAATTCCTTCAAATTCATTATAACCGTGGCATGGTTGTAGAAATACTTTGGATTGCCAAACTAGTCGGTGCAAACATTTGCATAGGACAGGGAAAAAAAGGGGAAATAAACATAGATAAATGTTTAAAAACTAAATACAACTCTAAAATCTGAAATTGCACACGTACAACACTGCACATTCAGCAGTTTTCACTGTACATTCTGTTAAGAAAGCAGCATTAAATTGCACCGTTGCAAGAATCTATTTGTGAATCTATGAAAAGTCACTGTTGATCCAGATTATACTGTTTTCTTTTAAAAGTGTATCATTTCTGCTCTGGAAAAACGCTGGATTACAGTTGCGTTTTAGTCTGGACGGGCTGAAATTAAGGTATTTGGAAACTATGATACAGGATAGAAGAGAAGTCCTGCTCTTTTCACCGTTTCTCATGAGCAGTACTTTTACTTCAGAGATGTGGAGCGACAGTTCTTGTCTGAACCCAGAAAACGCTAGAAAACATGTTAGTGTGGACGCAGCCGGAGTCAAACTCGGGTTTTCTAACAAAAAAAACCCCCAAACAAACAAAAGGGATTCTTCAATCATGAAGTGGATTACTGACTAACAGAGTGAGACAGGAGGGAAAAGAAAGACTGACAGTTCCAAAAACAAACAATAAACAAAGAGAAAAACCAAAAAAAGCAGGAAAGTAAAGAGTGAAAGAGTCCTACCAGTGTGTGTTTAATCTGATTAGGTGTCAGAGTCAGAATGGCAAGCACAGATAAGTGACTCAATGAATGAGTAAGTGAATAAATAAAGGGGAGAAGATTGTGGTGGCTGTGTGCCACAGTTACCACCACGTTACTCCAGCAGCTGTGTGACTGTGTGTGTGTGTGTGTGTGTGTTAGCCAGGTTGCTACGGGCCGGGTTTCCACAATCAGTGCAATTACTTCTGTGCCTGTGAGCTAATTAGACCTTGGCCAGGTTGGAGCTGTGTGGTAGACTGGAAGGTGAGGTGAGTCAAAGAGGGAAAGAGATGGAGGTGATCGTCTCCGGTTTTTACCAGCAGGCGTCTCACGTCAAAATGATTAGTAATTCATTGTTTTTACGCCAACACACTGTAGACGATGACAAAAGGACTAAAGAGATGCTCAGGTTACCAGGCTTCAGTGACTCAGATCAGAAACTGGATGGAATGCTGTGTCACCTCAGTATGTGGTCCTACTGTTCACATGTGGTAATGTGACATGAATGAGATCGGTCATATCACAAAGAAAAGAAAAACAACAAAGTTGGTGTTTTAGAGCTGAATCTCACCCAAAGAATGTTCTGCAACAGTTTCCATTTCTACTTCAATCTCGAGCGGACTCACAAATATGACATTTGGTGTCAAGCAAAAAGATGTCAACGTGCACGTGTGCTGTTTGAGATTAAAGTTACATGTACGTGATACTTGTAGTTCTGAATGTGGATTGTCAAATATGATCTGTAATGCATCGATTTGTAAGACGTAAGAGTATTAGGGCCAAACTCAAGAGAAAAAAAATCATCTTTGGAGAATAAAGTCGTAATGTGCTGGAATAAAATAGTGATTTTAGAGGAATAAAGTCATAATTTTTACGAGAATAAAGTCATAATTTTAAGAGAATAAAGCTGTGGATTTATGAGTATAAAGTCATAATTTTATGAGAATTGAAATCAGAATTTTATGAGTAAAGTTTCTTTTTTTTATCATTATCTTATGTATTATCAATAAATAGTAGAAGCACACAGATCCTTGCAGTCGACTACCAGTCCCAATTTCTTTGTGATTCTTTCTTCCAAACAAACTCTCTTTCTTTCTTTCACAATCTTTTCTGAAAAAGTCCTGATGCTAAAGACAATGTGGTGCCAAAAAAGATGAAGTATTACTTTATTTGTGACGCCCAATCAAAATGTAACTCCATGAAAAAGCTCCACCTTCCTGTAGCTGATGATCTGAGATTTTGCTTGAATAATAATTACGACAAAAGTTTGGCCCTAATACTCCGTCACTCATAGACTTGTCATAGGAGTGAAGTTGAAATCTTCTCGGGCAGACACAGAAACACACGCCTAAACCCCACCGCGTGCCACCCAGCTGTCCGCTCTCTGCCCTCGCACTAATCCAACGCCCGCCAAAGCCCACTCCCACCCCTCGCTGGAGTAACCCAATAATGCAGTGTGTACTTAAACGTCAGAATTGGCAGACCGCCTCCCCTCGCAATCCTCCTCCTCACTGCCAACAAACACAGAGAGCTCTCTTTCAACACTTCTCCACTGAACTCAACTCCTTCAGAGAGTCGCTGGAAAACAAACACAATGTGATGTGTCTCGAAAAAGAAGGTGGGGGGGAGGAAGAGAGAGAGAAAGAGAGCGGGAAGTAAAAAGTGATCATTGCCATTCTCTCTCTCTCTCTCTCATGACATTATTAGACAATATGTTATAATTAACCCAAACTGTGCTCTTGTTGGTACACGAGGGTTTCTTGGCTGCCGAGCTCCCTCATTACTGCGCAGACTCTGGCCCTAAACTAATGAACAATAATAATACTCGCCAGGTTGAAATGTGTTGCAGAGATGAGACCTGATGGCCTCTGCATGTAATTGGGCTCCCTTCCACTCATTAAGGGAGGAGAGCAATAAAGAAGCAATAACACTCTCCAAGTGCCATCAGAGGAGGAATGTGGTACTTTCTTTTGGACAATTCATCAAGAGCGGAGCCCTGCGTATTAGCTCCAACGAGAGCCCGGGGCCAAATAAACATCTCCCACTCTGCGCTCTGCATGTTTGACGGGTAAACAGTCTTTGATGTGTCCGCTGTCAGACGCTGACATGTGGACACGACCACCACCGGGGCAAAGACAAGTTCATGGGAGAACTTGCCGTGGAGTTAACTATTACAGATATGAGGCAATCCGAGGTCTGCTGTGTTTATTTGGGGTTAAGGTTGGGGTTAGAAGTTCTGCTCCTCCTCCTCCTCCTCCTCCTCCCTGCAGGTCAAACTTAAACACCAATGTCTTTTACATTCAAACTGTTGCCAAATTAGGATTTTTACCATAATTGATCAGCTTGGGAATTGAATTCAGGTGTTTCAGCCCCTTATCTCAAATGAAGGACAATCTTCATACCAAGAACTGGACTGACCCGCACACAGAGCCCTGACCTTTGGGATGAACTGGAACAGAGACTGTGAGCCAGAACCTTCTCGTCCAACATCAACAGCCTCACCTCCTAAATGCTCTATAGAATGAATGAAACTCACATAGAATCACTTCAAACTCTTTTGGAAAGTCTTCCAAGAAGAGTGGAAGCTGCTATAGCTGGCAAAAGTGGGACCGACTCCATATTAAAGTGCTGTTTATGTATCATTACAGTCCCTGTTAGTGTCACGCTCAGGCGTCCCAATACTTTTGTCCATATAGTGCACAGTAGTTCTGCCTGACAGCGTCTGTTTTGTTTCTTTTCACAGACGCTGAATAATGACATCAGCGACGTAGTAAAAGTTACGTACTGCAGCTTTAAGCTTTGAGTCGAAGTGAGTAGTGCGTTTGGGTTAAACACTCGGGTCAGGACATGATTGCATTTCCCTGCAGGGGAGAGAGAAGACAGGTCTGTCAGTCTGTTTGTACAAGTGTGTTGCATGAACTGCCAAGTTTGCACACAGGGATTTTCAGGCCCCATTCATCACCTGCTCTCTCTCAGCGCCGCTGCTCATCGCCACTTTGTTTTCCCGAAGCGAAGTGAAGGCTGCAGGAAGCTGCGCCGCACTTGGAACGATTCAAATAAACAATTACCTCCAACTGGCACAGGCAGCGATGTCAGGAATGTTACTCACCGCATGCGTGTGTGTGTTGCAGCTTGCCTCCTAACTAAGCCGGTGGCTTTCAAGCAGTGGGAGGAGAGGATATAAGCCAAGAGTGACACACGAGTCATCCACTGGGTCTCATTCCACCAGAGTCCTCTGTCTGGTCCTGACAGCATTAGCGAGCAGGCGGTTCAAGAGTTCCTCTGCAGCTCTGGCTCGGGAGTTACAGTACTTTAAAAATAAATAAATAAATAAAAAAAACCTGTCTAAATCTTAAACACCCTCTCCGTACGAGAACTCCACACAGGCAACGTGAGCCTGGGAATTCCAAACTACTTCTGTAAACTTTCCCCCCGGCTCGGTTCCAGCAGTAAAAGCTGGTGTGGATTGGCAGAGATGAAAACACAAGTGTGTGGTTGAGCTGCAGTTTGTCATCTGAGAAGGAAACTTTCCAAGCGTTAAGGAGCGAGGAGTGTAACACGGAGCGAGGATGACAAGGCCACTGCAAAGCTTTATATAGTCACGCTCCACTTTCTTTCTTTTTTTTCTCCCCCTGCAGAAAACATATGGTAATAAACGCAGTCTGCTAATGTCTAACGTAAATGACTGCTTATGCGAGAAAAAGGTCGTCGCGTGAACTTATTTAATGAAAACTGGATGCAAATGACTATTCTGTATCTCGTCATTTAGTGAATGCAGTCAAGTCTTTTCAAAACTGTCGAGAATGTACAAAACAAAGCTGCTAAGAGCGTGATTAAGTCTTGATTAATGTTGGTTCTGGTTCAAACATTTGAGGAAATAAATAAATAAACAGCCAAAGATTCGGGACTTTGCAATATTTTTTTGCCACTTTTTCCACCCAAATCCATCCTAATCTGTACGAGAGATGCTACAACAGTCTTTTGGCCCAGAATCCATCCCAGAACTGACCCACTCGTACAAGCTTTCACACATTGGAGACGTCCTCCAGACGAGCCCCTCTGCCCTCTTCAGTAATCACAACACAGCAGATGAAACACATTTATGGACGCTCATTTCCTCTCACATGGTTCTCTCTCTGGTTATGTCATCCACTGCAAACATAATCCTCAGACTGTCACTGTTTTAATCCGGTTTACTATTGAGGAGCTGCTTCTTGGACGTTATTCACTATATAATTAGAATTTAGAGCCAAACCTGACAGTGTACTGGAGCCGTCTCTGTCTCCTGAAAGTCAACTTTTTTCTTCTAAATAGTAAATCACTGCTGGAATGAGACGCTTCCTACACATGACGGATTGATTGAGTGATAGATTTTTACCGTTGTAAAACAAGACTTACAAGACTTCATTCTTCATTAAATGTCTCTTTTTCTGAGACAGAGCAGAAGTAAAACCAGAGTAAAACATGAAGAACTTTTTACATCTTTTCAAAGCCTTAAACTTTCCGATAGATAACAACTGCCTTGTCATTGTCAGTGCAGCAGAACTTTTCACTATTTAGTACAGTAAAGGTGTTTGGAATTCATTGGAATAATGGTCATTTGGAAGAAAATGCGACTCCTCTTCAACTACTAAAACATTTTAAACCGCAAACTTCACGGTTCAGAACCAAAGCAAGAAAGATTTGACACAGTAATTCCACTTAAACTGAATATATGGAGATCATTTTGGGTTTAAAACCAAAATAACATTGTTAATAAACTTCCTCCAGAGGGGTTTCAATCTCTTTAGTTCACAGAATCTGTCAGATTCTGTACTTTTTGGCATTTTGAATGGAATAACGTGGCTGAAAGTTGGTCTTTAAACTTTCAATGAGTTAAACTGATACAACATGTGTGTAACAGTCGGAAATGTCTTTAATAAACCCGTTAAATTTTTTTTCTCTTATTTTATTCTGCATTTACTGTATTTTCTGGTTGTATTCCATTAGAGAGAATATTATATATGGGAAATAAAAGTATATAAGAGAATCTGCAAAGAGCTTCTCTATACGGTCAGGCTATCGTTCATCTCCTCCACACCACTGATGTTCAGGAGAACTATAGGACGACTATACTACACTCAGCCTGTGATTATTCCTGCTCTCTATCTCACGCCCTGATACAGAAGGTCGTCAGAAACAAAGGAGGCCCTCACTCGCTGCTATCTGACTCTGGTCCAACAAGATGGAGTCTGTCTGGATCGCAGTGACCCTGGGGGGAGATAACACCGGGTGAGAGGGAATGTTGTTTGCCGGTATAGAGACACGGAGGCAGCGAGGAGTGTGAGACTCGACATGTGGACCAGGCAAATGGAAAGAAAGGGGAGAAAGTTGCTAAAGTGAAAGAAAGAGCAGGTCGGGACAATGCTGCTCTGCTAATACGAGACGCACAGAAAAAAGAACAGACTCTGCTGAATTAATGGTCTCCATCGCTACTTCTGAGTCTTCCTCAACAGAACGTGATGTCAGTCGTGTTAAATTATGCTCCACTTTAGATGAAAATAGATGACTGAAGTGCGGCACATGCGGCATGAGTGGACGCCAGTGTGACGCCTGGTTACAGATGATGCCTCAGAACATTGACATTTATATTCTGTACAAAACGGAGGATGATCTTCGCTGTAAACCCGTGTTAAAGTGTTGTTTTTATACGCGTGTGCTACAGGAAGAGAGGAGATCGAATCAGACGATTGTATTATTAAGGGTAAAGAGAGAACGAGTATGTTTCAAAGGAGAATCTGCTAAAACAGTTTCAGCAGAGGAAGATCCCTCCTCTGTGGGAGTGATGTATATTTTATGGCTGTAGAGGGGTGGCTGACCCTGCCCTCGGCCTCTTTGGGAGCAGAGATACAGGCTTGAACCAGCTGTGGAGGTTGGGAGGATGGATGTAGATGAAAGTTTAACAGCCCTCCCATGGCCTGTTACCCCCCCTCCACACCCCCCCCGGTGAAGCTACACATGTACGGAGGGCGGGGCTTCTTTCACATCCCGGGGAAACGAGGCCTCGCCGGGGCTCATCAGACTCCTCAAGCTGCTCCTCGCTCACTCAGAGTCCATCTGGTGCCGAGTAAAACCGGTGGAAGTAAAAAGTAAAGAAAACCCTCGCACGTTGCCGCGGCGCCCTGCCGTACTCGTGATTCTGTTCCACGTCACCTCACACCACCAATTTCTCCGCTGCCAAATTCGATTCTCGCCAATTACGCTGATATTTTGGATTTGTTTTTTGCTCTGCGCTCACGAGGTTCCCAGCTGCTCTTAAACACACACAGACGCCTCCTCAGAACAAATATTAACTGCTCAGCCTTGGAGGTTTTGGGTAGATGCCTTGTTTAAGTGTATAATTTGGGGCACATTGTGAACATATGTCGGAAATCCAGTTTTAGGGGCTTTACTTCGAAAACTACTGATTGCTCCTCTCTGCCTGTTGCTCGCCGTCACAGTCTTGTGTGTGTGTGTGTGTGTGCGTGTGTGTGTGCACTTCCACTCTGATAAACATTGTTTTCACTTACCTGGAAGGCAAGGCCACAAGGATCATCAGAGGAGAGCATGGAGAGAGAGAGAGAAAAGAGGAGAAGATAAGAACTGGTTAGTTGGAAGCAAACAAAGAGCAACAAAGCAATGTAGACCTTGCATTTAATGTGGGTCTAAGAGGAACCGACCCTGACCTGGGGTAACGCGTAGAACCCCAGTCTGAGACCACTATCATATTCCCTACATGCCCTCAATCTCTCCCCCCACCGCCCATTCATCACCCCCATCCTCCCAGTTCTCCCTCTGACATCTGCTAATCCCCAGACCTCTGACCCCGGGAAATTTACTCTCTCAACCTTGACCATTTTCTTTTCTCTTTCTCCCGTCTTTCTGCCTCGCGGATCACCATTACCCATTATCATTCCATTGTCTGAGGCCAAGAAAAACAATTTAAATACCCGTGGACTGACATCCACTTGCAGGCTAAGAGCCGCTGGGATGCAGGGCTGAAATATGTCGTCTGTGTGAGGTGTGATAGTGGCTTCTTTTTATTCTTATGTGATTTTCTTTACCAAACACAATCATGGGCTTTGTACAGTTCCCCTCGGCTGCCAGAAGAAAAAAAAAAAACCCTACTATTTACTCCACATTTTATGGCTGTCAAAGACATCCTTCACACTTCCAAGCATACGTTTGTGGCAATTCCATTTTTGACTCCATGCCTACAGACAACAGCGACTCTCGCATGAATAACACGGGCCATATGACGCTGACGCTGCACGTAAGCTGGAGGCAGGCGGGCTCTTAGTAACGTGTGAAATTTGGCGAGACACCTGGTCAGCGTGTATTCCCCGACCGCGTTATCTAACACAAAAAACGGCGAGGAATTTTATTTTAGGAGTAAAATGAGAAAAGGCTGGAAAATTGGCCTGGAAATGTCACGGAAGGAAACAAAAGAATCCCCAAAACTGAAGGAATGATAAAAAACTGAAATTATACTTTGTTCTTTGCACTCAAATCTGCCTACAGCTTGAACATCTTAACATATACACAACATTTATGAAGCCTGGGGTTTCTTTATAATAATCTTTTCAAAGAATCGTTTCCTGATTGTTCAGCTTCTTAAATGTGAATATTTTCACATTGGCTGAATGTTTTTTGGGGATAAAGCAGATTGTGATTATGTTGTTTTTTTTGAAAACTAAAAGGTTCAGAGCAGAGTGTTTTTTAATGGACCAAAGTAAGAATCAAATTATTGTTTTCCTTAATTTCATCTGCCTTAATATTTGTGTAATACATATTTGGCAATAAAACTGATCCTGATTTTTACCTGTAATGACTAAAAAAATAACACATATTTTAATGAAAAACCTTTCTTCTATGAGTGTATCTGAACATCAACACATTCATTCCCATTTTAATTGTTAAAAAAGTAACCAATTTCAGTAAAAATCCTTCCATTATCCCGCATTACCCGACCTCTACCTTAAGCAGAAGACAGGGCCCCTCCCACTGAGGCGGGATACGACCGGATCAGAGGAGCATGCGACTCCTTATGCTGTTGATCTGTTGTGATCTGACTGTGCTGGCACCTGTCCAACCACGTGTGCTCTGACCCCGGGGCCGAGGGGGCCCCGCTCATATACGCCCCCACTGTTCCTGCCAGCCCCAGGATCCTGGCACCACATGGCACACTCCCACATTTATTATTCATCTACTTCATTACTCTCCGCGGCTCTTTATCGGCACACTGCGGGCCTGATGCTGTGACCCTGGGTGGCCGCTGTGCCGCCGTCCCAGCAGAAATTGGGCAGGGAAAGAAAGACAAAGACAAAAAAGACACAACCCCATTGATATTTCACACGTCTCCCCGGTGGACAGAAATCTGCAGACTGAGATCGGGGAGCTTCAGTCGAGTAAAGCGGAGTGGATTTGTGAGGAAATTGCCAAGAGGACACTGGCCTCATCTTTCTTAGGTCAGCATGCTAAGCGCTTAGAGAAGCTCGGTCGTTCCTAAGTAAGGATATCCAATCAATTCCAAAAGCCTCCGGGGCAGCCACCATCCCAGGACCCAGCGCCAGTGCCGTCTCTCAGTCTCCCGGCGCCTGAGAGCAGGGCAGCGCATGTGCCGGTGCTGAGCTCATTTAATTGCTTGAGATATGACCCTGTGCGGTTTGTGGGAGAGTTCTCTGAAAGGCGTAGCTGTGGTGGTTGGAGACATTCCCTGGTCCATAAACTCGAGATTAGCCGGTATAAAGCACAACTTTCCTGTGGGACTAAGAAGATATAAGTAGTCCATTAGTAAACGTAGGGAAAGCGGAGGATTTAGAGCCTCTGTTGCTAGAGTGCACCTGTGTATGTTTGTGTGTTTTGTGCCGGTCACTCACACCTGAGCTGTTCACGGTCGATCACAGCTTCATGCCATTGGTCAACTGGACGCTAATGTGTCTTTCCATGGCAGGAAAAGTGGACTAAAAGGTACTTTTTTTCAGCCCGCTAAAGGTTCCTTTAGGAACATTCGGGGTGGAACTTGCAGCGCTGAACATACCTGCTTGTGACGGCTCGTAAAATTTCATCAACAGCTCATAAAAACTCCTCGGTTGAAAGGTTTGGGTGTTTCGAATTAGCTTTGCTGCTGCAGCTCGTCTCTTTTACCACAGCATGAGAATCATTTTATGCTATAAAGTGTACATTTTTACTGACTATTTGGACTTTTACAGGGCCAAATGATCATGATGTTCACACACCATCATGGTCATTTGGATTACAGACAATGATGGTCTACAGGAATCCTTCAGTTCCTATAGGTTCCTGGTGCAAATGGTGGAAACCCCTTCAACATGCACCCGGATTTCTCCATAGACGTCTTTCAAAAGGCACTTAGTGCAGTTGTAATGTGATTAAATAGATCTTTTCCTCAGTATATTTAACATTCAAACAGCATGTCGAGTGTTTTGAGAAGCCTCTGCCAACGTTCTTTTGCTGAACGCGCAGAATAGAGAGCAACTTTAGAAAGTAAACTTCAAACAAAACACTCTTCTACCACTTTTCATAATTATATTTATTTTCTAATCTTGATTATTTTCCTCATAAACCATCAAACCATGTTTATTTTGGACACTGGCCCCTGTAATGACTTCCCCTGTGTCTTTGCTGTTATTTTTGTGCCACTGGTCAGTGCCAGGACGCGACAAGGCAGAGGTGACCACAGAGAGAGTAACTCTGGTCTGGTTGTGGTTCTTGGACCGGGCCCTGGGTCCCAGGCAGGCCGTCCACTCCAGATCCTGCCAAACTTCTATTTCACTGGGGTCTGTGGAGACTCGGGCCACATTGCACTGCGAACTAACAGTATAATTTTCACGATGAAGTAACAGGCCAACAAACACACAAATGTATACATACGCATGTGCTCCTTATGATTAGCCCCGCTCGCTCTCGTCTGCACATCTGCTTCTGTGCCGATCATTAACACACACTTTAAATACATGTCCCGAAATAATCCGGGGTCCAGCTCGGCGTGATCAAAGCCGCTCGGCTGTGGTCGAAACAAAGTCAAACATCCAGAACGAGCCCACGCGGAGGCGCACGCGGGGGGGGATGTTTATCGTTAAGTGAAAGACAGAAACGGAGAGAGCCAAACATCGGAGAGGGTAGGGTTACCAAGGAAAACTAATTCTGAATGTTAATAAAAGTGTATTTCTGAAGTCATTACCGGGTAAATATTTAAGGGAAAATTGTATAAACTTGTTACTGCGAAGGAATTTCTAATTAAGAAAGAGCAGTTGGAGGCAGGAGCAGAATGAATTCATCAAAGGAGTGGAGACTAAGTGCCCGTGGCTGTGTAAAGGTCATAGGTGAGGAAATGCATAAGGATGAGAGTAGGTGCGCAGTAATTGCAGGAATATACATTACCACGCGGCTAGTCAATATGTACACATTGTTAATAGATCGATGAGCGCCGCGACTGTCATCGACTGGTGCAGACGCGGCCGTATGAAGAGCGGGGGGCATAAAAATGACCCACAGCCGCACATTCATCTCGCCCTGACAATTAAACTGATTACATCTCGTCACCTCCACATCTCATGCTGTCTCGCTGCTATATATCTTCACACGCAGGCCACAGAGGGAACACATTACCGCCTATCTGAAATTATTCTGGCAATATGGCAAAAAAAATGATCTTGCAGATTTTTCCTCCTTCCCGGGACACAATGAGGTTTAGTAACTCAATCATCCCTTGTGTCCCCACGTGATCATGATGTGGGGACATATAACTAAACTTGCTGTGTGCTACATGGCCAGTTCTTCCTAAGAAAAAAATAAATAAAATAAAAAATAACCCTTCAATTACCTCCCCAGCCCCCTTACGCCCCCCAACAGGATGTGCGCACATCAAGCAGAGATGGGTTGTTTGAAACGTTCAGAATGCAGGCACGCTGGGTACAATTATAGACCACTACCCACTCGTCTGACCCCACCCACACTGGCATGGGGGGGGGGAGGTCATTACCTCTACCCTCGCCATCAAGCTGCTGGCATCCATTTGCCTGTGTTGCATGCAGCAGTCTGAGCTGTGATGCCCACACATATGGTGCAACGGAGGCCACAAGCCATGTAAGCTTTGTGAAAGGTTCCAGCACTTTCTGTGGTTACAGAATGACACGATTCACTTTTATTTTTGACACGATTAATCTCATCCATCTTATTTTTAGGGCGAGTTCATGCCTAATTTACTGATTTGGGATTGTTTCCGATTAACTGCAGCTGCAACTAACGTTTTTTTTTTGTGTGAAAGTGAACTACATCCAGTTTCTGTGTTGGTCTGAAAATCATTGGCTAGTTTATAAGGAAAAAGAAAAACAGAACATTTGATACAATCCAAAACCCATAAATTTCACATATAAATGCTTCACTCAGCAAAGTCTGTCAAAATGTGGGCTTCGTCTTTATGGAAAACAATATTAGTTTTTGGTATTTTTAAATGACTGCTTCTGGTTAAAATAACTCGATGTGACTGCTGTTAGTTGTAAAAGGTTGTAATATTGGTATGAGAGAAGGAAAATGTGGTATCAAGCCACTGCTTGAATAAATAACTTACAGGAGAATTACTCATACTGATATATCAAGGTTGGAGGGTTGCATTGTGGGTAGTCACTGTCGGTAATGACTTCTGGGAAACGAAGTACGCTAACGCTCAAGTGTTTTACAATTGTTGCTTCATTATTGTTTTCCTGACTGATTGGACTACTGACTCTATACTGCCCCCCACGATTCCTGGTGGTATTGCTCCAATGACGGAGCGTCTATTTCCATCTAACCCTCAAGGCTTTCGCGTAGAGCACAAATGGGCCTTAATGGTTGCAGTCCTACTCATATACATTTCACCAGCAGACGACCAATGCCTAATCCATGAGACTGACACTGACTATTACACAAAAAACACACAGCGGATAATCCTTATCTTAATATAGAGTAATCAGCGCTTCAAAGAGAACAACACTAATATTTCCATATTGAAGGAGTGAGGAAACTGGATGCAACACTGTGGTCGACTGTGCGAGCCACAGTTGAATCCCGTTTCCTTGGCTCCAGAAAGAACCTCCAGCTGCGTCCTGTGCCACCATGTGCATGAAAAAGGGCCCATCAAAGAACATATTTCTTTCATTCCAGGCAATTTCCCTAATCCCTAATGAGCTGCAGGGGAGAGAAAAAACATTATGGATGTGGGTTAGCAGGTGGTGGAGAAGGGATTCTGTGTGTGTGTGTGTGTGTGTGTGAACATCTGAATACATTTGCATTATTGTGAATACTTGTTTAATGACTCAACCTTTCTGCTGTTTGTATACTAGTTTGTGTTTGTTTGTTTGTGCGAGTGTGGATATTTGTATAAGTGACACACACACACACACACACACACAGAAGCCCTGCACCCCGCAGGCGAAGGGACCGAGGAAGTCTTGAAGAAGCTTCTAAGGATTAGTTTATTCAATCTTCTGCTAATCGGTGATAAGTTCTTTCCACTGGTGAGCCTCGCTCGTGATCCCTCTCTGTTAAGACTCACCTCAGCCTCAATTGAAAGAGAGAGCGGAGGAGAAAAACCAGCTAAAACATGAGCTTCCTTCTTTAAATAAACCTTGGAATAAAAACACCGGCTACCACTGCCTCTAGTTTACGGTACAATCACTATTGTTTCTCCAGATATTACAGCAGGTGATGGTCCAGTGGCGAGTAGCCTTTCTCGCATATTTCCTGCAGTTTGCTCCTGACAGCTCTGAGATGTGGGCTGCAATTTCAAGGAACAGCAGCAGCTTACAATGTCAGCATTTCCCTCTCGGAGCTCCGACAAATCGGATGCAGAGGACACGATTGTTACAGTTTAATGAGCGTCACCGTGTGGAGCATTATGTCAACTGAAAAAGCAGGCTGCAATTTCGGCGTCACGTATCCCATTCTTAATTTATTCAGGTCAGATGACCTTTGTGTTTACACTGTCACAGCGTCCCTTGGAAACTGACCAGTAAACTACTGTTTGCCACGGAGGAACTCCACACTCCATTCCTAAGTGACTTTATCCAGCCATATTTACTCAATCTTGGAGCTGGATTGAGATAAAATAACCATGTCAATACACAATGTCAATTTTTTCTAATTTATTTCTACTCCGCACAGGTACTAAAATAAAGAAAATAAGAAAATAAAAATATCTAAGGATGTTTTAAGCTGAGGAGATTGTGGTAGTAGCACAACCTCCATGGCCGTTTGTTAATGAACTAGATTTCTTCAGGCTTCCGTCTTTGAACTGAGAGTACACATAAAATAAATTGTGTTATGATAAATGCTGATATCAAGCAATATGGGGAAAGATATCGTGATTACCATATTGTTAAGCCTGATTCCTGAACCTCTTCAGACTTTCATTGTCAGGCAAGCTTCCCAGAGAGAAACTGATTCTGCAGAAAATCATAGCGACTGTCTGGAATTCCTGCCGTTTATTCAAGCAGCATTGATTTCGAGAGTGGACGGCTACAATAAGGCTGACGCAGTAAACAAAAAAAAACCCCAGCCTTTTCATTTTTTGAAGGGCATCAAATGGACAGGTGCATTTTACTGTCTCCCGCAGCCAACCACGCATACCATACATGTAAGACAGAAGCAATCAAAGGCAGCCTTTCAACAGAACCACTCTTCTGCTACATTGGACCGTTAGCTACAAGGGAGTTTCCATTACTTTCTGGCAAAAGATCTTGGCATTGACAATAAACAGGGGGAGGAGGAAGAGGGAGGTAAAGAGAAACTGTGAAATCTGACGGGCTGACTTCCAAGACTCTTATTCTTCTTTTTATCTGAACCCTGGCCTCACACTCTGTCTGGCTTCCTGCCAGAGACACTGTTTTATTATTCCTACACTTTTTTTCCCTCTCATTTCTCAGCATACTGTCTTTCTCCGACATTCCCTTTAGTTCTTGTCAAGCTCTTTCTGCTACCGTCTTCTCGGCAGCGCCCCTCTCCTTCCTTTAACACGCCTCCCACAACAAACGGCACTCCGGCACAACATACATCTTCCCCCGTCGTGCTCATATCTCCAACTTTTTTTTTTTTGAGTCATTAAAACAGTATTTGTGCGTTAGTTTCCAACATGTAATAACAGAGACATTAAATATGTGACAGGGTAAGGTTAAACAAATTGTACGGCGTTTGATGGATTGCTTCAATTTGCACTGCCTCAGTCATTGGTTGTATATGAAGAGGATCCCTAGTGTAGGACGGCGGAGCAGCTGGGGGTGCTTAAACAGTACTTTTTCACTCTCTGCCAATTTCCCCCTCCACATCCTCCACGGAGAAAGCCAGTGATTTATGAAGCAAACAAATTTGTAAATGAGCATGCACCACTTGAACATTCCACACCACAAACCTGCTGATGACAGACAAAAAGCAGATCGGGGCGGCGCACAGCCTGCTGGCTCAACTCATACACACACACACTTCACGCTCCTTCTCCATACACTATATAATTCTCCATTAAAGAGATGGAGTTAATTCAAGCTTGAGACAAAGACTTTATTGCCCCAGTCTGGCACAGGTGCCCGAGACACAATGAACCCTGAATGCAGGTGTGAAGAGGAAAAAGAGAGGGGGATCATTGGCAGTGCCTGGGATTATCACACTAACCCTAATAACGACAGAATGAAAAGTACGACTCCGAGCGCATATATCACCGCCAGCATGAGCAGGCCGCAGTGTCATGCATCTGCTTCCTCCCATTTCTTCATATTTTATCGAACACACGTCACGCTGACGTTCCAGCAGAAAGGAAATTAAACGGAGGACGAGGAGATTGACTGGTAGTGATGGGTGAGGAGGGTTGAGGGAGGAGTGGGGGGTGGCATGAATATCATTTCTGCTGTTCCCCCCCCAAGGGTATGTGGAAGTAGTGGGGAAAGGAAAGAAGGCGGCACACAGCGTATGGATGTTCACACAGGAAGGTTTGGATTGAGGAAAACCGACGTTCAACTGGGACAGCAGGCTGTGGATGTGAGGGGTTGGAGTCGAGGCAAATTATAGCCCATCTGAACCAGGTTTAGGTTTGGCAAAGCCAGCCCTTCTTGCTCTCCACCCTGACTAAGGTCCTTCGGGAGACTGACATCAAGATGCGAGTCGCCCCAGTCCTCGTGAGTCGTCCCCAGTCAACACTGGAACTAATGTGCTTAAATAAGACATCTAATGGTTTGTGGAAGTATCAAAGACCTGCCCAGGAAGAGGCTGGTTCCAACAGAGGGGGCCCCCCACGTCAACAACACGGTCAGACAACAGAGCGGGGGCGGCGGGGGGGGGGGCATCAAAGTTCAATCACAGCCGGAGCACAATAGGCTTTGACAAAGCTCTGTGCTCTGAAAGACGGCAGGGGCAGTGGGGCATAAGTAGGGCTGCCAGGGGTGGGTTTGTTTCTCAAGGGTCATGGTGGGACATTTCTGTACCTTCTGACCTTTAATGTTTGGGAGGCAGGATGCATTTTCAGTCTTTTATTTTAGGTTCCAGCACCTTTGCTTTGCACTGTTACCCTGACGTATGGAAAGTGCCTGGTTAACTGCTGTTTGCCACCAGGAAAGATCTATGAATAAGCGACCAAACCTCTCATCTCTCATCTGTTCTTCTCCTGCCACCGTTACCTGAAACACTTGAGAATCTACTTAGGGATCTTCCAGTCCCAAGCCAACGTTCCATAGGAGCTCTCTCTTCTTGGTTTTCATGAATTTCTGAAGACTACTGTAGATGCATAAAATATCACAGGCACTTCTTGGGCTTTATTCAAGTGGCTTCAATACAGACGATTCCTTTGTACCACAAAGAAGGTCAATTTAAAAGGAGAGAGTTAGTATCTCGATCAGAGCCAAACATGAATTATGTTTCTTCTGTCCTCCTTTCATTTTCTCAACAAGCCCTAAGTCTGATTGACTTTAGATTTGGCAGGTGTCCTGCAGAAGATCCAGTGACGACATTGGAATTTGGTTTTGGAAGAGTTCCTCAGAACGTTTACAACATCTTGACAAGAAGAAAAAGAAAAGGAGGGAACCGCACCATGAGGGTGGTGAAGTAGCGAGACACTTCGCAGCACACACATGTGAGCGTGTGATAATCACTCTGGCTTTCGTTGTGTAACAATGTACTGACTGTGCTTTTTCTCCCTCGCTATAAAAGGTGATAGCGCGTGGATCCGAGGATACAGTTAAACATCTGAGGGCACAGACTATGAATCTGAGAACAGTGTTTATAAACCATGCACACGGGTTGCTAAAGCCAGAACCTACACATTTACACAATGATTCTTTTCCACCGTCCTTCAACTCCTGCGTGACTCAGAACACAAAATATTTGCAGGCACAGTTAGAAACTCACTATTTAAGATCTATTTCCAGAAAATAGTATTTCTGGCGAGTAGCAGTTGGCACATTGAGTTGTTTCTCACAGATCATATGTCTCAGAAACTATACTGTTGGTACACTCATCAGAATCCTGGCTGGCCGGCTGTGGAGGAGAGCGGTATACTGCTGAGAGATTTATTAGAAGAATCAAACAGCTGACAATACAAGATGGACAAAGACAGAGAGAGAATCTGTCTTCTTCCCCACAGGGCAGAGTAATAACCTTTTAAATCATGTTTTGACATTTTTAAGTTGGCACTTGCAGAGATTCTGGCAATATCTATGGTCTAATATTAAAACCAGTCACTGGCGGTAATCGCATTGCTATGTTTGATGATTTGCAATATGACACCCCCACCCGCCCCCACCCCCCCGACTGTAGGCAGCCACCATACAGCCTCAGGCTCTCCCTCTGGAGACCATCGCTTCTCGCCCAGTTTTGCCCTCGCCCTGACACCGGTTGCTAATGGTGTCGCTGTCATGGGAAGGCCGGTGGCAATAACAGAAGCAGAAACACTTGTGCTGAGCTCCGTTTTAGTTATTCACAATCTTTATGGTCTGATTGAAAAAGACGGGGATCTTTTTTTTGTGTACATAAAAGTGCAGGAGGATTAGAAGGCTGTGTTTTTTCCTAACAGCTGTGAGACGCGGCGGTTGATAAGCATGAGCGGTCTGTTTAAGAGTCGAGGTGGAAATGTGGACACACCTGTCAAGCATACAGACGAATATCCGATCAAAACAATGTCAAACACCCACTCAGATACTTGCAGAGGGTGCTAAAACCAGTTCAAGTGAGGGAATGGGAGCATGGCAACACACCTGCTTATTGATCTTTATCAGTATCAATAAGCGTCAATACGATACTGGGTATCGGTCGGAAGCAGGTCAATATCCAGATACAATCAAACAATTCTTTCACATCTAACAAGCTTCACTCTGCACAGACTGTACATATGTAAATACAAATCAGCATTTTATCTGTCATGTTGTGTGGGCTGTTTATTTCTTCTTTACAGGAGAATAATATTTGTTACACAGTTGGAGAATTACGTCTTTGAAATCATCAAAAAAAATGGTATGGTGCCATCCCAATACCTTATAACGAGACCCATCGCTGGTCACTGCTAACTTAGAGTCAAAGCAGCTCTCCTCTCCTTGTACTGTTGCTCTTGAGGAAGGTGAAATCAAATGAACTGTCGACGCCAGCCACAGGGAGAAGTGTACAATCTGGTTGCTGCTACACGTGCAAGGACAAACGTCAAGCTGAGGCGCAGGTGAGAGAACACAGACCGAACTCCACCGCGGCAGCGAGAGCAGAGAGGCCTGAGAGGCAGCACAACAGGTCCGTTAATTAGCGTAGCACGGATGTCTTCATAATGAGGCCTAATCACCTGAGCATGGCGGTGACCATACGGCAACGGCCACGCAAGCGTACAGTGTGACTGGTCCGCGGCGCTGCAGGTGCCACAGGGGATGAAGAGGCGGAGGAGGAGGTTGATGCAAATGAAATATGCAAACTGGAAAAAGCAAGGGAGGTTTCTGAGAGTGAAATGTGCACGACAGCAACTGGTTTGTGTTGTGTACGCGTTTTGGTCTCCTGTGGCATAGTTAGGTGTTGTACCTTGGATTAGAGAACGGTCTAATTGGCCCGCTGGGCGTTAGGGGGGGGGGGGGGGAAACGAGTGGAGGAGCAGGGGATGCTGTGACAGCAATTTCCTCAGCAGATAAATCATCTCGTCCGTTCCTCAGCCTACTGCTACATCTCAATGCTTTTGTCATTAACGTCGAGCTTGCTCAGCTCGACGGACGCGTTTACAGACGCTGATGTGATTAAAGTTATTATACAGAACATGGAACCATTGTGCAGCATCATCCCACACACACATTACACAGGTCTATAATGGGTACAGAGCACTTCATAGTTTAGATGATGTTTTATAAAGAAGAAATGTCGGTTATTTAAAATATACTGTATTTTTCTTTATTTCTGGTGATCTCAATAACAGGTGTCACACACGCAGCTGCTATTACTCTCACAGGTGTGTGTGTGTGTGTGTGTGTGCATGTGTGTTGCCATAGAGAGCCATTTGTGGTGCACTACTGTGAAGTGTGGACAGGAGGCAGCTTGTCCTCGTCTGCCAGCATCCATCCTGTCTGCCCCCTGAAAAGTGGCTGTGGCAGGAACGGAGACCACAGGGGTGTGCTGAGCTTCTCTCATCCCAACAGTGAACCCTCTCATCACTGCCAGGCGCACACAGCTAAGCTTGAAAAGAGAACATCCCCACTCCCTGCCACTTACACATTTCCAGATTATGCGAGCGGACAACCGACAGCCAAATGCACGGAAACCCAAGAAATGGGGTCAACACATTATGTCATCAGAGAAAAAAAGCTGCCACGCACGGACGGAAACTGCAGCCTGCAAACCCACCACTTAGTGCAGAGGCACGCTGGGATTTGGATTGGATTGGATGAAATTATACCTAAAAGCTGGCAGCTTAGTTGGGGTGGGGTGGAGTGGGGGATCTTGTTGTAACACCAAACACACACACGTGCACAAACGGCAGACCGTATTAGGATTAAAATAGTGAAAACCACGAGAACGCTTGGAATTCAGGCCAAAACATCCAAGGATTCCTCAAAAGCCTTGTGTGTGCAGCACGAACAATTCGGATTCCAATTCATACATGAAAGATTGTTTTGATTCTTGTGCTGATCTTATAAGGAATAAGCTCCACAGAAAGAGTCTTGGAATGAACGCCACTAGATGGGTACAGTGCAGAGGTGGATCCAAGCAGACAGAAGACGATCTTGGAAGAGCTGGGTTTTCGAGATCAACAGTTTTGATCGACTGGGATTTTCAAGCACATCCAGCTCTTGGGTTTTAGACACAGAGAAAATATCCAGTGAACAGCAGTTCACTAAACAACCAAGGTATAAAAACGACATTTACGGAGGCACATATGTTGAACCTTGAAGCAGACGAGCTTCAGCAGACATACACCAGGTCCAACTTCTGCCACTTCATTAAATGTAGTGTGTACTCTAATAAAGTGGCCACTGGGTCTTCTACTCACCAATAAACAACCGATTAGAGTTAGTAAAGGTGAAAAATAAGCTGCATTAACATTTAGCAGGGTTAAAATAAGGCCTAATCTCCATGGAACGCCTCATAGGGGGTTAAAACTGTCAGGAAAACATCTTTAGCTTCTTCGCTAATCAGTGCCTGTCCTCTTCCTCCTCCTCCTCCTTCCCTCTCTCTCTATCTCTCTCAGAGGAGCTGCCACTGCCTGGGTCACCATATTGTCATTAAAGACCATGGCATAGCCAGGGAGCACATGAAACCCCCAGAGCCACATCTCGAGGGGCCCAAAAGCTCCGCTGAGGGCCGAACTGGGTCCCAGTCAGAGCGCTGCTCACACAAAGGCACAAACAAACACCGACGTCTGCCAAAGCAGACGCACATATGTGAGCACATTCATAACATGCAACTTCAAAAGTGAAAAGGGAAGAAAAGAAAAATAGCTCTTTTCCTCCGGAGACAGACTGTGGAATGGATCAGTATTTTATTTAGCTCTTCATAACATTTAACACCTGCACCTTTTCACGGAAACCCCCCCCTTACCCCCCCCAAAAAACATGCTGGTTTCAAATAAAAATCCTTCCTGCAGGCATTTTCCTCCCTTTTTCTTAAAAGCAGGCCGAGATGAGATTAGCTGATTCAAAGCTGAATACTCCGCTAAAGAGAAGGGTTTAAGCGGCAGCAGAGCAGCCCCTCTGCACGCCTTGAACCATCAGACGGATCTGTCTCCAGTGGGTACTAAAAAAACTGGAGGGAGGGCTGTTCGACAGGCAGGACTATAATCATCTCCTGCATATGTGCGATGTAAGAGCGCGGGGAGATGGGGTGGTGGCAGTGTCTGGGTGGTCGAGAGGGAGGAGAGGGAAAGACACCGGGAGGCTGAATCCAAACGAGGGGGCTTTACTGCAGACTGAAAGCGCCTGTGTGTCTCTAGCAGATGGACCATTGTCTGTCGAATCCAGGGGAGTGGGTGCTGAGAGCTTCCCCTGTGCCCATGGTGGCCCATTCTTTATCCTGCACTTCACCTCTGTGTCTCCTCTCAGCCCCCAGGCTTTGTTACTCGTCTGTTTTGTTTGCTGTTGTTTTGTGTATCCCCACTTTTGTTCACCTTTTTTTCTCATTCAAAAACAGAGATATATTTTGTCTTTTTCTTGTCAGTAGGAGGGTGTATTCTTTTTTTTCTCTCTTTTTTTTGTTGTTGTTGTTCTGTGTTATCTGGAGAACAAGTGGGAAGGCTGGCCGTGACAGCAGAGACAACGGCAGGGTTGAGCTGTTCCAGCCCTGTTTCGGTGGTCGTGTCCCTTCCCCTGAGGACCGAATGTAAAGACCGCCGCATGAATCACCAGCCACCCAAACAAGCAGGGAGGGAAACAAGCGGCAGACAATGCAGCTGATTAGAGAGGGAACCATCATCATTGCATATCATGACTATCTCGCTGCTGAAAAGGCAGGGAGATGCAGTGGGTGATTTCCATTTCCATATAGCCTCCTCCTGACTGTTAACCTGAAATCTGTGCCACATTGGTGGGTCCTACACAGAGAAATCTGTCTTTACTTCAGCCATATGGTACCATTTTCCTGGCCTTCTGTGGTTTTTCTGTCTTGCTCTGGCAGAGTCATTAATTACATCACTATTCTGCAGACAAGTACATCACAATCATTCACAGGGATCCCTTTACCAAACTTTTTTCTGGAACACCAAAGACAAATCAAGCCTTTGGTACGCTCCCCCCCACACCCCCACCCCCACCATACTCCCTGAGTCAAACATCTCAAAACTGGCAGGACTTGACAAAATGTTCTGATGTAATCTTGTCGGGGGTAAACCCACAAAAAAAAAAACCCACATCAGTTGGAAAAACTGAGGTTGCATGCATGAGTGGGATGCTATGAGGTGGCATGAGGTGGGTGGCTTGAATAATAATCGCAGGTCTCCCTTGTTACACCAAAACAAACTCGGAGAGCGAGCGAAGAGCAGAGAAGTTAACTTTACAAAAAAAGGGCCTGGTATTATTTATGACTCCCTATAAAAGCTGTAGTTAATTACAGTGTTTCAGACTTATAAATTACAGATTGTGGAGCTCCTGTTATAATTAGAGTGGTGGAGGCAGGGCCTGGGCCCGGGCTCTTGGTTTGGAGGTGGAGAAAACGCGAGGAGATGCTGCTGCTGCTGCTGCATGCAGGCCTCCTCTTAACTGATGTGGTGAAATCAGGCCCAGAACACATCTCCCTGCCTGCTGCATGTGGGGAAAACACTGTCCTGCTCGCCTTCCAATGCCTTTTTACCAAAGTGGGACCACCACGACGGTGGCTGCTACACTGGCAATTTAAGCATCGTTCACAATAAAAATGAGTGGGTTTTACAAGAGATTTGTGAACCCAAGTGAACCAGTTACAAAAAAAAAAAAAAAAAAAACTGTTTAGAACATTTCCACTGCCAGTGGTCGCTCTGTGCTGCATCTTTATTTTTCTACATTGCCCGTGCATGAATTACGCTTGCGGTAACATCTGTATTGACGTTGCACTTTTCGCTTCGATGACCGCTTTAACCGCTTTACCATTCACCCATTCACACGGCACATCTATACAGTATATGCCACACTTCCATCTATTACCACCGCTTTACCACCGATCGCCTGCCGAAAACAACAACACCAGAGAGATCGTTTTGTACCTTTACTTTAATCGTTCGGCTCTTTCAACTGATCAGAATGATGAAATAAGCTGTAAAAAATCTGTCAAAATAAAGAAGATGATGAAGTGTTGTGGCATTCTAATCAATGTAAATCAGGGCTGAAGTGGATCAAAATGTGCAAATCTCATCTAAACAGGTTCTTGATTATTGGGCATAGGGGATTTCGAGGTACCAGGTTTTTTGTGTGTTATCTAAATGCTTTTTTAACTCTTGCACTGGATCCGATCAGTAACTCTGTGTGACATATCTGCTGTTATTGATTGTCCTTTAGCTCCGGCTCAGTGAGGCAGAGCCAGACAGGCAGATAGACAGTGACTCACTAAAGAGGGTTAATCCTGGTCATCCCCTCACACTCATTAGCCGAATTATCAATGGCCTTTAGCAAAGATATATACGGCAACATGTGTGTGGACACAGAGTGGCCTCAGTGTATCGTGGGAGATCTGTGTACGGCCGGGGCATGGCCCCCCTGAGGATGCCCCTGGTGTCAAAGGTCAAGTAACTGGCCTTCCTTAATGCACTCTGTACCGGGGGAAATATCAATGACCTTGTAGCAGGTTTCCAATAAGAAGAATAAAAATAAGACACATTTAGGCAAGCACACTTTGCATTATTGTAATTCCAACAGTTTCTGAAAGCTGATAACTTGCTGGTTTTTACGGTGATTTCACCTATGCATGATTTCAATTTCTTTGGCCTATTTTTGCACTTTTTTTTTATTGTAAATATGTTTTATACTGTTCAAATTTAACAGGAAAAATCTTTTGTCCATGTACAATGCAGTGTTTTTTCCAAATAAAACTCCATTTTTACTTCATTTTAAACCGTTAACACACTTTTAACATGCAGTGAAACTGTTCTAAGTATTCTGGAAACATTTTAAGGCTTGGGTGTTAAAAGGTTGATTAAATCATGGAGACAAGAGCAAATGTGTTCATTTTTAGGGTCATTTCTGTGACAGCTTAAGTGTTTTTGAAAAGGCAAACGACACATTTCAAAGGGATATGATTGTGTACACAAAAGTCTTAAAGCTGGAAAACATTCAACGAATTCATCTGGCAAACCCAAAAATAATCTCCCGTGACCTATTTGTCGGTCTAATCTGAGTCTCTGGGAGTTGATGAAAGATTTTTAATATGTTAGTGATATCAAAATCATATCTTATAATGAAACACAGAGCAACTCTCTTGTTTCACATTTATTTTTCTGCAATTAAGATCTTGTCATCATGCCCTAATTCATTAATCAACAAGGAGCAGCCTTGAAACACAACAAACACAGGTTATTTTGATTTAATTTGATTGTGAATGAAGACGTTATTTGATGTGACAGAGCTCTGAAAACCACAAAAGTATTATTTGGAGTTTGAACTGAGTCCACTGAGTCCACATGGGGCACAGGAGTCAGTGGTGGGGTCAGTCCTGCCATTTTTTGGTTGGAACATGTTTGAGTGCCTGAGGTAGAGAAGTAGGTGTGAAGTTACACCAGCAGCTCACACTGATGCAGAGCTGAGAAAAAAACACTCCCTCAGGTGGAAGTGAGTGAAGAGATAGAGAGAGAGAGAAAAAACCACCCGACTCAGGTCTACGGGGCATCTTTACAGGCTTAGTATAAGACTCAGCTAATCCCTGGGATTCTGCCTTGTTCGGTGTAAATATAAGAAAACAAAATACTTTCACACCTAATCATTCGGAGTGTGCGTGTGTTTGAAATGAATAAATAACTACTGGCAAGTGCCAATAAAGCGCCGACATTAGAAGGCGCGCCGGGGGCTTGATTTTATTCATTTATATATATATTTTCTTTCAATCCAAACCCGGTTATCCAGCATGGGGTTGTTACAGCTGTAGTCTGAATCAATAACCAGCATAATTTAGCCGGGCTGAGACAGCGGGATGACATTGTGTGCCTGAGTGAAAAGGCTTTCAGTCTCTTGCACAGCGCTAATCAGTCGTCCTCTTCAACAGAGTCGAGAGAGGCGCCCACCTCCTTATATCCACATCATTTCTGTACAGAGGAATTCAGGACAGGTGCTGTGAATTAGCGATGAGGGCAGTGTCACCCGAAGACAGATGCCAGACTCTGTCGCCTTAGAACCCCCCGCTGCTGAGTGCAACCCCGAGCCCTCGCCAATTTTCCTCTCTAATTCTTGAGCCTGGCCTCGGGCTACAGGCTCTCTCTCATTAGGGGCGGTGACAGGGCCTGTCCTCACCCTGATCCCTCATCATTAGAGCATGTAAATCTCCCTGTCACACACACACAGGTATACACACACACACACACACACACACACACATGTGCTGCCGGTGCACACATCTCATTGTGTGGTTTCAAGTCAAATTCACCTGAGAAATAGGAGTCAAAACCTTGGAGTCAAGCGTATAATAAACACGAGTGAGGGAGGAAATACACTAAGGCCGGACATGAGTTTTCACTTATTGGATTATTCACTTGATTATAAAAAGTCAATCAGTTACTGTGACTATTTATTTAAAAAAAAATATACAAACATTTCAATGATTGTGTGTACTTTTACTCCAATCATGAACTAACTCATGGGGCATCTTTTATCACGAGGTGGCAGCGGTATAGCGAGCGGCGTGCACTTCACTTCTTGTGTTTGCAGAAGCGATGAAATCTAAAATGTTCCTTGAATGCATCTCAAAGCTCCTCCACTAAACTCAACACGCTCTAGATTCTGCAAAAGTGACTCCATTTACCGGGGTCTTTGAATGCATCTCATTTGCTCAACAAGCGCCGGTGATAATGATTTATTTATTGCAAATTATTGCAATTTAGTTTTATTCATTATGTAAATGTGTTGTGTACTTAATCAACACAGTGTTTGGTTTTCAGTGACTTTTTTTGAGTCCAGCCCTCAAAGAGTTGGTAATTTTGTTGTTACATGTTACAATTTTTCCTTTATGTGGATTTAGGTGCAGTTTCTTGAGCACTATATATATACATACATATATATGTATAATATACACATATGTATATATATACATATATATGTATAATATACACATATGTATATACATATATATGTATATATGTATATATACATATAAAAATTCTAATTCTAATCATTCTGATTTTCCAATGTTGTCGGAATCGCAAAAAAATACCCAACCCTAACTGTGAATATTTTAAACCCGGCCACCCACAAAAACACAGCGAGACAACAGAAACAACACAGATACAATGAGGGCATGCAAAGAGAGGTAACCAAGACAAAAGCTGTGAATCTGGAGGGCAAGCATCTGGTGGGTCTCTGGTGCACGACTCCTGCTGCATGTATAATTCAGACTAGCTCTCTCCCTTTCCTTTCCTCCAGCCATGTAAACGAGCCCAGACACAGCATATGGAGACGAGGATTGGGGAGGAGGAGGAGGATGAGGATGAGGGAGGAAGGGAGATGTATAAGGAGGGGAAAAATATGGAAACAAGGGCAGGAAGGAGAATTGGAGGGAAAAGGAGATAGAAGGCGGGTGAAAAGAGCAGCGAGGGAAGAACAGGTAGCAGAGAGTAGAAGTTGGTGGAAGTATGAGGGTGATGTGATTACAAACTCCCGTCAGAATCCCATTTTCAGCCATTCACTGTATGACAATTTTACATCATGAAAGTGCAGGCTCCACACTGAAAGCATGGCCATTACTTTTGCTCGAAAAAAGGATGCTTTAAAGAAATATCCCAGCGATTTCAGCCAGATCCCTCGGGACAATTTGAGTACCAATCTGCTTATTCAGACACTGCAGTTACTTTGTGCACGCCGTGACTTCACATCCTGTGTGTGTTTGTGTGTTTCATGTACCTGTAAGTGTGCGTGTTAACAACAAAAGTGCAGTGACAACCGAGGGAACGGCTTATTTTCATTCATAATGAGACCGGGAGAAAGAAGAACCTCCTCCTCGAAAAAAAACACAATCACTTTGTAAAAGCTTTTATCTTCCAGGAAGAGGAAATTGATAATAGGGCTGAAAAAAAATGACTCACCTGAATGATGTGATATGGGAAGGGACGGCGTCACCAGGCAGCAGTGGCGGTAAGGAGAGAGGAGACAAGGAGGAAAAAAAACATTAGGCGGAGTGCTGGGCTTCATAAATATGACAAAAAGATTGTGTGGGTGAGCTTTTTATGCTCGCTCTAAAATGCATGCTGTCTCTTAAAAGCTGCAGTGAAACAGACTGGATTTACACATATCCAAAAACTTAATATTGTTTACTATTGGCAGAAAAACGAGAGAGACGGTGACGGCGGTGGGTAATAAAAACATCCTCTGTCATAAGTCGTTTTATCGGGACATTTTGTGGCTACAGACGCAGTTATGAGACGAAGATGGAGAGGCTAAAAGACAGAAGAGAGGAATCATTAATGCAAATACACTGCAGAAGACACAGAGACTGGTGTTCTGGGAGGTTATGGGTGTTTTTGGGAGGGTGATAATTTGTTATTCATGATGCTGCTAGCTTGGGCCAGTTTGTTTTTGAAGTGCTGCGTGAGGCAGGGATTTATTGACCATGGCTGCTGGGGGTACAGGGCCCATTGAGACGTGTCCGCAGAGATGGTGGTGCTCGGTCAAACCTCCAACCTCACACCTACTGAGTCTCCCTGAACGCCTGTAGCTGTGCAGAAAGACCACTTGTGTAAACAGCAGGCAAAAACAGGGGCATCTGTGTGTGTGTGTGTGTGTGTGTGTGTGTGTGCATCTGTTTTCCCCTCCACTTCTTCGGCACTCACACTTGTTACCACAAAGGACTCTGGGAAGAAGAAAGCAACAACAAACCAAGGTCTTCAAAGAAAAGTTGTTTGGTGGAAAAAAAAAACACAAGCAGTCAACTGAGGCACCTTATAGGAAACTGACTGCCAAGAATTTACAGGAAATCATCAATCTCTGTGTGATGTGTGCAGTTCGGCCATTCCAGTAACGGCTGGTTCAAACCACATGAAGGCGAGAGTCTGCCTTTATGTTTTAATGAGGAAAAGTTGGCCATTTAGCTAATAACACACGCTAATGCGTTTGATAAGCTGTGGAAAAGCAAAAACACACGATCTTACAGTTAGATAGATGTGTAGGTGTATCCATAGGTTCACTTTGTAATGTGGTGCTAGCAGCTCCATAAGACGGGACACGTGGTTGATGTAGTGGTTAGCACCCTTTGCAGCTACAAGACGGTTCTTCTAGTCCAGAAACATGCATGATTTTTTGGGATATTGCAAATTGGACACTCTAAATTGACTGTAAGGGGTGAGAGTGGATGAATGAATCAATGAATGAATTAAGGGTCCATAAGATGAGCAGCAAATAAGAGGATCATCACTACATTTGGTTGTCACCAAATAGGTTTTACTGCAGGAATTGCTGTCAAATTGATCTTCTAGTTTTTGGTTCTGGGGCTGGATAGTTGATGGACCAAATGGGAGCTGGTGTCTACCAGCAAAACTGGTAGACACATAGTTTACCACCTTTTTTTCTACTCTTCACTCTCCTATTGTGGGTCATGAGCTGAGCGATACAACAAATGTTGAGAACCCTTCCGCTATATGGACGGCATTTTCATCCGCAGAATATCAAATTATAGATATGCATGAAAAATAACTGTAAAATACTATCTGATATTGAGAAAATTGTACTACACCGTCACTAACTTGCAAGATACTAACAGTGAACTTTGCCATGGAGTATAATTAAAACGCTTTACATAATCTTCCACCACGTCTGACCCAAAACCTCTCAAGAACTCTACAGCTAACTGTTTTTGACGATCATTTCTGGAGTCATTTTCAGCAGTGCGTCAAACAAGTGTCAGGTGTGAAACCATCTCCAGGTGCCACAGCTACGAGCGCATGTCCAGTCAAATCGCGAAAAACGCCACTTTTCAAATGAAGCCCCCCCCCCCCCAGCGTGACACCTGTGTCACATGTATATCTGACGCCCGTGTGTCCGTGTAAATTGTTGGCGCGCGCTCAGACGAGTGGTCAGATCTCAGTGGGAACTTTGCGAGGCGCTGAACACTAATTGGCTGCATCATTTGACACCTCGTAGCAAATGGCCTGCGAGCGCCCGCAGAGGATAAGAATACTTCTCTCTGACCACACGCTGCTAATTGCAAGAATGTGGCCATGTGTCCAGTCTGTAAGGACCGGGGGGGAAAGGGGACAGCGGGGGTTAGATGGTGACAGAGTTAAGCTGCCGTCTTACACACACACACAGAGTCTGTCAGCGGGTCTGTCAGAGCAGAAGACCACTGACAGTCACTCATTCACCACTAGGACTACTGCACGGCGCTAACAGCATTATCTGCATTTTAGCATTTTCTCAAATAACATTGCCAGCAGAGCTACATGAAATGTTTTTTTGCGATCATTTCTGTCCAAACACTTGGCTGGGAGCTTGGAATTGGCTGAGAACTGGTTTCAAGGTGTGCTGAGGTAATAAAAAGTCCAGGTATCAAAATCACGTTTTTGTCAAACGGTGCCCAAGGTATGAGCTGCTTTTAATGACTCATCAGAAGCAGACAACAGCAATCACTCAGGTTGTGTACGGCGTTGAGTAACACGAGTCCCCCCCCCCCCCCGCCTCCAGGTTTGGTACGAGCCGTCAGTCAGACAGCTGTGTTTGTCCCAAGGTGGTGACATTTTAGAGCTGTAATTGCTTTATTGTGATATCTCTGCTTCGGGTGATTGGCCTCAGACGATGATGTCACATAAACTGAGCAGATCCACAGATTGCCCACTTCCTGTCGAGCTGAGAAAGTTCCTACCATGAAGTACGAGGTCAAAAGTTCCCTATGACGACTTCTTCTTAGAACCCCTATAATAAAAAAGGAGTTCTTCAGTACCTATGGCGCAATAAAAGAACCGACAGATGAGCAAACAGACACAGGGAGCGGCCTCTCGCCTTCAATACAATGACCTATACTTCAAAGCAAAGTCAGGGACATGGCTAAATCATGAGCACAAGCATAAAGGACAGACAGGCAGATAAATAAAGAAGCCTCCTGCATGATAACATGACAGCAGCCTCTGTGTCTTTTAAAGCGCTGAGCAAATACACATAAGGCATACACTGAGGGCTGACAGGTAAAGCAGGGAAAATCCAGATAAGGAAACTGATGCACACCGTGTTTGTGCAGCCTTGCTCCATTACTACTCTTACATCTGCTAATCTCCGCTGTCGACTAATCTTAACATGGATTTCGCTCACTGTAAAGACCATGTGGTGTTTGCCAGCAGCGATGTACGCGTGATAATGCACTTCTTTTTTTTTTTACTCTGTTTGGCTTGGAACAAGAGGATGAGCCCAAAGCAAGATGTCAAAATCTTGATCTGTGATGAAACCAGTCTATCGCTCTGACGCAACACGTGAAAATGACAGGGGAAACTTTGAGCAGTGTCTGTTTTCTTTTCAGTTGCCTCACAGCTTATCCCCCCACGTCTCTCGACTCTCTATCCCTGTCCATTACACAGACAGTGTCTCTCGCTCCACATGACCTTGCCTAACCCACCTCAGGGTTTGTTTTTTTTTTGCTCTGACAGAGGGGCAGCCAGGCTGAATTTATCCGTCTGAGATCAAACAGAGGGGAGTCGGTGTGGGCTATAGCTGATGTCCCAGCGTGAACCCTAGTACAGGCTCAACACACTTCCAACACTCTGACTCTGGACTGATTCCACTCATGCATCACAGACAGATCAACGGTGAGGTATCATTTAAATATGAAAAAATAAAAACGCACTGCACCTTACGCTAACGAGTAAAACACACAGTGGCACACACCCGCAACGGTCTTACACTGACACGGGGCCCTGGGGAACACCGCTGAGGTGTGAATGAGTGTGATGGGATCGTACGGAGCTGTGGCCTCTCTTCACCAATTACCGAACAATCGGGCCTCGTCCTAATCTTCCTCTGAAAACTCCCATTTGGAAACGATGCAGTAAACAGCAGGATGCCCACCAGGACACACAAAGCTAATCTCGGTGCACTGGAGTATGATGACTAACCCCCACCCAGCCCTCGCTTTTAGAAATACTAATGCACTTCTCGATGCTGTTGTGGGTTCACACAAGAGTCAATGGCACCATATGTCCCATGTCATACACTGTATATATTCCATGACCACATTATTAGGTACTTTTCCCCTCTGTAATTCTCTGTTGTTGGACATGTCGACGTGGATCCCCGCAGATCAGCAGATTCTGAAATACTGAAGACCACGTCTACACGCTTAAAGGCCGATGAGCAGGTGTACCTAATAAAGCGGCCGGTGACTGTACCTGTATATATTGTATCTGCAGAGGCACATTTCATCCTTGTGCTTATGTACCAGTTATTGTCTGCCATCGCTAATCTAATAAGAAGTGACACCACAAAAATATCACGCCATTTCCATAAGTTAATCAGGATTGAAAGTGACTGATGGCTTTGAAGGCGGCACTAAAAATACTGAGCAGCCCAGAGGCCCTGCCTTTGATCCAGGAGCTCAAATCAAATTGAAACTAAAGGTTTCAGACAGCTTCCGCTGTGTCCTTCAGATTCAAACAATGATTTCATCAGGCTCTTATCACACAGTCACTGCCTAAAGCTATCTGGATGGAAGCCTTGTTTCTTGATCCTTCCTCTGCCAGCAGGAGAGAAAAGCCCGAGTCTCTGTGTATGAATAAGTGAAGAGCGGGGTTAGTCCATCTGAGAGAGGAGCAAATAAATGAATAATAAATGGGAAAATGAACATCAGTCAGTCTGAGTGTGTGATGGTGGCTGCTGTGGCTAATGGTGTTGCCTTGTGGCCTAATTCAGACATATGATTGGGTGCGTTCAGACCTGTGCTCACCTGTCCTGTCCACATGTGACTGGACGTTAACACCAGGTCTGAACACGGTCTTTATCTCTGACAAAATTTGACTAGGCCCCAAATGAGCGGCCCGAGGCCAAGTGGAAGGATATTGCACTTGTAATTGGAGGGTTGCCCGTTTGAATCCCAGGTCAAGCCAACGGTTGCAGTGGCCCCCCCGAGTGTGGTGTCAAACCACCACTGGTCCTGTCCCCAACCTGTGTATTTACAACTGGTGTGTCCACCATCAATGATTGGTGTGGGGCCACACGGTTGGTGTAGTGGTAAGCACTCTTGCCTTTGTAGCAAGAAGACCCCCCCGGGTTTGGAACAAGGACCTTTCTGCATGGAGTTTGCATGTTCTCCCCCCGTGTGTGCATGGGTTTTCTACAGGTTCTCCGGTTTCCTCCCACTGTCCAAAAACATGCAGATTTGGGGATTGGGTATATTGGACACTCGCCCCCGTGACCCTCATGTGAACAGTAACGCAGTAGAAAATGGATGGATGGATGATTGGTGTGTGTGTGCACATGTACAAACACCAACATTTAATTCTCTCCAAGTCCATTAAAGCCACCCACACCATCCACAAGATGCTCTCACCATCACTTGAGTACTTTTTTTTTTTTTTTAACCCGGACCATACCGTTCCAAGCCTACGACAGCTGTTCTCCATCCTGTGGCTGACACGAACATCTGGTGTTAAGACTCAACAAAGACTGTCCTCTTTTGAGCCGACATTATGTACAGAGAGAGAAAGCGAGAGATACAGGCAGCTTTCAGCATACAGTCATTTTAATACAGCCCGGGGGCCTCAGTGACCTCCGTCATTTTCTCAGCTGAGCACCTGTCCTCGGTGAATCGAAGGTGCTCCCCCACTCCGAGGTGAAACGGTATCTCTCTTTTCTTTCATGGCGAGGATTAAGGGTTTCTTACCCTCCAACCTTTCTCCCGCACACCACGCCTCCTGCACTAAATTACTCCACACAGCATCACCCTGGCTCCCATTAGCCCTTTCAATCTGCTTGCCTTCAGCCTGACGAGCCCTGGAGCTATAGGGGATGGTAATGATCTGTGTACACTCTACATTGTACACCGCCCCCCCCCCCTCGATTTCCTCCATCTCTCCGCTCTCTAATATCCACCCTCACCAGATATGTCCCATCTCAAAACACTCATGCCGCATTCAAGATTCGCCGCCTCGGTATCTTTGGTAACCCGCTGCAGGGACGAGACACGCACCAAATTAGAGAGGGCTTTTTCTTTATCTGCCACGGTGGTGCAAGGAGGTCTTGGAGAGGAAAATCCTCCAGCCTGTCTCAAAGCCTCCAAGCAGAGACCCCCATCCATTAGTGACGGAAAGGGGTGGAGACCCTGTAAATTATAGACGAGTCCCACAAATCGAACAATGGCGCAGCCACTCTGCATTCACCGCAACATCTGCATTCCTCCACAGACGACAAAGTCAACCTCTCACATGATTTTCCTATATATCAGAACCCAGTGGAGATATAAATAAAAGATAGATTTTGCAGTCTCTTTGCTCACAGGAGATCAATATTCCACAAGACTGAATTATTTCTGCATGTGTGGTTTTTTTTTTACTCTTTAAAATGAAACATGTGCCGTATTAACACGGACACGTGTAAAAGGTTATGAGAACAAGTCGGAATCACCTTTGTTCTGCCATCCTTGGATTTCTGCTCTGTGTAAAAAAAAAAAATGAACGGCGATAATTAACATTCCTCTCTCGGCATTCCTTCCATTAAAGTTGCATTAATGAAAGCACAAGATAAAGACATGAAAAATTCCCTGTCACCCTCATTCTCATTTCCAGAATGAGGCTTTTCAAAGAACCACCATTAGCAATTATTCTTCCTGTCTCCAGCATAATATTTGATCATGTTTAATCCCGGGAATGATGTGAATCGGCTGAATGGGAGTGTTGAGGTTTTTATTTTATTTTTTTATTTTGACTTTGAGTTGGAGCGTGTCCACTCGTACCCTCGGTTTGGGATGGAGGTCATCTTCTCGCAGGCTGAGCCTTCACGCTCTGCTCCCAGACTGTGACCAATAAATCATCTCGCAGAGAGAAGTGAATTAGGGATTAAAAAAAAAAAAATGTGAAGAGGATTCAAAAGGTAAACTCGGCATGAAGCCACTTCAGTCAGCTGCACAATCTCTGCACACGGGATTATTCTGCAGTTCAGGTTCAGTACAGAGTCAATACCACATTTTTGTGCCCAATATAATCACAATATCAGTCCAAAATAGTCTTCCAATTAACTTAGACCCCGTGTTTAGTGACCTATGTCCTACTCAGGGTTTACAGATTATATGAGAGTTTAATTTTACCGCATCCAGTCCAATGATCTTGGCTAGTATCGGACTGACTATAGTACTCGAGCTGCGTATGGGCAATAATCTGCAGATTACACAAAACGGGGGGTGACAATACGATCCGAGGCAATCTTTTGAAAATGTCTTTTTTCAAAAATAGTGAAAATAACAATAACATATAAACATAAAGTCAGAGGCTTAACTACAACACAAAACCACTGTCAAATAATATAATATTAGTCCAAATTCTGAAGTTTGAAATCATCAGATCGTTGAAATGAGTAGATTGAGATGCCTTCACTCTCCACAACCACCCCCTCTTTGCTTTCCTGGACTATATTCCCTCTAGATTGGCTTTGGTCTAATCCTCAAACACTGTGTACGTGTGTATCCATTAGCAGCATGGCCTGGGGGCCTTTCTACATCCCCCCCACCCCCAACCCAGAGGATAGCCCCATTCTCTCCAAGGGCCGAGATTGGGTTAATATTATATTGGTGAGCGAGACAACATTTCTTATTTATTGAAAGGCGGTCTAGCATGAAAGAGTGTTTGCAGGCGGGCTAGTGGATTACCTGACCCCCATTTCCCCCTTATATCAGATTATGTTGGACCCCAATAACTTCACAAACCATTGCTGTGTGTGTGTGTGTGTGGGGGGGGGGGGACACAAAGCTTTCTTAACCCTTCATCCGCCTCACTGACCACTTTAAAGAAAACACAGCTGGATTTGGGACCAAACAAAAATCAGCATAGATGACCAAACAGATTAAGACCAAGTGCAACATCCAAATCTAGACACTGCACTTATTGGATTAAGATCGTTGAGCGTTATGATGGAATTCTGCAGAGCTGCAGGAATTCACTGTTGTTTTCTTTGAGGATCGATGCCAAAAAAGGCCCTGCATTTCTACTTCTGGATTAACTGGCAGACACACGGCGACAGAAAGATGTTCCTCGCATTTATAGACAGAGGAAACTTCAGACGCATCACAATCACCATGTTTCTCATTATATGGACGTTAGAAGCATCATTACCAACGACTCGGGCTCTATTTGCATCTACTTTGCTGCCACTTGTGTTATTTGCTACTTGTTTGTCACAACTTGTCTTTTGACATTGAGACAGAGAGAGAGGGAGAGAGGGAGAGAGAGAGAGGGAGGCCTCCTCTCTGCACACACGACGCAGCTTCTGAGATCTGTTTTCCTCTTGCAATCTGAAGAGGCCATTGTGGACGACGACAACGACATACTGGAGACGCCGCGAACAAAGAAGAGAACTACTTAGTCTGACTCGCCACTCATGATGAAGAAGGAAATGAAGAAGGACATCGGGGACATGGAGAGAGATAAAGAAGAGAGAGGGAAGAGGGAAGAGGGGAGGGTGGGGAGCAGGGATGATGAGGAGGAAGAAGAGGTTACAAAAGTAATCAGGAAGTCCCATGACCTTGGAATGAACAAAACTTCATCAGGCAAACACACAGAGAACAGGATAAGGAAGAGGTTGTGTGTGGGGTGAATTTATGACGGGGTGTAAAACATGACATAAAGTCCTTGGAAAGTACAACATGGGAACCATGCCCCTCCCCCCCAACACCCCCCACCCCCCACCCCCTTTGTAGCAAGACTGAATCATGGGAGGAATAAATCACGGCAGAGAGGAGATACTTTATCTTATTAAAACGAGCAAATCAGAGATTAACCTGATTAACTTTAACAAACTAAATCCGACTGAGTCTGGTCTGGCTTCATCTTCATCCGACTGTTCAAACGCGGGAACACAAGTGGTGTTAACGTGAGGACTCTCACAGCGAGTGCGTGACACAGACACTCCACTACAGGAAGTTAAAGTGCTCCTGGCACTATGGATGACCCGCGGTGGTTAAGAGAGCACAAATGAGTTACACGGCGTTGCAAAAAAAGTGGATTGGTGCTCTGACTGCTCTCATGTTTGAATGTATTATGTAAAATCTGAGTACTTATGGAGGCCTGACCTTTGATGAGAGTGGAGTGGACCAGTGACCTGACTGGATCGGACTCCTGTATCTGCTTGACTCAGGTCTTCAGTGTCGTTTTGCTTTATTTTTAATCACTTCTTCTCTTTATAGGTTTTTGTCCTTGTTATTATATGTATCATTTATCCATATACGTGTAGATTCATAGTCTCTTTGTTCAACAGAGCCGCGCGGTGTAGGAATCAATGCTGAACGCAGTGTGTCTGGGAAGAAGAAATGGCTCCAGGAACAAACACACACACACACACACACACACACACAAAAACAAGAAAAACCCTCCCAATTAGATAGTGTTAAGAATTTGCATTTCAAATTTCAATGTGCAGCACAGGACCCTAGGTTACAACAGCGATCAAAGCAAAAGCAAAGGCGGTAATGCTGACGAGCAGTAGTGCCACACACACACACACACACACATATATATGCCCTTGCGATATTTTAGCTGTTTGCAGGAATTCAATTTTGATGTTGATAGGAGCGAGGGCATTATCCACTTAGAGTTATTAATTTGGCTGTTCTCAAGAGGAGCTGGGGGATGTTGATGCTTTCACGCCGCAGATCCATAGATATTCACAAGCTCTGTAATTGATTTGGCCGGCGTGTGTATTCTCAGCTGATAAGATATTGTGTTGCAGGCGTCGTATGCATGGACGAACAGCTGCGTGGTGTTTGTCTTAATGGTGGAGAGAGCAGAGGCGAGGGTGGTGGTGGGGGGGGGAGGCGGTGGTGGTGGGAGGCATACACTTGTCACTGCTGACCCACATATTTACACTGCTTTTGACAGAGCCTCAGGCCAAATTCAATAGCAACCACTACAATATTCAGATTGAAGAGGGTGAACTCCAAGCAATAGTACTGATGAGGAAAAAGCAGCTTATTGATTAAAAAAAAACAACTAAATTAAACAGGATAAGGAAGAATAAAAACCATAAACAATGTCGGTTAAATTGCACATTTTCTGTTCTGAATTGTGACTTGGTTTATGATATTTACAGGTTTTAAACATCAAACATCAGTTCAAAATTCACCATGTTATAGATTTAAAGGTACAGTGTGCAGTGTTGGAGAACCTATGTAGCCTCCAGTTAGCATCTATCCGCTATTGTAAAAACATGGCAGTCCATAATATAAATATAAATGTAAAAATGTAAAAAAAAAAAAAATGTAAATGTAAAATTATTATTGTTATTATTTCAGCCTCACTTGTAGCTTCACTGACTCCAGCTCATCCATCAAAAAAGTCACACAGATTGACCTCTTTATGACTCTAATCCAAGAATGAGAAGTGTTTCTGACATATTGCATGTGTGTAATTGCTATAGAACAGTGACCAACCAAAAATAGATCAGTCGCTTTGGAAACGATGAATTGTTCAGCCCCCCAAAAAACACCACACAAAAGAAATTATCCTAAACAAACACCCACTATCTACCATTTCAACGCCACACTGCTGCGTTGAATGCAGAGTAGCTTTTTTGGCTCAGCGTGTCGCAGAGCAGAGGCCAAGCCAAGTATCTGAGGGTGCAGATAAAACAAAGGCTTAATGAACTGACTCTGCCACTTCTGTCGCTGACTCTCTGTACACAAATAAGGACCCGGGTTCTGTCTCCAATTAGGTTTGTGTTTTGTGCTCTGTGGTGGGATGATTATCATGTATTTTTCATGTCTTCACACTTGGCCTGCAGGTCTAACATTCAACAAGACGACACCGGCACCGCTCACAGTCACATTTATAGAGGCTACACACATTACAGGTGCTCGAAACCACATTCAGAACGGTGGAACAATCATGGGAGTCGCAGGAACAGCACTCGATTTCAATTCGGCTGTCAAAGAGAGAGAGGCACGCGCATTCTCAATTGAAATAAATAAATTAGGTTGAGTGTATTTTGACAGGGAGATAGTCAGAGCACGGGAGCGAGAGGTGCTCCTGAATATTTCAACAGATAACAAAAAGGAGGAGTCGTGGGGTAAAAAAAAAATACGCTGGCAACGTCGAGCCAGATGTCGGCGGATTTAACGCGGGGGTAAATGTAAAATCAATCCTTTTCACTGCTCAAGACGTCCAATCATAACACATTGTTTTAATGGTCCCACTGGATGGAATATGCATCGTACGTGGAAGCAAGACGGTTCCACCGCTGACTATTATTACACCCAGCGGTTACAAGCGGAGACTGACTGACAGATAAATGCAGAGCACACTCGCTGGATAACAATCAGACCGTGTGAGGGATTAATGCAGGACTTTTTCTTCTTTTAAAAAAGAAGGTCTATTGTTTTTTCTCTGAATGGAATGAGTCGTTTAATTTGCAGATGTGCTGTTCTTTCTACTATAGCTCACTTTTATAATCCGCCCACTTTGTTTGTACTGAATCTAATCCCCAATTTTAACTCGGGAATGGTGTTGCAGAAGTGGAAGCCAATATCGCTAATATGCTAACATCTGGTGTGACGAGCCCGTACCTGTGAGTTCTTTAATCCTCCGCGTCTGAATGAAGGAGTCAAAGCAGAGCATTTAATGGGAGTCGACACTATGGGGAACTTGGTGTCACCAGAGACAACGCAGCAAATTAGCTGATAATTAAATTTTTCTCCATTAGGGAAAGAGCAGAGTAATAACTCACGCAGTAGGACTTTGCGGGCTCCGTTAATGTCTCCATTCTCCTCATGTGGGAGGAAGAAAAACAGGAGCGAGACGGCGACGTCAACAGCTCAAAAACACACGCGGGGAGATGAGATGGAGGAGGTCACAGTCTCGCACGGTCCTAATGGTTGTGTGAACAGTGTGAGACAAAGAGAATCTCTTAGGTTTGCTGTTTTGTTCCAGAGTAAAGAAAGTTGGTTGGCTGGAGGTGATCTGTGCTCGCCTTGTGTCTTCTCAGGACAGGTGAAGATAATTCCTGTAGACCACGTGTGTGTGTGTGTGTGTGTGTGTGAGTTTAATCACCCAGCTGTTGAAGGGGCTTCAGCCTCCAGCTGTTAGCCCGGTGATGACAGCAGTCCATGGCCCCACCTTCATGCTCAGTGATCTGGGTAATTACCTCGTCCATCTGACCCCCACCCGCCCCTCCCCTCTGCCACTGCCGCCACACCACTCTGACCGCGCTGGCTGTCAGAACGAACGCCGCCACGACGACTGGCCTGAGACAGCGCCGTGTACAGACAACATATCTCTTCTCACACCTTGAACCTTAACATCATCCCTGCCATGTTTTTTAAATCGCAAACGGAGGACGAAGGTGGAAGGTAACGCCCGCTGAGGAACACTGATTTTTGACGATCAGGAGGTTCATGAAGCCGTCCTGTGAGCGACCAAAAGGAACGAGAGGAACCTCAGCGGTCACACGCGTCAGCCTGGGGGGGGGGGGGGGGGGGTAAAGTTCACTGCCACAGTGCTGCTCGATGACAATCTGTGCGCCTGTCTTCATCAGAGAAGGTGGACACACAATCAAGTCTGGACAAGATTGTCCTCGACAACTCATGGAAATGAATATCCGTCACCACAGTCATGTGACTGTCAAGGACTGCAAATGTCCCCCCGGATTCACTCACACATCCACGCATTCAGTGCATCAACATTTAGCATCACATATCCATCAAAGCCATTCACACAGCAGTCAGGATCGACTTGGGGTTAAGTGAAAAATAAAACTGTCTCACCCAGGGACATGTCGATATAGAGGCCAGCGGACCTGGGGATGGAACCCTTGACCTTCCAGTTGAAGGACAACCTACTCCGTCACTGAGCCACGGCCACCGCCCGCTCCACGTCTCATTAACAGCTCAGTTTAAACGGCTGTTGTGCAGTTGTTTCAGTATCAGTCGACATTATATCGGTATCAAGACAAACTGGAGACGAAAAATGGGTAAAAAATGCCCTCTGAGCAAAATCCCCCTCATCATCTTTCCCTCTATTCTTCCTCATCTCTCGGCGACACTCTCGCGATCTGCGAGCAGACACAAGAAAGTCCAAGATAATCAGTAATTTCACAGCTGACAGACTTTCCCTGATTCGATATCATTTGTTAAAAGAGGGTAAAGCCGCCTGCTCCACGCCTCTCACCCCATTTGGGATATAATGCATTCTGTTTGTCTCATTTTCTGGAGTATGGGGAATGCACAACAGCAGGCCCATCTCAGCTCCATCCAGCCAGCAGGGTTAAAAGACACGCAAAGTGGGGGAAATAAAATTAAGACAATAGCCGTGCATCTGGCTCTCTGGGCTCACTGTCGCTGTGTGTGCATACAGTGTGTGTGTGTGTGTGTGTGTGTGTGTGTAATGTAATAAAAAAGACAACGGTCTCACTGCAACCCGTGTGAGTATAATTAAGGATTTATTATCAGCAAACACCTGGACAACTGGCCCGGACGAACGTCCAATCCCTCAAAGAATTCCACCTCTCTTCCAAAGCAGCATCTTGTGTTTACACTCGTGTTGTATACACACACACACACACGTATTCACCGGTGTTTATACTGTATGTGTATGTTTGAACATGTTGTACGGCGCGGGGGGAAATTTGTATGCACAGGCATCAACTCACATCTGTGCTTACCCTTGCTTTCCCAGTCTGCGTTGGGCAGCAGCGGAGTCTGGCCACGTCCCAGTTCCCCCAGTTACAATCACCCCCCCCCCCCCCCCCCCCCCCCCCCCAACTCCTCCCCGACTCCCCCACAAACACTCAGCCTGGAGGGGCTGCGTCAGCGGCACTGGTCTGGGGGATCAATGTTGGGGAAACAGGCTCATAATGGCTCAGATTAATGATGAAAAATTTGGTGTCATCCAGTGGACTACTGGATATTTATCACTGGGAAGGGCTGCGCTGCCAATAGGAGCATCTCAGCACCCTCATGACCTAAGGGCTGCTGGCAGGACGAGAGCACAACTGTGGCTGCCACCGTCCTCTAGCTGGAGCCCTAAAGGACACGCTCTCTTTCTCCCTCTCTCTGGGGCTTTCACACACAGGAGAATACAGATGCTCTTAAATTGATATCGGAGCTGTTGCTGCTGCAGTTGCAGAGCTGCGGCACGAGGCGTCTGCCATCAGGTTCACACGTACGAATATTTTCATGCAAATGTTCTTTGTGTAGCAACCCTTACTGTGTATTCACACCACAGACTGTGTATAAAAATAAACATAGTCTCGCGGTTGGAAAACAAACTCCCGTCGTGAAGCCTCCAGATTTGCAGATTTGGCCCGGGCACCGTCGCAAACAGGCTCCTTTTGGACGACACCTGCTGTCAATCACACTGGTGTTTCGTCCAGTTCTCCTCTAAATGGTAACATATTTAAAAAATTGCCATCACGTTCGATTGGAGAAGAGCTGAAACAACTCCTCAGGAGAATGTTTAGGGATGTTATAAATCAAGTGTAAAGGGAAAAACTCATTTTCCCATAGACTTTCATTCAAATGGTGTTGTTTCTGCAACCCCGGGGAGTTGCCCCCTGGTGGCAAACAGGAAGACCACGTCCATCATGTCTATGCAAAGAAGCATTAAGTGCATCTTTTGGATGAACTCAGCATCCAGATTATTATAAGAGTCATTGACACTCCGACGTTATTCCAGTGTTGATGCGCTGTGGTCGCCCAGAGCCCCGAAACAATCGACTTCATAGTTAATAGTGAAATACTCCACTTCTCCTTTTCTTCTGGCAGGCCTCCAGGGATCACGTCGCCCGTGCAAATTATTTCTAGCCACTGTGAGATCTGCCCGTTGAACGACAGGAACTCATTTTGAGGGAGAACGCCTGTTTCCAATAGTATCTATTAGGAAAGACAAACGCCCGACCGAGGCAATAACCTCATCCTGGGTCTCCATTATTAGAAAGACAAATAATGCACATAGACACAAGTGCAATCCCGGTCTCCTGAGAGGGGTCTTTCACAAGGTCTTGAGGATGGATTGGGTCTCGTCTCTACTGGTCTCCCAGTGACTGAGAGACAAGGCTATTACAGGCCTGTCAAATAAGGAGAAGAGCCCGAGGACTCTGCGACCACAGGACCTCAAATCTCCAATTACCTTTCAACAACCCACAGTAATGTTGCCTTGGAAAGGAAGAAAGAAAGAAAGATCTCGGCAGTAGATTACAGGGAGTTCGAGCTTGTTGTGTCACGGACTCCTCTTCTTCTTAGGATGGACAACATAATGATGTTGACAAGTTTGGTGGACATGAATGCTGCTATTGCAACCTCTTCCAGAGTCCTACTACACCAGATTTACAGACAATTATTTATTCATTGACAGCTTTTTACGGACTACAGGTTTAAAGAAAAGGAGCCATTATAGATGGAAGGCGTGTCCTCTCATTCACATGAGCTTGCACCAACACAACACAAAAAACATACTGACCTTGAGGGACAAATGTAAATAAATAGCCATGCAGAGAATTTAAACCTGTGATTTATTCTATTTGACAACGGCCTAACGTCACAAGAATGCTTCACTAACCACAAACCTTTTTTATGTAGCATCATGTTTTTTAAACTGGCAGCTCATGGATTGGTGGTAACAACAACTTAGTGGTTTAAATGTGGAAAATGACCATGTATTGGACTGATGTTGGGAGCAGTGGTTACTCCACGTTGTGTTATCGGTGTTGGACAAAAGCAAAGTGGTATTGAGCTTCCAAAATCACTCCTTTAAGTCACCGAGGTTTGTTTGCTTGTCAGCTGTTCTGCTCGACTGTGTAGAAATACACCGGAGGCTCCCGCTGGTCTATTTGCATCCACCCCGTTGTGTCCCTCACTGTGGGACTGACTGTCTGACTCTTGTGTGGACAGCACTTCAATGTTTCCTCCACGCCCTCCGCTGTTATTTGTTTGCATGCTTCGGTCCTCAGCCGCAGCCACCTCTGACCCTGCACGCCGCCGATCTGCCAGGTCCGGAAAGTCGTACGCAAATGTCCGAAAAAACAAACAAACACAGACCCTTCTCACCGGTTCAGAGTCCATGCTTTCTGGCCCAATCTATGAATTCCATACAGAATTAATGGACATGAGGCAGCTATCCAGGAATGTGGAGCATAAGCAGATATAGTGTGTGAAGTAGGGAGGGGTGGACAATTAAGCGTGTGGCACAGGGAGGAGTGCAGGTGTGTGGACCGGTGATAAGGACAGCGGTGTTGCCATTACTCATCCCCGACCAACAGCAGCAAATAGACTGCCAACAGATGACGGGTCGGCTCTGGCAGCCTGTGAAAGCTTTTCCTCAGACGCGGAGAGGAGTGTGTGGCAGAACAGAGTGGATAAGGAATAGATAGCAGCAAAAAGAGCATTTCATCACACCAGGAAAGACAGGGAGCGAAAAATGGTCGTATGCAGTAATATTGTTGAGGGAAGAGTCATTTGGAAAGGGAAAAAAAAACAAAACAATTTTTCTGCAGTGATTCTGCAGGCTGGCTTGTTTCAAAGCAATTAAGATTAATTAAGTGTTGCTGGTGGCTCTTCATATTTGAGATACCGGGTTTTATTATTGCTAATGTGCAGCGCTTTACAGAAGCATCATTTAAAGAGAATTTATTTTCCAAACTTCACAATGTGAGAGAGAGATTACACCGCGGGACGATAAATCAACCTTTTCAAGATAGCACCTATGAAAAAGATCCCCCATTTTCTGCGGTGGTTAATGAATGCCAGTCGTAGCCGTGACGGATGATTATGGTTGTGGAAGAAAGAGAGGGAAAACAGTGGTAGACGGGAGTTTTTTTGTCCGTAGAATAAAAATGGAGAGAAATACACTTAAAAAGTAGAGCGGTGCATCTTCACTCTTTAATTTGAATCTTTTCTGCTATGTGTTGCGTCACCAATTTGTGGACTGTTGTCTACTTTCTCATGAATCATAATAAGTAGTCAGTTAAATTAGCAGTGATGTTGCAAGGTGCAATTTTTTTTACGTGGCTTTAAAGGATTATGTGCCATCCGTAGCAAGTCTGCAACACGATGCATCCTGGAGACGATTACAGAAAAGAGCAACAATAAAACATAAGAATGAGTATTCCTTTCATTCTTTTGGAGCATGTTCAACCACAGTCCCCGACCTCACAGTGAATCCACATTCCCATGCGTAAGTAAACTGATGATTCCTCCAGAGCAGCTCAGTTTAAATACTGCACGGTCAGTTGATTTGCTGATAGAATTCACTTGGTCAACTGGACGCAGCAGTTCATCTACAGCCTCAGCAGTGCGCGAGTTTGCCCCCCCCGAGGATCTTTGGTGGCCTCTTTCTCCCGGTCAGCAGATCTTGCATCATCTTGTTGGCCTGGGGGGCTGAGCGGACGGCGGGCGGGCGGGCGGGCGGAGCGGCAGATGAGCAGATTGTTGTGCACGTGTGTGTGTGTGACAGTATGCATATGGATGTGCAGGTTCGACCACTTGACAAGGGATTGAGACCTGCGAGGTGAGCGGCTCTGCCAAGGGACCGGGGAAAAGGGCATCTCTCCTCTGTGACAAAGTCATTGTCATCTGTGACATTTATCATTGTCCCCCCCCCCCCCTTATATCTGCTTGCCACCATTTCCCTTCTCTTGTTTAGGTAACCACGCACGTGGCAAAGGTGTCAACGGCAAATGGATGCAACAACTAAACATTTGTACTTGCTGTTGAAAGGCCATCAGGGACACTGAACTTTGTGAGGGAGGAAAAAAAAAATAAAAACTGCAGCCAAACTCAGTTTTTTTTTGCAGAAATAAATCAGTAAGCCTTCCCCCCCCCCCCCTCCACACCCTTCTGTGCTGCTTTGCTTCTCGCTAATATGCCTTTTCGTTGCCGATGTCAGCAATTCCTTATACTCAGCCGCAGAGCCTTGAAACCCAGCACTCCTCCCTCCTGCTGGCCTCCGGCTGTCCAGCAGCGAGGGCGAAGCAAAATAAAAAAATAAAAAACAGCTCTATTTAACCAAGAAGAAAAACAACTTGGAGAAAGGAAAGATCTGAGGATATAATACGTTTCACTGTATAAACGAAAAGTACAATTATAGTATCTACAGTGTGGAGTGTGCTGACGGTGGAAAACAGAGGAGGAGGAGGAGGAGGGGAAATGAAAGAAGAAGCCATGGACGATTATGAGGCAGAGACTAATGCTCCATCACTGCTCCATCCCTCTGTCACCTGCTTGGCATCCTCTATGTTTAATTAGCTGGTTGTAATCAAATGGTGGTGGTGTGTGTGTGTGGATCAAAACCCTTAAAATACTGTAGGCAGATGATAAATCCTCAGGAGACACAAAGGCCTCGCAGGAGGAAACAAAAGGCTGAAACAGTTTATTATGTTACGTTGGAGCGAAAGATTGAGAGGGAGGGAGAGAGAGAGAGAGCTTATCTCAAAAAAAGGTGGAAAAATGTGTAAATCACAGAGCTGCAGTAATTAGACTAAACACACCCTGTACAAACACCTTGCACAAACACGCATTTGTGCAGCTATTCTTCTCAGCACACTGCATTGACTTCCATTCATTTGGACTAGACTAAACGAACCAAGTCTAAACCTAACCTTAACCTGACCACAATTCAAATGTTAGCCCTCAGAAATGAGGTTCTGCCTCATTAGGACCAGGTTTTGGTCCACTGGTCCTGACAAGGTCAGTGTTTATGCCAGAAAAAGTACACACATACACACCAAATTGTTTTATGCTACATTTATAGTTGGAAATTCAGTTACAATAAATATTGTTTTCTTGAATATCTATATACCAAAGGTTCAATAGCTTGTAATAGTTTAACAAGTATTTGTTGTTTTCTGTCCATAAGGAACTTTAAACCCACAATTAACTACTTTCTTAAACCTCCAGGTAAAGGACATGGCTGATTGGTACTTCATTAAATACAATTAATCCTATTTATTTTTAACTGCTATTGACTCTTGTGAGTCTTTAAATTCAAATTCACTCATAAATAAAGCTGCATTTTTAATGATTTGATGATTTCAGCTGATTTGAAACTTAGATTTTGGCGATATAACAACACTGTTTTTCCCTGATGCTCATGTGGGATGAAAAAGAGACTCGCCTTGTAATTCATTTCTCACTCTACAGATGTCAAGTTATACGAAAAGCACGCGTCTATCGATCAAAGTGGAGGTTGTTTTTTTCTGGGGGTTTTTGCCTCGTTTTCCACAGGAGTCTGACTGAGAAACATTTAACTGGACGGGGTGTAATGGTAGTTTTCACACAGTCGTCAACCACATCTGTCGTCTGGCAAATTATTAGTGGTAGATCCGCACCGGAGCTGGTAGACGTTAATGTGAAAGGCTGATAATTTGTGTGTCAGCAACACCGAAAACGAGACGAGCCGCCCCTCGCTACAGTACAGTTATGTCTTCAGTAATTAAAGTAAAGTGCACAATGCAAAGTTCAAGTCTGCAATTTCAGTGCATGATGATAATAAAATTAGGCCTGTCACTTTCCCCCCTCCAAAAAATAAAGTTACGTGTCACGCTATTCTTACAAAGATATTCAATATTTCCCCTCAAACACACACACACACTATGGTGACAACATTATTTATGAATACTGTGAGTCATACAAGGCTGAACACACAGCCTTGCTTCACTTGGGGCGGAGCTAAGAGGTGAGTCAGCAGATTTGCTAGAACCAGAAATACATTTAGATGATACAGGACGTGTGAACTGTCTGATGCACTTCTAGGCTGTATTTGTTTTTTTTTTTACCTTAATCTGGATTCTAAGGTTCCAGAGTTGGGTTTTTTTTTTGACACTGAGCTTCCTCGTCTCCGCCGCCCCTCCCTCTCGTCACTAGAGCTGGAACAGGTGTAGCGGGGCTTACACACTCCCCGCGGGGTTTTTCTCTGTATGCTAACCACACACACACACACACACACACACAACTTTGACCTTTTCCCACAGAAACAGGAGGTGAAAAGGGGGATCAAGGCGAGACAAGGGGGATGGACAGCGATGGCAAAAGGGAATGCGGGGTGTAATCTGAGAGTCAAACTGGGACACTATACACCATTTATCTTCTACAGAGCTTAAATGTGAAGTGATGGCGATGCCCAGAGGTCTGATTTATGACGACTGAGAATGAGAAGAACTTCTTTTCTGTTTTGTTTAAAACAGAACTCTGGAGTATTTATGCTGGTTTTGCCACAAATCTATTCAACGCCAGTTGTTTTCTCCTGGAAATATTTGCATTCTGAAGACGGAATAACGACACAGAAAATGATATTGTAGTGCGGCGATATGGGGAGCGGAATCGAGCCGCAGTGTGTTTTTTCCTCTGCCTTTGTTTTAGCTAAGAGTCAGAGAGCGAGACTGGCCTTTCTGGCTTTGATGAGTGTAATTACGCTTTAAAGAGTGCCGCAGGAGTAAATTCATTATCCAGCCAGCAAACTCTGGTTGCCCGCACTCTTCCGTCTGCGTCTCCCCTAACTCTGCGCGCACAGACACGGCCTCCAGACACACACTCACACACAGCGAGCTCCCCATAGACCAGCCACTGCTATAGGGCAACAGTTCTGTTGCCACGGCCCTCGCCCCCCCTCCTCTCCTCTCCTCATCAGGGCTGTGGAACTCTCAGTGCAGCCCAAATGCAAGTGGAAGGATGTGTGGAAAGAGAAGCATGAAAACAAAAAGACACACACTGAAACATCCACCCAGGTTGCTTTGAGCTGTATTTTTTTCCCTTTATGAAAACAGTGCAATAACAATCTCCTCCCACACACGATGATCCTCTGTAAGCAAAGAAGAAGAAAAAGAGTTCCGTGACATAAATAACCTCCTGGCATGCAGATATTTACATAAGACCTTACGGCTCTTCGAGGGCGAGTCTGTGAGTGCTACAGACTCCGCAGCTCTGGTCAATCACAAAATTGATGCGATTGATTCCCAGGACTGAACTGTCCATCAAATGTGCAAAGGTAGATGTGGAATTGAGCAGAGCGCCGTGGCAGATTGGCCGGTGACCAGAGGGAATTATCCAATCTGCCGTGAGCACTCTTATAATGAACCAACGCACAGCAGTGTCAGAGACTCTCCTCGTGTTTGGGTGCCTCTTCCCGGTGCATGTATACATTTGTTTATGTTTACGCTCTGAGCTATGTCTCTAATCATTCTGGAATAAATAATGCAAGAGCTCCTGGCAGAGGCATATTAGCACTCCATCGTACATGTGTGTGTTCAGTGTGTGTCGGTATGTGCGAAGACGGGGTCTTTTTAAACACCGCAGTCAAGCAAATCCTGCACTTAAATCTAAAATATTCTGTTTGATCCATTTGTCAAATCCATTTTATGCGACCTCAATTATGTCCATCTGTCTGTTTGTCTGTCTTCGGGAAACGTGTCTGTAAGCCGCACATCTTCTGTGTCGGCCTGTGCGTCTGTGAGGATTCATCATGCATCCTTAGGAGTCGATCAAGGGGAAAACACCTCCCTCTTCCTCCTGCAGCTCCCCCTCGCCCTCATCTAACATTAATGGCTGTTGGTTTTTTAATGAGGAAGTGGGTGTCCCTGTGTAGCGTGTCCGCAGAGGGCTTGCTGGAGGAGGAGAGACGTACTGGTGCAAAACACATCCTCCGGCTGAGAAGCTCAAACGCTAGCCTAGCAGGGTGGGACCGCGGAGGGGGTGGGGGTTGCTTGGAGGGGGCACTCTCACAGTAAACATTGCCATGCCCTCCTTCAGCCTTCAAAGAGCGAAAACAAGCCGACCGCAGCACTCTGCTCCTCTCTCCACACTGAGAACAAGCAGCATTTATTAAGATAATAGACGTGACGGACCAGATCTGCTACCAAGTGTACTGAGAATCAAAAAAAATTACTCTTAAAGACTGCAGATATTGTGCTTAAAAAATGAACATAGACAAGAACAAGAGAAATCCTCTTTCAGGACTTTTTGACAATGTGTTTTCATAAAATCTTGCCTGCTAAAGCAACATTATTCATAAGATGCTGTGCCATCATTTCTACTTCATGTCAAATTTTGATTTCTGCACACAACAAAGTCGCTATGATCTTATTTTGGGAGGGTTTTTGTTTAATCAACCATGCTTGACGTGTGCATTTTTCTGAAAGAATAAAATCTTGAAATGCCAATGCACATAATTGGTGGATGATTCATCCATTCATACTTACATACTACGACACAGAATGTTTTTTACGATGAGACAAAAATATCCTAAGCTGTGTGTTTGTCTAATCCCCCAACAATGTCATTTTTGTCGACATGTATTAGTGGGTCACCGGTCGTTAAAAAGAAAAAATGCCTCTTGACAGGCAAATAAAATCTATTCAGAGGCACAAAAGTATAAATAATGGATGAAGCTCATGCAGAGTGCAGAGACGGCCTGTAATTCTGCACAGAAATCTACTTATGCATGCCACAAGTAACACAATCTATGGATGAAGTACGTCTGCGTAAAAACACCATATCAGTGTGCATCGGAATATGTTTAGACTGTATGACCTCAAGCTAATAAAAGTGGGTAAAAAAGGAAATGTAATGTGAGGATTAAACAATAAAGAAGACTTTTGATCCATTTAAATCAGACGTCTGTCACTGTTTCATCTGCTGTGCTGCAGCTTCGGCACAAAAACCTAATAAACTGTCATTTTTGTACATTACTAAAACCACTTTGAAAATTCATCATCATACTGCTTTAAAAAAAAAAAAAACTGAGCTAATCTTTTTAGGATTCAGCACCATAGCATTGCTCGCAAAACTTAAGTTGATTAGCAGCTACATGCTAACGGCTATGACCATCAAGATAATCAGGCCGCCTGGATTTATTTGGATTTTATGGCTGTAGAATTGTCAAAAAAAGTTCAATGTTTTTTCCAAGATAACTTTCACTTGTCATATCTGAGAAGCCGACGTCACAAACGTCGTGACGCGCTGGTGAATCTCATGTGTGATTGGACGTTCCTGTGGAAGTCCTACAGAGGACTACCGTAATGACAGGTATACGGGTGCAAAGCTCTATTTCTCTGCTTTCCGGCATCTTCTATGACTTTATCCTCCACATGAGGGTCTTCACAGAGGGGCCCTGAGGCAATCTCAGCTGACATAGGGCAAAAGGCGGGGTAGTTTTTGACTTTTCTAGATATCGCAAAAAGTCTCCGAGTTACGGTAATGAGAAGTACGCATGCCAAATCCTGTCGGCGACGGGGAGTGCACAGTGTGCCCTCTGCTGGATCGTACTAGTCGGGATTTCATGGCTTAAATTTGAGAAAGAAAAGCCCCTAAAACACAATACGTGACTGAAATATGCAAAAAGAAAAATCCTTTTTATCCCTAAAATTTTTCATGCTGTTAGCATTTTTTGCCACAAACACACAAAAGACACTTGTTTGATGTGGCTGTGGAGCTCTCAGCCGTGCCCTCATGCAGCACTCTGATCGCTAAAAAGTGCAACACACACACACACACACACATACTGCCAGTGAGAGTCTGAAATGATGGGCAACAAAGACACTGAGATACTGGCAGCCAATTAAATAAAGGAAATGGCCTTCATCATTGTATGATTAATGGACCATGCCATTAGTGGATAATGTCCCCCCCCCACACACACACACACATCCCTTTCTCTACCTGTGTGAATGTGTAGAACACTCATGTGTGTGTGAGTGTTTATGTGCAGAAATGAAAGTGACAGGGAGATGGGGGGGGGGGGGGGGGTGTAGAGTGGAGTTGCAGGGGGGGTAGCAGAGTCCCCAGGGTGTAGTAGCTGGGGGTTTTCATCGCCCTTTCTCCTCCCTCTGAGTGATAATTCGGGTATTATTCAGGCAGGAGTGGGATGGACGGTGCTGGGCCAGTGATGAAGCACCGTGGCCTTTAGAAATTCATTTCCACCCAGCATTCATCTCATTCCCATTCAGCGCTGGTCTACAAACTACACTCACACCCGTACGCGCTGAGAGTCTCATTACAGAACCATGATCCATACTCAAAAAAAAAAAATCTCCATCCACCAATTATAAATAAAAACCCTCCACCACCAAATGTGGAAAGCAAGCAAACGCCGGAGCACTTCTCCTCGACTGTATAGGCAAAAAAATGTGGAGCACAATGATGATGGAAGAAGAGAGGGAGACGTCCGTCTTCTACATCAGAGCATGTGTCCACATCAAAAGCTGTCTGATATATATCTGACAGATACTTTCTTTTTCCCTCTCTCTTGTGATGAAAACTCATGATGTGATGTTTTTCTGCTGTGCGCCACAGAAAAAAGCACACAAACAGAGAGGGATGAAACAGGCTGATTATATCTAATCAATACATCTCACTGTTCAACAGAGGAGGGGGGGAAAACCACCAAGAATTCCATTACTGGTAATAATGTTGCACTGTTACTTACAACAAATGATCTGTGTGACACATGACTCTATTCACAATAAATAAATATTTGTGACAACATCTAAGATTTGATCATAAAGGATGACAAATAACTTTTTGATGCAACATCACTGTTCACATCAAACAAGGGGTGAACAGTATAAAACAAGATTATATTATAATGACCAGAAAAAATGTGCAAACATCGGGTGGAGTTAGTATCTAGAGACGATGAGCTGATACTAAACTAAATTTAAATGAAAAGAAATACCAGTTAAAGCTACGAGACTTTAGCACAGTTTTATGGTCTGAGGAATCAGCTGTGCAAATTGACTTATCTCAACAATTTGAAAGTCATGTCGTCAAACTTGAGTTGGATAGAAGTGAAACTTTAAAAAATAAGTCAACACTAGCCTGAAGAAAAACAAATAAAATTGGCAAAATTGCTCAGAAAAAAAACCTACTTTTTACACATGACTAACGATCGTGACCCATTTCCACGGCGACAGCAAATTTGCGCGTCGCTGTTATTTCTGTAACACATATTATTTTGAATTATTAAGCCACAAATATCCCAGAGAAATGAAATAACAACCTCAATTCAAGCCTAACTTTTTATAAAATAAACACATTAATCTGGGGCAGGGGAATAAAATTGGTACATTTACGAATAACTGGGTTAGTGTGCACACAAAAAAAGGGTGTGAAAAAGGCCTTAAACCCTGTTGACAGGATGGAGTGCTCACTCCCAGACGTCAAGTCTACAACCTCATCGTTAACATTTTTGGATGGGTGGCCTCGGCAACAACAAATGTCCTTCCTATGGTCCCCAAGCTGCCCTTTACACCCCCTCAAAGAAAAACATACACCCCGAAAACATCTGTTCGGCAAGCAAACGTCCCTCCCCCTCTGTCTGCACACAGTCATTGCACCCTTGGCCATTCACACTTCCCTGCCACACCCCTGCACCATCCTCTCTTAGCAGTCCATCCACATTGAGGCAGTTTGGCGACTTGCCCCGTCTGTCTCTGTGTGTTTTGTGTGTGTGTGTGTGAGACGCAACCATCAGGACAACCTTCCCCACGGACGGGAGGAGGGGCCGCTGTGATGGCTCCGCCTGAACGGTGGAAGTTCAGTTGTGCCTCTATTGGCAGGCACGAGTGATCGGTCCCCAGCCGCTGGCACCTGCCAATTGGTGTGTCCCAATCTTTCAACGACTCAGCCCACAACCACCATTTCGGCAAACCCAGAGAGACACCATTAATATGTAATAGGGCTGTCAAAACAACCAATACCCATTTATTAATCAATACTTAAAATTAGTATTGGATTAGATACTCTTAGGTCATAGAATATAAACATGTCCTGTCTACTGTAATGTTATATATACAGACAGGGTTATTTAACAAGATAATACCATTATTTGACACTCCGCATGTTTACATGCACAGCTTAATCAAACTAAGGCCGTAGTCCGACTAAGACAGGCAATTGGAGAATTTACCGAGTCCGAGTCTACGTGCGGAGGAGAAACTCAATTTATTGGTCGTGTACGTCTGACTCCACCTCCGTAGGTGGCGCTGTATCTCTCTGTAAGCTAGTGCATATTGAACCAGTTTCCTGTTGACCTTCCTGTTGACCTGATGTCACAGGAAAAACAAACAGCAAGATAGATCGAGCTGTGGTTCTGTAACGCAAGTCCGACTCGAGTCCAGGAGTAATCGGACTATGAATGGCATTATCCAGGTATGTTAGTCCGACTAAGACTAGCTCGATTTTAGTCGGACTAATGTGTTTACATGACATTAAGAAAACCATATTATTGTCTTAGTCCTATTAATATCTGACTTTTAACATGAAAGTTTGGTTACTCTTAAAATCCCAGACTGAAGTAAAGAAAAGTCGACCAGCAACAGCGACAAATTAAACACTGTGGCAGGAAAAAGGCTAACTCAGAGGAGGACAAGCCACAAGATGTCACCTCATATTCAGACAATTCGCTATTTTTAACTGCTCATTTGGTTTATTACACTACAGCCCTCACCGTCTGTTAGCAACACTCTCGCTAACTCACTGTTTTACACCACATTCACATACAGTGGGTGGTTATCCTAGCCTAGCAGTTAGCTTTGCAGCAATAGTCTGCGCTCTGTCTCAGTATCAAGTCGGAGAAGTGTTAAAGTGTTACTGTTAAACTGTTAAAGTGAATTACAGCTACTGTTACACACTACCACACTGGAGGAGAGGATAGAGGCCACTTCGGCAATGATAATATGGTGCAAAGTCGCCAGAATCACCAAAAACAAATCTTGTTACAGTCAAAAAGAACCATTATTTTTCTGTTTAAGATTAGACAACTTAAACATTGAGTTCTCATTAATTGGTTTTGTTGTGATAACTATTTTCTTGAGTATCTGTATCAGGTTTGACGTTCTAATATAGTGACAACCCTAATATGTAAGTATTAATAGGTGGAGCTAAGCGCTAATTGTACACTGGAACGTGATCATGTTAAATATTAGCATCCATTAGACTCCTGCTGTCGCAAGCAGAGGCAAATAAATGAAGACAACACATGATTTACCCGTGTGTGGGGCAAATAGAGACTGACAGCGCGGAGAAGGTTGACGCTCGACGTGACAGCTGTTACTCACATCTGTTGGCCGCCGTATCTGTTGGCGCTCAGCGGCCCCTTTGATCTGATCTGTTACAGTAATTAGTCGATTTGCTTCTGTTTCTGTGCCCAGGCCTCATCTGGATGTAGTGGGCGACACAAAGACGCTACTGAAATATTTAAGTTATTCATTTATTTATTTTAAAAGCACAATTTATGGACATTAATGTCCAAAACATAATTTTTCAGACACATGTGACAACAAATCTCTGATGTGTCTTTGCTCTATAATCTGATGAAGGACTGAACAAATTACTTTGATTGAGTGTCTTTCAAAGAATTTGAAGTTTTCCAATTTTTCAGCTTCTTATATGGGAATATTTCTGATTTCTTTGCTCCAAATAGCAAAGAAATCATTAAAACTGAATAATTTTTCGACATTTTATGGACCAAAAATTAATTAAAGCCCTAATCTGATATTTTGCAGTGTGTATAATCTTGGTACAATCTTTGACGTTGACTAAAAGTGGCCCTATAATGAAAATCTAATGTTGTATCACATATTTTCAAACCTATTTCAACGCACATATTTGTTTCTGAGTACTGTCAGAACGATTAAATAAGCCTTGTGGTAATCCTATAGGTGGCCATTATATATGCTTGTATTTGTTAAATCACTTCAACCCACACTGAATGGAAACCTTGTCCTCCATAAAGTCTTTATGGCTCAGGGTAAGTGTGCAGCGATTCAGCTGCACCCTGCACCTTTAAAGAAAAGAGGTGATGAGCGTATTATGTGCTGTTATAACATTAAAAAGGTTAGCAATGCGGGAAATAAAAGAGAAGTGATAGAGGTCTCGGCAGTGGCAGTGCGCGAACACTGAGTGCTGTACGAGCGTCACTAAATAATACCTGTTTTTGTATGTGCTGAATAAAAGTGTCGCTGCAAACCCGAGACGCAAGGTCAGAGTCGTGAAATAAAGGCTCTTCACCGTGTCCCTAATGAGCATGTCGCTGGCAGAATTAATTCCTTATTATTTAATTGATCCACAAACAGCTCTCATCCATCATATGGCCTTTCAATATCTCCGTCTTTTAATCTCTGTCTGCCCCCTCATTATAATTCTATACCACAGGCCATTACACACACACACACACACACACACACACACACAGACTGTGCCGTGTGCATCTTAAACCCACAAATGCTGACACACACGTGTATACACACACACTTATTAGAATACATTCTGTCTCTATTAAAAATGCATCCAAACAAGCAGAGAGCTGTTGATGATGCAGTGGCAGCGACTTCAGCGACGAGAGGCGCTGCATCGAGGGGAATGCCTCCAACATCTGTTTGACATTAATGATTCCTGGTGCAACTCACACTGTAATATTCAGGAAACAGAGTCGTTGGCATGTGTTTAGGGCGTGGAAGTCACTGTGGAACTCCAGCTAAAAGTGTAGTCACGGGGACCTAAAGCGGCAAATTACAGTAGGTGACAGTAAAATACTCCCGTTTTGATCGCGGCTATATCTGTAAGCATATACAGATTAACTTGTTTGCATGTACAAGAAATGACCTGAGGCAGTATCTCAAATATCTCAAATATCTCAGGCTAAAATGCTGTGAAATTTCATAGCGGGATTTTGTATAGATTGTTTGACGTACTGTATCGACATGGAAACACACTTGACAGCGGTGTTTAAGCCTCTGACCGCTAGTTAGCGACGGCTGTTCTGCCATTTAACTCTCTTCTTCTACTCCTCTCACTGGACAAGAAATTATAATGGTTATTGTTATAAAATCTCGCTAAAATCTACCCTAACCCTAACCCACCCCTTTAACTGAATATGTATTGTATGACTAGTTTCTTGCCAATACACAGCTCTACTGCCGATATATCAGTTCCTCTTTGGAATTCTACAGTATTTGTAGGTTTCTTTGCAGCATAGGAAGTATTTGTTGCAGCAGAAAACTCTCTGAACAACCCTGTGATTATTCAAAGTGACCCTGTGACCTGTCTGTATTTAGTTGTGAGGCCGTAAACTGAGACCAGAGGAGGTGCAGACATGTTTATATGGATTCATTGATCCATAATTCTTCTTACTCTACCTCAAATAATAACAAAAAAAATCAGTTTTCTAGATTTAAAAACACAGTGTAATGTTAATTTAGTTGTGTAAGAGCAGTAAATATTATTTACTTTAGCAGTGCAAGTGGAATGAATAATGCTTCCTTGGCAGGCTGTGTGACAACAAAGTACTGTTGACTTGGCCGCGCAGAGTAATGCCTGCTTGACTGTGCAACAGAGTAATGGCCGTGTCCTCTTTGGATGCAAGAGCGATTGCCGGAGCCTCGTCATGTATCAGCACCCGCTGACGTGCCCGTACCGGGGGCGACCGCCGCACCGCGTCCCCCCTTTCCCTGACACGCCAACATAATGAATAGCCTCGGTAATGAAGGTTTACTAATTGATTATGGAGAAAACAGAGTATTACTCACCCAATGATGGCAGCTCCAAGAGGTACCGAGACACTTTGTCAATGCTGTGTTTTTCCAGCCTGTCCAGCCCAGAGGGTCTCGATATCGACCTTCTGGACACCTCGCATGAGACGCAGTGTATTACTCTTTAAACATTTTATCATGCTCTTCAGGGGGGCTATGTGTTAACAAATGTGTTATATGGAGTCAAAATAGGGCAATTTGTCAGGAAATTGTGGAAAGTTGGTCAACTGTAATATAGGTCAAAGCACTTTGGACACATGGTTTGCTAGCAATGAGATACCGCCGTTAATTACTAATCCTAAAAAAGTACCTAAACTCAACCAGAGGAGAAGAAACATAGGGATCTGCAGTGTGGACAGGAAGTCGAAGACAGACATGCTGGTGTTGAAAAGGAAGCTTAAAAAGGATGTTCCTCCAATGTTCCCCGAACGGTCTCTCGTATGATGTGTTTATTGTCGCCTTGTCGTCTCCTCTCATCGCGGGATAATCCTCCGCTGCTGTTGTAATTTCAGGTTTAATCTCGACCTGTCACTCACATGCGGAATCTAATCAAATAGGGTCAATGTTTCGAGAAATAAAACTGTTTTTGTGCGTGTGCATGAACATCCACGTTCGTGTTGACCTTAGCAACCACGTTCTACAATGTTTTTGAACGGAAATTGCAGTAACTGTTTTAAACACCGGGGATCGCTGTCTCGCATAGTACACACAGTATGTCTTCTTTAAAATATTTCATAAAAAAAAAGAAGCATTGCACATGCTTTTGTTCACGCGCCCGCTAACATGAATTCAACGAGCGATTGCACGCTGGTACATCTCGCTACAGGCAAACACCAAATCCAACCAGGTGTGTCTGCCAGTGATGAGAGTGAACAGGGATTTCAAGGATTTACACTCTAAGCTGTTGTTCAGTGAAGCACACAGACGCTGCTAAGGTGGGAGGCATATGTAGCGGGCCATTGTCTTTGATTAACTAATTAGCAGACATTATCAGGACTCAACAGAAGTCATTACGAGTGGGCTTCGGTGAGGAGGCGCTCATTTCCCCACGGACCTCCGGCTACAGTCTCGCAGGTTCTGCCCAGTCTGCCGCGGACCAGGTCACTTATTAAATCTATAACAACTAATTTCGCTTTTTAAATGAAGGTCTAATTGGCTTTCGTGTGAGGAAAGCAATGTGGCTGATCCAGTTTGTATTATCTTGATCACTGATTGAAGCACTGATTGGATGTGTAATCAGAGGTTTCAAGGCAAGTGCTCGCAGACCCATCTGCATTCACTCGCTCATATCGTACATGCATTAAAGGTCCAGTGTGTAACATTTAGGAAGGTTCCATTGGCAGAAAATGAAAATATGACCTCTGCATAAACGCTATAAAATAAAATATACGTACTTTTTAAATATGGCAAATCAATATAAATCATGACACGACTAAATTTGTGCATAATGTAGGGATTCATTTATAGCCTTGACACTTTGACTTTGAATTGGTAAACAAAACAACCAAGAGAGATGTTAACACAGAGTGTATCTCACGACAATATACTTCGTATTACCGTAATTACGCAACAGTTTGTGCTATCGGAAAAATTCCAGTGGTTTCAAGTTGCACATCAAAGCCAACGTGTGGTTAGAGGAGAGAGCTGTTAAAAAAACGCCTGTGCATAGTTTTCATTTTTTGGACATTTGAGACAAAGACTTTCAAATTTAACACGCAAAATGTTTTTTTATAAATTACTTCATTTATGATTGTTAATACATTATTTCAACATGGCAGTAGATTGTAAATAATCAGATATTGAAAGTTATTCTGGAAAAAAAAAAGGCCCATACAGACGTTTTGAGGCTTAGGTGCTAAAGGATTAAAGTATATACATGTAAATCTTAAATTTGCTTTGGGACCAAATAAAAATCTTCCATGACCCTAAGGTGGGTCCCAACCCAGTGTTTGGGAACCATTGGTTTGTTGCTGTTCTGCAGCAGCCCAAGCAGCCAGATCATGTAAGAACAGCATCCTTTCTGGTGTGTGAAGGCCACCGTAGCTCGCTGGAGCATTTGAGCAATTACAAGAATCTGAATTTTCTGGTTTTTACACACTCTTCCTTTAATTCACAAACGTGTAGTATGAGCTGAGCTATAACAGGGTGAGTCCTGATGCCCTGTTGTTTACCATATTTCATCTGAACCTTGTAAAATGGTAACATTGCCTCATGCTGATCCACAGAAGAAGGGCTAAATATTTGTGGAAACCCCTTATCAAACTTTAGAGGGGGGAAAACACAACAGACTTCCACTGTGATGACGCACTGCAGCGAGTACGGCTCGTGTTGATTGCTTTTCACAGGAAGCGTTTGACACTGCACATCCAGTGGCTTGCACACGCTCGTCTGTTGTGTTGTGTTGTGCCGAGCTCAGACGAGGAGTGTCCTCTGGCTCACAGGCAGAGGCCAAACCATAATCAAGAAATTATCATAATTCACTCTAATCATAAGTGAAGGAGGCACAAAAAAAAATGATAAAAGACTGAAATTAAACTCCGGATTACTGCCTCCAACTGCGGGGGACGTTTCGGCACAACAGCTATTTTCTGCCCGTGTTTTTAATATATGTTTACTGTACTTGTGCCGCCAATTAAAACACTGAGTCAAAGGCAGCGCCACAGGTTTTAGACACATTGGTTGCGTACACACATCCACAGTGCGGATTTATTCTGTTGCTGTGTAATGAGATGGGCGAAAGGCTGAGCGGTGTGATTGCTCAGTGTGCTGTGTGGCTGTACTCCCAGTCTGGGGTATTAAACAGCTCCAGAGCAGCAGCAGCAGCGTGCTGGGAGAGGGTAGGAGGCAAAATAAAGGCCTGGTCAAAAAGGGCTGTTCTGGTTTAATTGAGTCCTTTGGGTCAAGGCTTCACTGATCAGAGACTTGTTACCGGAATCCGGTTTCATGGTTTCCAAACAATAAGATTTCCGAGTGGGGGGATTTGTAGTCCTCTGGGACGACATCCTTCCTAACCTTTCTGTGATTTTTGTGGTTCTCTGCTGGTCGTCTGCTCTGCCCCCCCCCCCGGGCGTTACTCTGTTTTAAATCCGATTACGACCACAATATGGGAACGCTGCGGTTGATCTCAGCGAGTGTTATCTCCACACATAAAACACTGCTGTGGCCCTGTGCTGTCAATGTGAATGCAATCCTCGACGCCTACCAGGTGGACTCTTTGTTAGAACCGGGGTCTGCCTCTGCGTGGCTGGAGGATGTCTGGCTTCCATATGGATTTTCAGCTCAGCTCAGAAACCCTGAACAACCAGAGCAGGAACAGCTCCTCTGACCACTGGAGAAGAGTGTACCAGAGGGTGAAGGATTAAAGAAACTCAGAGTCTTTGCTCTAAGGTGCCATAAATCCTGTAACTTTTATTCCTACCTGCTGGTGTAATGTTAAAATATTGACACAGAGTCTCGTAGGGTCAAGCACACATATGGTGTGGACTCGGTTTGAATTATAGTCCTGACGGATACTGAAAGTAGGGATGGCCATGTCTGCTTTTTTTGGAGCCCGATCCAAACTGACCCGATACTTGCCGAGAGAACAAAGATGCAGAGCTAAATAAATCATGTTCCTGTTTGAAGTTTAGAGAGGAAGAAAAACAGACTCCATCCTCATCCGTCTGCAAGAGGGAGGCTAGTGAAACCAGCATCATCTCTACATGTTTGCTGAACAGCTGGTTTGATACCAGAGTGTTTCCGTATGACCAATTACGTCAAACCTGTGTCCACGTTGAAGTGCAGTACAGTCTACGGCGGAGCTACACGAAGAACCTGATCACTATTAATAAATGAGCCCACAGATGGCGCTTGTGGAAAGCCCTGCAGTTAAAAATATGCCCGGATCACTTCTTGAGGTAAGTGATTTGTTCTGCTTTTTTTTTCAAACTGTGAGGATGAGAAAAATGCACAGCTGCTGTTTGGAGAGCGTATGCAAAATCAGAGAAATGCAAAGTAGAGAAGCTTTGAGTACAATTTACACAGATGAGGAACATTCACATTCACGTGTTAAAAAATACAAAAAAAAAAAGATCTTCTTTTACTCCCTTTCCCTCTTCATCTCTTTTGCCGTCATTTTCTTTTCTCTGAACAGGTCTGGGAGACGGAAAACAACGGAGACAAATGACTTTGGCCTTTAAAGAAGCGTCTGCACTCTCCCTCAGTGACCAGCCCATCCACAAATGTGTCCATGTTTCTCGCTCACCCCCTGCTGTGGCACTAACTATGGAGGGGGTTGGGTGGGGGGGGGGCAGCAGCAGCAAAGGCCAGGACAAACAGGAGCACTGTGCCGGTTTCAGCAGGCACTGGGCCCACTCAAGTGTAGCAGTTCATAAATTAGAGGGAGAAGAGCAAAGAGAGGAAGACGGGAGACTGAGCAAACACAAGTGGCAAACACATGACAGAGAGCTGCCTGCACTCTGGATCATCACTCTCTTTCAGCGTCATGTGAAAGAAAAGGGACGGAGAGGCAAGAGGGAACAAGAACAGAGGACGGGGGAGCTAATGAAATGACAGATATTTGCCCGGGCGTGAAGTGAAAATAGCACAAAACTCCCAGTACGTTTCTGTGACATTAGAAAACAAACGCATTGTTGCTTCTGCCTGAATAAAAAAAAAAAAAAACTTTAGCCAGACTAAACAGTTCCCAAACACGGGCTTTGACTCTTAAATTATAGAAGTGGTCAAGAGGGAAATGAATTAGGCTTGTAACAAGAGGGTAGCCGATTCAAATCCCAGGGCGGGTCCTGCCTAAGCAAGGCACACAATCCCCCCCCATTGCTGCCCACGCGCAGATAAGTGCTGCCCACTTGCTCCTGCACCTGGCTGGTGTGCGGTGTGGATAAAGGACGGGTCAAATGCGGAGGTCAGTCACTAATTGTGAAATTAACTAATTGTAATTCTAAACAGAAAAAACAGGATGAGATGGTAGAAAGATGTAGAGTGATGCTAAGTACGCTAATGACTCGCCACCAGCTAGAATTGAAGGCATATTGCCACCTAGCGTGAGGAATCAGACACTCTTCAATCAATATATGGATTACCCACTGCCTCCAGTAGTCCAAGTAAACAACAGCGTCACTGTGTGTGAAAGCCAGACAGACAGTGAATGTGTTTTTGTGGTCGACAGAGCAGACAGACAGGAAGGAGGGAAAAAGGGGGCCCGGGTGCGGCACGGCACGGGCGCCTCGTCCACCTGATGCCAGTGTGCCTCTTCCTCACGCGGCCTCCTTTTGTCGCTGTTCGTGCCGGACAGAGGAGAGAGGCACACACACACACACAAAGGACAGACAGGAGCCTCTGCAGGACACTCTTTGTGCCATGGCCACTCGCAGGCGGCGGGACAAAGCCGTCAGCTGCCTGGACACCTCGTTAGCCCGCTCCCCGCAGCTCTCACATGGCACGGGGTTGAGTGTGCGCGAGGCCTGGCTCACTGCTGCAGTGGAGGAGCTTCAGCCACATACAAACACAGAGGGAAGTGGAATCCAGTGCTATAAAATGCACCTGTTCTACAGAGGGTCCATGGCCCTCCTTTCACAAGCCTTTTCATGGATATTTGCTTTGGCTGTTACCGCCACTGATCTTTTTTTTCGGACGGAGTTCATAAAAAATAAGCCTGCCAGAGATGGAGCTTTCTTTTCCCCTCACGCTCTTTTATCTTCCTGTCCATGCTGAATGAGGAGCAGTAAACATTAAAATGAAGAGCGTCAATGGACTCGGGTGTTTGGGTATCGACGATGCATGGAGACCTGTGTTTATATTGTCAGTCTGACCACAGCAGAGGGGGTTGTGGGGGGGGGGGGGGAGTGAAATCTCTCATGTGAGGAGTGCACACTGCAGCACACAGCAAATATGTAAATATTGAACATAGAATGGCACATACGGTACAGACGTGCCTTCAGGATATTTTGGTAGTATCTGTTATTTAGTGGATAATTCCCTCCCGGCATTTCAGCACGTTCATGTATTAGCTTTGGAATAAAGTGCAATAATAATAATAAAAGAGAAAATAAAAAGCTTTCAACAAAAAAATTTAAACGAGTGAATTATTTTGACAATCTGAGGCTCCGTGAATGTTTTCCACTCGCAATCTTCCAAAGGCTGTTTTGACGCCGCTGTCGCACCAAAAGGCTGTCGCTGTCAGCAGGCACCGGAATATTAAGCAGGGTTAGTGCTTTACCTTGCTCACAGGACGAGGCAAATATAAAAATGCGGGAATTAGTTCCACATTCGTGCAACCTTTCAAAATAGCTCCCGCCATTCGATGCACCAAAACAAGCCCATTAACCACACTAGAAACTCATTCCGGCTGCAAAGAGGCGCACGGCAAATTTCATATTGACACAGTAAATAGATGTTTGCCGGCAGCTTTGTGAGCTCTGTGACAGTGATAAACATGAAGGCAAAGCCAGGCAGGAGCCAAAAACAGGGATAAACACACAGCCAGTGACACCAACAGTCAAATACACATACTGTCTATACATTCAGGAAAACTAGTGTTTTACTGCAGGAATAACTGGTAAATAATACCTGATTCAGGTGAACAATTAATCACGGAGCTCAATCAGATGGATCCTCATGCACCTCGCCTCTCAATCAATTTCATTTTAATAATTAAATGAGACCACATGTGGCTTTTTGTGGAGGGTTGAAGCTCTTTAGCTCTTCTGTTGAGCGCTTTGAACACGTACCAAACATCTGACTGCCATTGTTCTGGCCTAACAATAAGCTGGCATCAACATATTAACTTACAAAGATATTACAAGTATGTGTTGCATTTCTAATTGGCAGGGAACTTCAACTGGGATTAAATTGGAGCCTCTGTGATTTGATAATTGTTTGAAAATCACTTTTCAACACTCCTTTTTTGAGAAACGACCTTGTGCCTGAATAACAGCTTTTCATTTTTTTTACTTTATTGCACATAATCACAGTGCAAATACATCAACTTGTTTAAAATGTGTCAACAATATCTCTAAATTATAGTTCATTTTTGTTTCATATTGGGAGATTTTGTCTGTGTGTGTGAGAGAGAGAAAAGATGAGGAAATCACCAAAAACAAGCAATTAGAGTAATTGCACTGTTATAAACAGTATAAACAGATTAATGGTGAATGTATCCCAGTCAACAGCAGCCAAGTCGTCACTCAACAACTTAAATATTATGTTTGTATACACATATAATGTATATATTTTGGTATTATTATGAATTATGTGTAATGGAAAATGCCTGATGGATGAAAAAAAAACACACACAAACTACCCTCACCACTCAGTCATGGCAAGTACAGGCTTTGGAGCCATTACGTGGCATAATGTGCCAGAAGGTAGCAATCAGTCTGCCGGGCTGTGGCAACCTCCCATGTATCAGCCTGTATATCCTTTCTCATTCAACAGCTGTGGACTCATATGTTACTGTCCCTCGACCTGTCACTGTCCATCCACAACCACGCCGACCACAGCACACATCAATCACCCCCAACCCCAACCCCCTGCTGCTTTTTAATCTCTTACCACCCCCCCAACGACCAAGGACGCTTCAAAATTACAGTGAGGAAAGGTCACCCCATCCAATTAGAACATCATCAGAGATGCACACTCGAGGGTCATTCCCCGAGACCCTTGTAGCACGTCGTAAATCCTACACTGGCCAAGAAGGAACACCCACTGTGGCAGGATCCGGGGTGGCTGACTGATTGCAGCACCAGTAAATGAGTTGCTCTGGGATGCATCTCTAACCGCAGTGGTAGAGACGGCCGATATGAATTGTGGCTTCGCGTTGATATGATGTGTAATGGCATGTGAAAGTGCCCGGGACAGATTGATTCCCAAAAGATGAGCCCTGTTGTCATCGGTCTGTGTATTGACCCCGTGACGACCCCAGGGCCCGGATCAATCAGGGCTCCAATCAGGATTAAATCAAGCCAACATCCCCCTCCTGGTAGCCAGCTCATCACAGAACATATTTTAGATGCGAGTGGAGGAATTGACTGAACAGTCTTTGTACGATTTGGGGGTTGTCCCAAAAGAAAGAAACGGCCGTGGTCGTGGAGATTTTCTGACCCTTTGTAGACAACCATCTCACAGTGAGCTACATCTACTGACTCACCAACAGAATGCCAGTTTGTGGGATGTGCTGCCGCTTATTTGGATTAAACACCACACACACAAACAGCGTGACTCATCTTCTTCCGCTGATACGCGCTAACGATGTTGCCAACTTGCGTCACAGCCGACGGTGTAGCTGTTGACCTGCGTCGCAATCAATCGTCAAATTTAATAGATCCACGTCACACGTTGTGACTAAAAGATAAAAAATAAAACTGATAAGATTCCTAAAATCTCACAGTCTGTGGGAGGCATTAGGGAAAAGGTCGTGCAGAGACCTTTGTCTTAGCTTGGCAGAGGAAGACATGATAATGAGAGAGGGGCAGAGATGGAAAGAGGGACAGAGACGAAGACAGAGGGTGGGTCAGTGAGCTTTGAGCCTCTCATGGGTTGATCTAAGCCAATTAGAGACAAGTGACAGCTCAGCGAGACACTGATGACACAACTAGACCATGGCACCACTTTTAGCTCCAGCACCCATGAGTACAAGCCTGATTTGGACCCCAACAAGGCCTTTACCCTCCCCCTTCCATCTCTGAATACCCTTCTACCACAACCATTTCAGATGCTGACTGAGGCTGAGGAAGAGGAAGAGAGTATGTTTAGCAAAAAGACTGTTTTTTCTCTCTCTCTCTCACTCCATTTCTGCTTCTTCTGCTCTCCAGAGGAAAGTGACCAAGCCAAGCACAGCTCTATGCCGGACTCCGTCATGGTCAGCCAACTCTCTTGACATCTGATGCTGTTGAGTCTGCCATAATGACTTGGCAAATCCGCCAACCTTTGCCCTGGAGGTTCAAACCTTGTGAACTCGGACTGAGAGAAAGCCAAAAAAGCTTAGACGCCGACATACAAAGTGAGGAGCTTCGGTTTAAATTTAGAGCTTGGTTGAAATGACCTGCCGGGGCCACTGTCATTGCTGTGTTTCTTTCCTTCCCGTGCTCAGATAACGATGCAGAGCCATGAGAGGAGGTGGAAGGGCCACCAGGTTGTGGGCTGTCGGGGCTCCAGCGCAGGGTGTGTGATTAATGAGACAGGGCGTGGAGCCACGGGGAAGCTCAGCAGCACGTGCCACACTGGTGGTAACAACAAAAAAGTCCTGACACTGTGTGGTAGCGAGTAGAGGTCAACTGATTATCACCAATGCTGATCTTTAGAAATCATTGCAGGCAGTGGCTGACATGTGATGCTGGGTTTTTTAGGCTGATATTGGCAAAAAAATTGCTTGGGATTTCACTGGCGTCAGTTTTTGAATCCTGCAACCAGGCTCTACCAGCTGTCAATCACCCGGTGGATATTCAGTAAATTAGAGTCACCTTGCATACTGGGAAACTACATCCACTTCTCAGATACGGTCTAAGGTCAGACGCACACATACACACGCGTGTAAACACAAATGAATGTCACCAATCACATGACACCGACACGGGATACGCAACTTTCCATGCATCCACTCGTTCACCCCTGACTGAGCATCGAGAGCGGAAGAAACGCGAGAGATGGGAGGATGACAGCGAGGACTGATGGGGGCTGAGAGACACGCAGCGGGGAGCGGGACAGGACAGCCTTCTGCGCGTCTAACGTCTGCCACTCAACAAAGTTAATGATGGCACGTTCCTGGGCCAACCCCCCACCCCCCGCCCCCCCCCCCCCCCCCCCCCGCTGGGTGTGAGAAAAGAGACAGTTGCAAGGAGGGAGAGAGGGAGAGAGAGAGAGAGAGAGAGAGGACAGGGCCTGGTGTTGCTGGCACATGGATGCAGTCAGAGGAGGTGAGACGCTCTTGCGAGGTGAGTTGGGGGTGGGGCGACCCGCTGAAGGTCCAGGGAATATTTATGACAATCAACACCCCAGTTGGCACCACTGACTGATTTTGAGATTAATGATATATAACACCCCCACCACCCCCCTCTCCCTTTTCTTCCCAATTACGCTCCCGTCTCCCGACCTCATCAGCATCCGTTATCGAGTCAAGTTACTGATTGAGGTTTATGAGAAACTCTGCTAATTTTATTAGCAGTCAGTCACAGGGCTGCTATTTGATTTTTTTCCATATAGTGAGAAGAGGAGGGGGAGGGGGTGTCTTAGCTGCTGGGCTGAAACTGTTATCATCCACGGCCAGTTGGGGAACAGCAGTTCAGGGGATAGAGGAGAAATGGGGGAGGGATGTGGGCCAGGGGGGGGGGGGGGGTGAGGGAAGGGGAGGGAAAGTGGCAAGATGCTGAGGAGAGATAACACAATCTGGTCTCGCACTCAGCAAATGTGCAAGGTTTAGTTTCACAAAAAAAAGTCTTACAAAGCAGAAACAGTGTGCTGTAGTGCAAAAAAAAGATAAAGTATGTGCTAAACTGGGGATGGGAGGGGTACAGGTTTGTGAAGCCAGGGTATCTATCTGAGTTCCATTTGTCACAAAGCAGTTCACTTCTAAGTTAGTGCTGCAATAACAGAACATGAGTACTATAAGAATGAATAAGCTGACAGATGCTCATATCCTTTTGCCTGTAATTGAATCATGCGAGCGCTTCTTCCTCTGACACAGGAATAACCCTGCCTTCCCCGGCTATTTCTCCTTTCATACATCTCCCAATAACACTAGCATAATGCTATTAGCGGCGCATGCTCGAGGTGCTCTGCCGACGTCCAAATGGGCCCGAGCGCAGCTCTGTTTTCAAGCGACGGGGTCAGATGATGGTCAATCGATGGTCAGTCAGGGGTCACATCCAGAGCTGGGCCAAAGGTCGGCCAATCTGCACCCAGAGGTACAAGCAGCCTATCAAGCCCGTGCATTGCTGTGAATGGAGGCTAAATCACACGGACAAGTCCCTTCTGCTCGCAGTCTGAGGATCCGATAACGGGAGCAATTTACCGCATCGCATTCAAAGCCATTATCAACCAGAGGATTGGGAAAACAATTATCACAATGTGTCCACAATATTTCTAAATTATACTTCATTCCCAACACTGGAGATACATTTTTGTGCTAATAGGAGAAGCTTTTGTGGGAGAAAGGACGAGGGAATTACCACGAAAACACACAATTAGACTAATTACACGGCAGTTGCATAAACTAACAGCAGATTAATTGCAGATGTATTCCACTCAACATGTTTTGAATAATGTCATTTTCCTAACCCTCGTGCAACAACAGCCAAATAAACATTCATGAGGAGTCGAGAGCGCATACGTCTGCGCCACTCGAATACCACGGGGACGGAAAAAGGAGAGAAACTCACATGTAAATTTCATAGGTAATGTCTGCGCGTGGCTCATGTTGGCAAATTAAGATGTTCTTTTCGGGCTTAATTGCGAGGGGAGTGTCCCGGGCTCCATTTCTCCCTTAATGTGTCATTTAGGCCTCAAATGGGAAAATGTTCACGGTGCCAGTTGGATGAGGGAGTTTGGAATCTGCGACAGTGTTCGTGTGTGTGTGTGTGTGTGTGTGTGTGTGCGTGAGGCCTAATTTGTGTGTGAAACAGGAGGAGAGAAAATGGATTCTAATGGTCGTTGGAGTTCAGTGAGAGCGCTCATCAGTGAGCCGTGCGCTCCCCGGTGATCGCTCTGTGTCGTCAGGTTTCATTTCTGGTGGAATAAGGAGGTGGTAAAATGATTAACTGGACTTCATTTTCTTGTCCGAGTGGGTGACGAGTACTGTTCTGCATGGCATTATTGGGTTTTAAGGTCCAGTGTGTCAGAATTAGTGACATCTACTGGTGAGAGTGAGCGACAAACACATCGCTGACCCCTTCCTTTACCTATGGTGGCCTTCACATGCCAGAAAGGATGTTGTTCTTCTTCATTTACATGCAAGCCTCTGCTTCTAAGTGCACTTTCTGGCTGGGTTGCCGTGGAAACATGGCAGAGCAAGATGCCATCTTCTGTAAACCAAGGCCCTTGCACATAAAATGCTTATTCTGACACTCAATAAAACAAAATGATTTTATTTTAAAGCGCTTACACACTTGGAGACAAACATACTTATTACGTCCAATTCTGTGACAATTCGAAATGTTCCTTTAAGCTAAATCTTCTCAAATACTATTCATTCTGACACATAGTGAGGAGAAAGACACACTCAGACACACACACACACACACACACACACACACACACACCTGCATGTCCATTAATAGCTTTGCCCTGTACAGTGTAGAGCACAAGCACCAGCAGCAGGAGACACTGAGATAAGATTCTGCTTAGCATTTGAATGGAGTGTTGTGATTTTTATTCAGCTGGCCTTTGGCCATGCTAGTGCTTAAGTGGTCTGGGCCAGTCTGTCTGCTGTCTGCAGTGCCAACCAATGTAGAGGCTCATGTCAGGCTCTGTGAAATATCTGTCAGTGTCCCCGTCTGTCTGTCTGTCTGTCTGTTTGGCCGGCCGGCCGGCTGGACGAGAGCGGGACTGGTTAATAATCAGGCTGGCTCGCTGCTAATCATCCTCCCAGCTGTAGAAGCAGGTGGCCACACATACCACAGCTCCCAGTTTCAGTCCCGATGTGATGTCATCTCTTTGCACCTGGTCACACACAGCATCACACATGGTTTGTGGAGAGCTACTTTCCCTATCAAGCCCGTTCAGACCCGGTGTTAGCGCTCGGTGATTCGTGACGTGTTGATACAGAAGCACTGGCTACTAATAAATTAGCATGAGGGCTGAAAATACAGTAGGTCAGAGGATGTAAGCTGAGCAGATGATCTCCAATCCACTCTGAAGACAGATTGCGTTCCTGCAGCTCAGGAATGTGGACAAAAGCGTCCTAAAACCACCTTCAGGTGTTAATAGCTGGGTCAGATTGGGGTACAAGATCCCTCCGCTTTGCCTGAAGCTGAGAAACCTTTTGTCTCTTATTCCTCACCAGAGTGGATCCTCCTGCAGTGAACCGGTGTCAACTGAAAAACCAACATCAAATCTCGGCGGGCCCCTCCTTCACCTCTGCCAAGCCCGGGACCGATCGCAGAGCGGTCTAACAAGCAGCGAGGACACGGCAAAATGGGAAGCCATTAACTCTGCAACACACAAGGTCACTTTCATCTCGACGAGGCAGGCCACCAAACTTCCTCTACCGCTGATGTGCCCACAGTGTAAAGGTCAGGCTGTGAAACCACAGCTGTCTCAAGAACGACTCGTAACCATTTCATCTCGTCTCCCTTCACTTTTTTTTTCCAGAGTGACCAAAATGCTTTGAGTATCATTTTTCAAACAACAGGAAAGGACATGGGAGAGGGGGAGGGGGTGGAAAAGGGAGGGAGGGGGGGATGGGGGGGGAGTGGGAAGAGAGTGATAGAGATAGAGAGAGGGAGATAGCAGGGAGTGGATGATCGGGTTGCAGCTCTGGTGTGCAGCTGTTCATGGCTCTGGTGGCTCATAGGTGTCCCTTACAGCGAATGCAATCCAAGCCAAACACAATATCTGTCTGCGCCATGGAGAAATGACCAAGTCATAACACATCCGGGCCAATGATAACTCTGCCATGGACCGCTGTGTGAAACCTGGGTACATCTCTGAGGGAGTGGAGGAGAAAAAGAACACAGAGGTTTGATGTCGGAGGGAAGAACCTGACGACATTGTCTTTTCTTTTTTTTTGTTTTATTATTGTAAAACCACAAGCCAGACGGAATAGGATGTTAAAAAAAACGTGCACTTTGTGTCTCTTCAGTTTCCATCCTTGCTTCCCACAGTTTCCTTCTCTGTGCTTACACAGTTCACTTGCAAAACTAATGAGGCTGAAATGCAATGTCTCCAATGTTCCCAAAGGCCTACTTCCAGGAGAGACTGTCCTCATTGTGTGCACAACTAGAAAAACAGCCACAAAAGCCATTTGCCTTTAAACTTTTTGTGTATTTCTGTGAGTATATGTGTGTATTAGTGTACACACAGCAGCTTCCAACAAGACTCATCCATCTAGTGTGGCAGGCTACTGTATTTTGTTTTGAAATAAAACATCAACGCATTTCAGCTCCACAACAGGCCCAATATAATCAATTCACCTAACTATTCAAGTAAACTGGGCATGAACTTGCCGGGTTTAAAAGGAGAAGCTGTAAGAAGCTGTTTTCCTCTTAGCTTCAGAAAGTAAAACCAAGTGAGTTATGACAAGTGACTGCACATAGCTCAAAGATCTTCATTTTCTCAGAGGGTTCAGACTCAAATGAAGCTGTCACGAGTTTTCAAACTCAAACCCAAGCTGAATTCAAGGAAAACAGAGACAAGTATGAAGGTAACCCAGAAAAAAAAAACAGCTGAATCCTGGGTCTGACTAAGTCCTGACCCTCAAGATCAATCCTTGGCTCCATACGCGCGTGAATACACGTGTGTTTATGGGCTGCGTGAGAAAGTAGCCAAGGAAATAATGTGCATTTGAACCGGTGCAGAAATAACACACCATTCCACACTCCAGAGGGTGAATCAATTTCAGCGACATTCGATTCTAGCCCATATCAGCTAGCGCGTGAACTTCAGCCCTCCACCCTGTCACCTCCTCCCCACCTCTGTGTGATGGATTACCATCTCTGGCAGTCTCACATAAAAGAGAGAGAGAGGGAGCGGATGAGAGGAAGGAAGGTGGGTGGTGGCTGGGGGGAGGGGGGGGTCAGTCACTGCAGGGACACAGTCATCGGAGGGGAGCTCTGGGTTAAGGAATTATGGCTTGACAGAGATCTGGGGTGGTGTGAAGAGGGCAAAGGGCACTGCATGGGTCAGAGGATCCAATCCCGGCTGGACTCAACAGAAAGCCACCCTCAGAACACACACGGGGATTTCGATTAATATTATTATGACTCACTTGTCCCTTCGCCCACTTGTCAGCAAATAGAGTGGCATGAGACGTATTCATTGCAATGACAGCAAACATACACCTGTCTCACAGCGGAAAGACACTTCAAAACCTGAGTGAACGCGCAACAAAATAACCCAATGACCATTGCAGGGGCTTTTTTCTTAAACCTTGGTACAGTGGCACAGAAAAACCACCAAAACCATGGAGCATTGTTTACACCTGATGTTTGAATTGATCCGATTGATGAAATAAGAACTATTGAGTGCTGTCTTGAGGTGTAAACGGCTTGGTTCGCCACAAACATTCATGGGTAATTGCTATTCCAACGGCTAAAAGGCCAATAAATGAGTGTGCTACACAGTGTTGAGCCATAAATGATGCAGGAATTTGCATCGCCGCCAAAACAGAAGAAGACAAAGATGAAATTAGCATGCTCACGTGTATTTCTTGCATTGCCGCCAATCCTGTTTGGAGCCGGAGCTAAATGTTGATGAAATGTACGTATACCCAAGTTTTAATGGGTGTGAACAACCTGCATGATGGAGGTTGGAGATCATTTTTAAACGATCATCACAAAATAACACCGACAGGCCACACAGGGCGCGAATAAATTCAGAACATACGTTAATATTAAAACAGAAATCAAAGCGCGAGCCAAGCGTGATAGCAGGAGCCTGTGTTTTCTGCAGGCTGATCAATAATCAGCCTGCAGACACATTTCAATAATTCACAGCTCAGTCTACAGTCAAAAGTGTCTGGAAAACAAGTGTCAAAGGCAGGGTGTGTTTATTTTCCAGAGAGAGAGAAAGAGAGAGAGCTGGGGCTGCTCACTTTTCTTTTCTTATTTTCCTTTCTCCACAGGAACAAGCTGCCAAACCTTGTACAATTTTGAGACACAATGTTACTGCAATTTATTTTTTTTCTATTTATTTATTTATTTTCCCAGTCACAGCAGAGCGAGCATCCGCGGGTGATGAGACGCGAGACAGTGGGGCGGGAGGGGGGGGCAGGGAGAGAGGAGGCACAACACAGGCAGGCGACAGAGACAAAGCAATAGACCTGCATTGTCAAAAGTGGCAAGACCATCAATAACACTGTCACTATAAAGAGAGAGAGTGTGTGTGTGTGTGTGTGTGTGTGAAGGGGTGAGAGTATAAGGTGTGGAAAGGAAACACAACAAAAACCCGGTGCGACTGGTGCTTCATCTTGCCGGGGCCACTAATGGGCGTGAGAAGCCGCTGGCTCAGCGTTCTCTGCTCGACAGCTCACTCATCCGCTGATGACGGAGCGCCGCACACTTGTTTAATCCGGTTTACACTCGGGAAGGTGACACGCCGGGGCGGAGGCAGAGAGGTGAGGAGCCGAGAGGACGCGGGCGCTGAGGGAGGTCACGGCAAACTTGGATCTCGTTTCCTCGCCCGACACTTCCTCTCTCCCCCGTCTTCGTCCTCGGCATTCGCTGCCCTCCTCCATTATTGCTATCATTTTTCAGCCATAGAGCGCCGCAACCGTCCCCCCCCCCGTCCACCGTAGGTGTTCTGTTTCCAATAATCAGCACGACGCGCGCCTCCTCTGAAGGTAAGAGGGCGAGGCAGACGCTCTATTTCCCATGGCGGAGTCGGGGAGGTCAGAGCCAGGACACTGGGCCCCGCTGAGGATAGTGAGAATGTGCAATCTCAGGACATATAATGTGTGTTTGAACAAGTTTCTGTGTGCGCGCTGACAGTGAAAGGTCAGAGTGCTGCTCCTGACTACAGCATGTTCTTATGATTTATCTCCTCGGGAGATTTTGCTTGTCCCGCCTCTTTTGTGCAGGTTTTTCTTTTTCGGGTTTGTGGTCAGAACTAATCACTTACGGTGTCCATCTGTGGTAAATAAATGAGATAAGAGCAATCTGCATGCTGCTATACGGCTGGTGTGTGTGTGTGTGAGCGGGACACTGTGTGGGTAAATCCCAATAGATAACAACACCTCTTCACAGGGGTCAGCGAAATCCAGCTGCAGGGACACAGAGCTGACACATTTAATCAGGGATTTTTTACTCTCGCAGTTTATCAGGCCGAGATGTCCCCCCCCCCCCCCCCCACACACACAATCCTCGACCGCTCTCGCCACCTTCTCTTATCGCAGGACAACATTCCCACCTTCTCTGCATCCACGCTTTTCACTCCGTCCCCCGTCACGTCGCCCGCCTCTCACGGCTCTGAGCTTCGCACTGCCTCCAGTGCGAGAGATCAATAGTGCAGAGGCGTTAAACAATGATAACCGTCGCAGTCGTGTGTATTGATCACAATGTAACAAGGTGGTAATAATAATATTTTCGGCTCATCAAATTTGGAGAATTACATGTGCTGCGGGCAACAACTGGCATCTCATAAACATAACAAATCAAAGAAGTTGAGTGGAGGAAAACCAACCACACTATGACATAAACCTACATTTGTTTGAAGACAATCCTAAATCCTAATCTACATCCTCACTAAATGTCATCAAACTCTGTGCTTTAGTTTTTGAGTTATGCTGCACAGATACACATAATCTCCCTGGTGGAGGCAGCAAGGTGTCGAGGGAAGGTAAGTGATTGAGGTGTAATATAATAAGTTTTTTTTTTGAACGTGCATCATCTCCGACTAATGTGCCGCATTGTTGCCGCTTCCTTCATTACCCTTCGTTATTTCTCAAGGACTTCGCCGCAGATTAGACTCTCCGACTCTTCCGCGGGGGGTTTATACACGGAGCACGTGGGCAGGTGTGTGCGTGTGTGTGTAAGTGTGTGTGTGTGTGTCGTTTACGTGCACTCGTCACTCCGTCGTCTCATCTCTGAAACGGCGTAATGAGTCCAGATGAGCTTGTGAAAGGCTCGGCAGCGCAGCTCAGCCTGAACTCCCCCACCTGGACGCCTCCTCCTGGCCCGTCCCTTTATTAGCCTCCTCTCATGCTGGACACAACAGCAACAGCTTGGTCCCCCTCCTCCTCTCTTCACCACTTACACCTCTCCCAACTCTATTTTCCCGCTAATTACCTTGTTGTACGAGCACCAAATGCTACCTAACGATTCACTTAATTACAGAAGGGCTACATTAGACGATATCAAAGGAGCCTTTTTTTTTAAAAGTCATCCAATCCCGCTTGCAAATGGCATTTAGCGCCGACCCAACATCTGTTTCATTTGCATTTTTAAAGGTTACCAAAACGAAGAAGTAAAGGATACAGGTGTACAACCTCGAGGTTCCGCGTCTTATCCCGCTGCCGCGTCTTTTCGCTGACAGACAATTACACACATTTAACACACACACACACACACATACATGTCAGAGGGCCCGAGTCACATCCAACGCTCAATTAAAAGTGCAACTGTTCACCCTAAATGCTTTTATCTGGAGCGCGGCGTGCACCCGCGATCCATCCACCTGAAGAGATGGGGCTAATTAACATTTTCCGTCGCCCCAGGTGTGCCTTGTCACACTTATATATACACCGATATCCGCAGTGCTCGCAATTTATTCAGCGGCAGAGGCTGCAGCTAGCGTTTCTGACACGGGCTTCACGATGATTTATGAACCTGCTCATTGACCTAGTTTATTCTGAAATGGGGGAAAAAGAGGTGCGCATCCCTTCTTAGGTGCAGAGTGTCCCACATCCCATGATAGAGGCCCGCAGTCACTCTTCTGAGAGATGGGAGGAGGAATAAGGTTACAAAGCAGTCTGTTCTCTGATAGCCTCCAGGCGCTTCTATCTTCTCGAGAACAGGGCAGTGAAGAGCGGCGCGGGTCGTGTTTGAGGACAGAGATAGACGGAGACCAATTCACCTGTCAGTCTGAGGGAATCAGATTATTTTTAATAATCTGCATCCGTCTCTTTTATCAAAGTTGACACGTTTTTGTTGCTCAGTCACTAAAAATGACTACTTTTTCTTCTCAAAGTTGGACAAAGCTTACTTTTTGTTGACCTAAATCAGGAATTCAATATTTACTTCATTCAAAATATATAAAAGCACTGCAGGGTTCTCAGACAGAGCATGAAAGTAGGTCACTAAATATTTGGGCAGTTTTGGGCAGGGATGACAAATATTCACCAGGCTTCTTCTTCTTCTTCTCCACTTATGCAAAGTAAAGTAAATATGGAGAAAACACTCACAAAAAACAGTGAAACATTGCATATGAAGGTCACAGATCAAAGGCTGATGAAATTGCACCGGTTATATTTTATCAGACGGAAGAGGAGGAGGAGGAGGAGGAGGAGGAGGAGGGGGAAAAGGAAAAATCAGCCAAACATATCATCCAAAAACAACAACAATATATATGTGCCGTCAGCTGCCCAGATTTCTCCAGAAATAAGTCGACCTCTGTTCCCACACTGCATGTGCACCAATGACTCAGATAATATGAGGCAGTTAACGCTCCTCTCCGTCCGTTTGTGAATAATACGTGTTTGACATCGAACACCTGAAGGAGACACTGTTGGAGGGACTAAGTCCCCCTCAATCTGGCCCGCATCAATAATGCAGAGGCGCCTCTCACGGGCTTCATCCCCCTCGCCCTCTTCCTCTCCGCTCCACCTTCCCTCGGCGCCGCTGAGGGAGCGCTGAGTGCTGCCCAGCTTGATGTCCGGCAGGCAGCAGCGCCACTCTGCTCAGTGGCCACTGACTTCAATCTGTTTCAGAGCTGCAATTCAATTATCTCGCCGGGGTCCTGCTCAACCACTCGTGAACGGAAAGGAGGGGGGGGGCAAAGGTGTGTTCAATAGGAGGTTGAGGGGGAGGCGGAGGTAGAGGAAGAGGGGTGAGAGACGTATCATAAACACGAAGCCAGTTCAACATAGATTTAAATGTGGCTTCTTCGTGTGCGATTAGCGGTGGATTTACAATCACTCGACGGATGTCAAGACCTGATAAAGCTAATCAGTGTGGTAAGCCAATGCACAGGGATTTGGCGCCTCACCCCCATTCTTCTTCTTCTTCCAAACCCCCACCAACACCACCACCACCCCCCCCCTTTAAGACCTGACAGAAGGATAAAGCAGAGAAAGGCCACGGCTCAAACCAAACTAAGCACAAAATAACTCCCCCCCCCTCCTCATCGGTGAGTCTAACTTAGCCAGATATTGGCAAAAATAAAGAAAATAAATGAAGAGATAGACATTGGTTTATGTCACAAAATGTATACAGAGGGTAAATAAGTGTTATCCGTGTTATCCGTCTAAAATCACACACTGGGGCAGTGTTATGGCAGCTTTGCTCGGTTCTAGCGTAAACAGGCAAAGCCGAGATAATGACCGGTCTCCTTGACGACATTACAGTGGGATCGCAGCGTAATGGCTAGTTTCCCAGGTCGTGACGTGTCGGCTCAGGTCGATACGAGCAGAACTGTATGTACACTGGTGAACGCCGTGACGTGACTTAAAACATTTCAATCATATGGGTAATTAGTATATTAGTATATATGTATATACATACATATATCTTAATTGTTTTTCTTCATCTTTTTGTGTGTTTTAGGGCAAATGTACTTGTGTTATTTATAGTCTGTGAATGTGGGTGACAAATGTGAGTGTTCAGCCGCCATGTGGATGCCTGCAAGGTGACGAATGTGTTAGCACGGTGCTACAATTGACACATTTTAAGGTATTTGTACTACATTAGGTACTGGGGTTTTAATTTGCATGTATTATTTTGGGCTTTTACACAAAGTAGAAGAAGTAGAAGGGTGTAACTTTTTTGTCCAAAGAAGCTCCAGTGACAGTTCTGAGAACTTCCATTGGACGGACGCCAGATCGGATCATTTGGTGAAAGATTGGATGTGCCCACACGTGTTTTCTTTTTTCTCCAACAAACAGCAAAGATTTAAATGAGTTAATTTATAGCAACTTCAATCAGCTCTGTAGCTCCAAGGAATCAAAGAATTAAAACACAACCCCACAAGTGCATTAGTAAGTAAAGAAACTTGAGCTTCTTCCAAATGTGTTTTTTAGAGAGTTTTAAATGCTGCATGTGACCAGCCTCAGAAAGTTTAGCCTCTCTGTCTCTTCCTCATCATACAGTGCATGTGTTCTTATTTCGCTCTTGCCTATCCCCTCATCTCCTGCCCCCCCCCGACCTTTCACCCCCGCACCTTAAAGCCATTCATGGAAGTCGATGCCAGTATCCCTCTGCTGCACCACAACCACCGCCTTACATGAGAGTGTAGTGAGAAAAGAAAGGTGAAGAAACAGTATGAGAGGTTGAAAAATAAAATAATCTGGAGACTTCATCAATTTTTCATGAATTTTCATTTAGACTGGGAGAGCCGCTCTTACTGCGATCGATAGATCAAGCTGCTGTCACGCAGTTAGCACCTGGGGGCTGATGCTGGGAGACCCATGGGAAGGCAGGGGACCAACCCTCTCTTCCTCCTCCTCCTCCTCCTCCTCTTCCTCCCCCAACACACAGTCCATTTCCCAATCACAAACCAACCACGCATCCCGCTACATTTCTCCACCTCAGAAATACAATTACACAGCATGTTTAATGTGTGGAAGATGGTGTATTTCTTCTGCGTCTACTCCTCGCAGCATTGTCAAATGTTTAATTTACAGAAGAGAGGCCTTGTTAAACCTGTTTGCTCATCAGTAACTGATGATTAAAGCGCACAGCGATGTGAGATCTCTGTTTTCTCTCCACAACAAACCATAAAACCCAAGAAATGCTACAATGGAAGCCCTTGTTTGAAGCGCAGGACTTAAAACAACATAAGGACAAGGAGTCTTTCCATTCCAGCCTATGGGCAGTTTGAAGCCCCTGGGAGCTGCTCCATAGGAAGTCCAGCCTGAGCCCTGGGGGGGGGGGGGGCTCATCTTCAAAGGTAACCCGACCCGCAGCTCAGGTTCTGCCTGTCAGTGTTCTCCAACACAACCCTGGCAGCCTGTGTCAAATGTCCATCAGGACTTTGATCTTTCGCCTGTCCTTCTACCCCCACCCACCTGTGAGAGAGCCCCGTCTCTGCCCTGCCATCCTGCCCCACTCATGAGCTCTGACAGCAGCAAACTCAGTGAAACTCCCCTCAGGTAAGATAATGAGAGATTTATCTCATGACCCTGAGCTGAGAAAGCCATCTGCAGCGAACGCTAACTGTCCATTTGTGGAGCCACAGGAAATTACTGTTGCGTTATCAACGAGAGAACCCGGCGAGTGAGATTCAATCACCTCTAAATGCGGGGCTCTGTTGATGCGCTTGCCGCTATTACATGCAATATGATGGCCCACCATCATATTGAGAGGAAATGATGTTGTTTAAATATAGTAAATCCAGTCTTTTTCATTATCTGAGCAAAACAAAGAGACAGAAATTAAAAAAAAAAAGGGGAGCAGACTCCGGACTCACATGCTACTTCCAAGGACGCGTTGCGGCTCACAGCTTCTCCCAGGTAGTTCCGTGCCACGCAGACGTAGGCGCCCTCGTCCGGCTTGCTCCGCCGTCCGTGAACGATTCGCAGGAAGAAAAGCGAGCCGGTGGGCAGCAGCATGCGGTGAGAGCGCGAGTCATCTTTGTCCGTTTCCACCCGCTCTCCATCCTTGTACCACTCCACTGTCGGGGTGGGCCGCCCCTCTGCTTTACAGTTGAGGGTGGCGGGCTCCCCTTTGGATACAATCAGGTCAGAGGGGTGCTCCACAATCCGGGGTGAGGAGTCCTCCTGGCGCAGACGGGATCCTGGAGGAAGGAGAAAAGAAGATGTAATTAGGCTCAGTGGAACAGGATAAACGCTGAAATCAGGCGTTTTTCATAAACCGTGCCTTCTCAGGTTTTCATGAACACAAACAGCCAGCGAGGGAAAATTGTGGAAAAGTGGTGGTGAAATTCATAAACCCGAGTAACAACAACAGATTAAATAAAGTTTTTACAGCCCGGGAAGATGTCTGGATCCCACAGACGCAGCTACAGGGTGTGGCAGTTGCAGCAATGTCATGGAGTGTGTCATTAAAGGTCTAAATAAAAAGGTTGGTAAGGAGTCAGGATGTCAAATGCACACAGATTTCAAAGCGTCTTAAGGGGAAAACTCCGATAACAACGACTTTTTCATGTCAAAATCCTTTCTAATGTAAAAAAAATATGCAAGCGCTGCGAGGAAAAACAACCATCCGAACCAAGATCGCTGGAGAATTTGATTCTGCTGTCAATGCACATTTGATTCATAGGGAACTACTGCGCAGAAAATAGTCTTAATGGACCACAGAGCAACAACCCCACTAAAAAATAAGCCAATGCAGCAACAGAACAGACTGACGTGACGGAAGCGTGGCAGCAGAACTCAAGTAACCTTAACTTAATTTCACTGTGTGACTAAAACGAGCACAAGAAGAAGAACATCTGGACTTTTTCCCTCTCCATGTGTTGCCACTGCTACCTGCAACAGGAAATGGGACGGGAACCCTCTAACTAACAGTTACCTTGGCTTGTCTTGGGTTAGCAAAAAAAAAAAAACATATAGCAAACCCTTTAATTACCACTTGAGGCCAGCCAAAAAAGCAGCCATCTGCTCTTCTTAACCATATATGCAAGGCCTTGTGGGTAATTGGACCCGTGGGTGGATGGATGGCGAGCGGCGGCCTACAGTTGCTTTACATCACAACTATACACAAATCATATATTTGGCTTTCACTGTGGTGCAAATGAGTAAAACTGTTGAGTCCACATGTGACGTGAATATGAATGCCGGGGTCCAGACTGATGTCAAACGCTAATCCCCCCCGTGGCTGAAAAACTGTGGCTTGCAGTGGGGTGAGTGCCGGGTGTCTGGCGGCTAAGATAATGCTGCCCCGGCATCGGGAGCGCTCTGTGCGTCTGCGGCTGGGTCTTAACCGGTGCAGATTAGACGCTTTTTAGGCACACATTTACATGACAGAGGCCATGGGAACCACGCAACAATCAAAGAGTTTGACCCGGCATCAAAGACGTCAAACAGCGAAGGAGTGGAATAAGGGAAAGTTTTCTTTCTCCTCTTTCTCTCTTTTGAACCACCTTCAGAAACCATCAATAACTCTGGCTCCGTTATTAAGCAGTCGTGGTTGAATTAACTCCAGTGTCACGGTCTTTGTCTTAAAATTAGCCTTTGCAGGTGTGTGTGTGTGTGTGTGTGTGTGATTGAGCTGAGTTGATGACTGTGCCCTTCCCCGGGGCGCTGCAGCAGGGTAATAGGACGATGGAACAGTGCACCATGTAGGCCTTTGTGCTTATGTAAGGGCTCATTTCAACATGGTGGGGGGGGGGGGGGGGGGACAGCAGAGGTTCCAAATTTTGTTTGGCAGTGTCTGCACATGTACCACTACCCCCTTATAATACCAGCACCTTCCCTGGGGAGACCGGGACTTTGCTGCACCCCGGTGTTTTCTTTTTCGAGAGTCTACGGGCAAAAAGGACAGGAGCAATCGTAGAATCTGGCCGCTCAGCAGAAAATACACTTCAAACATACACACACATGGATTCACACTGTACAAATTTGCACTCGTCTGCCATTTGCCTTAACAGGGATCAGGCATCAGACAGTGGCATATTGACCCCTGAGCAGGAGGTAGTCTATTCTCTCTTCTTCCTAATTTGGGCTAATTCCCTCCATTTCCCTGTCATTGATTAGTCATCAGGCCGAGTCTTTTGGACTAAGTGGAGCCACAGACAGAGGTTTGCTGTCGGGGGGGTGGATGGGGTGGGTGCTGGTGTCCTGTTGCTACGGTGTATGATCTAATCTCTTTGGCATTACGTGGAAAACTGAAGATGTACTATTGGAAGCGGAACAAAACCCTACAGTATGCTGCTGCTGCTGCTGCTGCTGCTGTTTCCACCTCTCTCTCGTTTTTATCCTCACCAATAGTAGGTAACAATGACCTACCCAGCAGCCAGAGTCCCTGCCGGAGCAGGGGCACAGGGGCAAGTTTGTATTCTGGCAGTAAGTGACTTAATAAATGAAGCGGTAATTAACACAGTGACATTGATAAATGGAGGGCAAGATAAAGGACAGGCATGCAGGCCCCCACCCTATCCCACAAACTGAGTGTCAAGCGCATATTTATTCTTATCGTAGTGGAGCATCTGCTTTGCCCATAATCCACAGGCCCTGCAGTGGATTTCCACTCAGGCCAACGTGAGCGCGCGCACAGTGCAACGACCTATGGAGACTACATTTGATTTATATCAGTCTAATTTCCTTTAAATCCAATTTGTATTCCAATCTAGTGCCTCCTAATCACTTAAACCTTGAGTCTCCATCTGCTCGCCACTTTCCTGTTGCAATGAACACAGCAGATGCCTCTACAATTGTCCTTTCGCTGCCAGGAAAAGTAGCGCCGGGGTCAGCGTGTGCGTGTTTGCTGACTGGAGGAAGTCAGGTGTAGAGGTAGAGAAGGTTAAAAGCACCTCCATGTGCCATGGGAGAGGTTTTAAAAACAGGCCCATCAATCTCCATAGCACCGACACGGAATCTCCTCACAGTTGTTGTTGTGACGTCCAGGAAGTAAAAATAAAAGCATGTGCGCCGTCACAGAAGTCATTTCCCAGCGTCCTATTGGGTCCCTGTCCTCCCTCTCTTTTTACGGTAAATGGGTTTTCTGTTGCCCTTTTAATGCGATCATTGGTGCTGTGCAATCAAGTGCTCTCTGAGCTGAGGCGAGTGCACTTCACCGGGTCTCGGGGCACACGCTCCAATCAAAACGCCGTGTCTCCCACCCCCCACCCCCCCATCCCCCGTCTGCAACAACACCACCAGCATTACTTTTCCACCACTGCTGCTGCTGCTGCTGCTGTGAAGTCATCCCGTCCTGGAGGAAAAGCAGGAACCAGAGAACAAACAAATGTGTGCACACACACAGACAGAGGATGGAATCAGAGAGGGAGCACTGAGGCAGAAGATGATTCTTTTCTGCCTTTTCTTTCAGGCTACTTATGTCAGCTTCACTGACATCGTCGCCGTCCAAGAAATGTGCACTTCATGAGCATGATTTCCCCCTCAGGAGTGTTTTTTATTTCAATCACCGCATCACGTCTCACATTTATCAGTGAAAGTGTGATTAAAGTTTGTGTCAAACTCAGGATTAAAAGCTCATTCCCCCTTATTTTCCACTGACCACACACATAGAAGGGTCTTTTTTTTTTTATCTATTATCTTTGCAACATATTTATTCATGTGTGCAACAGAAGGTCAGGCCTTTCATGATCTTTTTGTAATTATTTTTATTAGCTCCCAGGAGAAATTCTGGCCCACCAACCAAATCAATACCCACACCAGTCTCAGCATGAGCATTAAAAAAAAAGAGAGGAAGGGCTCCCCAAAGAGATATTCGTTATTCGGGGGCCAACAGACATGTGCACTGATCACAGGTAACCAACGGCAACCTCAGACCAAGGCAAAAAAGAAGAAAAAAAGAAAAAAGAAGGAATTTCCAGCCACTGAAGCTCCATAAAACATCAAACATGAAACCCAAGGTCCGGGCCAAGACACAGTAACGCTGTAATGTGGGGAGTGAAATGGTGGAGGAGCAAGGTTAGCAAACATATAGAAGAAGAAATCCTCAAAGATATTTCAGAAGGAATGAATTATGTATGAGATCCATGTTGTCCATTCTGAAATATATTCTCCCCCTGCCTCTATGCCTCTCTCTCTCTGTGCATCTCTGCCTCCCAATATCTCTCTGTCTCCTTCACTTGCTCCCTGTCCTGTTATATCCTCCCCTCGCTGTGAGGGTGACACAGTCATATCCATCATGTCATCAGAAGGGAAATGTGAGAGAGCGGCAGGGGGAAACTGGGGGCAGCGCTGGGATGATGTTACTGGTCCGTCCACGCCTCGGCACTGGCCTGCACATGACACTTGCGAGTGGCAAACGCTCTGCGCCCGAGATTCATCTTCTTTATGGCGGGGCTGTCAGTGCGTACACCCCAATTCCACACACACACACAGAGCCCATCTTGGCGAGATGTCACCGAAGACAACCTGCTGTATCTGCTGGAGTCTATCGGCGGCAACTCGTCACGGCCCGGGAACACGCAGCGCAGGATCCCCCGCAGTGATATAAGGACGGTCCACTTTCGAGATAGACCTCGGATTGGAAAAGTCACTGTTTCAAAACCAGTGAATTCTCCATGCGGCGCGAGGGTAGCGCGGCCCCTCCCCCTCCGCGAGAGTACGAGCAGTCAGTCAGCTGTGTGATGAAGAGTGGCTGTGACAGGATGATTTCACATTTACGGGAGAGTCCCACTCACATTTTCTTTCTAAATTCAAGGGAATGTGACACAGAAATGAACCTTTGCACCGAGCGCTGGTGAAATAAATACTGCCGTTTTGCTGCTATAGAGCGGATAACACGGCTAATTAACGAGATTATATAAGATATTTCCTCCTTCACAGAGTCTGTTTGTGCTGAGGGAAAACACAAACCAACAGACTCTCTTGTACTCTTTTCCTTTCCTAAAATTGATGTCATTATGCTGCCTTTGTTTGGTCTGACTGAGGGAGTGTTTGGGTGTATACAGCTGCAGAGTAGGGGCGGGTGGAGACAAGCGTGTATTCCTTCAAACTGCTCAAAGACAGGGGTTTTTTTTGAGTACTAGGCTTCACTTTTGAAACTTTTCATGCACTTGTCTTTGTGTTTGCAGTCATACTCCAACCTCTTTGTAGCTGTCTGGCTTTGCCTCCGTCTGTCTTGATATTAAAGAAAATCACTTCCTGTGTGCAGCAAGAGAACATCACTGGGCAACACGAGATCCAAGAGATCTGACTCTGTGTGCACTCATGTGACATAATAGTAAACACGGTAATAGAATCAATATTTATTTGTAGTAGTAGTTGGATCAAAGATATGTTTCAAAGATGCATTTGTGTTTTATAAAAATGAAGAAGACTGCGACTATAATCCACCGCAGCACCGAGAAACTCTGCTGTGGGTGATGTGAAAGAATCTCATCTCACCTCGTGCCTTCAGAGAAGACACAAAGTTAAATGAAGGGCGTTCGCAGGTGCAGCGTCTTCCACTCCATCTCCTATTGCCAAGAGAGGAAGTTAGAGAGTAGCTCGCTCGCAGGCTCACATGATGGGCTCTGTTCCACCTCAGTGCTCTGAACACAGCATCCCTCCCTCCCCCCGCGCTGAGATCTATACTCTGAAAGCAAACACACGGGTAATTCTAGGAGCTGCTCACAACCTTCCACTGCATCCACCGCGCTCTCCTCCGACAAATAGAAAGATAGGATTCCACTCGGAGGGTATTTCGGGCAGCGGTGGCGATGGGGTCGTATTGACTCTGCGTCTGTGTGTTTGCCTCCTCGTCTCTCTCCCTCTCCGCGCTGGAGGAACGTATAAATAGCTCACTGTGGGAAACAAAAAGCCTGATTCACGTACAGTAGTTTGGCGAGATAACCGTCTTGAAACGGGAGACAAACGGGGGAGGAAAGGGAGGACGAGTTTATTACGGTAAAGAATAATGTGATGATATTTGCTTCTCGACAAATAAGCTGATTAGTGTGAGGAGTACAGCAGCAGCTCTGTGGGACTGTCAGGCCACTGGTGGGAGCACTAAATTTTGTAATGCAGATTAAATGATTTCCGATGCCAGGGCCACTCAGGCATGCACCGTCTTTATCCTCCTCCTTCTTCCCTTTCCTTGTGAGCAGCCTCTGCTTCTGCTCTGGTCTGTGTCTGCAGCCTTGATATTACAAGAAGTAAGTGCTTGTGTGTGGAAAATTAACAATTCCTATCCCAGACCAGGTGATAAAAATCAGAGACGTGAGCGGAATGATGAATAATCTGCGTCCACTCCTGACGAGGAGACCTTGAGCTGACTTAATGCCCACTTACTCCAGTCGAGCTGTGGTCATCAGCAGAAACCGACGGTGGCCCGGCAGAGTTTTAGGGTCATTTTAATCTCGGTAAATGTGCTATAAAGTCAGAGCAGCAAAGTGTTTATGCTGATGTTCTCAAGAGTCCTGTGTATGTGTGTGTGTGTGTGTGTGAATGTAGACACAGCTGCGCTCAAACATCACAACGCCACTTCTCTCTATACGTTCAAGCGTGGGCTACTTTAAACAGTTCCTACGGAGGGTAATGCAACGGAATGAATGCCATCAATTGATTCTCCCTGAAGCATTGTAATCTCTTTACCTGCATTGCTGAGCTGCCGCTGCAGATTGAACAGGGAGACATAAATAAAAGTTTTATTGCTTTAGAAATGAAGGCGGGAGGAGAGGGGAGGAGGAGGAGGAGGAGGAGGAGGAGGAGGCCTTCAGGTGTCTGTGCTGCACTGAACACATCGCGGTGTCCCTGCATGTCAACGAGGGCAGTAACCCTCGCCTAACATCCTGTGGTCCTCAGAGCCACGGGTCAACGCGAGAAGTAAAGGCCCCTGCATTGTGCGACCCTGGTGTACCCGCGCGTCGCAGTCCTGTAGTATCCCACTTCACCATCAGGTGGCGGTACAAGCCTAGACAGAGGGAATAGGAACGCATCCCTCCTAAAGAAGAAGAGAACAATGCTACAGCTCCCTCAGGTTCACAGCTGAAAGGCCTGTCGGGTCGCCAGGTCGAGGCTCGGATGACCCTTGGTCGACTACTTCTTCTGTTGCCGTGATGGTTTTTCTGCTTGGTGAGTGGAGCTTAATACTCCGCCTACTGGTGGGGGGGCAGAGATTCAGTTTGCAGATTCACTCCTTGCACGCGGTTCCAAAACCTGGGCTACACGTGCAGCCGGTGGGTCCGCACGGGAGCATACCGGAAACCTTAAGAGATGTGACCAAGCAGCATCTGGGTAATTGAGTCAAAGATGGTAAATAATCTGTATTTATATCACACAAACAAAACGAGCTATCATGGTCACACACGGTGCTCCACCGTTGACAGGGTGTAACTGCGAGTGCAGCTTTCAGAAAAGTCCTCACCATCCAGAGATTTTAGCTGCAGCGTTCAAACGCTTCAAGGATGCATTTAAGGCTCTTTTTCCCCCCTCCTCTCTTTGCCGCAATAGTTGTGACAGTTGGCCTGCGCCAATTTTCACACTGAGACTTCAACCACAAAGTCAGTCTCAGCAGGAGACTTTACACACAGTGAGTCAGCTCGGCCTCCTGGTGTCATGGCGGCTGACTTTACTGAGCCGCGTGGTGCCAAGTTTCCAAGGACGGATTCTAACAACGCTGACACACACACACACGTTTTTATTACCACTCAAAAGTTTTTAAGTGTGTATTATTGTTATTATACTACAAAACCAAACTGGAGAAAGCACTCGGAGAGTGAAAACATCTGCCAGTGCAGCTCGGTTTCCTACAGGAAAGTGGATTTATTATTATTTTAAAAAGAAATTGCGGATTTGGTGTTTGTATCACGACCAATATCTAATAAGTATTTTCTTCTACAGTTTGACCACAGTCTGTCGTTTGGTGTTTTGGTGTTTCTTTTTGCATCTTCTAAACTTCTAAAGATGTTAACGACGCAATAACGTAAAAACAAAAGCATATATATTCCTGCTCCGATAAAGGAATAAACAGAGTCGTAAAAACATAACTCTACTTTAAATTTACATTTTCGTGGAAAATGTGTGCTTTGTGTGCTTCGTGGAAGCATTTACATGTTTTACATCGCGTTAGATTTTAGTTTTTTTTTTCTTGTTACGATATTAGATCCAGTGAGTTTGACCAGACCCATCGTTATATAGTGAAAAACGGCAAAACACACATTATACAACGTTTTTTTGCTCAAAAACTTCACGGGATCAATAACATAGATGTTCCTCTGTCCTCTGTGAAGGTATCAGCCTCTTCACGGGTCATAGTTTCCAAACTTAATCAGTGGTTTGCTGATAGTTTATAGGCGGGACTGTATGTGATTCTGTGGGTATAGATTCCACACAGTTATTTATAGGGAGTAAAAGGTACCAGGTCCTGTCATGGCTGAGTGATCCACAGAGCGGAGTCAGAGATGGAGATGGTGGAACAAGACACATATTCAGTGGCCACGCTCTGTGACTGTGTGTGTGTGTGTGTGTGTGTGTGTGCCGGAGCGCCCCGGCTGTCCATCTTCACACATCTCACACGGAGAGACAGCTCATGCATTTTTATCACCGGGTCTGACCTCATCTCTCAAGACACTGGTGAGACACTCAGGTCAGACACAACTGTCACACAAACTCTCCACAATGAAGAAAAAGAAGCTACGTGAGTGAAAACACAAAGAGGGGAAGCGGCGGCCGAGTGGCTGAGGAAATATCCGGAATAAACAGGCGCAGGTCGACTCATGCTGGTTTTGAAATGAGCTGCTGAAATTAAATAAACATACACTCAACTAAAGCACTGCAGTGCACTTTTGTACTTGTTATTATTTTTTCATTAAAATCAATAAACTAAACATGAAAACACATGGAACGGATCAAACTCAACTTATTAAACTAAACTTTTGAGGTAGGGCTGAACAATACTGCAAATCGCAGGAGGTGCAATGTTTGTTAAAGCCAAATGTGTGTCAAAAATACAATTTTATTGATTTATTGATATCATTATTGTCTTGATCTATACACGTCTTACTCCACAGACTGAAGAAAACAGCTTTGTTTCTCAAGGATCTGCACAAATATCACACAGTTATCATTTTAAATGTGTTGTTTGTATGAAAATGTGACAATTCCTGTATATAATTCCAATTTTTTTTGTCAAAATTCCAAAAAAATAGTTTTTTTATGCGTAAATGTGTGAAACTGCACATTTGTGTACATATATGTAAATAAATATGTGCATTTACTGCATCCACTTGTACATAACTGTGTGTCTGTGCATGCGAGTAAATCAAACCTCTATCTAAATGTTGCAGCGAGACGACGACAACCAGAGGGCAAAGTGAGGGCAACGGCATACAGAGCAATTAGACGCTTTCCCCAAACACAAGGTTTCCACTGCAGCGTGAAACAGAAAAACACTGATAAGAGGAAAAAAAACAGCAGCAGGTTTCAGGCAGCACTGGCTCGCGCTGCGCTGCGCTCCAGCCTCCTCACTTCCTGTCAGCATTTTTGCCTTTCGCTCTCGAGATAATCAAGTTCGGCGGAGATAACGAAGCTCATCACATCCACGGTGTAACTGAGAACGCTGTGCTATAGAGAGGCCGTTTGGCTTGGCTGCGTATTTTATTATTATTATTATTATTGATTGATTGATTGATAAAGCTGCAATGTGTAACTTTTGGTGATTTTTTTTTGTTAATATGTAACTTTATTCTTCCAGACCTGACTCAGGGAGCATTTGTGTGTATACAGCAGCAGAGCAGAGTGTTTTTCCCCATCAAAGCAGTGAAATTCTCTTCTGAAACTTTCCGTGGAGACGTCTTTGTGTGTCTGTGTGTGTGTTTGCAGCCGCCTCACTTTACTAGCGCAAGATTGCTGTTGCCTCCATTTGCCTTGACATGAAAAAAAATCACTTCCTGTGTGCAGCATAAGACCTAAACACTGCTATACTGAGAAATCCACAGATTTTGTTTGTTCTGTTCTGTTAATATAGTCTGCCATATATGTAGTATGTAACTTATAGATAGATAGATAGATAGATAGATAGATATTCGTACTACAGTTTTAAATTAAATCAAAGTTTTTCCTGCCTGCATCACACTCTCAGCCGCGTGTTTTGGAAACACAGGCTGTAAAAGAGTAAAAAGCGAGGATTATATCTGTGTCCTGGGGCCCATGTGGGTAAACGCAGGTGTGTATTCTATAAGTACAGGTGTGTGAGACAGGTTAAGCCCCCCCCTCACCACCAGCTTTACCTCAAAGTCAGCAGAGCTCAATTCATCATATCACCACAACCCCACCCTCCCGTCCTCCACACACACAGACACACACTCACTCCCACTGTGCTGCCATCGCAGGTGTACAACCGCCGCTCAGTGTTTGAATTCCACCCCCATCCACGCTGCCAACGATCGACAGTTGAGCAAAGATAATACGAGATTGGACGCGAGACACAGGAAGGAAGATGAGAAATGTTTAAAATAATAAATCAGAAATGTAAACACACACAAACAGCCCCACCTGCTGCTGCGTGTGTATTTGCATTAAACCTAAATTTATTCCTGTCCTACTATAATATCTCATCCTTTTTGTCTTTGCTACTCCAGGCAACAAAATATCAAGGCATTAGGCTTTCTTTCTTCCCTGCTCTGTAAATGTCAGAGGCATGCTTGGCTGATGCTTAATAAAGCGGAGGGAAACCAGGGAAAAGTGGGTTTTCACCTCCTGTGCATTTGTGCTAATCTTAACTTCAAAATCAACCATGTGCACTGTCTTGTTTTTTTCAGTTTTTTTTTTTTCATCCTCCCACTTCTCCTCACCAGTGGAAAAGTAAAGGCATTAACTGGCACGACCTCACATTCACCACTGAAAAACAATCATCGCAGAGCAGCATTTCTAAGTTATGCAGAGGTCACGGTCATTGCTCTTCCACCCTGACTGTGTGGAGTGATGTCTGCTGAAACACGAGCCACGGAGAAGCAAGACCTGGCTGTTAAAATATCAGAGGAGCTGACAGGTCCATGTCACTGGTCAAGTAACGCTTATCACACACACACACACACACACACACACACACACGCGCGCGCGCACACCTGCACATGCTCGCCTCACCCTGTTTCTTTGTTACTTGTTCATTCACATCTGCTTATGATCACCATGTTGGAGTTTGAGTGCTACAAGCAAAATATTATATTATTCACTGGATCCAGACTAACATTTCAGGTCTGTTCACACTAAAACACCCGGCACGTCACATGACCATACATGTACGATGGGTGTGTGGACATGCAGTCAGTGGAAGCTGAAACATCGACTAAAGTGCATGTGAATCACTTCCAATATTGCAAAGGAGACGCAGTGGAATCCCGGGGTAAGAGACCGGATTTCTCGTGAAGTTGTGGGCGAAAAGATCCAATCAGGAGGTAAATGTGTCATCATTTTCTGCCCCATCCAGACCAAAACTCAGCCCAGGAGTTTTCCATTTTCAGCAGACTAGATTTTTGAGGCTGAAAAGCGCCGTATTTATGCATTATTTAAAAAAATAAATAAATAAAAAATGAAAACAAGAGCGGTCTGGCTCTCTGAACAGCACTGCTCACTGATGCAAAGTAAAGTGGCTTCATTGACAGCGATGATGAGACGCGGCAGAGACGAGCTTCCTGCGGATCTCAGATGAAGAAGCTTCATCATTACCGCAGGACCCATTCCTGCAAATGAGACATCGCCGCCTAAACGCGGTCAACTCGAGCAGAACAATCACATTTAGGCGGGGACGAGACATCGCGATGGCAGTCGCGCACACACACACACACACACACACACAGAGTTCAGCCTTCAGCCTCATCACTCACTCAGACTGTTTTAATCTGACTTTATAGGGCCGCACTTCCAACCTCTTAACATTCAATCATGACCATCAACAGAGCTCAGGTCGTCAAGGTCCCGCCGGTAATAAAGCCTCATCCTCCTCGCTGTTTGCTTTTAAATTATTGTTGTTAAACAACTCTGAATTCTTTTATTGGATTACACTCATCACTTCTCTCTCTCTCTCTCTCTCTTCCCGTCTCTGCCACGTGCACAAACACAATCTCTCTCTGTGTGACCTTAAGGCCATAAAAACTGTATTACTATGCAAACACACATTAATTATTCTCCAGATATGGCTGCCGTCCTCACTCCCTCTGCATTTTACAGCCTCGAAAAATAATAATAAAGTAGGTAAAAGTAGCATTTTAGTTTTCAAGAGAGGCAAAAAATACTCTCAAGTAGGAAGTAGTCAGCCACCAGGGGGCGATTGTCCAATAGGAGGCCTGGCTGCAGTTGACTGTCATGGCTTTAAATCACAAATCTCAAACTGAGACCTCCGTAAATGATGACACAAAAAGCTCATTTAAGACTTTTAGTTTCAGTTTCACGTCAGTGTCGGTGTAATAAAAGAAATCCTTGCTGTTTGTCATTAGCGATGCTTTCTAAAAAAAAAACAGCAGAAAAGACTCCGTTTCCTGTTTACACCTGCACACACAGACCAAGGACGGTACGAATGAAGCCTTAGTTGAAACCACGCCCCTGCTGGCAGCTTCAGAGCTGTGCAGAACATTAAGAACATCAAAGGTCCAGAGTGACCACCACCGTCTCCACAGGCTCTCATGGACAGCTTAAAGAAGCTGGAGCACATCTCAGCACCTCTCAGCGTGTCACCCCCAGCATCGACGTGATGTCATCAGACAGAGAAGCATGCAGGAGATCTCAGAATAGCACAAGGTCAGGAGTGCACGCCCCCCCCTCCCTCCCTCCCTATGCAAAGCGTCTTCTAATCCCGCTTCAAAAGCAGCACAGTGGAGTTGAGGAGATAAACACTCAGCTGCTGACCATTGTGTCCCCACAGAAGTATCTCCTACTGCAATCAGCCTGATGCACACACACAGAAAAGGTGTGGTAACCCCGCTGTGAGTCGACACACTGTAGTGCACATGCCAGGCCTGTATGTGGTGCTTTAACTGAGAAGACGTGGAGCCAGGCATGCAGTGTACAAACTTTTATTTTATTTGTATATACAAGTATATAATGTATTAGAATGTACGCGATCACAGAAACAGAGGCAAACAAACTCCTAACACAAGAAGAAGATGACGACAACAGCAAATGCAAGAGCAAGAGAGAGAGGCGGGGCTGTGACATCAGCATTCCATATTATTGTATAAATGAAAGTGCAAGGGTGGCATTTCCACCAAAAAAACTCTCTTTTACGGCTCCTAAAATGCCAATAAGATACGAAACTTGTGCAGATTCCTCCTGAATCACTCTGGTGTGCAGGCGCCTTCAGATCCCAAAACAATCCCCTCTCACTTGCAGCTTTGCCAACACCCTGCACACACTCTGCCCCTTCTCCTATTCTCACCTTTTCACTGCCTTCCCTCACACACTCGGATTATTAATCAACAGAACACTAAACAGTGACTGACGCCATTCACAAGGTTCGGCATTGTTGGCTTCGCTGCCCAGTGAATGCAACTCCAGACCTTTTTGTCTGCCTAAGTGGACTCTTAGAGGAGGCTCCTCCCTCTCTAAGGACCCTGAGATTACCTCTGAAAAGGGCTGGGTGATGGGTGAGTTCTGTTGGGATGCAAAAAAAAAAGTGGGGGGGGCAGGGTGTGAGGGGGGAGGAGGAGTGACAGGCAAATTATTGGGAAGATCCACTGCTCCGGGGAGATGTGCACCCTCTCCCTGTGGGCAGCCAGTGATGCCATCAGCCACTGCCTAGCAACCAGTGGGTTTGGCTGAGAGTGAACAAAAAAAAATGGTCAAAGGAAAAAAAAGAGGAAAAAGGGAACAAATTCAAACCCCAGCAGACAGGAGACTTGATTTACTAACTACAGGAACACACGGGGATTGAGACGCACAAGCAAAACTCTGCAGCTGTGAAGGACAAAAGCAGGAGTTGACAGGTGAAAGAAAAGAAAAATGGGGCCTCGCAGGCTCTGGAGCTCAGCGGTGAAGAAAAAAACCTGGGCTTTGCGGCGCAAACTTGTACAAACAACACAAAGCAAACTTACTTATGCGGCATGTGAATCATCGCTCGCACAATAATGCAGATACAATGCCGGAGTACGTGAGCGGTCAGAGTCTCATTTCCTTGTTTTTATCATCTGGAGCCTCTCCTTTGTGCAGGTTTGCATGTGACGGCAGAAATAGGTGCGTCCCATTCAAACGCAGCAATATGTAACGTATTATAAAAAAAAAAGGGCTCCATCCTGTCACTTCCATCATTCCAGCACTCACACACACCACTGACGCTCATGATTAACGTGAGTCATCACTTTAAATCAACATTGCAGGTGCTTTTTATTCCACTTTCATCCACTTCTCGCTGGTCAGGGAGTTTTAAAAAAGGCTTTGTAAAGATCATAAAATAAAAAATAAATAAGCTGACAGAGCAGTCGGTGACAGGCTGGACAAAAGGAGCTGAGGCTTTTGGCAGCAGCCATTTAAACGTGTCGTTTTTCTTTAATGTGCAATCCTTATTAAAGTTTAATCAGACAAATTGGGGTTAATAAATTGGAGCGTTTGCGCAGCTCCCACCGTTTATGATGCAGAACTTCAGCACAGAAACCCTCAGACAGTCAGTCTCCTGAACTCTACACTCCAGCCATTTGTGTGTACCCTAAACTGACAAAAAACATGTGTTTATTTGTTGTTTATCTTCACTCTCATAATGACCTGTAACCACTGCAACAGAAGCTGGTGATCAGCAATCACAGATCTCAGCTTGACACTGACTGTATCATCTAACACTCTCAGAAAGACACTAAAAAAACCAACATATTTATCAATTACTACACGTAACGTATAGGATTTTGAATTATTTGAATGAATGTGAAGTAAAACCAAGAGTTACAGGTTCTATCTGTTGCTTGAAAGGAGAAAATAAACTCATTGCTGTCCTAATTGTAATGCTTTGAAAGGCAGTGGCTGCAGTGAGAGGAGGAGATTTAACTGGTTACATACACATCTGAGTTTTAATGACTTATTATTTAAATAAATAAATGAGAATCCCTGAGAAACAGGTTTCCAGGTTTTCTCCAGGAAAAAAAAACCCCACCACAAAACATGAATATACAAAACTGCTCCTGAAGTCTCACAACAGAGCACGTTATAAATGTTTTATATAAGTTCACTTACCATCGACTTGTAAACACAGTAATCCACTAACAAGGATGAACGCTAGTGGACCCATACTAGCATATTAAAACATCCACGGCGGGCGCGCAAATCCTCGAATTCACTGCACGACAACAACAAAAAAAAAACACGGAATGTGTCCCGAAATGACAGCCAAGTCTATTCCGTGTCTTTCTTCCTCCCGTGGAGTTGTGGAGAGGTGCTACTCACTGACACCAGCCACTCTCAGTGTCCACAAACACAGAAGATCCATGGAGGTCACCGGCAGCGGCAGCTCTTGGGTTTAAAATATCCACCAAACAAAACTCTGGGGAGGTTTATTATCCCTGCGAGTGTCTCTCCAACATGAAGCCCACAGTCAACATCTATGTCCACAGTGGTGGGAAAAAACACGCGTAGTCCTTGAGACGCGTCTTTGGCACCTTCCAAAAAAACAAAACAAAAAACAACAACCTTCAGCGACGTCTCCACTCTTCAACACATGGCACCGCGGACTCGCCAGACGCGATCCAGCCTCTCAACTCCGGCGCGTTCGCCCCCCACCCCCGAAAAGTTCTTTGAATGCAACGGGAACGAGCTCTAACAGAACCCATGTGCTCAGCGCCGGGACGAGCAGCACTGTGTAAATGTACAGTCACTCACTACAAGTCACTTCAACATCCTCCTTCTCCTTCTCCTTCTCTCCTCTCTCTGCACACACACACACACACACACACACACCCCCTGTTTGGATTCAACTGCGCTGCCGCTAGGAGCGCACGGGTCTCTGCGCGCACGGCACAGCCTCCACACAGTCACACTGAGGCGTGGGGGGCTGCGACACGGGGGAGTGGGAGACGGTGGAGAGTCTGAGTCCATCTGACTCAACTAATGCACATTTAAAAAAAAAAAAATGAAATAAACACAGAGCAAATGACCTCTAAATAAAAACAATGCAGCCATAAATGTCAACATTGATGCAGTTGAGTGCATTATAGACCCACAAATGTCTCTTTATGCTCTTTATTTATACCCTGACCTCAATCCTAACTCACCTTTGTAACCAAAAAGTGAACTTATTAACTGTAAAATACACTATTTAAAGGGAGGGGGATCAAATAATACAAGAAAAGGTGGCTCAAAATGGGATTATTTGCACACGTGTTGCCATTCAACACAACACAAAGTCACAGGGAGACGCTGAGTTGCACACGCATGTTAATGTATTGAGATACTGAGGCAGAATTGTAAATATGATCCGAGTCAAAAATCAATGCAGCAGGATGAGCAGACAGGCGGCTCCTCTGCGTCACTGTGTGTGTGTGTGTGTGTGTGTGTGTGTGTGCAACAAGAACAAGGAACAAAGTGAAACACACAGAAGTGTCAAATAAAGTCAAACTGATTCAAACATCAGCACCATCTGATTTTAAAGTTATTGATAAATAAAGGTAATATAAGTGGACATAATGTGTGTGTGGTTGTAGTCTGCACCACTGCTCAACAGCTGCAGCTGCTCTTCTCTCCATGTTCAGCTTTATTACAGCGTGAGCTACAAGCTGTGAGCTCCCCCTACTGGTGGCAGCAAAGTCAGTCCCTGTCTCAGTCACTGAGGCTGTGTGAATAGTGGCCCTTATCAAGTGGTGTAATAAGCACATACAAGGCGACCGATATATTTGGGGCGTGATTAATGTCATCAAACGCTGTCCTCACATTCATTTATTAAAAGCAGATTTGATCAACGCCACAGTCAGAGAGCTCTGTCGTCGCGACACATTCATTTACAGCAGAGCGGAATCAAACCTACGGGAGGCTGACGCATCACTTCAGCCTGACTCAGCCAAACCAATCAATCAATACATGATAATAATCCACTGTCTCCACAGAATATGCTGATTATTATTATGATCTCGTTTGGAAAATAAATGCAATGAATTAGCGTTTTCTTTTTAATGACAGTGACAATAAAACAGTGAATTTAAAGGCATTTCCTCTGAGACAGTTTTACTTTAACAGCAAAAGAGTTAAATAGTCTATTAGTGTCAAACAAGTTAACTTTATTACAATTCTGGTGAGTATTTGGTCTTAATTTGAAATTGGTGAGGTTTTTTTTTTGAGTTTCTGAAAGGCTTAAATTTCCCAATTTATGATTTACATGAAAATCAGACAAGGAATCATGATCTTATTCAGAAAACAAAACAGCCGGAGCTGCAAACAGCGTAAAAAGTAACACTGACAAAGTCAATTTAACACATAATTCCCTTAAGGACCAAGAACATTCTGGACTAGTGTTATATTTAACTCTCAAAGTGTAACTTCTGTAAATTCTGTGTAAAGTCCAAATTCAACAAGTTCCCGTCACAACACAAACTTATTTCCTAAACTAAGTCAGCCTCATGGAACAAACAACAAAATCATTATCTTAGACAGAAAACAAATGCCTCAGCTGTGCAGTTTTTTGCAGTGTTAAAGTTACACTAGAAGAATCAATGTATCACAAATTGCCATGAGGACCAAATACATTCTGGAATATTGTTAAATTTAACTCTTTGAATGCTTCACTTTCCTGTCTTTGTTTTTTAAGCGAAAGACACAAAAAGGGCTCTGATTTCCTATTTTCTGATTGTTGAACTCTTTCAGTGTCACTTTAACGTCAAACTAGTATCTTTCTTAGTATTGAGGAGTGTATTTGGTCTTAATCAAAACTGGTGTTGAATTGACACTTTTTGAGTTTCTTGACTGCAACAAAAACAAAAGTCCAAATTTCGGCAAGTTTCCCATCACAAAAACTAAAAGGCTTAGATTTGCCATTTTATGATTTACAATCAGAATCAGGAACGTGAAACAAACAACAAATCATTATCTTCTTCAGAAAGCGAGCGCCGGAGCTGTAAACGGCATAAAAAGCAACACGGAAAGAGTCAATTTAAGGACATTCCCCAAAATACATTGTGGACTAGTGTTAAATTTAAGTCTTTAAAGTGTAACTTTAACTGCAAAATTCCAGTCTTTGTGTTTTCAGTTAAATGGACACACAAAAAAAGTGTTAATTGAACTGTTTTAGTGTAACTTTGATAACAAACTAGTTTGTTTTTTAATTACTATTGGGCCTTTATCTGAATTGGTGTTTTTGGGTTTCCTGAACGCAGCAAAATTCCAAACTTCTCCAACTTAAAGGCTGAGCTTTTCCATCCATTTCCATCACAACCAGCCACACGGAACAAACAGCAAATCATTAGAACTTTACACAAAGCAAATGCCACAGCATCAAAAGTAACAAAGAGAGAGTCCGTTTAACGCAGTTTCCCCAGAACATTCTGTGTTCAATTCACTGGGAGGTACAATTTCAACACAGCTAAACGAACACGACGACAACGCACTAAAAAGGCTCTTTTGTATGATTTACATCAAAGTCAGCCACACAGAACAAAGCCTGCAAACCTCACAGTAAATGCCCCGAAGGTGTCTGTGCGTGTGAAAACCATACTCTTACCAGTAAAGCAAAAGAAGAGAGCACTTGTGTTGGCTTTAATAACAGCTTTGGCTGCTCATGGTTTGTTTGTCAGGCTGCGTGTTGAGTCTTGCCCTGTAAAGGTCTAACGTGTGACATGTTGCAAGTTCGGCTCGTCTGCTCCCGGGTGCAGGCGGCGAGCGCTGTCACCGAGCCGCGCTCAGTGATTTGTCTCCACGGCCTAATATGTTTGTGAGACGCATGCAAATGCTGCCTTCTCTGTGCCCTAGATTCTGCCAGATGTGTGTAACACTCTCACACACACACAAATGTGGTCAAAGTAAAATGTATGGTGTCATCAGCGCCGCTGAAGGTTTGAGGGGAATAAAAGAGAAAGGGAGGGGGAAAGAGAATCAGAGGGAAAAGGGTCATTTACGAAAGAAGGAGAGCCCACTTCAAACATAAACAACATGAACGTACGCTTCCACTGATGGAAACGTAAAAAGGGAAAAGTTTCGAGTTCGCCGCGTTCAATCCCCGTCTCTGTGACATTCTAAATATTAGCTGAAGGCGGATTTATTTTAATTAAAGCCGAGGCCGTGTTTACTCAGCGGCACGGCGCGCAATGTAAAGACGAGGGTGGGCGGAGGTTAAGCCTCACGGACGCCGTATTATGAGATTATGCGTTGTTCCTTTGTTGGACGAATGTCGCCGATCGCTAATGAGCGCCGCGTCTGTAATATCACTGACAAACATTGTTTTTTTTTTTTTAACGCTTCCTTTATTTCATGAATGAACGGCATCGTCTGGCACAGACGCACAAACGAGTGTGACGTTAAAACCATAGATGTTGTGTAGAAAGTGGATATATTCGTCCAGTTTGCTGGGTGAATCTAACCAGGAAGTAATACTTTATTTAACAGCCACCAGGGGGCGATACTGCTGACTGCATAAGAGAATCCTGTTTGATTGTTAGTGTATTAGAGAATGAGCTTCTACTTCTCCCTTAATGTATAACGTCAGTAATCGATAACTATTACTATTCTGATAATCAATGAATCATTATTGGATGTTTTTGGATGTTTATCTGATTTTTCAGGCTCTTAAAAAGAAATATTCTCTTGTTTCTTTGTGATGAAGAAAATGTTCAAATCCAACAACTTTGGACAAAACAATACTTTTGACATCATCGTAGTTTGGATAACTTTGTCAATTATGATGAGTTGTTTGTCAGAGAATGTTTGAGAATCTTGATCAGTGTTTCACGTGTATTTCCGTCATGGATTAAGAGCCTCAATGTATTCATATACAGCAGCGGCTAAACCTGCCCCGTAATCAAAGAGACATGAACAAAAAGTAAATGCTGATGCAACTACAAACTCACAAAGTTGATTAAAAGTAAACGTAGGTGGGAATTGTGGGATTTTATTTGAGTCGTCTCTCTGTCACAGAGTCACAACTCGTGAACGAGTGTTGTTAAATAAATTAACTCCATTTAATTTAATTGAAAAAAGAAAACCGGATGACGAGGAATGAAAGATTCTCCCTGTTCGCCTATCATGAAAACAATTGGTAGTTGCAGCCCCAGCATTAATCGCTAATTTTGGCTCTTCACCAATAAAACATGATGTCAATTGTCAAACTTTGGAACCATTTACCCATGGAAATGAAATCTGCCCCCCAACCATTGAACTTTTGAAATCACGTTTAAAGACCCCACCTCGTCTCCTTGGCCTTCACTTCAACACTTCAATCAAGATTTTACCATTTTTCTATTTGACTTTTATGTTTTTATTGATTTTACGTTTGATACCTTTTATGTTGCTGCACCTTTAACTCTGTAAATCACTCTGGTCAACCTCGGTTGTTTTTAAAATGCGCTCTAGAGATAAAGATGGCTTGACTTGATTGAGTTGAAAGATCAACTGAAAGAGGGACCAAAGACAATGACATAAAATACTAACCACGGTGTCACTGTCACTGACATCCATGGTGTTTATGTTCTTCTTCTAAAAGACTAGTTTGGTTTCCTGTGCATTCAAGAAAAACCCCCCCACAAAATCCCCGGTTTTACCATCTTATTCTTTGAGTTTAAGATGCCCCATACATGCGGTTACCAGCAGATGTCGAAACAGATCATTTGTTTTAACCTAAACTCATCATGTCACAATTAGTGTCACGTTCTTCTGCAATGATGTGTCTTTAATTGGTCAAAAACTAATAATCAATCGGATAATTTCCCATTATTGCTCTCAGAACATCTGCTCATTGATGGATCCTGTGGTGGAGACCACTCATTTGGGGAGGTCGGACCCCTCCATCCTCCACCCTCCATCCATCCTAATCCACTTCTTAAGTGACAGGACTTCAGGCGGTCAAGTTTAATCCCTGACGGCGAGGTTAGATTATTTCTTCTAAAATAAAAAAAGTAGCAGCGTAAGATTAAAGGGGTTAATGTGATCACTTTACACGAAGCGCTGCAGCCTGTAATTACTGCATCCTCTAATCGTCCCCGTTAATGATTAAGAATCAGGTGGTTCAATTTAAAACGTGAGCACAACGTGCGGCAGTGTTGTTGTTTTTTTAAAAAAGCACAGCTGAGGATCAATAGGGGGTCCCCGAGTGGAGAGAGGGAGATATCTACGATACAATCAGCCGCGTGCGCAACAGCGGAACTCTCTGCGGGGGTATGGAAATGGCACATTCCAGCACAGGCGCACTTCCTCTGCATTTTAATTGCACCGCAACTCGCGGTGGCAATTCAAATGCAAGCGATGAATCACGGGGGCCCCGACAGTGACAAAACGCACCGTTGCCACGGAACCCGCTTGTCCCCGAAACCCCCCCCCCCCCCAGCGTGTCTTCGGGAGGAAGAGGAAAGTGTTTTTAATTGTGCGCCAGGTCAGAGGTTCAGGTAGCAACATCACTCACGATCACATCAGAGTGGTATTTGGGGAGCTCTTAGCTGGAGATCTTTCATGGACGAGTATCCCCTTACTGGGTTTTGGGTCTGTGTGTAAGGGATGATTAGGAGCTGCAGGTTGGTGGGGTAGATGGTTGTGTGGAGGGGGTGATTAATGTAGATGTCAGTAGTGGCCCTGCATCTTCTGCTCCCTCCCCAGCATCCATAATGACACCTGGGGAAGGCAGAAATGGGCCTGTACCTGCGGCCCAGGCTCCCTCAGCAGGGCATGATTCTTCCCCATGATCCTCCTCTGTCAGCAGTCCTGTCACTGGGCCGGGATCAGGCCCCTTATTAATGGGCCTCTATGTCAAACATAGATATTAAGCTGTGCTCTGCTCTGCACTATCCGCGGCAATAACACCCACAGAGACGCACACACTCACACACAGTCGTTCTTATACAATACGGTGACAGACACGAGCTCGACACACACACACACACACACACACGGCACAGTATACACTCATAACTCAAACACATCGCCTACATGTGCGCTAGCATCCGGCTGAGATATCACTTTCTTATTTAGCAAGTTTCACATATTCCGCTCGGGCTCTGACAGAGACGCCACAGATCTGTGAGATATCTGTGTTTGCCTCCACTCTTTTGACTCTTTAATGAACACAAACCCGCGTCGAATTACGCCGGGAAATAGTGACAAACGTCTCACTGCTGGTGATGTATGGTGCAGCAGTGCACGCACACGCACCTGCGCTTTGTAAATTCAATTATTTCCGGGATTTCACAGGCTCCGAGCGTAAACTACTCAAATAAATGACATCGTTATCATTCCACAGGCTTTAGCTGAGATCATTCACAATATGACACCGTGTTTATGTGCTTGAATGGGAAATAATTACAGGTGTGGCTGCTCTTTTTATATTTAGAAATGTAGTTAATGCAGTTAAATACAGTAGTTATGCAGGAAAATGCCACTAAATCACAGTGAGTTATAGCAAATACATATATTTAGGAAATAATACTGTAAATAAACTGCTGAATCAAAGTAATATGGCATAATATATAGCATAACTCTGAAGTGTAGGGTGGAAAACAGTATTTATATGGAAGATATTGCTAATCGCAGTATATACTATTAAATAATGACTTTGAACTTGCAGTAAAATACTGAACGTATATGCAATCACTGTTAAATTACAGTAAAAACATGGTTATACAGGAAAAAATAAGACTAAAATACTGTTTTTATTCAATAAATACTGCTAAATTCTACTAATACTACAGTATTATGGCATAATATATGGGTAAATATTGCTTATCACAGTATATACTATGATGTAATTACTTTAAAGTTAAAGTAAAATGCATTTTATTTTGCAAAAACTACTGCTTAATCACAGTAATATGACAATTATATGGCATCACTGTAACGTTCTACTAAGAAAAACTGTGTTTTTATAGGAAAATATTGCTAATCACAGTATATACGATGACATTTGTGCTATGAAAACACATTAAAATACAGTATTTTCACAGAAAAGTGCTGCTACATTGCAGTAATATGTGACATAGCTGTACATTTACAGTTAACATGTGTCTATTTAAAGTCGTCTTCTGTAAAAACGATGCAGTGATGAGGAAAGTATATAAATATTCATGGTCATTTGCCGTGAAAGTAAGCAAGTGTTGACAGAGCGACAGTATTTGTTGCTTTCACAGAGCGGGGAGACATTTAGAAGAGCCAAAGGTTTTGTAAACACCGAACAACTGATGTGGTTTTTTTTGCTTTTGTGTTTTTCAGGGACATAAAACATTGAGTGGATGCCAGAGTGACACATGTAAAACTCGGAAGTCTCTGCTTCTCCCTCAGAGAGGCTTAAAGAGGAGAACGGACAGATGGAGAGAAAGTATGGAGGCCGCGACACCTGAGCTCGGTGTGGAGAGAGGCTTCTATCAGCGGGACGTGAACTCTGCATGTAATGCATCTCTCTTCCTCCCCCGTCTCCCTCCCTCGTCTTCTCCCACAGTCACTGACAAGCCGCAGGAAGTGCGATAGAGGCTGAGGCGCCCGATCCGATGTTGCAAAAATGGGGATTACTGTGCAGGAATTTGCGCTTTTAACACAGAGTCATTTCCTGTTCTTCTCCTTCACTTTCTCTCCCCGGGTGAATCACTGAATAAATTATCTGTTTGTGGGATTTCTGTTACAAATTCTTCTTAACGTGCGATCGCTACGAGGCGGTTGTGTGTTTACTAACTGCTACAAGGTGAAGTAAGGATCCCTTCCCTCAAAGAATGGTAGTTTCCAATCAAATATTCATGACTTCACCATCAGCTCAGCCTTTAAATGTTTAAAAAGGTCTTTTCAGATAAGTTTTATTAAGAATTTAACCATAAAAAGCTCAATTCATCAGGATTTAGGGGCTGTGGCTCGATCAGGTTTCTTTAAGAGAAGTCCAGAGAGGTCGAGAACAAACTAGTGGTAATGTTTTCCAGCATTTTACTGCAGATTTATGTGCACGTGTTAGAATGAATGCGTGCATTGAATAAAGTTGTCAAATACTCCATGAAAATGGCTGCTGTAGCTTCTCAAAAACAACATTATGTACAAGAGAAGTGGCCGTAAAGTCGTCAAAGGTATGCACAAATTTGCTCTTGCCACATTGTATATTGTGAATGTTTACGTTAGAGCTGTATTTTGGCAAAAATGTGGCGATGCAATACAAATATTGGGATATTACGAGGAGCAAAAATGAACAAATTGCTATTTATTTGACCACAAAATAGTCCAATTTAAGAAAAGCTCTCATTGTAACAATAACAATGTTATTTTTAAAATATAAAATATACAGTTTTCGGTAAAAGGAAGGAGCCAAACGGCCCTAAATCTGCTGCCAACTAGTGGTCAAAGGCTTAAATACAACACTACACCACCACCATATGAATATGTTAATTTCCTGTGCATCATTTAAACCGTGTGTATATTACTGACAAAAATGAATATGTGAGAAAACAAAATGAGAAAAAGAAAAAAACTGAATATTTCCATATTGATATTACACTTTAAAGAATCAACGCAGGTTCACGTCGTGACATATTGCGACGTTTCATGACATGATGAGTATTTACGTATTTTCTTCATCTCTATACAATGTTAAAAAATGATTAAGTCCAGTGCAAAAAACACTCTGCTGTGGAATAATAGTATAATTCCACCGTGCTCTCGCGTCTCTAATGAAGCTGCATTTATTCATGCACTTATATAACAGTCTATTTAAATCCTAACCCACTTTTACACAGTTCTACTGCATATACTGTTCATTTGTATGTTTCAACATGTATATATATAGATATATAGATATATAAATCAACTTACACTTTCAAACCAGTGTTCCAGCTGCTGTATTTACAGTGTCTATACAACGTATATTTATATTTAACGTGATCCAGTTGCTTCTTAATAAACTCTTTTTTTTATCCTCTTGTTTATTTCTGATTCTGATTTCAAGGACATTTCAAACAAATTCACGACAGCCAAATAAGAGTGCACTAAGAGATGAGTTCAGCTGCAGGGAACCCACACAAAAAAAGATGACACAAGATGAAGCAACCTCTTCCTCCATTATTGTGAACTATTCCTCGTCAAGCTCTCTTTTTCCTCCTGCACTTCTTCTCCAACTACATTCCTGTCATTTATGGAATTTCCCTGCATGTCGAGGTGAAAAACAGTCGACTCCCTGAGCCCCGAGAGCTGCAGCTAATTAGCCGCGGCCTACTTTTTTTTTTCCCCCCCCCTGAACACAGGCGCGTAATCTTCCTCTGTGGAAACTCATCACAACTGTCATCCTCCTCCTGCACCTACAGGGCAGACCTTGATAACAGGGCGCTCGTCACTGTCATGACAGGACGGGGTAAACAGTTTGGGCCAGTGAGTGAAGGGCAGCAGCCGCTAATGAGTGAGAAGTGAATACTTGAGCCTTGACGAGTCAGAGGAGGAGGAGGAGGAGGAGGGAGGGAGGAGAGTTTCTCAAGTGTCTCTCCAACCGCCTTATCAGTTAGGACATTGTCCTTCGCCTCTGCCTTCCTCCTCCTCCTCCTCAGTCCTGCAGCTACAGACATCATTAGTCAGACTCTGTTTCCTCTGGTCTGCAAATCCTGCACAACTGACCAAACTATATATATATAAAAGAAACCGATAAGATAAGGTTCCACTGTGTCCACCTTAATTTTCATTAACCCTGAAGGAAAGTCTGGGAAAACAAACGGCTACATAAACACTGCGTCCCCCCTCCCCTCTCATGAAACTCTTTCGTATGAGGACTCACCAAAACCTGGGAATTCACTGCCATCAATCACCGAGTTCAAGACTTCACACGTCGTGTTTGGTTGAATTAAAAAGTTTAACGAGACGGGAGCGACCACACGTGTGCATGTCTGAGGTGTTACTGTGTCAGCACAAATATGGCTTTAACTCTGCTCACTTCATTTTACCCCTCGTAAAAATACAGCGAGCGCGCTTTCCTTTCCGTCGCTCGAGTGTTTTAGCTAAAGTCACGAAACAAAACACACACGTGTTTGGTGAAAGGAGAAAGAGAGAATCGAATTAAAATTCAATTTAAAAAGCCAAAAGGTTGCCTGAAGAATTCAATTATTTCTTTGTCTTTCACAGAATGAACGCTGTGAAAAAAAATAAAGACATATATACATTAATATGTGCAATTGTGCCAAAGTATGAGTGCCAAGGAGGGGGGTGGTGATGTGTGTGTGTGTGTGTGTACGCATGTGTAAGGGGACGGGGGATGAGTGTGTGTTTACATGTCTGTATTAGGCTGTGAGGACGAATTTGATACAAACCTACACTGCGGGGACCTTTTGACCTTGTGAGGACATTTTGTCTGAAAAGACCTGGTTTTAGGATCAGCATCAAAATCAGGTTAATGTTATGTTAGGGTTTACTCATTTAGTTGTGAGTGTTAGGGGAAGGGTAGGGGATGCATTCTGTTTTATGAGTGTCCTCACTAAGAATACTGTACAAGAATGTGTGTGTGACACATCCAGATGGAAACGGCATGAAGCGTTAACGATCTTTTTCTTTGCAAAGTTCCCCATAAATGTATTATTTTTTACGATTCAACACCTTTTTCACCCCCATGTGTGAAATCTCTAAAGACAGGACGTGTCCTAGTGATATCTGATGTCTTCTGAGACTGACTTTAGTCACTTTTCATTGACAGTAGTTTGTCAAACAATCTCCAAACACAAGACAATGAATGACAGCGCAGGAGAGAGCTGGGAATATGACGTCATCGTTTTCCTAAAGTAGCGTATTCACCGTCTACACGGAAACACCTACACGGCCGGCGGTTTTGAGATGTTCCCACGCCTCTCCGGCAACAAAAAGCAAGCGTATTCACCTAAAACCGTTTCCATGTGGACGGCCCCTAAACCTCTTTTGCCAGGCCTCATCATGAGCGTACAGAAATCAGCCACTTTATTAGGCACACCTGTTCAACTGCTGGTCATCACATATAGATAGATATTAAATGAGCCAATCCGATGGTAGCAACTTTAGCGCATTTGGGCATGATGTAGAAATGGTCAAAATGAGTGAAATGTGATTTAAGTGACTTTCAGTGGATTTTCATATCTGTCGTATACAGAGAAAAAAGGAGAACATATCCAGTGAGTAGCAGCATTATTGATGCCAGAGGTCAGAGGGGAATGTCCACACTGGCCCAAAGTGATGATCATTAAAAACAAAATGTGCAGGAGAACACACAACACGTCAAACCTTGAAGCAGATGAGCTACAACCCCTGCCACTTTACCAGGCATCTGGTAATAACCTAATAAAGTGTTTAATTAACTCATTTATTTATAAAATTAAATGGAAAATAAAACAAAATTACATGGAGTCATGGTGCGGTAGAATGAAAACTACACCCATAAGAATAAACACATGGTAAAATAACAGATGCTCTAAAGTCATAGACACATTTTTAATATGTTCATTAAAAAATACACTGAAAAATGACTAGGGAGTTATAAAATTAAAAACCCAACAAAGGTGTGTTTTTTTTAACTCCTTAGTTCTCCTGTTTGGTCCCATCTGTAACTTACATGGACATAATTAATCTGTATCCCTGAGCAACGCTGTTTATAATCTATACATTTGTTAGCTGTTGAACATAAAGTTCTTATTATTATTTTACTGTGTGAGTGGGTGCATGTGCGCAAGAACTCTGAGTTTAATTAAACCTCCTTTCCAGTGGTGGCATGTGATTGATAAACGGTATGAAAGAAATTTCTCCGGCTGCTGTGAGTCATGTAATTCATTATCTGTGTGTTAACATACAGCAAATAACAGTTTAAGTTCAGTACATTGCAACATTATATTATTGAGTGATGCTTATTCTTTTGTCTCATATGGACCAGGAATGGAATAATAAGTTGTTGGTTTTTTTTAAAAAAAAAGCAGACCTACCAGTGCCGGCCCAAGCCTTTATGAGGCCCTAAGCAGAATTAGATTTGGGGGCCCCCCTTCCCGCCACCTCCACAGGGAGTATTCTGTGCTTCACTGTTATTGATATAAATGGAACACGATAAATTTCATTAACCCTTTAACACCAAAATATCCGTCTGGACTTTTTTTTCGCTTATTCCCATAAAAGGTCCAGAAAATGTCCTGTGAGTTTAGTGCTTTTGCCCATTTTTCAAGAATAACTGTCACTATCTGGCAGTTATTTACAATTGACTGCATGTTAAAATAGTGCATTAACAATTTAAAATGGAAAAAAAACACCATAGTTGTACATCGGCACCAGATTGTGCGAGTTAGATTAACATAAATTAAATAAAACATATTTAAAACAACATTTTTTTTGAGTTTTTGTCTCAATGTCCAAAAAATGGAAACTAAGTACAGGCGTTTTTTCGACGCTGGTGACAAAGACGCGGATTCTCCGGCTTCCTGTAACAGCGTGGATTAAATTACCATAATAACCACCCGTTTGCTTTGATGTTAAAGGGTTAAATATAGTTGCATTAAATACACTAAACCAGTGTCACACTTGTTTTGTTTTTTACCTTCGAAGGAGGTAAAATCAAAAAACTGGTGGGGTATTAATTTGGTAAAGTGTGGTACACTGAATAAAACAATAAATAAATAAATTACAAAATACAACAGCAGACATTGTACACCAGTTTAACCTTCTTATGACCATCAAGATATTCAGGCTGTCTGGATTGATTTTGATTTTATGTTCAAAATCTAGATTTTCTATTTTCTATATATGACAAACGGTCTAGGAGTTACAGTAACGAGAAGTACGCATGCCGAATACTGTCGGCGACGACGAGATGGTCGCTGAAGGGTTTATGGCTTTAGTTTTTAAAACTTCAGAACTGCTAAATCTGCAATTTCTCAGGTGGCAAGAAAAATGTATTATAAAATAACACATCTAAATATATCTGGATTTCCTATATGGTAAAAACAAAAATTATCCACATGCTTGAAAAGAAAATTCAAACTGAGAATGATTGAGTTCATCTATAGTTGTTTAACAAGACAAGGTCGTAATCTTAAAATAATCCCTGTCTTCAGCTGGAGTAACATGATTTATCAGTAGATACAGTATATTATTATGACTAAAAAGCAGAATATACGACCTACTATTATGCTTCATTTTTCAGCACTCACCTCAGAGTCTAAACCTCAATATTTCGTCCAAACCGCAACAAGAGCACCGCAAGTTCCATTTTCAAGGAATGTGAATGTGTATAAACATTTTTTTTTTTTAATGAAAGTCAGCTTTTATCTGCTAACAGGCTGTACCGTTAAAGAAAAATAAAATAAAATAAAACAAGATTAAGCTCAAAACATGTAGTGTGCTATTACACTCTGGCTAAGCATTCGTCGGTATTTGGAAGAGAGCCCAGAACTCAAACTGCTTCTGTCTCGTCTCCACTCAGACCTTTTCAATCACTCCAGTCCCCGTTTGAACGCTGTAAAGCAGCTGTAATGACGAATATAAAAACGGTATTTCTCCCATCATGGCCTTTAAATCATGTGCCTTGCTCGTTACCTTCAGTCCCTTTGATGGCACATTTTTAATCTCAATATTTGGACTTGAAAAAACCCCTTTTGGCCTCGGGGCAGCTTGGACATCTGCTTTAATTCTTAAAATTCAAATGATGCACAGTAAATAATAACAGTAAAAGTGTGAGTCTCACACGCATTTTGTCTTTGTAACAAGCTGCTGATTAAAGGACAACGTCCACATTACTGTTAGCTTAAGGCAGCAAACGTGGGTCTTGATGATTAGGCCCGAATATTCAATTGCTTACAAAGAAATTGGCCCTCGACCACATTTACTTGCCGATCGCTGGTCTATGTTTTCTCTGTGTTTCTCAGTGTAGCCGTGTTTAGCTCCAGGGTTGCCTGGCAACGTTCCTGAACTGCACACAGGAAGTGATTTCATTGCGCTAGTAAAGTGAGACGACTGCAAACACGTTGGTATGTTGGTTCGTGTGACGGAAAAACGCAAAGCATCAGCAAAAAAAGTAGAATCTACTGAACAAGAATCAGGGTAATTTATAGAATTAACACCCACTCATGTCTGTTCTGCTGCTGTATACGCACAAATGCTCCCTCAGTCAGATCTGACAGTGCTGCTTTACAGATGCAGTTTTTAAAAGAAGGACGCAGCATACGAATTCTGTTGTTTAGACCAAACAGAGGCAGAATATCAACAACAAACAAGGTTACGCACTGCAGCTTTAAGTGAGGCTGTTAGAAAGGGAAAAATAAACCCACCTGGTGCCCAGAGACAAATAGTTGTTGTGCGGTTAAAGGTCTGTGATGTTGTGATGAACAGATACATGGATTAATGTGCACATTTCCCCAGGTTGGTGAACCAGGGATGTGACACGACTGTGACACAACAATAGCAAACTCCACTCCCTGGAACATTTATATATATAAATGACCACGGCGGCTCTGGAATACAAAGCGCTATAGTGTGACACGTGACAATTTTAGCTGTCTAATCGACCACATTTACTCTAAACCGTCAATACATGTGGATTGCGTTGAAGCAGTGAGTTGAATAAAACACATTGGCTCTTAAATTGAGGGGTATTCCACTTAAACACACAGCTCCGCCCGCCCCCCACCCCCCCATACGCTGAGTGCTATCGACGAAAATCACTGGAAGCCTGTGCAAATCAGAGGTTCAAACTTAATTGTCCCCCGGAATGGAAGGTGATTTAGAGCTCTGGGTCAGAGTCGGTCCCAAATGACACATTAGGGCACACCCCCTTCCCCATGCTTGACCAGAGACACGATGACCCTTTTGGGAGGCGGGCAAATATCCAGACAGTGGTGGGAGTGGGGGGGGGGGGCCCCGGGCACCCCAACTGCCATAAATGCCTCAATGTCACCAATCTGAGCTGAGTGATGGTCGGACACAGAAATGGCCTTGATGGACTATAATTATTTTAAAGACACAATGGACGGCTGCGAAGGACCATTTTGTAAGATTTAGGAAAAAAATATTGCCATTTGGCAGAAATGGAATATAAAATAGTTTATTTGACAATCACCTAAATACTATAATTTGTTGTTGTTCCATTTAAACTAAACACCTTTGGGGTTTTAATGCTAACACAGATTCTCCTACATGCTTGAAATGGAAGGTGAGGTGAGAGATATTCAGCTGCTGGTAAATCCTACACACTGCACCTTTAAGGAGGCACTGTTCTCTACAAAATGCCCTTAGAGGATGATTCCGTTTGTATCTAGACACATGAGCTACAATACAACTCTATTATGGAACATTTCCATACACGTTTACCTTCAAATAGATATTTCACAAAAGACGAGAGCAGCTTATGATTATTTTTGACACATGAATCATTTCAGAAGTAACCACCTGTCATTGTGTTATCAGAATCAGAATCAGAATCACTTTATTAATCCCCCGAGGGAGGGGGGATTGCTTTAAGGTTATATGTATGTGCTCAAAAATACAATTGGACACAGGTCTGTGTGATTGCTTAGTGAATGCTGAGGCAATCTAATATCAAAGTAATTTGATTTCTCTTTTTGAATGTGTGTGTTATTTGGTGGTAGTGGCTAATGGAACCGCTAAAAGAATACATCCAGTACTGTACCAAACTGAACCGTTCCACTCTACACTCACTACCCCCCCGTTTCCCAGGCATGTCAGGGAACTACGGTGGCCTTTGCACGCCAGAAAGGATGTAAAAACTCCTCCAAGTGCATCCTGTTTTGCTCTTGGTCTAAAATCAGGTGTATGTGGGTGGTGGAGAGTTCTTAGGTCAGCTGACCAGCTGCTCTTCAAAGATCACAGCTAAGAGATTCAGCGGTGATTTAAAACCCTTGTTGCTGGCTTTTTGCACTGGTTGATACTTTGGTTTTACTGAGCAGTGTTAGGGTTATTCAGAATGAACTTGTTTTAATGTTTTTTCTCCTTTTCAGTTGCTGATTACAATTAGTTTTATTTGCATTTGTATCGTCCGTGCAGCACTTTGGTCAAATGAGGTCGTTTCTCTAAATGTGCTATAGAAATAAACTTAACATTTACTGTGCAGTTCACTTCATCGGTGGTTCTCAAACTTCTTATTATACCACCTGAGAAAATAAAAAACACCTTTTACACGTACATTAAAATACATGGTGTAAATAGTAGTCACAGGAGGCAGATTTACTCCCAATAAGATCCTCTCTCATCCCCCTCCTCTTCCTCACATATACTTCACCCACTGGTATAGTGACATTAGATTATGGATGCAGTGAGACATAAGGTGACTCTAATTATACTTTTTTTAATTTTCTACAGTAGAAACTGGTATAAATAGTAGAACAGTATTTCTGATTTTAGCACCACCAGAGGAAGCTTGCGTACCACTAGTAGTACACGTACCACAGTTTGAGAACCATGGCACTAGATCGATACAGTGCTCCACATCCTAAGGTATTTGTGTCTTTTACTTTATAATCAATTATTGATTTGTATCTCCATTGTGCCTGGCCGGTGAGTTGGGTTGGCACGTAACGAGCGGCTTCACCTCAGCTGCATCGTTCAGGCACAGGTCTCACCGGTCTGGTAATAAAACAACGGAGGCATGTAAGTGGATTCCACAGGGTGTAAGTGGATTTCGATGCAAGCAAGTGTCCACACGGGTACTCCCAACCTGTGACCTCTCTCTGTGTTTGCTAACTGTCTTCCACAAATAATTCCCGCCCGCCCCCCACCCCACCCCCGGCTGAATGAATTACGCAGACAGTATGGATCGTCATAGTCTCTTCAGGCTCTAATGAAACCGGGCTTGTGCCCCTGACATTTTCATCCCCCCAGGGCCGAGCCTGTGCACGGCTGCAGCCTCGTACCCTGGCCTTGCCACTTCACACTCTAATTGCTGCCTCATAAGCAAGCGCCACGGCAACAAATCCAGTTAACGACAGTGGCATATTGATCGCTGGCAGGCAGGCAGGCAGGCAGGCAGGCAGGCAGGCAGGCAGGCAGGCAGCACCCTGTCCCTAGGTACGGGAGGAGGGGCACTGTGGCTTTTACAACCTGAGGGATGGCCTGCACCCAATAAAGAGCAGGTCTCGGTGACAAAATAAAAACCAAAAGAGGGTCAGAGTGATACAATTACTGCTCCGACCCAATAGACTGCAGGGTGGTGGTGCAAGTGTGTGTGTGTGGGGGGTGGGTGGGGGGGGCAGAGAAGAGGGAGGCCCTCATTACAGAGCCAGGCTGGGAGACCTGTTCAATTTGCTCCATTAATGAGCGCTGAAGAAGCACTTTCACGCCGTCCCAACAGAGCCATTACAGTGTGTGCACCGGAGTAGTCAGACTTTTCGCAACACACACGCCACAAATACTGCCGGCAGCATCGGGACATTAAAGCCAAAACACTCCTGAAAGCTATATGGCTGCACAGCGGCTGCTTCAAACAGCCGCCGGTAAATCCCGCGACGTCGTCGGTGCTTCAGGTGCTTTACGGTGAACATAGCGTGTTCATCCGAATTTCACTTATAGATTCACGGTTGTTTTATTGTGTTTTTAAGTGTTGCAAACAACTGTAAACGTGTTTTACGGCGTGCGCTCGCCGATGCCGCCGAGCCGCGCTCGGTTTATGCGGCATACTGGACGCCTATTTGGAAAAAAGTAACAGCGGGTATCAGTCAAACACTCATTTATATTATTTCTAAAGTGGGATAAAGAAAACTAAATGATGCCTTTTCCTGTAATTTGATTATGTGGCAATAAAACAAAAAAAATAAAACGGCAAGCTGAGAGAACCCGCAACTTTAATCTGTGTTATTTTGAACAAATATTATATATTTCTACATTAGCTAAACATAATCATAAAATCCATTTTAATGCAACATAAATTGCAGGTTTTTTTCCCCCTTTGTACAGGACTTTAAACCCAGACTGTTACACACACACTGTAACTGTCTTTTCTTTTATTGCAGCCATCTTACAAGTTCTGCCTCGGGCGTTTATTATTATAATACTCATAGTACACAGCCATAGTTTGTCGTCTGAATGCTCATTTTAAATGTTTACAGTCACATTCCCATCGACTGAGCTAATTTCTCCAGGAAAGAACGCATTAGAGGTTGTTCGGTGGAGAAAAAAAAAAAAGAGAGCATTTTATTTATTTAATGAATTGGGTTATTGGGTCCCAGTGGAAAAGGAAATTACTGCTAGAGAAAGTGGGTGAGGTGGAGAACAGAACTAAAATATGGTCACATCTGGACTAATAATAGTAGATGCTGGTTCCTTTGGGTAAATCTCTGTTGTTACTACATAAACTAGACTCTGCACCATTTGGTTTCTGGCATCATGACGACTTTGTCTCTCTGTGGAGCAACATCTCTCTCTCTCTCTCTCTATATATATATATATGTATATATATATATATAGACTGTATATATAAAGCGTTGAAGGGATAGGTCAGGCTTTTTGAATAGTGGTTGTATGAGGTGTTGACATATTATTAACACTGACTTCGCTGCACATGTCGGCGTTTCCGTGGACCCAGACACTTCCTCTCACTGATAACATGGCTGCCCTTCATAAATTTCCCCCATTGTGGGACTAATAAGGGTTTATCTTATGTTATTGCAAGAATATTTTTTCTCCTGAACAGACTTTTTTTTGCCTGGAAACTAAAGTTTGCAAACCACTCACCCTCCCAAATCAAAGTCCATAGAGAAAAACAGCGTTTCTATTTTGGAGACACAGGAGTTACTGCTCGACTGCTGCCTCCTTTGGTAAGTTTGTGTCACTTGAGTAAAAATCAAACAAAGGCTTTCAAACACAGAAGTCACAAGACAACACATGTGAACTTAGTGATGGAGGCAGCAGTGGACCAACAACTCCTGAGTGCCCTGATGTAAAAATCGCTGATTTTCTCTATGGACTTTGGTGTGGAAGAGCGTCCGGGAAAAACGCTGTCCAACTCTTAACAGAAGTGACAAACCTATTCAAAGAAAAATAAATACTGCAGACTTAAGCAGATGTAGATTTTATTAGATGAGCCGAAAAACCAATTTTTGCTTCTGTCCCTTCTGGCAGCCGTGTTATCAGCGCGAGCCAGTGTCCGGGCGCCAGGTTGGTTCCCTGAAATGTCGGCCCACGCTTGGCAAATTCATTGTTGATAAAAATGTGTCAATACCTCACACAACCACACTTGGGAAAATCTCTTTGAGCCATACCTGGTTCATGCGCTTCTCTACTGCACCTTATTTTAAATTTCATTTCATTTATTTATTTCATTTTTCTTTGGCAGGCAGAGACTTGTACAATAAAAGTTATTTCAAATTTATATCTGGCGAGCGTGTGTCTTGGCTGTCGCAGCTGCTTCAAAGGACACCTCTCTGTCCCCCACCAGGACCCTTTTTTTCCCCCCAATTCCCTTTTTCCATTTTCACCACAGAGCAGTGAGACCTTCATGGTACATTTGAACCGCCGAGGCTTTTTAAACCATCACAGTCACACATGTATATATGTAGTGGGCCGAAGCTTCCATCGACTGCAGCCACAGTCATCCCGACAACGCCGGTACATATCCATCACATCACACACAAAAAAACAAAAAAACTACCTCCCATTTAGCAGAGGTGGAAAAGCTGACAAGATGGAGGAGGATTGAGACGGTTTTAAAAATACACAAGGACGCTGAAAAACCTGTCGTTGCTTCTACTTCTACTTATTATATCCTGCCACCCACTGTTACATGTCATCTACTCCACCACAAAGCCAAAAAAGTAGAAAATGAAAAAAAAAGACAGATTAAACAGCAGTAGACAGAAATGATTAACTTAGGTTATAGAAAAGCTGTCAGCATCCTTTCAATTATCTAACCGCATTAGGCCACGTCTACACGCAGACCTTTTCTCTCTGATGGCACCGTTTCAGGAAATATCTCGTGGCGCTGTAACGTTACACCATAAAACCGGAGAAGACGTTGTAAACATTAGATGCAAGAACAGAAACGGAAGAAAGGGAAACTGGGACTGCACACAGTCATGATAGGGCCCTCGCGTCCCCACGTAAGCGTCCCCCACGGAAGTCGGGGAGTGCAGCAGTTCCCTCTAGCTCATTTACGTAGGGTGCAAATCACCAAAATGGATGCCAACAATCTAAATGGCCAACTTCCTGTTGAGTTGAGGCCACGGTTATGGTTGACTTTTTTGTTCGCCTTGGTCTGTAACATCTTCCCACCAAGTTTCGGGAAATTCGGTGGAACTCAATTTTGCCTTTGTGTTCACCTTAAGGCGCGCTACAGAGCCTTTGAGCAACGCACGGGTCTAGGAACTATGCCAATATCGCATTTTCGCCAGATCTGACCTCCATGCCAAGTTTCAAGAGTTTGTATGCACGTTAACCCCCTCAATATATATATATATATATATATATATATATATGATACAAATAATAATAATCTGAAGGATAACAAGCTGCTAGCGACCAATCTAGCGACTTTCCGTCATGAACCTAAATACTTTACGAGAACGCACAATTCTGCCGCCCGAGTGAGATCCATCTGTGGGCTGAGAGTCGGACACACTCCTTTCCTTTTGTTGACTGTTTAGGACAAGAGTAAATACCTTTAAAAGCAGCATTTGGATGGACAAATATGTTGGAAAAGCATTTTGAGACAGAGGGGACACAGAGCTGTTAATGCATATATCTGTGTTTGTGGAACGCTCCTCTTTGGCATTTTCGAGGCATCTCATGCCTTACATAATAACACACTATACACTATAAACACTTTCACCTGCAGGAGCCGATTATGAATTCAGAGCGGAGGCAGAAACAAATGCCATGTGGGAGCTAACAGGTTCTCTGTAAAGAAGATCAGGGAGGAAAAGAAGCTGTTTGAAGGCTCCTCGTGTCCACCGTGTTGATACGGTTGCCATGGTCATGGTGACAAACATCCAGGAGGAAAACAGAAAGACCGTGTGGGCATGTGGCCTTGGTTCAAACAACAGTATTTGGACTTTACTGTGCTGGTGAGGCTGTGCAGAAAGGTCGGCCATGACACTTTACTGTGAGACATAAGGTCATCGTTGCTCTAAAACCGCGAGATTGTTACCTTTACAAGAAGAGAGGAAGATAAAGATAGAAGTGTGCTAAACTTAAAAATAAAAGAAAGTGCAAGTAAGGTCAAGAGAAACAAAGTGTATCCAGTGATGTTATTTGCTGATCCAGGTGCAAAAAACAAAATTCTTTATATAAATCTGAGGTCACACCATGTTTTGTCCTATATTAATTATGTAAATGTACATCTTCCTAAGCTTTTTTGATCATTGAACGATTCATTCAGTCACTCGGCTTAAATGGATCCCCCTGTGAGTGAAAAGAGCTTCACAAATAGAAGTGTCCTGCCTTTACAGCAGATGATGATCACAGTCCCACTATCTTCACGATCGAAGGGACAACAGTGGAGATAGCGGGACAGGATGCGCGGGTCAGGAGGAATTGTAACAATTTAAAACGTGGCGAACAGTTTGAGCAGAACTTAATGATTTCTGTGCGACAGCGTCATCCAAACACCTCACAGGAAAAAAGGACCTGTTTTAATAAGGCTCCTTGTTCTGAAACTACCTATTGATTTTCACTGTGGCAGGTTGTGGGCCACTGACCTGAATGGGTTCCTGGCTCTCACAAAAGCTAAATTGAGCCATTTAGAAGTCGGATCTGTCTTTAGAGACTCCGGCTCAGGACCGACTCCGGCAGGCAATTTATTTCCATCAGGTGGAACTTTTCTTTTTTGTGGCATAATTTCACCACAACGCCGAAAAAATCCTGCCCAACAATCTTCTACTTCAAGTTCAGGTTTCCCCACCTTCGCTTTATTAAAGTTCAACATTGGACTCCCTGTAACCTTTGACCCCTGCAGCAGCACAATGTGTACCAATACAACAGAGCCGGGTTTTTCCCTTGAAAACGCTCACAATGAAGTATTGTGGGCAGCAGAAAGCAGGAGGGGACGCTGTGAACTGCAGCTCATTTCCACTCACTCACTGCAGACTGTCACAGCTAGTGGACCTCTGCGGTGGGAATACACCGACTGCTCGACTTGACAAACAAATCCAGGGAGAGCGGAACAGCCGGCGCCGAGGGAACAACGCGACACACAAATGATGAAGGAATACACACACTGCACACACACACACATGCATTATATGTCATATTACCTGTATTCAATCTGACTTTTCCTAATGTATGAAACTAATACATCATTGAATGTTGAGTGGTTCACTCAACTCCGGGTCAAAAACGACTGATGTAGGAAATGAAAAGGGTAAAGCTGTATTAAATTCAGAGAACAATCCCACACACACACACACACACACACGGGACACTGCATTGATTCCAATTCATCCCCAACTGTACTCATAACACAGTTAATGCCTACCACAATTCAAATACTAGCCTTAAACTTAGCCAGTTCCACAGAAATAATAAGGTAAAGAGCACAAATACACCCATCCCCCAACCAATCCATATCACCATCTCATGCTTGGTGTCCTGGAGCCTACAACCTAACCATGAGATTGTCCACTCCTTCTTTTATTGTGTCATAGTTTTAAAACAAAATGTAGTGTGGGAACAAGAGCGCGTGGGGAGATGAAATCACACATGTCTTTGGCTGTCTCCTCTGAAGGGATTACCGATCACTTCAAATGTGTTCTCCATCCTCGAGCAACAAAAGATCCGACAGGTGAATCCTTTCCAGCCCAACCAGACACAGGATTCACTGTCCACAAACAAAACAATCCATCAAGACAATCAGGAACAATGAGACATCCAAAGAACACACTTTAAACTTAAAGATTAAAGATTAAAGATTATATATGTCCATCCTTATCCTGTCAAGTCAACATTTAAAAGATAAGAAAATGGTAGAAAATTGTGAGATACGTGTGGGTAGAATGTTCTCATCCTTGAGTGAAGGCCATGGAGAAGAGGGTGAGACTAAATCATCCCTCAGAGCTCGGGATAACGTGTGAAGAAGGAGGAACGACGGTGCCAGTTCCATTAAGAGCTTTCAGAAACCAACAGTAACATTTTAAAATCAATCCTAAAACTAACAGGAGTACGACTGAAGCTCATGTCTGAGTGCCTGTGTATGCTTCGTTCCCTTTCACCACAGGGTCACAGTTTGCTGCGAGAGAGAGCGATGCAGCCGTGTGCCCCTGAAATCCTGGATCAAGGATCACGCACACAAACAAATCACATAACATCCTCTCTGTTGTTGAAAGAGAGACAGGATGAAAGGAGGCAGAGGAATCGTCACATAACGGATCTAAACCGAAATTTTCAGAATAGAGCGTGTCATTCAGGTTGAGATAACGCGAACAACGCGGCCGTCGGTTACTTGCGTTACAGCGTGGGTGTGGATATCAGAGGAACCATGAAACTCCGCTGAAATGGAAATAAAAGCTGCAATGAAAGTAAGAGAGGAGAGAAAAAAAAAACCCCACTGAAGGTCACCCTCACACTTCTTTCCCTCCAGGCTACAAAACATTTTCAGTGTACAGCGCTGCAGCACATTCATTGCTCAAACCAATTTTACCAGAGGAATCAATATGGCTGAAACATTGGGCTTTTATGAGTTGCTACATACATTCAGCTGGGGGCAATGTGAGGGAAGTAATGCGTTCAGCTAGATTACGTTCAAACAGCGCAGACGCCGAGAGGAGGAGAGACAAACTCGCGCGGGGGGGGAACAAAGACACGCACAGAACGACGGTGATTATTGAGATTTTTTTGCTTGTGTTTTTATCGCATTGATTACATCAATACACTCGTGGAGCTCACCTGCAGTACATCACACCATCCGGAGGCATCCGACGAGCTGCTCGTGCTTATCAAAACCTATTTCATTCGAGTGGGAATGACTGAAAGTAAGTTCTGTGAGTCTAAAGAGACGTAGGTGCAGACGTGCAGACAGTGTTGTTGGTGTTGAAACCCCCGCGAGCGAACCCCCCCCCCCCCCCCCCCACCATTTTAATTGATTGCCATTCATTTTTGATGTTGTTTAATTAGATAAACACAAGGCCCATATTTCCTTTTGCGATCCATTATTTATTGAACTCCACTCTCATGTGTGTCAGCACGGCGCTGCGAGGCGAGGGCCTAATGATTCGTGGAGTTTGTCTGTGTTTCTTTAGGCGCACCTTGATTTGTCCGCCTCACTCTGTGTGTGTGTGTGTGAGAGAGAGAAATAAATAAATAGGACACACATCAGTGTTCCTCATACACTATAGTGAGCTACAGTAAACACGGACAGTATCCAACACCAAGTTAATGTCACAAAAATGAATGGAGATCGACGTGACAAATAAATGTGGAAGGGAGAAGAAAAAAAACACTGTCTACATATATTCTTTTTTGTTTATTTGTTTGTTTATGTCTTTCTTGGTGACTTTAGTTTTGTTCTATGTCCAATTCCTGTGAAAAGTACATATTTACACCATGGTATTTTAACATTGGTGATAATGTTGTTACACTTCAAGAGCTCAATATTTTCTCATGTGGTATAAAAAGGTTCCAGAACCACTGATCTGATGAGTATCTACAGCCAGTGTCGCATGTACACGCTGTGATGCCGCGTCAAAAGTAAAAAGTCTCAGAGGCACCGCTCAACTCATATCTGAAAAGAGCAGCAGAGGAAGAAGCCATTACACGGCCATAATGCCAGGGAGAAGTGGGGGGGGGGGGTGGGCCACTGGGGGCCCCTACAGTGGCAGTGCTACAGTCATTAATGCCCTCAATTTGCCTTAATGGCTTTCTCAATCCCAGCCCTCAGTTCCACTCCCCCCATGCCAGACTGTATTTCGTCTCCTCTCACTGCCTGTAATTAATCCATTCATCTCTGAAAGATCCGATCAATGCTGCCTGGAATGAAAGTTGCCACGCTGTGGGAAAAACATGAAGACCACGCTTTGGTCACACTGAGTTAAAGATATAATATGTAACATTTCTGCATTTAAATATCAAAAATATGACAAGGCTAATGTTACATATCCATAAAATCAAGATTTTTTATCCGAGGTACAGTCACTGACCATTTCCTTTTGCTCATATTTAATGACGTTCACTTCGTCCTCTGTGCTAACAGTTCAGAGTGAGGGAGGAATATATTGGAACCTATCAGTGATTGTGTGTTCTCTTTTGTTTTTTGGGGCCATTCTGTTTGATTTGTCACTAATGGATCGCGTTCCCGTTTGCCGCGCATCCCGCCGCCTCCTAAGCTCTCGTCGTAAAGTGCAAACACACAAACACAGACAAACCAAATGAGACAGCAGGAGACAACAAACTCCCATGATGCCACGCTGCCTCATCAATCTCAGGCGTCTTTTGTTGTTGTTTTGAGAGACGCCTGTAACAGCAGAAATACATCTCCACATACTGCGCTTTTGAACTTAAATTGTGGATAAAAGATATATGCAAATGAGCAATTTACTGTGAGACATCTGTGACATATACAATAACCAAACTGCTCAGCACCTGGGTGAACGTCTGACCTCCCACAGTGAGCTATTACAGAGCTCAATAGGATCATACAGTGAGCCATTCTATCTACTGCAGATGATTTTTCAATTCCACTGCGATCATATTACTTTTCTGGACAAAATGTCATGCACAGTGTACCTTTATATATCTGTATATATATATATATATATATATATATATATATATATATATATATATATGTATGTACAAAAATCAATTTCCAATTTATGTATCTTAAGAGGAAGAGGTGTTGCGCGCCTGCGGAGCTTTAAAACCAGATCCAGTTACCATTGTTTATTACCAGGACTCTTATAAGCAGTACATGTTTGGGCTGTAACTGATTCATTTTAGAGAGGGGGCTGTAATGCATGTATATATTTATGTGTGTGTGTGTGTGTGTGTGTGTGTGTTTGCCATTTTCATGATTCACAAAGGTTGGCGAACAATCAGGCACCACAGGCACCTCCCTCTGACCCCGCTACTAACCCCCCCCCCCCCCCCCCTCTATGTTCTGGCCTGGGATCAATAAGTAATTTTTTGGAGCTGATTAGTTTGCAAAAGGAATGTGGTCACTGTCTGATCTGTCCTAAGGATATAATCAAGCACTAAAAAAGAAAAGAAAAGAAAAAAAAAGAGTGGCGTTATTGCCGCAGTAATGTGAGGAGGGCGGGTGTGAGAGTGTGACGTGACGCCATGTTCTCTTGGAGATGGGGATTATGGGTCGTGATGTTGGAACTGACGAACGACACCACCCTCACAAAAGAAGCTCTTCGGCATTTACGGAGACAAATATAACGCCTCTGAAATTTAAAAAAAGAAGCGATAAAAGTGAAGGATTCTTTTAACCCTTTAAACTTAAGCCTCAAAATGTCTGCCTGGACTTTTAGACTTATTTTAGCCATACATTTAGTAAAAGAGTAAGTGTTTTGCCCATTTTTTCCAGAATTACTTTCAATATCTGGCAGTTGTTTACAATTAACTGCATGTTAAAATAGTGTCTTACACTGTAGTTGTACATGAACACCAGCTTTTGCATGTTAAATTTGAAATCTGAACAGTATAAAACATTTGTTTGAGTTTTGAATGTACAGGCATTTTTCCAACTCTTTCCTCTCTGGCGACAAAGACGACAACAGCGTGAGTGAAATAACCACGAGTCGACTTTGACATACGACTTCTCAGTTTCAGAAATGTTTCCAATAGCACAAATTGTCGCGTAAATGTGGTCATGCAAAGTGCACATGCGCAAACGTGTCGTCTGCGATATGCGCTCGGTGTTGAAGGTAGAGTTGTTCCGATTCCGATACCAGTATTGGAAATGTCGCTGATACTGCCAAAAATGTGGGCATCGGTATCGGCGAGTACTGGAGTCCATGCACCGACCCGATACCACGTAATTTATTAGAGCTCTGTTAGCTCTGACACGGTTCTTCGCTGTGCTGTTTTAGAGGTGTGAAGAAGAACTGATCATCCGACACCTGTAGACAAGGAGCTAACGTTAGCTCATCATGTCGGCGGTTTGCCAGTGTTTACCAGTTAGCTCCGTTAGCGCTGTTATCTGCGCTAGCTCCATCGCGTGCCTACAGTCAAACTGGAGCAGCCCGTTTATTAAACGAAAAGAGCAGCGCTACAACTAACCAGCGTACCTGTCCTGCGTATGTATGCCTCTGTTTTTAAAGTTAACGTTACTTCAGAGACTCATTTGAACAATCTGCAGTCATGTAAAAATGATGTCACGCGCGTCCTTTCCCGGTCAGTCGCCATGGAAACATGGAGCTCTGCCAGTGCTGCGGTGTTTGGACCAGAGTCAAAACAAACGTACAAGCTGAAAAACGAAATAACATATCACTGGTAAAAATAAATGGTGTCCATTAGCCGTATTCGGAATTCCCAAAGATAATCATATCACAGTCATGCAGGCGTAGTATGATATTTTTTTTTTTATAACACACTGGTATCGGTATCGGTACTCTGTATCGGCCGATACCCACAGCACAAGTATCGGAATCGGTATCGGGAGGGAAAAAATCTAAAGTTGAAGGGTTAAAATCTGGTTTTAAAGGAGCGAGGAAAAACAGAATATAATGAAAGTGACGGCTGCAAGGACGTTATTCAGAGGCTATAAAGCAATAAATCCCACCTTTCCTTTCACGGAGAGACTCTGGCGAGAAATAACTGTTGCGTGGATGAATATGAATGAATGAACGAACGAACGAACGAACATCTCCTTTTAAGTACATGCACATGTTTTTGTTTATCCAATGACACAACTTCATATAATGTTCAAAATAAGTGCTAACTTGTCTTTATTGCCCTTTAATTATCATACAGGCTGCAGTTGAGTTTCACAGTACATGAAAAATCACTGTGTATGACACAGAAAAGTAGGACACTTATTTGCATGCACACTTTACATGGTGGTGACCTGATTCAAACAAACTGAGGGGAAAAAAAACCAGGACATACGCATCTGCATTTGCATTTTTATTTCATTTTTTTTCCGCACGATGGCTACAACCAGATAAGTCAATCCAGATGAGACGCGTCCGTTATATGGATTACACTGATCCAAGTCATTGGTCCATAAAACGTTGAATTTTAAATACAAGAAAATAGTTGTTTTTAAAAGGCGTTTTATTTGAGGAAATAATGTTTTATGTATAGATAATAAAGATGCCAGGACTGGGTTATGTTTAACAGTTTGTTTCCTTTAAAGTCAGAATGCAAGGGCTGAGTTCACACTGAGAGAGTGAGAGGAAAATAAATGGGTCTGTTCTGGAGACTCTTACATCTCTTACATTGCTTTTTTTTGATTGATGAGTATCTGCTCCAACTGTTGATTACAAACAGCAGGTCGTCTTACATGGACTACATTTCACAGCGTGTGGAAGTGCACTAACAGGCCACTTTATTAGGTACACATGACACCAAAAAAGAGAGGCAGGAGTCTGTTTTAAGTTTAAAGTAGTGGTGGATTCATGAATTATTATTTATATTTTATGTAAATTTGTATTTTTTAAACTGACTAAATGTCATAAAAAAATCTGTCTTTTTATATTTTTGAGTTTTTTTTGCTCACAATCAGACAAAAAAATGCAGCCAAAAACAGAACCTCGTTACACCAAGAGTTTAAAGTCTTTTGTGCTCTTTGGTGAAAAGAGACTTAAGTGAGTCGTCTCTGAGGTCAAAATCCAGAATTAAGGACGAAGCAGACCTGTGTCAACAGCATTTATTGTTCATTTTTCATTCATTCATTGTCCATTTTTCCTTGTTTTTTCATGTCAAATTTTGTCCACTATACTTATCTCATGAAGGTTGTTGCTGCCAAAGGAGGCGATCAACCAGTTATTAAATCAAGGGTTCACATACTTGTTTGTGTGTTCAATAAAAACTATTAGTTAAATAAGACTGTGTTGGTCTGTTGTTGTGACTTAGATGAAGATCAGATCCCATTTTATGACCAATTTTTGCAGAAATCCAGGTCATTCCAAAGGATTCACATACATTACTGTATGTACTTAAAGGAAGAAAAGTTGTTAAGAAATCTATTAAGAAATCCCTTTAACTTGCAGCAGATACATGGTTTTATACATTCATTTCTTTACAAGACAAGTGTCTGCTAAAGAAAAGTATTTTATACATCTGCCCTTATAAGCTGCTGCTTTTCTAGCTGGAGGCCAAACTGCAAACCCACACAAATATCCCTTTAAAAGGCCAGTGAATCTCCACTAATGGAGGCCGTGAACTCACAGGACCACGATCTCCATAGAAAAGCTTAAACACACAGAGCACACGCCAAGGCTTTTATTTATTTTTTTAAAGTTCAGCACTGAGAATATCTCTGTGAGGTTTTACAGATTTGACTTTCAGGCCCCTGTGACAGAAAGGTGCCGCGTATTTGCCCTTTTTTGTGTTAGATTTCTCTCATTCTCTCATTCTCTCTCTCTCTCTGGAGTCCCATGACGGTCGGTCGTAAATTGGGCATGTTTATAACAGAGAGGTGGCCGGGGGGGCAGCGATGCTTCTCATATTTTAACCTTAATTCAGGTACACCACGGATGATTTACAGGCGCACTGTTAAAATGTCACATAAAGGGAAGTTTGGAAACATTCTGGACATATGGGAAACCCTTTTTTTTTCTTTCCACGTCTTTCCTTTTCTTTCCTTTTTTTTCTTGCTCACTCACACACCGAACTATAGGTCCTTTCAGTCCCAGTCACAGGTTAGTATAGACCCGGAATAAAAGTGAAAATGAGAACTAACTGAAAGAGAAGTAACTAAACTAACTACTTTGTAGTAAATTGGGTCGACAGTTGTTCATGTAAGTGAATCAAACCTCTAGTCCAGGGGTGTCAAAGTCATTTTTAGTTCAGTGGCCACATACAGCACAATTTAATCTCTAGTGGGCCGGACCAGTCAAATAATAGCATAATAACCTATTAAGAACAAAGTTTTTCACTTTGTTTTACACTAAATGAAGCATCTTTACACAAGACCTGAAAGTCCTTGAGGAAAAATAAGTGCAATTTCAACAATATTATGCTAAAGTTAACCATTTACAAAGGCACAAAACATTTAGCCACAGGTATCTGGAACTGAAAAATGTTATCATTTTTACATTATGATTGGATTCAAATCATAATCTGAAATATTCACAAATTCATCCTGGGGGGCGACATCCCTGTGCTAGTCTTTTATTGGGTTTATTGTTTTGTTTTTTTACATTTTGCTCATGTATTTTCGTCAGATTGAGCTCCTGAGACTCCTGATTAATATGAAGGAGATTTATTATTATTATTAGTATTATTATTATTGTTGTTATTTATTTTGTTATGTTCATGTGTGTCTTTACTGCATCCAACCTCAGCACTATGATGCACATTTTGACACTTCTTGTAGATTGTTATATTTGATTATATTGATTTCAGGGATGGTTGTTCATCATTTGTCCTAATAAACTTTTAAAACGACATCTTTGCTGGGTTTTTATGGTGCACTTCTTACAGTATCATGACTTGTTTTAATCGTGTACCTGCCAAAAACTCCATATTACAAAAAAACTAAATAAAAACTAAAACTAATGAAAAATCCCATCATAACCTCGGCCCAAATCATAGGTTTGACCTCACATAACGAAAGTGAGAACAAATAAAACCACAAACTGTGTTTTTACGCCATCATGTCAGCTTTGTGACTTCTATATCTTCCTTTACAAGCAGTCACTGCAGAGTGAAGAGCAGAAGGGAAGAAGTGACTTCCAATTAAAACCAATGTGTAAATGAAGAGGAAACCAGCAAGTGACATGTGCCCTCTACTGGATTCTGACTGAAATGTTTACAAACACATTTCATCAACACAGATGAGAGATTCTGTTTTAATATAATGGTTCATGTGCTTATATATAAGACTTTATTCAAGGTTACATTCTGTGTTTCTGTTGAACTTTAAAAAAATTTGTTCTCCACGTAAAAAGAAATTGGCCCTGCGAGAGAAAAATGGACTTGATTGAGGAAAACAATAGAGACAGGAAGTCTCCCGCTTACACTGCAATTGTTCTGTGAAGAAGACGAATGAGCGGCTCCAATCTTTGACAAAACAATCTCACTTGATCAGGCGCGAGAACAAAGAAGACTTGCACTCAGCCAAGAGGAAACAGCTAAACTCTGCGCTCATGAATCAAGAGTTCAAATCAATTAATCAAACTGCAATCAATAACGGGCTGAACGCGGTGCAATTTGGTGTCCATGCTGCGACGCTTACTCACCGGGTTCACAAATGCTCCGTTATACCTCTTTTTACGTCAGGCCTTTCAAGTTTATCAAGTCAGGGCTCATGAAAATGGATTTAATAACAGCTTAAATGTTTGAATCAGGGTTTAGTTTCTTAGCAAAACTGTATAAAGGCTGATGATAACTTCAAAGACAAAAGCCAAGTCATTAAATATAAAAACATGTTCTACATGAGTTTACGTTAGAATAACAAGCTTTTTGCAACAAGGAAAAACAAGTTTGAATCTTTCATTAATGCACTAATGGGGGGAAAAAACTTTGCAACCTTTCCTTGAACCCTGAGCCTGCGTTACATGACTTTACCACATTTAAACCAAGGTTACACTCAAACTAATGCGTTTACATTCAAAAAACACACACAATTCTGTAAGTAATATTACTTAAGTAAAAGAAATATTATTTTCTGGTAAGATACTTGTACATATACTCAAGTATCCCTTTAAGGTACTTTATACAATACTTACAGAAACTCTAACCCCTGATGTGTAATCCCCACAACTGCGGTGTTAATATTTTGACAGGAAGTTGCGTGTAACTTCTAAGAATAGGCTCAACAACATAAAAAACATAAAATCTAAAAAATGGAGACTTCGTTAAAATGAAATGCGTACAACAAATCTGGTTCCAGGTACAAATTAGGTGGGAACAGAAACAAACACATATGAGGGGTTAGGGTCAGGCTTTCTTCTTTCGTCAGTACCACACGTATAGAATGACTCAGGTTGCTCCAGTTGCTCCAGTTGCTCCAGTGTAGAGCACAAAGGTCTTCACCAGTGTTTAATCTATTCAATGTCAGGAGATCAGGCCTCAGGAGAGCCACTATACAAGTTGTTTCATGTGGTACACGGTTAACGCATGCACACACACACACACAGGTTTGTATGGCTATTCTTCTCAGGCCACTGCATTGACTTCCATTCATTTGGACATTTGGACTTAACAAAGCCTTATCCTGAACTCTAACCATAACCAGTTATAGCGTAACCTTAACCTAACCACAATTCAAATCTGGGCCGTAAAATTTAATTAAGCTCCTCAGAAATTAGGTTTTGCTTCATCAGGACCAGGTTTTGGTCTCCGTGAGGACTACTGGTCCTGACAAGGTCAGTGTTTATGCCACAGAAGGTCCCAAAGAGGTAACAAATACAAGCGCGCACATACAGGAAAGCATACAAATTCATATTACATGCATGAGAAGATACAACAACAGAATGGAAGTGAATTAAGGGATTTTCTCGGGCGCCATGAATAATTGCGATCTGCACCTTCATCTCTGGAGATGAATCTGATGAGAGGCACTTCTTCTTCCTCCTGCTCACCTACAGTCACAGGGAGTCAATGTAAGAGTGGGGGAGGTGGGGGGTGGCTCTTCTTTGAAGTGATGTGGAGACGGTCTGACGAGCAGCAGCACCACCCTCACATTACACCGCCATCACCACAGGTTTGATTTTTACAAGCTGGATCCGAATCAAAGCAATTAGACCATAATGTGCTCCATAAAGCTCAGAGAGTGTGGGGCCACTGAGGGGAGAGGGAACATTTACATACTGTATATATACACATACGTATATATATGCGTCTTTAAAGCCTCCTACAGACGGTGCAATTACGGCAGATCTTATAACAATCTTATAAAAATCACACCGTGCTAATGAACTTTTGTACAACATCTGGTAATGATGTGTTCAGATTTGGACGAAAACACCCACGACTCTGAGGCTACGACTCAAGGTAGTGGGTATTCAATAGAACTGAAATGATTCACTGATGTTAATACATTTAAAGACAAATATTTTTGACTAAAGCAGGTTTAACGCAGGACTAGAGACAACAATGGGGAAAAACAAGATGACATTTTCACAGAATTTCAAAGTAAAAGTGTTATTGTGATATGGAATGACGTGAACTTCACAATAGAAACTCATAAATGATGTAAAAATAAATATAAATGTGTATATATATATACATATATACATACATACATATGTATATATATACATATATACATATATATATACATATACAGATATATATATATATATATATATATATATGAAACTACAGAATTCTACTCAATAGCAAAGACCACTGTTCAGGAGCAACAACAACAACAATAACAACAACAAAAATCAATACAATTGTTTCACATTGATTGTCCCTTGTCTGGGATAGACCAAAATCATAAAAGTGCATACTGGGCTTGAATGGATTTCAGGCCATTTTAATGAGAAGAGGAAATAGATGGAGTCACAGCTCTGAGGGGGAATTCTTTGCTTCGGTAATGTATCACCACGCAAAAAGAAACACAAGCTCTGCATCCCCTCTAACCTGCTGTGTCCCCTCGACACAAACCACAGGGGTCTAAATGTGACGAACAGGATTTCAAACAATCCAGGCTGCCATTTAGGGAGGTTAATTGGTTGCTCTGGTGCCAAACCGATCGGATTGAAGCTGAATCTGAGCCGAGACTGTAAACATTTTAACTTCAAGTGATGCAGGAATGTCAGAACTGCTGCTACGAAGCAATCAGGCGCTGGCGAGCGTCCACGCGTCGCATCAAAACCCTGCACTCTTCTTAACGGCAACAGAGGATAAAAGGTCACAGCGCTCAAGTGGTGCTGTGATGTCCGACCACATCACAGATAAGTTACTGATAACTCAGTTAGTGACAACAGAGCGTTGACCAGTCACTGAGTGATTAGCCAAATAGAGGTTGCTTCCTTGCAGTGGACCCCCACCTCGTCCCCGGCCCTAACTGCAGCCATAAACCAAGACAGACTCAATAATGATGACAGGCTCGGCCCTGAGACAGGAGCAGGACTCTGTCCTTTGAAGACACAGGACGAGATTGTAAAGTCACAATTACATACAGTGTGTAAGAGTGTGTCTTTAAAGTGCCTGAAAAGTGATAAAATAGCTCTCGTGACTTTGTCACCTCACAGGAGGAATGTGTGAGTCACCACCAAAACAAAACTGAGTGATTAAAATAGTGGTTTTTTTTAAGGATTTTTAACCTAATTCAGAAGTTTAGGGCCAGATTTCATAATGTGAAGATTCCCAGCTTTTTTTTTTTTTTTAACACACAAATGCACTGTTTTATAATAATTTTATTTCCCTTAACATAATTAGCATTTTTAAATGTCGATGTAACCAAATCCAAGCCACGCAGGAGTGAATAAATGAAAGAATTATGCCTTTCTTTCACCTCTGGAGTCAGATAACAGCAAATCCAAGACTCTGGTTTCAAAGTGCAACTCCTTATGGGATGAGCTAGTCCTTGCATATAAACAATATGTTATAAAACTGAAGCTGCGGGGCGTAAAAAATCCAGACTGCCCTAATTTAACAGCTTCAGAGTCACTGTGATGGTTAAATGTCTTGTTGTGGGGAGATTGCGGGGCTGTCTACGCTGCCCCCTACTGTCTGTTAGCAGAAAACTAGCATTGCTGCCGATCATGAATTGCAATATTTCGGTCGGGATAATCGTGATATTTTCTTCTTTTTTTTTTTTACATTTATTTGATCACTCAGAAAACATGTTTGCTATTTGAGATGCAAAAAGAAAAAACACATTTGTTTCTTACCTACTGTACATGTCAGAAGTCATTTCTACATTTATAGAATGCAAAAACATACTTTTTTTACAGTAATATTATGGTGAATTGTGATTATTTCAGTCGGTATAAACACAACACACACACACTGCACACACTGTGTTTTTCTGTATTCCGGTTTCCTATATTGCTTTGATGATAAAAAATAAATAAATAAAAAAATGCTTGTTGCAGACACTTATACAGTATGTCCTCAACCTGGTCTAACCTCAGCCCCACGTATAACTACGGTAGAGGTAGATACATAGCAGAACTCCTCGGCAGAGGTATTACATTTCTCCTAATCACTTGCCCGCACAATAAGAACCATAACAGATAGAGGCCACATCTCCTCCATGCCCTCATTCAGGACTGCACCTTATCTGCAGGGAAACACATTTCAGCCGCACCGGGTTTGTCCTCAATGCAGGAGAGCGGCCCTGCTGACGCCGGGCTCTGCGGGCTTAACCTGGACTTACTGCGACCCCCCCACCACCACCCCCCCACCCAATAGATACTGACCCAGCTCTCCCAGAAATCCCCCTCCCCCCTCCACCCGCACCTGTCCCTCCACAAGGCAAGAAACCGGCTCTGCACAAAGGGGGGGTATTTACAGAGACTGTCAAGTTATTAAACTTTAATCCCACTAAGAAGAAAAATATTCTGACAATGAATTATAGATGACACAGGTTAGAGTGTCCTGTGTGACCTCCATTCCGCCAAACACGCCGCCACGGCTGGTTTTAATAAACTGCATTATCAACCGAGTAAGGCCGCTGCAAGCACAGAGATGGAGTTTCATATATTTTTATATATAAATATATACTATATACAGAGGCTATAGAGGCATGTGTGGAAATCTAATCCTGATGTGAATTACAGCTGTGGGAGGTCAGATTCCGGCTGAGCTGAATCCAGCAGCGGCACACACGATCTGGAACAATTACGAGAGCGCTAACGTTAATTCGGTCGCATAAGCTCGTCAGTGACCCCGCTGCATTTTATTTGTTTAGTCTATGGGGAGCTAAACAGAATTGCCACTTTCCCATCTGTCAAAAACTGGCAAAAGAAAGAAAATGAGATTTTAGGATTCAGTGGAGACCAATTGTCCTTGCGTGAAATTATTTTATCTGTCTTCCCACGAGACGCCGGACGCCGACTGTTCTCCTGGCAGAGGCCCGTGCAGTGTGTGACTCACATTTGGAAAAGGTTGCGTTTCCAAATATTTGATTCAGTGTTTAAAACTGTAATCGTATTATAAACCACAGATCTGCTCCACGTCAGCTGTGTTGATTATTCCATCAAGGAATTACACAATTGTTCCCGTTTGCTCGTCGGATCTGCCAGCAGACCTTCAGCAAGTCTACATCATGTTTTAGACATTTTCAAGCTGAAACTTTGAAAAGCTGAAGTCATTTTAAAGGTCCAGCGTGTAAAAAAAACCGAGTGATATCTAAAGGTGAAACAGCAGATTTCCTCAAACCTCCCTTCCCAAGAACAACAAAATCAAGATTGCGAGATGTCTGCCAATGAGGTTACCATAGATACTGCTGTATGTAGAGCTGCTCACACACTTTTGCACTGTTTGCTTCCACTTTAAAAGCAACAAACACACTGTTTTGTGTTCAGGCTGCTGAAGAAACAGGGCAGCACAAGATGACAGATTCCGTTAAAACTCCACAATAATGCACTCACTCACGTGGTGCCAGCAGTTGCCACAGAAAATGTTGCACAATGGACGTTTGGAATAAAAAACGAGCTAATAGAAAAGGCTTTTTGAGACTGGATGTCATCATTGTCTAAGAGAAAACAAAACCGTTCTCCCTCCAGTAAACGGTAAAACACCGCGACATCAGTGTGCGATGACTTATTCCTTAAATACGAGTCACAGTTTGGCTGAAATCACTGTGATTATTGGCGATTACCTCATAATTGTATTTTAAACATGCACTAAAACCAAAGTATTTGGATTCTTGGTACATGACTAGGTCGAAAAAGACTGAGATTATGAATGCTGCGACTCATCTGCGAGCGTTCACTGAATGGGTGGACAGTACACTGTCACACTGAGGTCAGTGTGTTTTGTTGCGTGACCCGGAGCCCGGGGTAACGTCCCGCGTCACGTGACACTCCCATGCCGTCCATAGCGGGGCCTCTCATTACAGACCGGAGTCCTGCTTCTAAATTGCAGGGCACGGATGTCGACTCCCTGATCCTGAAGTAATAGGAACCAGGGTCATCATTATCAAGTACACAGGACCTACATCATGGAAGCGTTTACCATCTTCAAACAGCTGCTTTTTTTACCACTAAGAACCACATTTGACTCCCGTCCCCTTTTTCGGAGAACTTCCCTTCCCCGCAGTGCTAATCCTGGCCAGTTGAGGAACCTTGTATTTATGGAAAGGACCGGGGAGTAAACGTCTTGCAGCTGCAGGAAGAAGGAAAAAAAAAAAGACATGTCGCGGATTACAGTCAACTTGGGGGAGTCGAGTGTCTTCCTGTGTCTCAGTCGCACGTTGGTGTCTCAATTTACACAAAGAAAAAAAAGAAGATTGGTGACGATTTTGTACATATGAGGCACATATGGTACATATGTTGAGATGAGGCAGTGGCTGTCACCTCTGGACACATCAGCGTGGCGGAGACACAACAGTGTGGCAAACACAGTAATTACCTAGTCAGAGAGCAGGATTGTGTTTGTGGGTAAATGGCAGGTGGTTATGATAAGTGGTGAGGCTCCATTGTGCCAGCGGGTCTTGTCTAGTCCTGGTTAAAGGTGGGGAGTCATGCAGGAAACAAGATAAACACTGCAGCTCCGGCTCCTGGACTCCCTGCATGTGAATCTCAGGAGGAAGAGCGGAGGGCGCTGATAGATGTCATTATCATTTCAATAGTCAATTTAGAGGCAAAACACAACTTCATCAGCCGCTCCTCCCTCTGGAAAACTAAAAAATCTCAATCTCATTGGTAGAGTTTCACAGAGGGTTATAACTGTACAATTTCCATTTAAATGAGCTTCATGGAACACTGTCGGGGGTTAAGGTTGCTCATGCTCTGACAGTTACGAATGCCGGAATTACCCTTTAAAACACTAGAGAAAAGTACAAACAAGGTAGAATCTCACGGCGTGACAAATGCAAAAAAAAAGGCTAAGGTCATAATATCAATATCACCTGTGGGCATGCTAAAGAGTTAGCATCTAATTCTCCCTTAATACCGTCTCCCTGTGGACTGTGCACTTTCAGCTCCTGCACAGACAGAGAGCAGCAGGGGGGGGGGGGGGGGTTGCAGCGAGGCGGTGGTGAACAGTCCTGCTCAGAACACAGTGAGAGTGTGTGAGAGCTGCACAGTGGGGCTGCTACAATTGGTTGTGATCTAAACCCCAAGAGGCGAAACCAGAGCATGATCCTTAGGTCAGCTGTGCTCACCGCTCCGGTCTCGATGCTCTGCTGTGCTCCTTTCATCCACCTCTCTCTTCTCTCTCTCTCTCTCTCTACCAGTCATTACAGGAGACTTCCATTTCCCCCCTGAGATGGAGGTGGAGACCAAATACTGCACGTCCCCGTGCTAGATGTTCAGTGTCAACACCAATTCTGCAGCAAAGAAAGACGGAAGGAAGTCCACAGTCGATTACGGGCTTGACTCAAGCGGCGCGGGGGAAAAAATGGCTTCTATTTTTAATGAGGTGCATGTGGTGGGGATTTATTGTCGATATAGACCAATTTATCATCCTATATTTGATAATTATCATTTGTAAGTTTGTAAGATGTAAGTTTACACATTTGTTCAGTGGAAAACGTGATGAATGCTGCTCAAACTTTATTTTCACTGAATCAGATATTGTAATAAAAAAGGAAATAGAACCATAAAACATCAAATTTCACACAAAACACTTTACTAAATATAGATTGCAACACCGGGTGTTTATTCCGCTTTTATGGCGCAGAATAATTGTTATACAGTCGGGGCTTTATGTTTTAGAACGCTATTTAAGGCCAGGTGGTAAATGAAAAGTGTTTTTGTTTAAAGTATGGTCGTTAAACAGAAGTAAAAATAACTGTATCAGCCTAATATCAGAAGGGTGTGAATCCACAAGGTGTTTAATATTTTAGTATTTATTGTTTTTATTGAAAATATGGAAGAGTAATGGAGCGCCGACACATAATAAAGATTCAAAGACAGATTATAAGTGTGTTTTAACATAAGTTCAGCAGTGTTGTGTATACTTTGTCATTATTTAACTGTTATGTTTCATCAGACGGAGTTAAAATAAGAATATTGGCTGCAAAGATTGGCATCAGTCTGATTTATTGCTGCGAATGTGACACAAACAGCCTCTTATTCTGAAAAGCTCTAAAGTGCACAATGTTGCAGAGAACAAACGAAAACATATGGAACGTATTAATTTCGAGTGACGGGGGCCTGATGGATTGTTTAACACGACAGCATTTAGAAAACACACTGCAATAATTTCAGCTCTGCTGCAGCTCTGTGTGCAAAAAAAAAAAAGTGCCTCTAAATTGAGCTGAGGATGAATTTGTGTTGGGGTAGAGAATCCACACTTTATGGCCAATCAATCATGAAAAACAGTGAGAGGAATACAAATGCATTAACATACAGACAACGCGGAGGGGTTTTCTTTTTAGATGCACGGCTGGCTCAGGATACTGTATATGCAAAAACACAACAACAATCCCCATCTGAACGCGCCGAGCGCCCGCTTTCCCGCCGCACAGATTTATCACAGATCTTCACCGCACTCTGTAATGGATGCCTCAAATTTATGGAGTCACAAAGGAATTTACAAGGTTGTGCATACTAGGACAATAAAGGAGCTTTCCGGATTCATGAAGCTGTCACCGTTACAAATCTAACGACTGTGAGAACGAGCGCCTCCCGTTTTGCTGCTTTCAGCAAAAACAAGTCTGATGGAAAGATTGGGATGTAAAGGAGACGGGGGAGGGAGGGAGGGAGGGAGGGAGGAGAGCGAAGACACCAAACAGCCATATCGTTAGATTAGAGAAAATTATTTTTCCTGGCATTACGGCTATTTTATCCCATCAATCGCTAATCATTCCATATGTGCGGCCTATAGCGAGATGTGGAAAATGTCCGTCCTGTGTCAATAATCTTCTATCAGGAGGCAATAAGGCAGCGTTAGCCCACCTGCCCGATGCTAACCCTCTGCTCCAGGATTTCATCAGAGCCTGAGCCTCGGCGAGCAAAGGAGCACACACCGTGGACCCCCTGCGCATTGCTTAGCCATATTACCCAGCATCCACCAGGCAAAATTTCATTACTTACTCATTACTGGATCCAGCTCAGCCATGAGAGAGCGGCACTGAATCATAAAGCGCCCATTTAGCATTTAGCACCACATCCAGCCACACATTATCTTTTATATTGGGGGGATGGAAGAACAAAAGACAAATCATGTTTATTAAAGGTGTGGAAAAAAGAAAAGAAAACATCTAATGATGTAAGGAGTAAAGAGACTGACTTGGTTCTATGTGAGCTTCAGAGATTTGAGGTCTATTTTCAGATTTTAAACGAGTGCTTATTTTGTGTTGGTTTCACAATCAATGATTTTTGAGTTTTGCAGTTTCAACTGAAAGAGCTAAAACGGCAGTTAGCATTGCGTCGTGACAAGTCGCTATTTTTCAAACCACTATAAGGCTCAAAACAACGCTTCTCTTCTGTGGTAGAGAGGAGAGAGTTCCTACACACAAACCACAGTGTCTAGAACTTTGCAAGTGTACAGACGGAGTCTGTAGAAGGAGTCTCTATGAAGCCAGTACTTGAAGTACCTGAAGTTCGTGTAGTTCTGTTCTTCAGAGTCCTTATAGCAGTCGAATGCAGAATGCATCACGTGACATTTCACGACGCTACTGCTCGAGCTATCTCCACACAGACTATGCTGTTCTATGCAGCCGACCTCAATACGTAACACAAATTGAAATATAGAAAGACTCTCCTGCACTGGTGTCCACTGAGAGAGTGTCTGGCGCTGCATTCTGCAATCGACCACGGACCATCTTTAGTGTCTTTAATAAACAAAAACAAACATGCCAAAATGTTCAGGGAAAAAAAAAAATTTCGAGCACAAATTACCACAACATATTTACCGTATGCTGAATCACTCAATGGCCTCCATAATGAAGGCTTTGGAGAGGCCTCGTCAAAGTACGGAATTAAATCTAATTGAGATTCTGTGGCTTGACCTTAAACCCTCCAATGTAGCTGAATTAAAACAAATCTGCAAAGAAGAGTGGGCCAAGAATCCTCCACAGAGATGTGGAAAACTCATTAGCAGTTATTGCAAATGGTTGATTGCAGTTGTGGGTGGTACAACCAGTTATTTCCAGGTAGTTTTAGAAACCTTTTGTTTTCCGTTAATATACAAAATCCTAATTTAAAAACTGCATTTTGTATTTATTCGTGTAAGAAATAAGCAAAAATGGGAAAAGGGGGCACATACTATTTTCATGGCACTGTATCTCCAATTACATAGGACATTACAAAAAGCTTGGGTTCCAACGTTGGAGATGTTATAATCTCAGTGACAGATGTGAATAAACCCGATGAAATGGCTCAGATTTGTTTTTTATGGCGCTCGGGGAAAAAAAGGACAAAAGCGGCAGATTAACACCACAGTGGCAGCCATTTAGAATCAGCTCTAACAATCATAGGTCCTGCCCTCTTTCCACTCTCATATTTCATCAAGTGAAGGCAATTCTCCCGTGTTTCCTCTGGTTTATTATGCATATCAATAACTGTCACAGTAATGGAGCATGATGACTTACCTGGTTGGAATTAGGTCCACAGAGGAGCCATCCAGAGGCAAAACATAGAAGAAAGGAAAAAGAAATGAAGATTAGTGATTGGCTCGATGTCACGCACAACACATGAACAACACGTATTAACGGTACAGTGTGGAAGAATTAGTGACATCTACTACAGTACGCAACAAACGAAGGGCTTGTATGTTTAAACCACACTTTACCAAGCAAGGTACGGTGGCCTTCTCTGCCATTTTCTCCTTTATTACTGGTTTATTCATCGAGTTTTTGTAGGCAGAGTCGTTATACTTTGTTTGAGAAGTTAGCGTCCACTTCAGAATGTGAAATGCACATCTATACAGCCTCTGTAAAGCAAGGCCCTTGCTAAAAGCACATACAAAGGGCAAATTCCTAGTCTATGAAAACCCGACACTTCATTTTAAAGCAATTATCCACTTAAACAAAGATAATTATGGGGAATATATTACATTTCTGCCAATAAACCCTCCTCAATGTTACACAATGGACATTTCATGCAGGTATGGAGAGCTGTTTCAGGCGAATTCCAAAGACATAAAGCTCTGCACATTAGGCTACTATTTAAAAACCACACAGTAACCCTCAAATTGACAGATTTAAACAAAAAGCCACGAGAAGATTATCATCATAACTATGCAGTCAGCGACACGAGCCAAATCAAGAACACTTTCAGGTCAGATTCAACAGACGTCTGGAATAATGAGTACATCGGGAAAACTACAGGAGGCTCACAGAATATGTTGGATTGCTGGAGGCAAAGGTAAAGATGGGTGTGCACACATTTGCCGTATGATTGTTGTTTCCATACAGTAATGGTCCCTTCATCTCCAACAACCTCTCAAAATTCACAGCATCTGCAGTTTACCAAGTGCGGTGCAATAAATTTAGGGAAATAAGCATTCTGGGGCTTCTGTGTGGGAGCAAATAACTTGTGAATCTGAGGCACCAGAGGAAATGTGTGTTCAATCTCTACACGGCTCTGGGAAAATGACAGCAATTTTATTTTACTACAAAGGTTTGCACAGCGTCCAGAGCACGAACCGATACGAGATGTTTGGGAGGAGGCAGGATGGGGGCGGGGTGGGGGGGGGTGCGTACATCATGAATGCAAGGCAGGGGCGGAAAATATCTGTGAAAAAAATCCATGACTTTATCATGTCAGCATGGAAGCTGAAGAAAAGTGTATGAGAAGGTAAACAATTTCAGTTTGTTTGAAGACAAGAGCCGAAGAATTTTAAAATAAGAAAACACTTATGCCGTGGTTTGGTTTGGTTTGGTACAGTACGGTTTGGAAGGGTAAAGCCTTGGGTCAGGCTTGTATTTTGACTGAAAACAGTACCTTTATTTGATAGGTGGGGTGTGGGCTGTGCCGCGTAGCATGAACAGTGACAACAAACGACAATGGAGAACATCCAATAGCTCTTTGTTTCCTAGTCGGTTTTTGGTTGTTTGTCTCAACAAGGCGTCAACCATTGTATGAGAATAGACTGTGTGCATTGAAGAAACACCGGTCACAAGGGTGTGACGTTTATCTGTCGACCAATGAGCTGACTGTCCGCCCTGCAGATCAAACGTACCATTTCACCCTGGTACCCCAAGGAAACAGTGCCAAAAATGGAAAAATCGATTTATTGAACGACGCGTGTCTGCCTCCACTACACCAGGTGGCGATGTGCTCCATTCCATCTTGTTTGTACAATTTCCTGGTGGACTGGTGAGTAAAGAGCATCACCTCGAACTTATGCTAAAATATAAGGCAACTCCTTAACTTCTTGTCACTAAGGGGAAAACTTGGACTTTGTAAGGTAAAGAGAGTGATCAAAACTCTCAATATCTATTGAAAACATTTACATGTTCCTTTAATCGTTGTTTAAGCATTTAGCCCTGAGGGATTTATCCTAGCCTCAGACGAAAACAGCGTTTAAATTTCAGCGTAGTGAGGGAACAACAGCGTCCTCTAAATTCTACAATTTGTCGCTAAATACTTTTCCTGCAGACAGGCAGAAGTGGCCTCGTTGTCACAGACAACAATTTACTGACGGCTAGTTGTTAGCATGTTGGGCACCTTTCGTGTCTAACTACCATCCATTCATTTCCAAAATGTCTCCTTCTTTAAGTTGACAGACCATATGTTATTTATTCTTGTCAGTCCAAAAATGCACGTGTCTGGATTTCCTCATGGTTTTACTGCTGTTGTCTTCTTCTTCTTGTTCTTCTTCTGTGTGCCTGCTTCTCGGGCCAAAGGCCTGAGGCAGGAACTGTGGAGCATGCGCAGAGTCTGACTGAACATATACTCTACATGCAATAGTAGTTTGATTCAGTCCAATTTTATTTTGTATTTGGCACATCTTCAGTCTGAATAACATGTATTTGAAGTCCTTTTTTAGTCATGACAAACACAATAATTCATCTTCCTCTTACGTCACACAGACGTACCGACTGTCATCACGTCAATTGATACCTAAATGATGAACAAGACACTTTTTGTGAACCTCTGTTGAGACATATTGACTCATCAGACGATGACATATCTGCACAGAATGAAGAAACAATCCTCTTTTATGTTAGTGGCCATTTCCCATTTCCATTTTTATAGCCGGAAAAGATCTGTTTAAGAGCCACTGTCCGTTCTAATGAGATGTCACTTGATTTAGGGCGAGGCCGCTTGAAGACTACAGTGTTTCACACAGTCAATAGAAATCAATACGGCCGATGCAATTATTAATACAGTCCTTGGCAGTTTGATGTGAATGAGACAGATGACATTAAGCCAGATTGATCTAGAGGGAAATGGATTTCATAAAGCACTCAATGCCTTCATTATATTCCACACAATGGAGAGTCTGGGGAGGCTCGAAAGCACGGACGAGGCAATTCTATGCTTCACAGTACGCTAACATGACGGGAAATTACACTGTTAAATCTAAACGTGGCATTATGGCACGTTGTTAACGTGCCCTGTTACTTTTTGTTGTTAATCTTGTCCTTGTTAAATCAAACTGTGTTGCTGTATTTTTTAGCATTTAACCGCTGTAACGTGGTCTTTTTCCAGACACCGTCGCGTGTCACTTTTTTACCAACCTTGCTGTGCTTAACAAGCCCATTTATAGCGAAGCTTAACAATAATGATAATAATGTGGAATTAAAACTGAGGCGAATATGAATACGTTGCCTAAGGTGCATATCACATCTCTGAGGGAGAGCGAGGGCGTGTGTGTGTGTAGAGGGGGAAGAGAAGCGCGTGAGTCTCAGGTGTCAGCCCCAAATGAATATTCACCTCTGAGATGAACCTTGCTCCCTGCAGTCTCGCGGCACCAAATAACAGAGCATTAACGCTGATCAACAAAAAACAGAGCTGTGTGTTTGCTTTGAGGGGGTTTGTGGAAATAACCTCTGCCTCTTCAGCTCAACCCAGAGAGCACAGCAATAAACCCCTGCTTATTGTCCCCAAATCCCTGAAGCTTCATTAACAATCATATGTATGGATAGTGAGTGACAACAGTGAAACTCAGCGTAACCGTGTTTTTTTTTCTGTGCGACTGAGGCTTTAAAGCAGCAGAGGAGAGGAAGTTAGCCTCAAAAATCAGAAGATGTTTAATTAGTTAGTTGTAGAGTTTGCTCTGCTGCCGCCAAGTGGTTGAATTCAATTATATTCAATTATAGTGCAGATCAGTGCAATTTGGCAGCGGTATGGATTAAAAAAAAAGACTGAATTGTGAGCTGTTATTCTACTCACACTCAGTAATGTCAGTTTGGTAAAAGCCTGAGGCGGTGTGAGAGCAGTGATGGGTTTAAACAGAATGAGTCAGAGTGTGTCGTGATATACGAGCCGTCCGTGACTGCTGCTCTGCTGTGGCCGAGCAAACAGTGCGGCTGCTGTGACTCTGCACAGGTACAGTAAAGTATCGTATAAGCGTTTATATCCAGGCACACTAACAGATGTGTGCAGTCACGCAAATTAAAAACGGTCACCACATTCCTGGAAACTCCTGCAAGCTGCCGACATTTTCGCCCCCCGCACTAATCCAGCGTTTACATTTAAATCCTGTGTTGATGAAGTCATACTAAAACCCAGTGATTCCATTTCTGCTGAGTCAGTTTCCCTGAAACCTTCTCTTGGACAAAAAAGGTCTGAAAATCTAACTAAAATGGGACAATTTGCATTGTGATTTACATTAAAATGTAAGGCAGCAACTAATTGACTGCTTCATCTATTGATTATTCCTCATTGATTAGTTGCATCATAACGTCAAAAATAAATGCTGACCAGTGTTTCCCAAACCTCAAAGTGATGATGCTCTCAAATGTATTTTGTCCACAAACCAAAATTATATGTCAAACATACTCCCAACCAATTAATCGATTAGTTTTAGTTAGATTCATTTAGTTATTGATAAATAATAGATGACTTGTTGCAGCCCTATTTAAAAGCCTGTCTGATCATTTTGAGCTTTGTAAGCATAAAACGACATTAACACCATCATCCATACTTGATTTATATATAAATAACTGATGTTCCATTCAATTGGAACTGTTGTAAATCCGTTTTGATTTAAAAATAGATTAGCTGAAAGAAGGTCAGGTTTGCTTTTAATTTTGTATTTTTTTAATTAAATACAACAATGTGTCAAGAATCAGAACTTGTGTCTTTATTCCAGACGGAGGCAACATGTATCTCCATGTGATAAGTGTGACTGGCGGCGTTATCACTCAGCCCAAACACCATTTTCACTACAGGCTAAACTTGGATAAGTCAGTGGCAGCTCGCGTTTAAATGAGATGTTTTAATGTCAGCACAATTCTAATCTAAATGATAGCACAGCTGTAATTATGTATCAGACGCTCCGTTTCAAAGATGAGAGAAGAAAAAAGCTCAACATCACTTTTTTTTTTAATCACCAGTGTCTGAAAACATGTGGAACAGCACTAATAACACAGCAGCGCTAATAATTCTTTAATTAAGACGCTGAAAAGAAAGGGCAGAGGGCGCCATCATGCTCCCCTCCCCCTGCTCACGCTCATGTGTTCTCTGTGTCATACAAGTACAACACACACACACATTTGCACTGCTATTCTTCTGAGGACACTGCATTGATTTCCACTCATTTGGACTTTGAAACAAAAACGTATCCCTGTTCTGAACCACAACCGTGTAATGCCTAACCTTAATCTTAACCTAACCAGTGGTTCTGCCTCCTAAGGACCAGGTTTTGGTCTCCATGAGGATCACTAGTCCTGATAAGGTCAGTTCTTGTGCCAGAAAATGTCCTAAAGAGGTCACAAATACAAGAACACACACAAACACAGTACTATGTTCTTGTATTTACTGTAAAAAATTAACTGTATAAAGGTGGAGTTTATGCCTCAATACTACTGTCACAGCATTTGCTGCCACATTCATTCGACTGACACTCAGCATTGACAACATCAATATGCACCATTTTAACCATTTTCTGTGTTGACGCAGGCTTTTGCGCCACCTACTGCTCATCTCAGAGAGCTACGACCCAAACTGGCATTTTCTTTTAAAATGGGGTTTGACTTTTCCAATATATATATTTTACTGGAAACCCGCTGACACCGAGGTTATAGAGCTGCACATTCAGCCATGTAGGAACACACGGCAAAGGCAAACCACAATTATCAGACTGTGGTGTAAACACTGCTCCTTTCACCCGCTCCGTGGTTGAGATGTTTTCAGGGTTAGTCCTGCCACAGCATCTCTGCACTGCATTTCAATCTCCTCCTTTTCTCTCCTCTACAGATGGGAGCAGAGAGCAGCTGGTGAAAGGAGATAAAGTCGTGTTCTGAGTGCTTCACTCTTCTCGTCTACCTTTGCACAGCACAGGCACGCTGAATACCTGGGAGGACAATAATAGAAGCCAGAGAGCCAGAAAGTAGATTAAGGCAAGCAGAGGTGCTCATTCCCATTACTGGCTGAACGTGAACGCTGTGAACTGGCGATGTTCCCTCCCTCTGTGATTCCTGCGGTCTAATCACGCGCACACACGCAGTTTGATTCCACTCGGCCAGCAGGTTCCCTGTTTTGGTACGAGCGCCTGCAGAACTATGTACTGATCATCCATTTCCTCTCTCACTGCAGCGCTGAATAAGTCTTTCATGATATAACTCTGAGGCAAACACAAGACCCCCCCCACCCCCAACACACACACACACACATACACACCCCATGTCTTAATGAAATTAGCTTTTGCTTCACTGGAAAACGGTGCTGGTGGCAAAGCGAGGTGACAAAGAAGATCATCTTCAAAAGGTTACTCCCCACTTTCTTTGTTCTCGCTGCCTTTTCTCCCGCAATCAGTGCAAGTTCATCTGTGGCCTAAAGCTACGCTCAGAAATATGAAGGAGGCTTAAATTACTCCAATAAAACATTTTTATATGATTCCAGCGCATGAAGTGAATATTGAGAATGGTATAATATCTCAATAATCACATTCCTGTTTTTAATATTTTATGTTTAGCAGTCATAAGAGATCTATCCTCAAATGGCTCATAATTATGTGGATGGATGTCGGCTCTCCTGGGCTCATTACGACATCAGTCATGAAATGTGGCAAAGAAAGAAAAAAAAGAGAAAGATCTGATTAAACTTTTGCTAAATTGTAATTAAAAAACGGGACATTATGAAACAGATGGGAGCAAACGCACGATATGAACAGCCACAAAAACAGCTATAACACAACATGATGCCACTGAACGAAAAACAACTCATTATCCTGATCAAAAAATTATTAAAGTAAGCCATTAATTATAAATGGATACTAAATGAATCGTCAATTATTTTGACAATTGATTTGAGGATTTTTTTTTTCATTATTAAAAGAAGTTTTCTGCTTTCTTTGCTCCATACAACAAAGTATATCATTTTTAGTATGTGGGCAAAACAAGACATCATCATTTCCAGGTTTCATAAACACTGATCAACATTTTCTGACATATTATGGACCAAATGATTACAAAGTGGGGCCCGAGGGCCATAAGTGGCACGCAAAAGGGTTTTATCTGGCCCGCCAGACTTATATTTAAAATAGTAAATAGGTATTTATAGTAAAAAATAAGCATCCCATTTTATCATGTGTGTATAAAAGATAAAGGCAGAGCCATGAATGCTACGCAGGAAGTCGGCTCCACTCCATGTATCCCACTGGTGGTCAATTGGTCTAACCATATTAAAGCTAAAAGGATATTTAATTAGGGAGCCTTGGATCCCAGTACTAACTTGCTTGCATCAATATAATACAATACAAAAGGTGTTTATTTTGGTCCCACAGCCCAGTATGAGGTTTCCATTTTGGCCCCGTCAGGCTGGCCCTGATTTAAAGGCTACTGCAGTTCAAAAACATGGCAGTGCTGAAGAGTCAGTTACTGAACATCTGACTTTATTGGAGCAGACATGTTTGGACCCAGTGGACTATAAATGACCCTGTGGGAGACAGACCCTCCCAAATGTAGCCTTCTGTTGATTAGCACATCCTGTCATTGAAGCAATCACCTCACACACTCGGATCCAGAGCTGTTATTGGATTCATTAGTCCTTGTCCTGGGTCCAGTGGTTTATACGATCACCTACTGGCCACTTGGCAACTGTCCTGGACTTCGTGCTAACACTTTACTCGATAGTGAGTGAGGGCATCTCCTCCTCAGCGGAGGCAGATGTTGGCAAACAAGCAGGTCGGCGGTTGAATTAATCTGCACCTCTGTATCAAGGAGGATTTTCTTTAACCGCTGTTCATATGAGCTGAAAAGCTGGTGTCAGAAATCAGCACATATGTGCGGCGCAAATGGGCGATTTATCTTCAGTAGCCTTCACTGTACTGCCAGAATGAGCCGTTACTATAGCAACAAAAGAGGGAAAAATCATTCATAAAGCACAATATCTGATCCAGCGGCAATGTCAATAAATATTTGAAAGAGAATAATGGTCCGTCTTATTGTGGTGGATCAAAGTTTAGACGCGATGTCCTTGTAACGGTTTACGACAACCTCTTCCCGACCTCTCATGTGCTTCATAAATGTATTCTCTGCTCTTCAAAACAGGGGTAAAGACAATAAAAAATGTACTTAATCTGGAGCAGTGGTGGAGTCTGCGCTGCACTGCTACGGGGAGTTCACGGAAAGCTTAAAAATGTGACTGAAATTATCAGGCTATAGAATATATTGGCTGCTATTTTATGTTTCTCTGCAAACGGCTTCAGAGTGCACGAAAAGTGAAGGATTTCTTTTTTATTTATAATTTAAAAATAGTTCATATTTTTTCCACTATCAGTTTGAATTTGCTGATGCTTCCAAAAATCCTGTGAGCCGTGAAACTCGATCCTCAAGTGGATGTTATGAAAACATATTGCTATTTTAGTTGAACATAGTTCAGAACTGTTTCACTCGAGTGAAGGAAGAGTTTCCCAAAAGACTATTTCTTTACATTAACATGACCCGCAGGCTACACGGCTACATTTATCCAGTTTTCACAACTTCATCATTTGAACACTTAACAAGTTGTTTTCCAAGATCCAACGGTGTAAACACAAATCCATGAGAACTGGACGTGAACCACGTAAAGAAGACAGTAGATAGTTGTGGTATAAAGCTCCAAAACAAGTTGCTGAAAGTACAAACTGTCATGAACTGAGCTTCTGCAGTGAGTGACTGAGAGGAAGACATGTCTCCTCACACACACACACACACACAGAGGCAGAAGCTGTCTTCATGAGTGAGGGCTGTGAGGATTTGGGAGAAAACTTTTCATTCGAGCTTCTTCTTCTTGGTGTTTTCAGCAAAGGGAGGCGGGACAGTGACATCAGACTTTTCAGACTCCTCAGGTGAGACAAGGTCCATATTCCAGCCACTGGCAGCCATCTCACATCTTGCCCCCCCCCATCAGTCATGGTCACCAAGCAACACAACATCAAACCCTGCTAATGTGGAGCTGATAGACTTCTGGCACTTTTCCACTACACAGGTCAAGCACGACTCAACTTGGTGCTTTTTTTAGTACCTGCTCTGATGAGGTTCCAAGAGAGCTGAGCTGATACAACACATGACATCATCAGACTGCCGGCTACTGGTTGGTCAGAGAGTGTCGTCACTGGAAGAGTCATGAGAGTGATGTACGACACAAGAATCAAACTGAGCAATGCCGAAATGTGGATCAGTTTAAAAAGACTTAAAAACATGCGCTAATATCCAACATTTAGCAAGGACATTTCTAAATTCTAGAGTATGTCGTATTTAGCGACAGCATTGCTGAAAGCGGCGTTCACAAGCAGCGAATCATTTCATTTCAGCGACTGTGTCAGACGGAGCAGTACTGAACGATTCAGTTCTTACTGAACTGAGTCTAATGATTCAGTACACCGAAAAGAAATGCTTTACAAGTCACTCGACACTAGTTTGTGTGTGTCATGGCAGTTTCATGCAGCCGTGCTATGATGACTCCGCCCACATTGAGGAGGTACTATAGTAATGAAAAACCAAACGCAGAGTCGAGGCAAGCTGCACTGGAACTGTGCAGTGGAAAATTGCAGTATTTGACAACGGTTTAAATGTAATGAATTGAAGTGTAAAAGTTACGCACTACAGCTTTAACATGGATCCTGGAAAACCAAATCTGCTTTGGAAGAACTGAAAAAGCCTCTTGGATGAGAGGTAAAACTATGACCTGGATTTATGAGAGTCCACACTGACAATCTGCTTTTGAATGTCATGTCATATAAATTAGAGTCATGAAAACATGACGCACTAAATTATGCTTCTATCGACTTTTTTCTGTTCTTTTTTATTCCTCATGGAACTGTGTTTTCTTTCTCTAACCAGCTGTTTGCATTAATTGCTCCTCAAGTTGCCACCGTCGGACTCACATCCAGACTGCTCATACATCTGAAATAGTCCATAACCTTTCTAATAAAACAATTTGCTGTTAAGCTATTCCACAGGAAGACACCCAGTTACTCTTCCTAGTCACACGTCTGCATGCTGAAAAACAAGTCTGCTGTCGTTCTGATGGCAATCACTAACAAACACCAGGCAGCAAAATCTGCTTCTATCAACATTTAAAGTCCCAGCATGAGGAAGCATTTGCACTGTCAGTGTCTGTTTTTTTGGTCCCTCATGGATGACACGCTCTCCGTCTCTTTCTCTAACCAGCTGTTTGCGCTAATTGCTTCTCAAGTCGCTACTGTCAGACTAACATGGCACCATCCTAACTGCCTGCGAATTGATGACAACAATGGGAATCAGCGGAGACAATGGAGCGAGATTACGTGCTGAAAGGGCTAATTCCTCGGAGCGGCGTACATCGGGGTCCGGAAAAGGACGGCGTCTTCTACATTTGAGCCCTTTTTCATTCCATGCTAAGCAAATGCAACAGCTGTAGAATTTAATCCTAAATGAGGGTATATAGCTACCACTTAGACCATCTGGCTCGGCCGGGGTATGTTAAAATGAAGAGTGAATTGGCTGCGTGGAGCTGATGTGCACAGAGTGAGGACGATGCTTCTCTGTTTGTCAGTGGCTGCTCGTGGCGTGGAGAGAGTTATTGAGCCCAGCTTGAATGCTGACTAATGGAGGTTTGTCACCGTGGTCATTTGAAGAGAGGCAACAACGGTGCCCTCTGTCTGGCCCGACCACAAAAAAAAAGAAAAGCCTCAGACTAAATATCAACAGAGATGCAGGCGTGGATACAACTCAACGAACCCGGAAGGAGAAAATTAATAACGCAGTGAATGAGGGAGTTTAAGTGAATAACAGATGAGGCACAACACCGAAGATGAATCTAAATGAAAGTATTATAGTGGATGAATGATGATGTCATACACAATTTAACCGAGTACGGTTATTTAATGCTACAGCATGGGTGATTAATCTGGCTCATTTTAGCCACCATTTTATGTGATTGTTGTTCCTAAAGTTCAAATTGAGTTTTGAGGGTTTTGGCACCTGATACTGGGAATAAAAACAGCCTGATCATTAACTTCACAGCAAAGTAACACTGAATGAGTGTCTGTGTTTTAAATGAGCAGATTTTAACGCTGTTAATTTATGTGTTACTGACGTTAACAGTGAATGTGCTGCTGTGATCATGGCCAAATCTCCCTCATAAAAGAGATTCTTTATCTCTATGGGACCAACCTTTTAAAAAATCATGATAATAAACTAACAATTTTGTTCTCAGAAAATTTACTTTATCTTTCCTGTTTTGGATAACCCTGTTTCATGTATTAAAAGCTGCAGTATGTAACATTTGTTGATATTATTCTGCTGCTTCGTGGAAAAAGAAAAACATGTCATTGTGCGACACAAGATCTAAACACAGCTATACTGCGAAACACAGAGACAGTTGTGTGGAGCTAGTTGGCTATGTCAGCATGGGAAGTGATTTGACTTGAATCTAATGAACATTCGTTTATATTTCCTGGCTTTTATGATCAAACTATTATCATTTATCAGATGGAGGATGAAGAAAAACTGACCAAACAAAGTGGCATCATGTATCAGCCCTGATTTCTTAAGATTAGCATCTGCAATAGTAAAAGTCAGACTGTGACCATTAGCTAATGTTAGCATTGCTAATAGCTAGCAAGCTAATTTTTTTGCGTTTCTCAGCACAAACGTCGCACACACAACAGCGACTAACTGACGCCGCCGGCAGTCCACCTCCGTGTCTGTTTATATTCTGAAGTCACATTAAATCACGTGTGTTTCCGTGAGATCCAAAATCCCTGAAATCCCCTCCCTGATATCATTTGATTAAACACAAACTAGATCGTCTGTGCTTTCTCAGTTTCTTGTGTCTGTGAAAATCCTCTAGTGTGGGGTAGGCTTCAGATACGAAAAGACCAAAATGTGGGGGAAAAATAATACGAAATGACCGTTTTCACATTTCTCCTGCTCAGAGCAGCTATCGTAAACTGTAAAATCAGGGCGCGAGGAGTCTGAACAAGTTGACGACTTGGAATTACAACTTGAGGTGGCGCTTTAATCGAAAAAGCCCTCCTCCTAACTGGTAAAATACGACCTCCGAGGACAACTGGAAAGCACTATTAGTCCTATAAATGGCTTTTGGGTTCAGTAACCCTTGAATGTGCCACTCATCACACGAGGGTTTGGCCTCTCGAAACCCGTTTGCCAGTGAAGGAATCAGAAAAACTCTTGAGCACAAGTTTTCTTTCAGCCAGTGTTGTAAATCTGCTTCGTAAGAAATGAATATTACATGCGATGTGCTTCCTCACCCAGTGTTTTGTTCTCTTCTCCACCCTGCCAGGCAGACACAAAGAAGCAGAAGATTGGGTTTGGCCCATCAAGGACATAATGGTGCTGGTGGAAGAATATTAGATCTCAGCTACAGCTGGGGTACAATGAGCATGTGGCTCCTCCACAGGGACTAACTCCTAGCACCTAATGCAATCAACCACACAAATCACACTTATGTACGTGTGTGTGTGTGCGAGCGAGCACGTTAACCCGCACACGCACAGCACACAAAGACTTCTCAGCGTGTCTTGCTCTAACTCCAATCATCATCACTCAAATTTGATTTGGATCCCGAGTGTTCTGACTGCAATTCCCTTTATTAAAACAGTCGGATACACATCGAGACCTGTTCAGAGAGTTTGGGTTGAGCAGCGTTTTTGCGAAATGCAAGGACAATCTGGAGGAGCGGGTTGGGCGGGTGGGGGGGTGGGGGGGGGGCAACAGATGTGTGTTTCCCAAGCTGCTTGATGACAGTTTTAATAGTGATGTGTAGCTCTAATGCGCACAATGCACTCGTCGAAAGAGTGAGAGCATCTGTCATTTTGGAATCGGAGATGCAGTTACACATGATCTAACAACACGAGTCAAACTATCTTACAGTGCTTTCTGGCACCGCGCTCGCTCAACACAAATCATTACTGCTGTTGGCAAGTGTGCTCCTCTTTAATTAAATGAGCAAATAAGGAAGTCGCTGCCTGGGAGGAGACGTGGAGGAAGAAGTTCCGACAAACTTGCTAATACAGCATGCTTCCTCTTACACAGCTGTATTTATGGGATTATAATGTGCGATTGGGCGTTGATGACAATTAACCTCCAGAAGGTGTTGAAGAAAAACGTCTGTTTGACCGAGACAGTAGATCATTTTCAGGGTAAACACAACAAAGTGACCCCCATCGCTCTTGTGATTATAAAAAGCACACAACAACCCCCTGAAAAGTGACCGCATTTACCATGCATCCAATCCCATGTGCCAGCACGTCCATCTGTTGTTGTAAATTATGAATAAACCCATTAAAGTTTCATCACCATTAAATGTCTTCAGTTTTTTTCATTAATTATGAGACATTGGGCATTTTCACAACCCTATGAAAATTGGATTTTTAATTTGAAATAGAGGAAAAATCAAAAATCCTTTGCCAAGCTGTAGAGTCTATAGGGCTGAGTGCAGCTCCAGTGAAGCTCCTGCCTACATTCTGTACATAAATACTGCCACCTGGTGATATATCACAGGCACAGGCAGTAAAAAAAAAAACCTGGGCTGTAAATCTGTGAACAGACATCACGCACGGATCTGATCCGAGCTCCGGCGCCATTATCGTCACATGGAACATTTCCACCTTTAATTGGAAGAACGCTGAGCAGCTGAATACAGATTAAAAAGGTCACGGCGAACCGACCACCACGTGCACACAAACACATTTCCTGCAGACTGCAACCTCAACTTCAAAACCTGCCCATAATGTGACGGTGTAAACAAATCATTAAAAGAGTAATACTTTCATCACACACACACACACACACACACACGCTCCATTCACTTTTGTTCTCCCATCAATCAAAATGGCTGCTTTGGGAGGTAGGGTTAATGGTATTATTCGTCATGCCAACCAAGGACAAGTGCACGCGTGCCCGTTGGATGTGATGTCTTTATTAGCAGACATGACAGCAGCCAACTCACCAGTCTCTCCCTCTCTCTCTCCCCCTCTCTCTTCCATGTGGAGCGATGCCAACCAGTTCAACCCTCGGGCTTGTTTAACCAACACACATCTAAATCCAAACTGAGGAAATAAACTCATTCCCAGGGAAAAACATGTATATTTTGCACATCCAAAACAGATAAAGAAGAGATAGAGAATGTCATTTCCTTGACGCCCCAGAACACATTTGTTAATATGCATAAAAACCGATGTTGTTGAGCTCAAACATGGACATTTTTAGTGCCCATTTCAACTACTGCCTCGATATATAAATATAAAAAAAACGTATTTACTCAAAGTCTGCCTCGTGTTGGATTATATCAGCCGTGACACAAACATTTTTTTCCTGCTTTGATTCATAACACAATTGGCTCTAATGGTGCCTACTGGTGCAAAGCTGCTGTTTATGTGGACCATTTTTGTAAGTGATGTTTTTGTGTCTACACCTGTTGTGTTATTTTATGACTCTGTTGAACTCGCTCGCTGTAAGGTGACAGAGTGTGGCAGCAGCCCAGGCTGTATTTACACACTGTGTGTATGCACTTTTATCATTTGTTGATAAATTGTTTCTATATTTACATTCAAGCATAAGACAATGAAGAATCTATCCGTTCGTTCTGCACTGATAAAAAATATCTAGGTTTTTTGAGTCTCAGCCAATTACTTATGTGATACCGAGTGTTTAATCAATAACCGACAGGCTTCATTGTGTGGTGTTCTGTAGGAGACTGTGATCTTTAGATGGATAATGTAAGGCTTTAGTTGAGCAAACTTTAATCATCGCTCCAATATTCCTAGTAATACAACATGTATATGAGCAACAGAGACTACAGTTGACATTAGATCTTCACTATACTACAGTTTGAGGTGCTGCCAGTGATCTTATAAATGTTGTCTACAATATAATGTTGACATATGACCTCTATGTCGACTGAAGGTTAACTTGCACACTTCGATTACACCATCTATAAGGTCTGTGAAGGTTCTCAGTCATCTTCAGCAGTGAGCTGGAGGCGACTGGACTTGCTTATGTTGGAAGACGTTTCACCTCTCATCCAAGAACCGTATTCATGAAGAACTGAAGGAGGTTCTTGGATCAGAGGTGAAAGGTCTTGATGACTAAATGATCGTATATTAGCTTTAATAAAACTGTATGGTTTTTGTATAGCCTCAGAAAAAGCCTTTAATATGTACTTTTTTCTTGCTTTACAGAGGACTGCCATTTTGGAGTGACATGTTCCTACAGTACAGCCTGAAGGGATGTGTGTTCCACGTTCTGAAGCAGAAGTTTACCATGCAAAAGAAAGAAGAACAGCTCCGCCCACATAATCCCGATGCATGTAAAGATAAAATGAAAGAGGAATCAGATGACAGAGCGGGACATGAAGGCCACCGTATTCCCTGATGTACTTAAGAAAGTGAGTGAAAGAGTTCTGCACTACTTCCTGTCAAAACAATGTAGGGCAGTTTCTGGGATTTAAAATATAATATTATATTTCATTTTCGGGGTGATACTTATACTATACTCTTCTTTCAGGTGGCAACTACACATGTCATAAAACAATGGCATAACAGGTAGTAGCCACACTTGTAGTACATTGTAGTACTTGTACATTTGTAGAACAAATTAGGTTTCCGTTATGAATTGGATTCTGCAGTATCACCACTAGATGTCACAAAATTTTATACACTGGACCTTACATCACAGCACCACTTTGTGACGGCCCCGCCCACATTAAGGAGGTACTGTGAAGTAGTGGAGAACGACGTGTCTGATACCAAACCGATTCGGTTCGAGTCGAGCCGAGAAGTGCTAGAGCTGTATAACGAAAAAGTGCCATGAAGACACTGGAGAAATGCGTGTCTGTGTGTGTGTGTGTGTGTGTGACAAACAAACAACAACAACAACAACATAGTCAGCCCTCATTTGGCAGAGTGACAGTGTGAAGAAAACTATTTGGGAGTGGAGGCTACTACCAGGAGCGTACACCACACACATCTACTTTCTATGTCCCCAGTGTATTACATTTGCATCGCTGTTATTTTTACCCCCACATTCACAAGCATCATGAATATGACCGTTATGAATGTGCTGTGAAAAAAAAGTAATTACAAGAACAATGACGAGGAAATTAACAAGGATTATTTTTAGAAATATTAAATACAAAGATGTTGTAAATGGAAGTGAGATGGAAGATGGAGAATACCCTGAAATGATTGACTATCCTTGGGCTCTGCTTTATCAACAGCACGGGCATCAATTCCTTTTCCCATTGGAAAACTAAAAATAGGAACAAACATGAAACAAAATGTGGCAAAAGAAGAAGAAGACAACAAACACATACACACACACACATTGGTCATTGTTTTTATGGCTAAAATGGCAAATTATAGAAGGTTTTTCCATTCATGTAAACAGGATATTACCATAGAAATGGCCTCTTTTCTGCACATGTGACGGCCAAAGTGGGTGAGTGGGGGGGGGTGGAGTTGTTAATCCTGTTAGTTTCCCTGTGCCTCTGAGCAGCTCCCACCACCAGCTAACATCCTGGGAGGACGCACACAATAATAACCCAGAGACAGTCGAGCACTGGTTCTCAGGTGCGACGACTGCAGCGGGCTCAAAGTCAGCCGGCGGAAAACTGGCGTCTCATTCCTCCTTGTTAATATGCAACTCTGGATTTCTCAGCGATTTAATGGCCGCCGAGCGCGGCGCAGCGGATCCCGCCGATTGCTGGATTCGTGTTTGAGAGAAAGCCACAACACATATTGCAGGATTTCAGTCATGCTGTCAGGAAACTACACAGTCAAAGTGCGTTTTTATGTTACAAAAATGGCCCTCGGGAAACTTAAAGCTGTTTTTCGGATTTTTCTTGGAGCTGCATTTTGAACCAAAGTGTGGTACGAGCCGCACTTTGTTCTGAAACTACATGAGCAGGGTACCAGGGTAAAAGTCACACCTGATTATTGATAAAGCCATAATTCCCCTAATCTTAATCAGATTCATTCACTGATCTCATTGAACCTCGTTAGGTTTGACAAAAGCAGACCAGTGTGTCAGGTGATCGACAGGGAAAACGGCAGCGAGGAACCAATAAAACGTCACTCAGGAAAAACTCCAGGGATCCAAATCGATGATTGATAAATCTGACTGCTGTCACGACGCAGACACACCTACACACAGACCTTGTTATGCAGCTCTTGTTGGGATGTCAGCTGTCTCTGTCTCTTCACTGCACGTCTGACAACTGCTCTAAGCAACAGCCTATCTGAATTCCATCACGATACATGAGACGCGCACCAGAGAAACCAAACTAAAAAACACTCATATTTAATAAGGACGGCTTAATATCTCATTTCAAAGCCAATTACGTCACAAGAGCATGTTGCCTGTGTTTAGTGCAGCATTTACATTATATTTGGGGTTTGCAGATTGAATCCAATGTCCAGTCTCAGGATTTTGGCCGCTATCAGACCCATACTGATAGCGAGTGTTGTATTGGCTGATTTCTAAACTGCCAAAATTCCCCATATGAAGCAAAAAGAAACAATCTATTAATCAACTGAGGAGTAAACTGCATGACCTCACAGGAGAAAGTCTATCAAACAAGCCTTTAATACCAAATAATATAAGTCAAAGAACTCAAATTGTGGAACAATTGTAATAATATACTGAAAATGCATCATTTAACATATATATGATGGAAGTGAATGTGTCACTCTGAATCTTTTTCTTCTCTTACAGTCGTTTCCTGGTGAGTCTAAATAATTGATATTATAGACTATGGGTAACTGGAGTGGGAAGCTTGAAAAGTATTGTTTAATATTTAAGTTAAAAGACATAATGTAAAGAAAGGGGTGGGGCTTGGTGAGTTCCAACTCCTTCCAGACACAAAACAATGGAGTGATTGTTTTCTTTCATTTTCCTTGTTTGATTTAGATCTCTTATTTTGCCGTGACTTGAATGTTTAATATCTCTTCGCCATTGATTACTTTGGTCTTTTTCTTTTAATATGTCTGAACGAAAGTTAATTTAAACATTAAAGCAGAACCTGATTTCACTTTACTCCTCAAGTACTTGTTCTTTGCCGTTTCATTGCCTTTGAATGTGTGTGTGTGTGTGTGTGTTTTTTCTCGAAGCACATTTGCTAATGTTATTTATATCAGCATGTACATTTGCTGTTAGATGGATTGAGAAACCAAAGCCATTAGTTGATAATATGCTGTCTGTTTCTCGCCGGTGCCGATCTCTAAATTGCATTAATGTGGCACGCTGATGGAGGACACAGTTTGTCTTCCTCTCTTGTGTGTGTGTGTGTGTAAGTGTGTGTTTTTGTGTGTGTGTGTGTTTGGCCATTGTTCAGCCCTTTCTTGTTTGCGGCTGTGTTAATATGTCTCTTGTCAATTTTATGAAAGTTAATGTCAAACCAAAATTCCGGCTGAATATTAAATGTCTCAGCGTGAGCCGGTGATTGATGATTGAACTGCTTCCCAAACACAGTGTTTACATTCGCGCCCCCCCATTACTCACCTATAATACCGCCTCGGGGCGCTCGATGTGGACTATGTTGCTCAGCAAAAGGAATGCATATCAAAAATAGTAACCACACGTCTTTTGGGTGATAATATGTGCAATTCATCCTACCTTAATGTTTCTCACGTAGGGAAATACTAAAAACAGGGCTGCGCAAAGACCAACCCATCCATTAAAAGCAGTCCCTCACTATGCTCCCGTAATTACTAATATCATTAAGACTTAATTAAGACAGATACAAAGCAGGGAAGACAGAGCCTCGAAAACAAACATTAACAAATGTGATCTGTGTGTCCATTTGTAGACACACTGTGTGATGCATTAGGAAAGAACTCCCATCTCCCCCAGTGGCCGCTGTGCTGCAGAGTGGAGACATATGGCTGGTTCTGTGTCCTCCTACCCCACCCTGTGGTCTGTCTCTGACATGCTCACAGATGGGAGGAAGGAAAAGATGCAGAGAGAGAGCGAGAGAGAAAATGGCTGTGACCCTGATCACACTGATGCCACGTTCGCTGTAATTCCACTCCCACTCTGTGATTTATAAGGCACAAGAAGGTGAATGTTTTATCGCAATACATCTAGGTTAATATTCCATCTTGGGGTCTCGAGCATTAAGGCAGGCATGAATCCGCGGAGTTTGTTTCGCCAGGCCCCTAATCAATCAGGGCATATGGTGGGTGGAACAGCTTAGAAAAGAGCTCTGTTCTCATTACCCGGACAAATCATACACCGCACATTATAAATTACACACCAGCCCCGCATGGGCTCCACTCTCCCTGTGATCGTTTGCCCAGAAAAGACGGCGACTGAAGTAAATATTTGGTTTTCATGCTCAAAATGTGGGCGTTAGGAATAGCTTTAGAAGTTGTAAAGGGGTTGATGGAAGGGGCGATGTGACGACGCAGAGTGCGACATAATAACGTCTTCATTATGAGAACAGAAGGGTTTTGGGCATCGACGAGAGAGGCCTCAAGAGGGAACGCAGCCTGGCAAATAGTATAATATAAATGTGACAATAGTGAGGGAATATAAGAATGTCATGAATAGAATTACACTCTCGCTTTCCAAATTCACTGCTTCGCACCGCCTCAGAAATCAGTCTGACAGGCAAACATAATTCGGCAGGAACGCTACTTCAAGAAATAATAATGATACGTTTGTTTTGTAAGCACCCCCCCCCCAAAAAAAAAGGAGTGTATCGTGTTTGCCCGTGTGCTGCTAAGAGGCTTACGCGTGTTAAATTTAGTCACTGACAGGACAACAGACAAAAGGACGGACCTGTCAAAAAAACAAAGCTCATTCTGTGTTAACTCGGTGTCTTAGAAGGCGAGATTTTGTCGTATTCGGATGCACATTGTCAAAACATTTAAAAAAAACAACAAATAATTGGTACTGCTTAAATGAATTAAAGATATAATATGTAACATTTCCGCATAAGTAATACCTGACTAATGTTATAAATGTGTCGTTTTTTAAGACACTTTAAATTTCTGTCCCTCATCTCAACTGTGTCCCCTTTCACCACAACCTGTCCAGGCACATGCTGCACATCTCTGAGTCTGGTTCTGTCAGAGATTTTCTCTTCTTCTTTGTTTATATTATTGTAAGACTTCTGTTAGAGTGGATTACATTTGGATTTGAATAAATCCATAAACATCCCTATTTCTATTCAAGTTGATGCGCCGTTTCATTTTAGTCACCTTTTAACTCTCTGCTCTCTCTGCGTGACCGTAATTACGCAACGGTTTTTGCTATCGGACGAACACACAGCAGAACCAAACGAGACAACAAAACAGAGATTTCCATGATTCCGTGCTGCTTCCTGATGTCATCAAACTAAACTCAGCCAGCAGCCATTTTGAGAGGTCAGAAAAAATCGAGTAAATAATCAAATCAATAATTGTCAGGTAATTTTTCAAAGTGGGGGTCCACCAAATGTTTCTCCAGTGAAGGAACAGCTGCATCTTGGTATGAAAAACAACTAAAATCAACCTTTTACAGTATTTTTCAACCTCTGGGTTTGATTTGCATTTATACAATTCAAAATGACACTGTAAACCTGAACAAACCTGGGAACAATGCAATCAATCTGTTTTCTTTGAACTACAGCTAATACCATTTTGTAAAAGCCTTCACCCAGACCTTTCTATTGACACATGCTCAGCGAAACACAGTTTCATTTACCTCAAACATCATCTTACATTTCCTTTTTTTTTTTTAGTCATTCTTTGCTGACACCAGCACAGAAATGAGGTAAAAGCAGTGAACCCTCCACGGACTCAGGCGCCAGAATCACGTGTAAGCTCTTCTGCATAAACGAGTAGTAAAAACCATTGTTTTTACTACATGTGGTAGACTGTAAAAATAAAGAGGCACCACTACGCTTTTATACAGGGGGGGTCCACGCATCATTGCCGGTGTTTACGACGACAATAAAGGCTCGCGTGTGTCACATGAAGTCACACGGTAAAGAAAGTCGAGTCACGCATGCGGCGGCGGCGGTGGCGGCTTTCGACATACACGGCGGTGTAAAGCTAATGACTTACATAAGTCATTAGCTTACCCTCTTCTTTTTCTCTTCATTAAACTGTACTTTGTTCTTGTGTTTGTTTGCTTGGCAGCGGCTTTAAAACGCCTCACTCTGCACACGCCGCACTATATTTACACTCGCACTCGAGTAAGAAAACATGGAACCCAGCCAGGAACACGGCGGCTGGCGAAAGGCGCCGATCAGCTGGTGATGTGACATTAAGCTTTGTCAATCATCGCATCTACATAGCTCAGCTACATTTCTGTATCGCTTAGGTACGAGGAAAAAAAAAGCATTATTTTTTGGCAAAGTATCCTTTCACATCAAAATGCAAAGCGTTGATGTAAAGTATGTTAAACCCCGCGTATGATTGATGTGTATTTAAGTGTGTCAAAAAATGTGTTTGCTTATGTGGATTTGTGTGATTTTTTTTTTTTTATTTAGCGTGCTGTGCCAGTCAGGCAGCCGGAGCAGGAAGCAGCTATGGAGAAAGGGAGCTTGTCAGAACTGTCTCACTGGCTGATGTTAATATGGCAATGCTAAGCTGGCACAGGACTTAAGCAGCTTACAAAGTACAGGGGGAAATAAACTTGATGATTCCACAGCAGTTTGCAAAATCCTAAAGACATCCCACCTCCCGCGTGCCACACAACAACACAGTTGATCAAAGACATTTCTCTTCTTTTTTTTTTAAATGCAAATGTACGCCATAAAGAGCATTTGACTGCTCGGGACATTCCTGGATGCATCAATAACCTCTTTTATTTCATTGACTGCTTCACTGACCTGCTTCACCTACGTGACAATTGAAGTCTAGTTTCCATTTGGAATCAATATCCATCTGGGTCATGGTAAATCCCTCAATTAACACGGAGGATGAGGGGACAAGCAACGGCGCTCTTTCAGTCAGTTTAGGCCCAGAGATGAGTTGGCCAGAGGTTTTTTGGGTTAAGCCTTTTTTTCAGCCTTTTTACTTCAGAATCTAAATGCATATAATCAAGTTGTGATTCATTTATCAATGGAAATGTCTGCTTTACCCTCTTAAGACCATCATGGTGATCAGGCCGCCTGGATTTATTTTGATTTTATGGCTGTAGAATTATCAAAAAATGTACTATACGTATATATATATATATATATATATATATATATATATATATACATACATACATATATATATATATATATATATATATACATATAAATATATATATATATACATATATATATTTATATGTATATATATATATATATATATATATATATATATATATATGTATATATATATATATATATATATATATATATATATATATATATATATATATATATATACACACGTGTATATACATACATATATATATATATATATATATATATATATATATATATATAAATAACAAATCCTGCCAAAAGGGTTAAATGTGTCAGAAATGCTCTTGTTGTGTAGTGGTAGTTTGTTGACTTTAAACAGTGGGTCCTCATATAAAAGGTTTGGGAAGCGCTGAGCTATTTCTTCCTTTATTTAATGAGAATACTCAACAAATCAAACTCAAATCTCTGAGGTTGATATGTCTTGCATTGTCCTGATGAAGATCCAGGTGAACAAAAGCTTGGTGTATTTTTCATTAAAGAGGCTTGTGTGGATCTAAGTGTGCAGGAAATCTTTTTTTTTGGAGTATCATCTGATTTGTTTTTCTAGTGCATGAGCATATCAAACTTTTTTCAATATTAAAAAAAGAAGAAGATTGACTTGCAATACAGAATCAAAAGTCATATTACCTGAACTGGTCTAAAAATGGCGACGCCTGTGGATTAGAGTGAAGCTCGGGCTGCATTGCACTACCATTGAACACGACTGAGTCAGAGAGAATATTGACCGAACCTGACTGAAACCTGACACGCGTCCTGTTTTCTTTGTTTTTTTATTGCCCGACACAGTCACAGAGGTGGTTGTGCACCTTTATTTATAGTCACGGCAAAACACAAAAGTTACTGTTACATCCAGAAGAAAGCAACTACAATCCCAGCCTCACACCTTCAGAGTTATCACCAGCACGTATGAGTCCTGTATTTGAGTACATTATTCAGGTAACGGGGGATCAGTGGTAGTCTTTCAACAAGAAGGTTGTGGGTTTGATTCCCGCTATATAAATACAGCTGTAACCACTGATAACTATTTACATAATCCAACCATGGTGGTTTATTTTGAGTTGTGGTTTTAATAGCCTGTGAGTTGCATTCAAAATCAATCAATTATCGATTATCACATATTTTTTTACTTGTTTTATGTCCATTTATTAAATGTTCACACCATATTTTCAATTGAGCAATTGTTTTTTTTAATGGACACCATTCAAATTCACCCCTTTATGATATTTATATCATTAAAAAATGGAAACGACTATGTCAACTGACGTGACCAAACCCCTCCTAAGCCCAACAATCATTTCTGAATTTTTGTCCATACTTGGCCCCACCCACTGGGACCCAGTGAGACCCAGTAACCCTGGATTTCCACTGGACGCGGAACGGCCGCGGAACGGTAGCCGTTGCAAATCGCTTCCATTCTAATCAATGTGAGCATTCCCACCGGCCGCGCTGCGGCGCGGATCAGCAGCGGCCCAGAAGCGGCTCGCCGCGCCGCAGCGCTATCGATAGGAATCAGTTCTATTTTTTCCGTTGCCGCTGCTGAACCTCGTAAATTTCAACGAAGCAGATCGCACAAGACAGGAAGTCCGACACAGTATCAAAGTAAAACACTTCCGCCCCCCTTTCAAAATAAAACACAATACGCAGGTCACAACTTCACCTCAACGTTACGGTGCTCCCAGGTCAACAGTCATTTGATCCGAGGGTCTCGGAGACAATGGACGACGAGAGACTGATTATGGAAGTGGAGAAATGAAAGAAGCTGTGTTGTTGTTGTTTCCTTTATACACACAGTCTATCGCGGGATCTCGCGTCCGTTCGAGATTATCGCGCGATCTTCCGTGAATACCGCTGGCTCCCAAGGCTCCGCGCCGCTGCCGTAACGCGCCCGGTGGGGATTGACGTTTGGGAGAGGACGAAGCAGAACCGCGCCGCGGCCGTTCCGCGGCCGTTCCGCGTCCAGTGGAAATCCAGGGTTAGTCGGGCTGGGTTGGGTATCCATGTTAAGGTTAGAGTTTTTGGACTATTGTTGTCTAACCTCTTCGATATAATGTTGCTACTACTACAAGAGAGTTTTGAAAACACATCAAAGGAACTACAAAGAATAATAAATATGTCTAGCCTGACCTCTTTGTGCCAGAACATACATTTCTTTTCTCGGAACATAACAGATCACTTCACATGCCCCACTTTCACACCGACGGCCATTAAAGCAATCAATCACTCTAATGGCTCCAATAGTTGGTGGTGAGATGTAATTCTAAATGTTAGAGCCCGTATGGAGAACACTCCGCGTCTATCATTGTTCAGCGATCTGATGTCACGCTGGGCTGTAGGAGCTGATGGTTTATTGTTTAAGCGTTATGGTTCTATGGATTTCCTGTCAGTTTGTTGGACATCAGCAGTGACCTGGAGATCGACCTTGTCAGAACACGGGTCCGGTGACGGCGGGCGACGCCATTTCTGAACACGCGGCCCCGCCCCTCTACTCGCTACACTGCACATTCCCCAACCATCTGCTCGCATCTGATTCCAGTTGCCCACACTTTCACCCAAAAAATGTTTTCCCTGCAATGATAATACCGCCAATAACAGTCATAATCCCAGCATGTCGCGCTGCTCAATTACAGTCTTTAGGAGGATGGGATTAGGAGCAGAGGTGGTGGGAGTGGGGAGGGAGGGTGGGCGTAGTGTGAGGATGGCGGAATGAGTTGAGCTGAAGGGTGAGGCGGGGGAAGAAGAGGAGAAGGGAGGAAGAGGATAAGGGGGAGGAGAGACTGCTTTTTACTGCCATGAAAGGCTGCAGATGAAGAGACAGGCACAGCAGCAGTGGGTAAATCCCAAATAGCCTGTCACCAGCCGACAGCGCACTGGAGCGTGTAGAGCACAGAACAGCACAGCAGACTGGCAGACCGGGTTGAGCCGGGCTACGGGGGGGAGGAGAGGGAGGAGGTTGTCTGACGGGGGCTGCAGGAAATGTTAAGGGTTGGCCAATTTGACTCTGGCATCGAGACAGGAGGTTGGAGGCAAAACACATCAGGTGATGGAGACGGGGGACAGGGTGACTTGGTTCATGATTTCAAGCTTGGCTCATAAACATTTCTCTCTGATTGTGGCGGAGGGACTGAGGACGGGGAGGGAAGCGGAGTCGAAAGCTGTCAGGGAGAGAATGAGTAGAGGAGAGAGAGGGAGAAGGCAGAGAAAGTTGAGCTGCAGAAATAAGGCACACGGGGGGCTTACGTCTCCACGGTGACATTTACAGAAACCAGGCCCAAATAAACATCCCTCTTCCTCATCCCTTTAGCTGTGGATGTTGATTGAGGGCGCTGGCAGGCAGATGAGCCATAATCAACTACTCATCACCACAGCAGCCATCTCACACAGTGACACTGCCAGCAGTGCAGGGGGATCCTGCAGCCAAGTGACAAATCAGGTTTTGCAGAGCAGATTATATTTGCGCGTGTGTCAGTGTGTCAGAGTTCTCTGCAGTCGGAGCACGTCGGTAAACTTTCAGAAGGTAATCATCGTCTGAATGTGAGTGATGATCCCGCTGAACACGTGAATGTGAGATATTAAGAAAACACTTAATAAGCAGAAAAAATGGTGCGGCTATTTTGAGAATAATACGGAAACTACTCCCAAATTAGGGGTGACCAACTCATCAGTATTCAGCATCATTTCCTAATTAATTGCACGGCTAATATATCAACACTTTGCCCCCATATTACAATCATTTAGAATGGGAATTAATCTCTCTTGTAATTAAATCGGGCCTTAAAGATCCAGTATGTAACATTTAGGCTAGTTTATTGGCGGACATTAGGGATGCATAGGATTTGACTTTTTGCCAATATCTAATATGTCGATAAATTGGAAGTGTTTGGGCCGAGAACTGAAACTGTGCCCAAATACAGAGGTCATTTAGTCTCTTCTGTAGTGAAATTGTACAAGTCTTTACTATTCAAGACGAATAAACGTGTGACAGCACAAGCATAGAAGTCAAGTAGCCTACGGTTTTAGTCATTAATGGGATGTTGGCGTGTTTGCTGATATCTGATAATACAATAAATCCAATATTGACCAATAATATCGTGCATACTCGGGATGGCATAACAATTTGTGCCATTTCAAGCTATTTCAAAGACTTAATTCTGCAACTGTGTAACAAATGTTCTTCTTTTATTACATTACATTTATAGAGTCTGTGATATATACGATTTTTTGGATTGACCAGTATCTGGCTGATATCAACACCGAGTATCATATCAGATCATACCTAGCAGAAATTGAATTGACTTACCACAATTATGTCTGCATAAGTGTGTAATCACGTTAAAAATAAAAGTCTTTTGGCTTGTGATTCCTCTCAATAAGCCTTTTGTATGTACTTAAGGTAGGAAGCATGCTTTACCATCTCCAGACATGTTTTTACAGCAGGTAAAAGCCATGCCTGCATAAACCAGAGCATTAACCAAAAGAATAATAATAATAAAAGAAGAAGAAGGAAGCAGCAAAGAGAGAGTATAAAAGACTGTCTACATCCTTTCTGGTACGTGCAGGCCACCGTAGCTCGTAGGGACACTGTTGGAAAAGGGGTGGAGGTGGAGGAGTTGTCCGTGTGGTGCTGCTAATGAGACGCTAATATTATGTGGCCAAACAAAGCGAAGCGCAGCAAGACAAGACATGATCATTTCTGTCACACCTGATCGGTGTTTGGCAGCAGAACAATAACCAACCTTCTGTTGGTGGCCAAAACTTTGTCAAGTGATTAGTTTAAGTAGCACTCACTCCCTCGACTCCATCTTGGAGGACTCACAAAAAAAGGAGATTAAACATTTAGTGGTCAAAATCAAAGCCCGTAAAGACATGAGTACAGGTTTTCAATCTGTGCTTTAATCTCCATTAACCTTGATTTGAAGGTAAATGAACTGACCTCAAAGCCAGATTATACACTGTAAGAGAAGCCCGTAATGGTTTTATTTTATTTTGATTAAATAAACTAATCATCACCTCTCGTTCATCCTAGGATTATATTCTACAGTGGGCCTCAAGCGACAGTGTTACAGAAGAAGACTGAGAAGTAAAGATGAAGTACAAATACTTTGTTACTGTACTGTCAGAAAAATTGCTTTTGTTACTTAACAAAAATAACCCTTTCCCAAAGGGGAAATTTTAAGTTTGAGATTACATTGATTTAATTTATATCGTGATAAGTACCGATTTGGAATGATCGCCTAGCCCTATTCTACAAGATTCATTTCTTAATCCAAACAGTGCAAGAATCTGCTGTGTCATATTGTAGGAGGCCCTTTCCAATCAGGCATCAGGACTAAAAGTAACAGAGAGTCAAACAAATGCTGAGTGAATCGTCTCCCCCGCAGATAAAGTCCTTTTTTATATGTCTAACCTCCTCCAGTGGGAACCTTCATGTTCTCTTGTCAAGTTCTGTTCCACTGATTCTCCCTGTGATCCCACACTGTCCTCCTGTCAAACCCAGAGTACACATTCTGACAGACCCCGGTCAACAAAGCTGTGGGTAGTAAAGCATGAAGTGAAAAAAGAAAACAAACACCACCCTCCCTCCCTCCCTCCCTCCCTATCTCCATCCATCCCTCCACTCACCCCTCCTCACTCACAAGCACCTGATGGAGCTGATAAAGTGGCTGATGGGCTGCAAGTGACGGTCAGTGGTCCAGACAGAGGAGCTACAACACTGTGAGTGGAAGTGTGTACACAGAGCTCTCCGACTGCAACTGGCCAAACAAATTCCACTGCTACTGCTGACATGGATTTACACAGTGGATAAACAGCAGGGCAATGTGTGCTTTTGTATTGAGCAGTTTTTAATTACCAGAGTAAATGTCCTCTTCTGTTGTGTGTGACAGTTTTTTTTTTTGTTTTTAAATAAACAGTAACAACCAACATTTGGCTTCAGGAGAAATGATGCTATATTTTTTTACATTTTTCTTTTGTTATTACACTTTTACACATGTAAAAGTTGTGTTAAATATAATAAGCAAACATATGATAATGTTTTTAGAGGTGGTTTCCAAAAACTATTATAGTAGGAGCACAGGCTTTATCTAGCGTTTCTCCTACTCTGCTGGTCTTTTGATTTTCCCTGTTAAATAATAACTTTGTTATAGTGTGTTATCTTAGCTGGAGATTTTTACCTCAAAGGACTTCCTGATTGAATTAGTGAATACCTTTAGTTTAATGTAGATATTTAACTACATTTATATAGTTACAAGACGTTATTTCGAGTGCACACAAACACATGGATCTCTCTGGATTAATTTCACGGGTCAATAAGTCTACGATCAAGAAGTGTTTTGGATGTAGGGATAAATTAATTATCATCTTTAAATAACACGGCTATAAAATAATTATGGGCTGTACAAAAATATTTATGCAGAAGTGGCACAAACTACAGTACAAGGGGGAAATGGTGCAATCCACTTTGGTTCTTTTTGGCAGACTGACTGTACTCATTTGCTTTTGAGTGCAGATCAAATAAAACAAGTGATTTGTGAATTCTCCAAATGCTACACGAGGAAGGAAGGAACGGATCCAGTCAGTGTGTCACTGTACAAGTTGTGGCCAAAATGGAGACTATTGAGAGTTCCTGGAGGGGTAGGACTCATTGCAGTCAGCCTAATTAATCTACTGATAGCTCTGATCCTCCACAGTGGGGGGTCATGGCTAGTTACCATAGTGATGTCCTGGCCAGGCGGCCTTGATTATGTTCCAGCAGATTGCTCTCACGCAACAAAAACAGCATCGCGTTGGATTTCAGAGTGTTGAGGAGCAACTGGTGCAGCATCTGGCTCCATGTGCGCATGCAAGGCGACAAGATTAATGTAGTGGGTTAACATATCTACGCAAAGACCCAAGAACTGTGCAATCTAATTACTTCCAGAGACAACACTGCCAAGATCGGCTAAAGGCCTCCATTATGGTCCCCGGAGGATGTTTTCAGAGATAGCTGCAGACACGGCAGATCCCCCTTCATGCAGGCGCGTCCAAATTCAGAGTTGATCTTGGTGCCCACAGTCATCTGCTCCTCCTCTGAAGACAAAGTTTACATCACTCAAAGCACACCCATGTGTACCCAAGAGTGTGGAAACGACAGCCTGGCAATAAAAAATCTGTCCCATGACAAAATTAAATAAAAAATAAACGCACAGACGGCGCAACGGACAGGACATGATCGATGCGATGTCACTGTAAGAGCCGTTGACATATTTGTGCATGGTTTGTTTTGTTGTTGTGTCCCATTTTCACGTTGTGGAGTCTCCATGAGACAAGGTAAATCATTAGGTAATGTAGTCATGGGAGGTTTAATCTCTGGGGAGGCGTAGGATTATCTCATGTGTTTGGTGACAGTGGAAGCTGAAAACAAGTGATCTCGGTATGTTGGAGCTTCCTGTCCTGCTGTCCTGGTTGACATCATATTCAATGACTTTCCAGGACCAATTCCCTTGAATTTAAGGACCAAAATGGCTTAAGATGGGAGGGCAACTTGTAAGAGCCGCTTCGTCCATGGTGTCCACTTTTATCGATTTGCAGCACACTCTGCATCTGGACAAGTGCTTGTCCTTGGATCTTGGTCAAAGTCAATATTTGTCATTCTCTTTGGTGAGACAGAGATCTTGGAATTTTCATTTCCCAGGCATCATGTCATTTGCTAAACATCACTCACTCATTGTTCTGCACGGAATCTCATGTCAACAGCGGAGACAGTGTCCACAACACCGCTAGTAATTATGACTCGATGTTTCTCGTGCGTACTTCACTTCTTTCTTGCACAAAACTGAAACAACACCTTTAATGACCCATGTCTACTTAGGGCAAATTTCAAAAACCTTCAAGTGCCTTAAAAAAATTTTTTTTTTATTATCAAGGATTTCAAGGACCCATGGGGAGCCTGTGTGTTTGTCACGGGTCAAAGAGTTCACCAACAAGCAACTGTGCAGCAACCAATGTGAAACCACTAAATCACGTGACATGTCATGAGGAACGATCAACGTCAGATTTTCAATAAGACACTGACACTGACACAAATTACAGTATGTGGTCACATGGAGCCCTACAACACGGTAACATCTTAGAATCTGACTAACTTCAGCCATGGCTGATGTTGGAAAAACAGCTCCTTCACTGGCTGAGTTGAAGTGCAGGAAAATGATCCTATAGCAAGTTACGCATGACAGACGTGTGACTACACAGCAGCTCCATCATCCTCTGCTCCACCCAGAGCTGGAGGATGGATGATGTCACACAGACAAAGAGAAAGGAGAGCCGGTCAATGCTGTTAGCTGTCTGCTTTACTTTCAGAGCCAGAACATCATGACACCTCCAGAGATAACAGCATGGTTCTTAATATTCCGACTCTCCAGCACGGAGACACAGGGAGACACATCAGTAAAGGTTTGTGTAAACATCGATTTAAAAAAAGAAGAAGAAGCTACCTGAGCAACAAGGACAAGGGAATACAAGAGAGACACAGAAAGGTGTGCCGTCAGCTTGATCATTAGCTTGTAGCATTCAATAATTACCTGTGTATGTGCAAAAAGCGAGCTGTAAAGCTGACAAACAGACTGTAAAAGACGGAGTTGTTCCACATGAGACATCTCACCTGTTGTTGACACGGGAGAGGAAATGTCTCTTTTAAAAACAAGAAGAAAAACAGCAATTCTCAAAGGTGGTGAATAAGCCGCGCGTGTGTGCGACTGTGTCAGTGTGCGTGTGTGTAGGTGTGAGTGTGCGTGTGTGTGTGTGTGTACAGGTGTTGGCGGGTTTCAAAGCAGCAGATTGTCTCTAAAGAGAACAAACATCAGCCTCTTCACAAGTGATGACTTAGCTCATTACTGAGGGAGGCAGTCGTCTATGACAGGGCCACACACTCCGTATAGACCACTTCACAGGAGAAAGCTGACACCGTTAAATGGAAAAAAAACATTAGAGACAACTTTCACACACCCAATGCACATTGTATAGATCTAACAATGTTGACTAGTTTCACGATATAGAGACACGGAAGTGTCTCGATACTGTCGTAGTCCTATGGCGGCATCAAATGATCCGTCTTTAGGGCAAAATATGGCTCGGTAATGATCCTTCCAAAGGTTCACCTAAGGAAACCTTGTTACGACTTTTACTTCCTCTAGATAGTCAAGTTTGATCGTCGTCTCAGCGCTCGGCTGTTCACACAGATTTCATGTGGACAAATATCTGCTGTGAAAAAGGTCTCTTAAAGTTAAACTCATGGACAGTTTCACAAATTTTCTATTATTTTAACTTACACATACAGTACAGTGGGAGTCCTAAGTACTAAATCTACTTAATAATACATAATGGAGGTAATCAGGTAAAGAAAGTGAACTCAAAGTGCACAGTAAGTGGTGGATGAGCAGATTAAGAGTGTCGGAGGTGTTAGGAGAGCAGATGCTCTTACAGAAGAGGTTCTCGTGGATAGAGAGAGAAGGAGGGAAGGAGACCTCTGCTCTGAGGGCATTTAGTAGCTTGTTCCACCAAGAGAGAACCACACATGAAGACAGCCTGAACATGGACAACAACACATCTAAAAAAAAAAAAAGAAGGGCCGCATGATTACACCTAACTTTTCACATCCCGATTAAAGATGAAAATCAAGAGCCAGAGTTCAACTGACACTGGTGCGTCAGTGGTCAATGCCAAGGTATCAAACATCTGGACATTCTAGTGTGGTTGGGTGTCAGAAACTGCTAGCACATATATATATAGCAGTTTCTTGCCTCACAATCACCTACTGATGATCAAGCTCAAGATGCAGGACAAAGGATAGCTGATTTGAGCAAGGTAACCAATGGTCATTGTTAATTGGACACTCTAAAAACTGACCCCAGCCACATTGTACTCCTTGTGCAGGTAAATGGTCTGTATTTATATGGCACTTTTCTAGTCTTGATGACCACTCAAAGTGGCTTCACACTATAGTTTTGTCATTCACCTGTTCACACAGCCGGGAATCAAACCCACAACCTTTGAGTTGAAAGATGACTCGCTCTACCACTGAGCTACTATTGCTGATCAATATGATAAATAAAAGAGGTTTGAATATTTCCTCCCCTAAAACATGCGTTACATCCTATCCGTCTACATCAAATGCGATATTGAAAACGTCCTAGAACCCGATGTGTTTGAAGTGTGAAGAGTCCTGTCCATCTTTGGATCCACATAATTATGCCAGCAGGATGAAATGTCAACCGTTTTCTTTATTCTACTTTTTAGATTTCATAAATGCAACAAACTAGGTTTTTTTTATGTATAGAATATCTATATATAAAACTTTATACATGATGTTATGTTCAATTTCATGGATCAAATAGGTGTTGAGGCTCCAGATTACATTCATTTGGGTGAAGAAGGGACAAAAATGGCTCTTTAATTTCTAAAGGTTGCAGACCCCTGGTCTAGAGTAAGTGCGGTCGCAGATCTTTCCTTGACCATGTGACGTGTTTCATCTGAAGTAGTTGGACATAATGTTTTTTTCTGACTAGTCACGTGGTTTAAATTTAAATAAGAGTCTGCAGGTTTTAAAACCAGTCCTGGTCCACATCAATGCAAAGCACGAAAAAGGTTTTACCCAGGAGAAGATGCCACCTCGCTATTTCATGTGATTTCACCACATCTTACGACAGCATACATTTCCTCTCTCTCTCTCTCTCACGCACACGCACACACACACACACACACACACACACTTCTGCTTGGAATAAGCAGTGCCTTTAAGTTCCCCCAACATTGTTGTCATCCTCTGCTCTTAAATACTCGGCTGAGCTCTCAAAGGTCTCTCTACATTATTGAATACATCGGATTAAAGTGGAACACTAAAGCAATTCTTTGTGTGTGTGTGTGTGTGTGTGTGTTTTTTCCATCCCACCCCCTGGTTATATAAACACGTCCGTTACAAGGCTCAGGGCTTTAATTATCTATCAATCATGATGTCATCTATACTGTAACTCAGTAGGTGTTCTACAGCTGTGCATATACTATAAAAATTGCACATACCTATTATGAGACTCACATAAGCCGTCACATATTCATCCATGCAGAGGTGTGTGTTAGTGTGCAGTCACATGTGCGTATACTTTTATACTTATATACCGTAATGCTGAGCTAAATTGAAATAAATGATAGAAACGCGGTTGTGCCACACCCTGACTGAATATATGCTGCTGTGGGGGGGGGATCCAGTAAAGTGGGTCAGCAACATAAACATGCTTAAACACCAGCCCCGCTCCTCCATGCTGCTTCCACAGACAAGATGTAGAGTGACACAAGAGATGCTACTCTGAAATATGGATGCACTGGGACACAGTCCATAATCCTGCTACCCAGAGATGGTGGTAGTGTGTGTGTGTGTGTGTGTAAGTATGGGGGTGGGTTTGTGTTTTTATAGCTATGGCAGGGGATGATGGACAAGGGAGAAAGCCAAGAGTAGAGAGGATGTTATCAGGAATGAGAAAGCGGATCAGGTGACTCATGGAGATAAAAGCGTGGCAGTGTCTTTTTTTCTTTTTTTTTTTACGAAAGAGGAAAAGAAGAAAAAAAAAGCAGCAGCAGCTTCTGAAAAGGTTATTAGCTTTCACTTTATAATTCCACTTGGATTCTTTTATTCTGTTCCCAAAGATTAAGTTCTTAAAGTAACATTGTTTAATAGACAAGAATGAGGCGTCACATTGGACACGACTGAAATCCCCCATTGAACTGTGAGCCGCTTTGTTATTTTTATTTAAATGCCAGCGTGAGCATTTTTAAGAAATGTTGTAGCCGCAGCTACTGACACGTTGTTATAATAATGACATTATTATTTCACATCCAGCATTTCCCATGTTGCCCACTTTTTTTGTGTATTTCTACTTTTAGAAATGAGACCGTTTGTGTTAATGTTGTGTTTTCACATTAATCTCTACAGCCCACCCCCCCCAAAAAAAAATGACATCAGTATGCCCTCTGTTTATACACATACACACTGTATAAATAATCTGTGGGTAAACTAAGACCAACACGACTTTATATTATTTAATAAACATGTACAGACATAAAATATAAACACACAATTTATATGCTTGTGCATTCTGATGAAAAGCAATCGAGTCCGTGCATCTCGTCTTGCATTTAACAATGAAATCAATACCTGCATTAATCAGGTTCCAGGGAATCATTACGACACAGTGTGGGGCACAAATAATGAAAATGAAAATGCAGACATGTGGGGTGTGTGTGTGTGTGTGTGTGTGTGTGAGACGGCAGTGGTTCAAAGAGGGTGAGAAGTTACGTGTGAGACAACGTGGACATGGGGTTCGTCTTTGGAAACAAATGCCATAAATATATGTTTAAACATTTCTCTGCATGCAACTCAATGCCAGGATTCTACACCTAAATATTTCACAATAAAAGCCTTGTCAACTAAAATGATTGGATCGCGGTAAGTGCTTTTACTTTGACACAAGCGAAAGGACGCGTTGCATTCGTGACACCTTTGACAGATAAAGACGTCCAAACTGTGGTGGACGATCATTTTTATTGTCTTGTGTTCTTAGCTGTGAACTGCAAGCAGCTCAAGCAGAAAACAAGCACCGGTCTCTATTCTCAAAGGTGGAGATCTGATCAAAAAAACTGGTGTCTAAATGAAAAAGAAAGAGGTTCAGTGGTGCTGCTCTCACATCGAGTTTGGCCCCTTGATAAAGTCATTTTAGTGTCAGTGTTGACATCTCCTGGATATACAGGATTCTTACCTCTCCAGGTAAAGACAGAGGATTTTTATTTCTAGGACAGTTTGGTAACTTACTGTATGTGTTGTGGTGTAACGTCATTCATCCAAACTGCATCCAGGAAACTTGGAGCTGCATAATGCAGGAAAAGCAGCAGCTGCGACTGAACATGCAGGCACGTACTAATCAGGAAATTGTTTAGGGAGCTTGATTTGCTTTGAATTCTATTGGTGGAACACATATTTTCAACATCTGATGATCACGTTAGTGAAAAAACCAAAATGGTATTCCATAAATCTTAGCAGTAGGATCCACTTCTGCAACTTTTCATGACTGCTTCTTAGCAGATTCATCCATTGTCTAACACGCATTTATCTCGCCTGACCACCGCTATGAAGCTGTTGTGCTTCTTTGTTGCCTCCATCAGCCGTGATGCAAAGTGCATCACACTGTGTGCGGCGCATGGATGTTACAAGCAATACAAAAACAAAACACTGCCGTGCTGAGAAACATGTGGAGCTGAGTGGCCTAATCAGCACCGCGTGAACTCGTTTAACAAAAGGTTTGAATGAAGCTGACATTTTCTTCTGAAAGCTACGCTGTTCAGGTTCTAAAAATTTATAAGAACCTATCATTTATTGTGAAAAGTACAATTGTGGGCATGCAGGCATGGTGTGAGATATGGCTGAAGGATTCAGAGAAAACATCTACTTTCAATTGCAATCACAATATCCTTCAGTAAAATTGTCTTTGCAATATACAGTTTATGATATATTTGGGTTTTTTCATGTCAAGCTGTGGCTACATACTCATTGTACAATTCACTTAAACACAGTGGAGCAATAAGACATGACTTGTGAAATTTCTTAAATTAAAAATAGATCAGTAAAAAATTGCAATTTTTGCTGTTTTTGTTGTGTCAAATTGTGATTTTTGTTCCGCCCTAGTGTGAGACTGGGGTTACTGCGGGAATCCAAATTCCCAGAGCAACAATTTACAGACATCCTCAGACTTTTGGTAGTAGCTAAATGTGATCACATGCAAACTATTTAACGACACTTGCCAAATGGATACACGGAGAGAGGCTTCTAATTCTCACTCAGTGAGTTAATTGAAATTCAGACGGCCTTAAAAGCCAAAAGTTCGGGAGATAAAACGCAAAATTAGGCTTTCTAATGCAATATTTGTTACTTTTGTTTTTCCAATTGGAACGCAAAAATGGCCTCACAGGGGAAAAAGATCCCCAAAAACACTTGGCTCTTGTGCAACAGGGTGAAATCCAAACGCTCAATCAAAGTTTGCATCAAGGTTTAATTTACACGAGACGACAGAGTCAATGAGGCTAACTTGTTTGTAATGGGACTTCATTTGCCTGCTGCTCTTAAGCAAATTTAATTTGTTAAGTCTTCTTCAGAGCAGAACACACACACACACACACACACACGCACACTCAAGAAGAGCGACGGCGCAGCGAGCAGAGGCTGTAGATCTGTAGAGAACAGCAGGTGAAAACAAGAGAGTGAGGAAAAGGGGGGGAAAAAAGTGCTGAGAAATACACAACTAAGCAATTCCACTAAGCTGCGATCATATTTCAATATCCCGCACAGTTATTGCTGAGGTTAAAATTGCTTTGTAGCCTCTTAACAGTGTGAGGAACCTTGTTAACGCCCCCTTTCTTTGCAAATCCATAATAATCACCCTACCACCGCCACCAGCAGCAGCAGCAGCAGCACTGCATCGGGAATGTTGAGGTGGGAGAGGAAATAATACGTTTATCATCAAACATTTCCTAAAATAGTCTGAGATGTATGGAATGTCAGATTAGCTCCAGTTCCCAGCCACTACCTTTCAAAGGGAGGAAATAAATGCAGAAGAAATACACACACACTCTGTCGAAGGCATTTATAAATCATTTTCTACACACACACACACGCCCCACCCCTGTATGGCAGATTTACATTTTTATGAGCAGACAGGGCTTTTACAAGTCCAGCAGGTGAGTATCTGGTTGCTGTATTCCTTCAGGCAACATGCTAACTAAACTTAGCGCTGTGTGTTTTATACAATGCAGCAATAATTGGTGCATCCTTTATGCGGGGGGGGGGGGGCTTTATTGTAATAGCTGTAGGTGGCAGAGTGATGTATGCATCTGCTGGAAGAAGTGTTGACTACAGAGAAAAAATGTGTCCCCATTAGCAGTGTGGGAACTTCAACAATAGAAGGTTGAGTTTTCCGCACTTGGAAGAATTAGAGAAGTTCCCTCTCTGCACAATTAACCACATCTGGTGTAGGGCAAAGGGAATGTTCAAGAGGTGCTTTCCAATTAGGCATTAATTCGTCACACAAGCGCGCGCTTTAATTAAATGTAGCACATCAAATGGAGATGTGAAATATGGGGTTATTAATGTGATGACCGATAATGGGTGTTTCCAGGCGGAGGCCTTCACAGACTGTCCATAAGCCCGCGCCATGTGAAGAGTTGGCGGCACCACAGCTTAGCCTTAATCCGTCTGCCCGTCAAAAAACAAAAAAAAAGACACGATTTGTTAATTGCCTTTAAAGTATATGAAATTAGCACCAACCTAAGTCAAAAATTATCAAGGCATGGTGTGGATAATGGAGATCGGGGGGAGGGAGGTCTGTGCAGTGATAGGCCACTTGAGCTCATTAATTATTGTGTTGCTGGGGACGGCACCAGGGAGAGGGAGCTGCACTGTAGGGCTGCAAGGATAGCGCCTCCCAGGGGAGAGATCTGGGGGCATTAACCCTCTCCTCCAAGGATTATCCATGCAATTTTTCAAGGAACTGCCAAGGGAAAAGTATGTCGAGGAGGATTTTGGATTTGACTCCATCGAAGGAGGAGGAGGAGGCGCCACCTTCGTAGTAGAGTAGTATCTGTTACATATGAGAGGAAAAACTGTTATAATTTTATCCCATCCTTTGGCTACAGACACACTTCTCTAATGAATAAAGATAACCCAGTTGATAGCAAGAGATTGAGATTAGGTTCTTTACATAATTTGGGATTATGATTAAACGGGGATTTACAATAAAGACTCTAATCGCCGCTAAAATGTGTGGAATAATAGCAATTCAGCAGTTTCCATCCAAGAAAAGCTTGAGATCAGTGGTTCTCAAACTTTTTATACCAGAGTACCACCTGAGAAAATACGGAGCTCTTGAGGATTTATTCCCAATAAAATAATCCCTCACTTCCTCACACAGGGCTCCCACACCAAGGTTGACATCAAATTCAAGGACTTTTCAAACACTCTGCGTAGACCTACTCTATGTACATCAAGCAATGCAGGGCGTGAAACAGTAGGTGGCGTCGTAATAAACAAGGGTGACTTTATTTATTTTATTTCTACGCACTCAGGCAAAATTCCTCAGCTTCACTCCGATCACATACCCTGATATATACAGTAGAACAGTGTTTCTGTACCATCAGAGGTACACGTCCCACACTTTGAGAACCATGGCTCTAGATTATTGATCTTTTTTTAATGTTTACGCACAACACACCTCAAGAAACACCCAAGGGCCATTAGGTTTTGTTTTTATAATGTAATGCCTGAATGTCAGATTGGCCTAAATGAAGTAATTAAGTCAGTGACAAGTCATTTTTCAAAGACAGATGGCAGAATTCCCAAAGCAATAGATCATTTGTCCAACCGAACCTCATCAGTGAAGGGAAAATATTCAAAAGCCTCAATTTGTTTTCCAACAATCTGTCAGGGCACAGTTCAACTTTTGCAAAATAATTAAAACACAGAAATGACTCCAAGTCACATGAGCACATTATTAGCATTAGAATAGCGTACTTGTCAAAACATTACAAACCACGACGGTTATGTAAGAGGAACATATTTGCTTATGTCATCAGCGTGACTAATGGTGCTGAGAAAAAGGGGGAGGAAAAGAAAACTTGTATATGTACATACGAGTATTTAAATGAGCTTTGTTGTACACAATGCAACACACACATCAGACTCCTTCACTCCAGGCTTATCGCTCTCCTCAGTGCAGTTTCCTCTGTCCCCATGGCAACCACTCGTCTCCTTATCCTAATCACTACAAGTTAACCTTGATATGAAACAGGGCCCAAGGGAGCCCTCACACTTTTGTGGCAGCTTCTGAAGACAGACACCATTTCCTAATAATAGCCATAAAAGACACGACCGTAGGAATATTATGGGAGTCGGAAGATAAATGATGAGCTGAGCAAGACGAGATGAAAGTGACATGCTGGGGGGGGGGGGGGGGGCAGCAAGTTATAAGTGGAGAGCTGAATATTTGAGAATGATGCTGTGTGGGGCAGAATCAGCTATGATTCCATGAAATACACATTAAGGCTCGAAGGTACATCATGTCTTTGTCATAAGATTTTACATGATGCGTCATCAGAGATTAAGGAAGCACGGTTTCAGTGATAACAATGGTACAGCCAGAGTTTTTGGCCTAAAACTCTGTTTATGTTTTGTTTGTGATTTGGCCTGTTGCCACCCAGTAAAAAGGATCATAGCCCTTCAATACCCAGGTTGGTTAGAAGAGTTGCACAGGGCTTTAAGTGGGCCAGTACTTTCTGGTACTTCATTTTACTATTTAGAGTACCTGCACCTGCACTCATGAGATGCCAGTGCTCTGCTTAGGTTACTACTCCAACTCAATATGGCCCAGGATAATCATTTCTCGGGGTGCACTACTTGACGTTCACCCGTTTTCGTGAGAGTCTAGCGTTTAGAGTTTTTATTTTCATTGTTAAACAAGTACTATTGGTGCTTTTCTATTATTCAGTTCTAGCACTACAAGACTTGACTTGATTTGACAGCAAATGAGGTTCCAAGCGAGCTGAGCAGATACTATGATGTGACGTCAACAGACTGCCGGCCTGAGAGCAACTTCCGACACAAGAATCAAAGTGAACAATGCCTAACTGTAGATCAGTTAAAAAAAACTTTCTGCATTTCTGAAAACGTGCGTTAATCCCCAACATTTAGCAAAGAAAATGTCTAAAATCTCAATATTTAACAGAGGAGTCTAGTGTATTTAGTGACAGCACTGCTAAAGGCCCGCGATCGCGAGCCCAATCATAACCTGTTCAGTTGTATTTCAGGTCAGTGTTCTGGTCATGCAGGAAGTACTTAACGATTCCGTGCACTAATGTGTTTAACAAACTAATGATTCAGTTAGACCGAAAATAACTACTTTACTAGTCACTAGTTTGTGTGTTTGTGTCGCATATAAAACAACATCACGGCAGTTTTGCACAGCCGTGCTATTTCAAGTGCAGCTCCTTGTTTCCGTGTTGCAGAAACTTCCCAACAACCCACACTCACTGATATTTTGAATTACGTCTGATAACGTTTTGTTTACCAGAGGATATTTACCAGATGAACCACCACACTCTGATCCATCGACATCCCCCTTAACCTTAGCTGTTAAGCAAAACTCATAAAATGCCCTGCATTTTCCTCTTTGCTGCTGTTTGTCCTGCAAATTTACCGAGCAAAGCCCATAATCCTCCAGTTGGGCGACTGCAAATTAGAGCTATAGCGCAATTAAAAGACACTCCACCCCGGCTTTTGTACGGAGCTCATCATAGCCTTAATGATCGCAAATGCAAAACAAGACATCTCTCCGCCGGCGCTTAACCCAGTGCATCAAAGTTAAACTCATGAACCGTAAAAGATGTCAGAGACAGAGCCGCTGTTATGTAACCTTCATTAGAAACTCCTCTGATTGAAGCTTCGACAACATCAGTGGTTATTAGCTAGGTGAGCAGGTTTCTGCTCAGGATGCACTGCATAATCCATGTGTAATGAGGGGAGCACAGCTGAGCCTGGATGGTCCAGAAGAATTCTTAAGAACAAAGCAGACACTCCATCACCCCGATGTCTTCATTCACACAGGGAAAAAAAAGGTTAATTGTGCATTTTGGTTAGTTTTTCATGAATACATTTAAAATCAGCGCAGGGAAAGCACTTGGCAAAGACGACCAGAGACCAGAGGCTGATTTGACTTCTTTCATTTTTATGGAGCTCATCAGCTGCAGGCTGGTTAATTATGACTGACCCAAAGAATGTGTGTTTGCTCATCACCTGTGGTGGAAAATGGCCTCTAGAGACACCGTCTCTTCCATCAAACAAGGCCAGAAACACAGTCGAGCTAATGCCGTAGTCTGACTAAGACAGGCAATTTAACAACTTGCCGAGTCCGACTCTAGTCCGACTAAGTGTATGAGTAATCAGACTATAAATGGCATTATCCAGGTATGTTTTCTTAATGTCATGTAAACATGTTAGTCCAACTAACTCGATTTTAGTCGTACTAACATGTTTACATGACATTAAGAAAACAGAATTATTGTCTAAGTCTAACATTTCTCGTCGTCCTCGGTTGGTTTATACATTTGGTTTACATATAGTACAGAACCGTTTTTCTTCATTCAAAACCAAGGCCCTTGCCCGAATGGAATGAAGTACATATAAAAAGCTTACTCTAAAGCTATATTTATTTAATTTAGCTGATTATAACCTCATAAATGCATATGTATGGGTAGCATGTTCAATTTCCTCCAATAAACCCCCCCTACATGCAGTAAACAGCACTTTTAAGGTTCATATTCCCAACGTACAGTATGATTCGATATGTTTATAGACCAGTAAGTGACTTTACTTGCTAACTAAAATCTTCAGGCCAGGTCTGTGTGAGAGAAGTCGTCCGTCTTTTAGGTACAAATCTTTGAATTAAACAAATATAAACGTGCATCATGTTCATTTGACAGTAACAAGATTAATCTGACAGTAAAAAGAACAGAAATTGGTGCTTTGGTTGTGTGGATGTAGTTGTGACAGTGTTATTGTTTGTTTGCTTTACAGTTCTGAACACGAAACCTTTCAGTGCAGTGTTCCCTTCCACGGTCGCCGCACGTATGTATTGACGTACTGCTAATTGTGAAGAAACACAATCACCCTGAAACAGTAATGGCTGTCGCTGGAAGCGATAGCATCAATTGGTCCCATTATAGTTACAATTCAAGGGCACATAAAACCTTTTCCAGTTGAAAAATATGACACAATGAACATTTAACAACCGCATTAATGAGAGCAAACACCCACAACTGTGTGATGAGACATATAGAGTAATATGACCGGGATTAAAAAAAATGTTTACAAACTCTGTGACCATTATCCTCAACCCACAAATTATAATTACTCCACCTTGAATGTGTGGGTGTTTATTCCAGCAACACAAGTTAATGTTCCCCTCTAAAATGTAAACAACACACAGGAGGTCAGCGTGATATATCCGAGGTGTGTTTGACCTCGAAGCATAATTTTCTGCAACAACGCTCTGTCCATTCTAATTGCACCCACAGCAGACACAGATCTGTGTGTACTTGCAGGCTGTTAAACAGAAAATAATAATCCACTAGGCTGGAATATTACCCCGGAGTGTAGCACAGTGTAAACGTTTGAAGCAAACCCCCCCCCCCCCCCCTATTCTTTTTTTAAATTCAGCAAATTATACCTTGAAGCAACTTAAGAGAGGTGAATAGAAGGGGTGTGTTTCCAAGGCAAATCGTTATCGGCGCTCTTCAAAGAGGAGGGAGGAAGGAATAGAAGGAAGGAGTGAGTGCGTGTGTATGTGTGTGTGTGTGTGTGTGTGTGTCATGGACAAACTGTAGTGGTGAGAAGTGGCTCTCTGTAAGGCCATAAGGTAAACTCTGTGGGAACTGCGACGCCAAGCCAAAGGTATTGAAGAGGCAGGCGATAGCAGTAATGAAAGAAATGCAATAATAATGCAATAATGCTGGTTGGGTGAGTCAGCTGGGCCTCTGGCACTTTTCTCCATTGTGCACTACATGACCTGGTTTCTCTACTGTTCCATTCCTCCACTGCAAACACAGGACCAAGGTGCAAGCCATCAATAATAAATACACACAGTTACTGTTGCCACAAGCCCCTCAGCTGCACAGAGTGCAGAGAAGGAGGCTTATTATTGTCCCTCCCTCCTGTTATTGTTTAGCCCTGAAAGAAAGTGGTTTTATGAAAAATAGGACAACAAAGAAGAGCAAAGCGTCAGGATCAGGCTCTACTAAATTGGCACTGTCCTTGGACAGAAAATTACAGCTGAGCTGGGCTGTGCAGTCAAGCTGAATCGGTGCTGCTGCATCTATCTTGTTGCCATGGCGCAAAGGACGTGCAGAGATGTTCGGAGAATTGCCTTTTGTGGTCATTTTTTCAGGATCAAGGAAAGATGTCTCACTTGTGCACGATAGAGCTGTCACCGTTTATCCAAAAACTCGGATATTGGGGAGAAAACTTCAAAGTCTAAGTTTAAAAACGTGTCCAAGTTCAAAATATACACCCTAGAAAGGCATCAGACCATCTCACGTAACCAACGTGTGGTCGATGCATTGAACACAGCCTGGCCTTAGTTTGACTTTGAATCCACCAGAAAAAGAAGACAGTGATGTTCAGTTGTTTTGCTGTGAAAATGGACGACGCGCACTACAACGTCCTCTTGAGTGGACGCTGAAGCATGTGAAAAGCAGCGTGTGGAATGTTTTCCTTTGATTGTCTGCGACATGCCGCCATAAAGCCAACATGTTACTTCACACAGACTCAGCGACGGCGAGATGAGAAGAAAAGGCTTCATAATAAATTTATATGACTTTTTTCTTTTTGACCAGCATCTCAACAGGAAAACATTCACATCTCCGACCTGTAATTAAGCAAAAAAACTTAATCTTCTGATTACTGAGTACTTGTAAGGCTCTTAATGGCCTCTGTCCAACCTATGTCTGTGATCCTCAGATCCTACTCTGAGACCCTCAGGCAAGTCGTTTGGCTGTTTCAGCTGCTCTCCTGAAAACCAAAGAGGACAGGGCCTTCGCAACCAGGACCACGAGTCTCTGGAGCAGCCAGCCTGAGGAGATCAGGTCAGTGGAGTCAGTGATGTCTTTTAAGTCCTCTCTTAAGACATTATTATATGAAATAGACTTCCCTGATTTGAAGAGAGCTTGGATAAATGGAGGTGGTACAGTGAAGATGTAAGGAGCAGAGGTAGCGAAGGTGGATGAGTTTAAACACCTGGGATCGACGTTCCAAAGCAATAAAAAAAAGAGTGCAGGCAGGGTGGAGTGGGTGGAGACGAGTGTCAGGGGTGATGTGTGACAGAAGGGTAGCTGTAAAAAGTGAAAGAGAATGTCTACAAGATGGTAGTGAGACCTGCTCTGATGTATAGCTTGGAGACAGTGGCAATGTCTAAAAGACAGGGGGGTGGAGCTGGAGGTGCCAGAGCTGAAGATGATGCATCAGAAATGAGCAAATTAGAGGGACAGTTCAGGTTGAGATGGTTTGGACACGTGAGGACAGTTGGTGAAGAGGACACAAGGGAGAGAACAAGATGGAGGCAAATGATCTGCTGTAAAGGGAGAAGCTGAAAAAAGAAGGCTGTTTTCATGCTTTTCATCAAAACATTTTTTTTTAATTTGCAATTTTAATTGTATTTATTATAAAGGGTAGTGACTATACAGTACTATTATTATTATTATTTTTAGAAGAAGAAATAAGAAATAATCTCATTAAAAAACTTCAAACATTGCGATGATGATGTCTGAAGTTGTTGTTTTCTCCAGGTCTAACAGACAACAAACACATTTTGCTTGACTGATCCAGACTTAGATCAGGACTTAAAGAGACACACGTGTCATGCCCCCCCTGAACAGGTTTGGTGCTTGTTACACAGAAGCAGAAGAACTTGTTCAAGGTCTGCTGGACTTTTGGCTTCAGTACATCACACCGGGGAGCGACAGAGTCTTATAAATGACCTGACAAATGGAACTTTTTCTCATGATTCTCTCCCACCACCCTGCACTGTGACCTGACCGTCCTGATGGTGGCTCAGCACGCTGCGGAAGGTTAAACTCTGGCGTGTGTGTGTGTCTGCGTGTGTGTCCATGTGCTCTAGGGGAGCCATTTGTCCACCGTGCATCCACTCTGTGACCACAGCCATAAAAGAAACAAGAGCCAATGAGAGACAGGCAACGGGCAATAAATGAAACATCCGTCCAGAGGTATCACACCTTCACCACTCATCCGTCAAACACTCTCCTCACATCTCTCCCCATTTCTGGCATTAGACTTCTGTTCCTACTACAGCTCTCCACTCTGGGGAAGAATTTCTTGGACGGACAGAGGGGGGATTGATTGAGATATAGGCCGCCATTTGAGGTTTATTTCAGTTCAAATGACACCGCCTCGTCCCCTCAGTAAACCTCTGGCACACACACCTGCATGAGGAAAACAGCCACATGATGATTTACAATATAATGTCACACCTTTGTGTTTCCCTTGTTTCACCAGAAGGACCTTGAAATTAATCTGCCGCCCTCCCTCCCAAATTTACCACTGCAGCAGGGTTCGCCATGAGATCGATTTCACAGCGTATTCCTGTAAATGATGGCTGACATGTCAGAGTCCCCAGCTCCCCGCTGAGGCCGCGAGTAAAACAAAGACGACCACAGGTGGGAGACGGAGAGGGTGGGAAAGGCTATAGGAGGTCACATGGTAGAAAAAAGAAGAGCGACACAGTAAATAATAACAAAAAAAACGTTGATGAAAGGAAAGACCTGAAGAAAGCGAGGTAAGCGGGATCAGCAGAAAGCTGAGCTCTTAGTGGAAGAGAGTCGGAGCTAAAGAGGCTCTTTCACAAACATGCAGAGGTGAGGTGTTGTGGGCCTCGCAGAGGCTCTTATTCATCTGCAGGCAAAGTCGCGTGTCATCACCCTTCTCCCTGCCAGACACAAAAAAGGTCATAAATTACCCATCTGTAAACCATCAATCTGCACCGGGGGCGACAGCTAACCACAAGCTAACACTCAATCTCACACACAAACACGGGCAAATATGTACGACACACACACACATTCTGGATGTCCCAAAATCAATAAGTCTGATAATCAACTAATATATAGATTATCTATTATTTTTTTTATAATTTATTACACAATTATCATAACTATAGGGCTGCAAAGTTGACTACAACTCTAATAAGGAGATCAAACCGACTAATGCCAATTTAACGATCATACAAATGAATTAGACTGCAGTGATTTATTGATAGATTATCGATTAATCGGTTTAGGTGTTTATTTAACAATTAATGCAAGTTTGAATGATTCTTCAGCTTCTTAAATGTGACTCTGGCCCATAAAACTAGGAAATAATTCAAACTCGCCATGAAATCATCCTGATTTTGACATTTTCCAACATTTTATGGACTTAACTTGTTTTCTTTTCTGTGAAATGCCCTTATACTTTTGAAGGTTTCATTCCTCCGTCGCTGTTGTGCCATCGTTCATGCATTCTTCTTCATTTGTGAATGCCGTCACGGCAGACAATGGAGGCTATACTCCCACTCCGCTTTCTGTTGTGCACTACAGTTACAAAATTGACATTTACATTGTTGAATTTAATACTAATATGAGGCATCAACACTAAATCTCCACTTTTTTTTTTTAAATCATCAATGTCGTTACTTATTGTGGTAGCCCTAATGCACATGCACACGGACCCGCCAAGACAGAATTTGCTGTCTCAATGCAGCTCTGTAAAAGAATGTGTTCTTTTGAGGCCCCCCTCGTCTGCACATATGAGTTTTTAAATATTCATTTTGATGCATTTAGTTCACTCCATGTGTGCACTTTCATCCTGGGAAAAAAGCAACCTCAGACAGATGCCTTAGATTTGTGCTATTTTTACGCAAGATGCAAAACAGAAAAGGGAGTCAAAGACGGATTAAAATGTCGTACGATTTTATGAGGCAGTGATGAGAGGGCAGGCGTACAGACCTGGGCACTTTGATGAATTTTCGTTTTCCTCCAGCAGGAACTTCCAATCACATCCAGTTAGATTCCTTCAGCATTAATAATTCACCAGCCTTTATCTTCCTTTTCTGACCTCTTAAATCACTATCACAAAGCTGCTGGTCATGAAGTTAACTACAGCTTCCCCCAACCTCCCTCTGATTCCCCTCAATCCATAGCTCTTCATTATCTATAATCTCATCTACCCTCTGTATTTTCACGAGAATCACAGATTATTCACAGAGAAAGATGTTTTTTTTTCCTCCCTCTCTCTCTCTCTAACTCTGACAGGATTAGTTAGAACCAGTGACTGATTTCTACATGAAACTGTCTGTGCAGGTGCTGCCGAACAAAACGCCATGTCATGTTATTCTGTGGAAGATTTGCAACATTTCTCAGGCTGATACATGTGTGTGTATGTATGTATGTGCGCGTGTGTGTACGAGTGTGTGACTGCAAATGAGAAAGGGGAGGGAGACAATCTGATGAATCGTCTCATATATGGCATCCATCAGCGGTCCGGTGATTTATGGGGTTAATAACGAAGTCTATTCACAAGCCTGCAGTCCTGTTGTTTTTTCTGTTGTGTGGTGCGATGACAGAAATACAACAGAGCCAAACCACCCATTTGCTCCAACCCATCCTCATTCAGACACCCATAAAGCCAGTGTGTATGATATAACCGCACGCGCACTCGCGTTCCTGTAAGCAAGACGGACAACAATTACGAACAGAACTAAATAATCCTGCCAATGTAACGCTCAAGAACCCCGGGAATGAAAAATAGACTTTACAGAGCAAAATACTGATTAATCTGACATTCGGAGGCAATGACTCTCAATCTAATGCTGATGCATTGACTGCAGCCTGGTGTTTTTCTCCCTAAAAATCCCTCAAACCTTTAAAAACCTGCAGTCAGGTTAAAAAAAAAGAAAAGTGCCGATTCCACATTGTGTTTTAAACAATAAAACAGCAAAGACATCAACCCTCACTGTATTTCATGGCAGTACAAAAGAACGTTATAATGTCTACAGGCTAGAGCAGATGCTCTATCCTCTATTAGGCTTCATATTTTATTTACAACTAGGTCTCACCGTTTCTCAAAATTACACATATTCAAGTAGCAATGGGGAATTCTGCGGAATGTTTTTCCCCTCTCAATGGGGAAAATTGTATCCATTTCTGTATCCATTCTTTATCCATTGTATCCCTAATGTGAATATCTAATCAGCCAGTCACATGGTAACAGCTAAATGCATTTAGGCGTGTAGACATTACGGGTGGGAATAACAGGGTACCTCACGATACATGGTCCACGATACCAATAATATCATGATACAACGATTCTGTTATGATCAATATATTGCGAAACAGTCATATAGAGATATATGACGATATCTGTCTAACGGAAGAAAAGAAAACATCTGTGAAAAGTTAAAAGTGCCGTATTTGCTTCTATTTATTCACAACATGGAGAACAAAGTGCATAAAGTGGATAGGGCATCTCTTAACGCAGCTTTCTCCACCATTATCCCGCTGTAAACTCGCTCTGGTTTACTTTAGAGCGCCTTCATTTGTTAATTGAAAAGGTATCTATTATTATATTGCACACAGAAGGGTGAAGATGATATATAACCAGACTTATATTTTGACCCATGACTAGTAGACATGGTCATGATGGAGGATGGATGGAGTAGATGTTTTGTTGTCTTTGATGGGAGTGGTGATGACACTTTAGATATTAGCTGCTACAGGATGTGTGTTGTGGACTACAGATGGAAATGAGCTAAAATAGATAAAATAAGTAAATAAATGAGCTGCTGAAGGTCAAATTGATCATCAGAATGACGTAAAAGGGAAACTTTGAACGTAACATGGTTGTTGGACTGGGATTTGAGGATTCTTCACCCACAACCCAAAGAGGAAATACCCAGTGAGTGGAAGTTCTCTGGGAGAAAATGCCTTGTTGATGCTGGAGGTCAGAGGAGAATAACCAGAAGAAGAAGAAGGATCATCTCTGAATGCACAACATGTCGAACCTTGAAGCCGATGACCTTCAACAGCAGCAGAAGACATCAGGTGCCACTTCTGCCGTGCTATAAGTTGTACCTAACAAAGTGGCCATAGTGAGAGTTTCATTTCAAAGTTAATGAGAAGGAAAAAAAATGCAATGTTGTCTGCAAAATACCACATTTGCTGGTAAATGACTTATTTCAAACGAACAAACACCTAAATTGAACATGTTACTGAAAAGCAACATCAAGTGTAATGCACAAAAGACGCACCTGTTCCAAGGCCGTCTGGGGAAATGTAATTGTGTACATCGTCTTGAGCTTCATAATGGGGGCAGTCATTATACATGCAGCGAAATAAAAAGATAATTATGAATTCCCCAGCCGCACTCCGTCATTTGGCAGAGCTCTTAAACACAAAGCATACGTTCCAATGAGCCTCGGCTAATCTTCACAAGAGACGGGGAAATTGGCTCTCTTCAACCGACTCCGTTCGACTTTTCATGTGCGGACTCGCCAGTTTTTCTTTTTTTTTTTGAAATCAACATGAAAGATTGGAGGACGAGGGCGGAACAAGAGGAGAGAGAGAGAGGGAGAGAGAGAGGGGCGCAACATGAAAGCGGGAAAAGCAAACGGTGGAGACAGACGCCGGAGCCAAACAGAAATGAGGTGGTGGCAACTATAAAGAAAGCAGTGCAGCAGTGCTAATATGTTTACCTCCTTAACGCTACAGCGGGGCTGAAAGCTTTGTCAACGCCAGCCGCCGAGTCTGTGTGTGAAGAATTGCCAGCGGCAAGACTGATGAAACTAGTTTGCTCGAAAACAAAATACGACAATAAACGCGGGACGTGTAAAGACGGGGAGCGAAAAGCGCGCTGCGGTTGCTCTGTCACAGCAGGCTGCAGGTTACAGCACTGAGTCTGATCTGGTGAGAGTTAATAAGGAGCTGCAACCTGCACAGCTCCCTGACTGAGTGGTGAGTAGGAAGATAAAAGGGAAAGGTGTGAGGCTCAACCTGTGAGGACTCTTGACATTCGGAGTGTCAAAGAGAGCGAGAAATTAGCCTGTTGATGATTTCGTCTGTGGTGGATTCATCATCGCTCCTCCTTGTGAGTCTTCCTGGTTGTACTTGAAAAGGGGCGAGTGTGAATAATTACTGCAAGCATCATCGTTCTACCAAGGTTAACAGGACGCAATTAAATCGGAAAAATAGAAATCAGCAGCTAAAAGTGTCACAGTTGTAAGTTTCATAACACAAACACGTTCATTAAAAGGTCTGTTCTGCAGCATTTATGAGGCTGTATTGGCAGAAATTGAATGTATTATCCATAATATACCTATTTTTTGTTCTCAATACTGTTATCTAGCAATATCACTATCTAGGGGTAGGCTGACATTTGTTATTTTTTAAATAATCAGACCATCATTAGACATTTTTATACTCAGAAACAATATAAAAAGTCAGGAAAACTCCACTCTTTTCCATCTAAACGTTTATTTGACAAGTTGTTTTTCTTCATTATGTATATCACGTATGTAATATTTAGTTTATACACTATTTTAATTTAAAATATGCTGTGCAGACACAATATGAAGGTTGTTGAGACCAACTATGTCTATATTCTGAAGTTATAGTTGTTTTACAATTGGTTTAAAATTAAATTAATTACATACGTCTTTTGTGTATGTACATGTATAAAACAATGCCAGGGTCTTGCTTTACTGAGGTCACAATTTTACCCACAACCTTTCTACATTAGCCCGAATGGACAACTCGGCCAGAGTGTAAAAGCAGAAAATTAATACAAAAACGAATACAAATAGCTCCGCCCACATAAACTCAATGCATACATAGACAAACGAAAAAGGAGGAAACATCAGAGAGATGGTTTATAGTGATGTTACACGTTTGGGGTTAGGGGTGAGTGAAGGAGAGGTACGTCAACAATAGATAATTCTTACATAAAAGACCGTTAAATTAAAACTTGACACTATTAGCTGGTACCTGCACAAAAGAAAACTAGTGATTTGAATATTTTTCAAAAAAAACACACAAAAAGGGAACAAGAATGGCATTTGCACACACTTAATAAAAAGTGGATTTGATGAAAAGATCTTTTATTCTACGTACTGAACTTCCAAGAGACTTGAAATGTCTCTTGTCACACTAATGTGACTTTTCCTCTGACAGAGTCTTTTAGCCTAAAATAGATCCAGCAGCATTCTGCTGTGTGCAGACACGCTGGCACACATTAAGAAAAACATGCACCTCGAAGTAAAACTGCAAACAACCACAGGCATTTACTGTTGGAAAAACCACACACACACACACACACGCTGAGCTTATTCACAATCTGAGGCTGAGGCCGAGGCTCTGATATGACAAAGACACAGCTCAAGGATAGAAAAGCACTTTTCCCTCACCAAGGCTGATGGCTGTGAAATGGAATGGAAACAATGATACCTACAGCGGACGACAAACACAAAGGCAGACAAACGGAGGGGAGCAAGCGGACGCCACATCACTGCCACTGCCTCGTTTTATCGACAGTCAGAGCCATTTAGACAGAAGCTGTTAGATGGTCAGAGCTCGCGCCGCGGCAGCCACTCAATCCCGACGACTTCAGAGCCAAATTTATCTGCATTAGGGATTAAAGTGCTGGGGACAATCAGATTGGAGACGGCTAATTCCACAGCTGTCTATCCACAACATTAAGCAACACAACTGTTGATTATTCCTCAGACTTATCTCTGGGAGGTTGTAGATGAAAGAGTGTGATGTGTTGTGTTGTTGTGTGGGGGTTCCCCCCCCCCTCTTTCCCCTTGTGTGTTTTTCCATCACTTGTTTATCAGCCAACCTTCGCTGCACATCCTAAGTCAAAGTGGCTGGGTTCAAACAAAATGCCTTCCTGCTAATTATCAGCGATTCCTCATCTCCATGTTTGTCTCACTCCTCTCTGCCCCCACTCATGCACTTGAATGCATTTGCATAATAATGAATACTTGTCTCAGTGTAGTGTGGAGTAACCGGCTGGTGAAAAGTTAGTCTCCTTAAGGAGTCACTGGTTGTTTATACTGTAGCTGTTGTAACAGAGGCTGCTCAAATTAACCAGTATGAGTCGGTAATTGGTTAGAAAGTAAAAGATACGTAAAAGATACAAATACAGTGATACATGGACCACAGTAGAGATCTAAAAGCACTACAAATTAATCAATGTAGCATGTTTTTTTTTAAGTTATCAAACACTACAGTTGCTTGGAGACAGTTACTCTCGCAATATGTCCGTGTTGAGACTTGCTCACTTAATAATCTGCCTGAAGCACAATGGACATCTGATATGCTGTTTTATTTTGATATTATGGGAGTCAAACTGACTTGGGCTTTGTATCCACAATGTCAAAGGTCAATGTTCTCACCCTAAAGGCCTCAAGTTTGTTTGTCTCACTGTACCAAAGTACACGCAGAGACAACAGGTACAGGTAGGTAGCTCTGAAATAATTCTTGTCATAAAGCGACAAATATAATACATTTGTGCATCTGGTCTTTTGTGAAATAGCTGCATAAATGTAGCAGCGATGGATTTGGCGGCTCATTCCTATTTGTATTTGAAAATGAATGTCTACATTAAATAAAGAATGGTATTGCACTGACTCATAACAAAACAATCATACCCATTTCCAAAAGAGCACATTTCCTGAATCATATCTCATTCTCCTCTAAGGGAGAGTTGCACACCAACATTTTATACTGTTTTCACAAGACGACCAAACTACAGCTACAACTAGTGACTGTGATTATAAAATATTATTTTGATCAACCTGTGAAATAGCATACAATTCAATGCATTCAATTTCAGCACTAGTTTCAGTTGTTGACATGATTAGTCCTGCAATCAATCCAACCCAAGCCAATAGTTTTAATAATCTACCAATTTGAACAGAAATTATCTCTCAAGTAAAACCTGGCTGCTCACGTGTGAAAAAGCTGCTGCTTATCTCTGTTTTGAATCATTTTAATTCAATAGTTTTTCTTTTGGGGAGCTAGGATTTTTAAAGATGAATAATTAGTAGATCTAATTATCTCCAAATTCACGAATGTCATAGCAAATATTGGGCATCTCCAACAATACCCAGATATATGATTTATTTTGATTTTATGGCTGTAGAATTGTCATGGCTGGACTAGGACCCTGGACTAGGGCTGAAACTATTACTTGATTAATCGATTATTAATAGATGACTAAATTAATCTTCAACCATTTTGATAATCATTTACATCGGTTTGAGGGTTTTGTCATTATTAAAACAAGATTTTTGATTGTGACAGGGTCTTAAATGTGAATATTTTGTGGTCATCATCATCATCATGTTCAGGTTTGAAAAACACTGATCGACATTTTTCACCATTTTCTGACATTTTATGGACCGAACGATTACTCGATTAATCGAGAAAATATTCGACAGATTAATCGATGATGAAAATAATTGTTATTTGCAGCACTACCCTGGACAGATCGCGTAATGTCCGTCGTTTTTGAATTTTCTAGATATCACAAATGATCTAGGAGTCACGGTAATGAGAGGTATGGTGTCGGTGATGACAGGATTGGTAACAGAAGTTGAAGAGATCATCAACCAAACCTCTTTAACGCTTGCTTGAGTGACATTAAAGTCAAGTGACTTCCACGCATCATCTTTTATGTGTTGAAGCCGATTCCATCGTAGGAAACTTGTTTTGATAAATCATCTCCTCCATGTTGTGTGGGTATAAAAAAAAGCTTTAGCGATGCTTTTGGGAGAAACCTCAGCACTTTGCTCTCAGGTAAAGTACTACTGTTTTTTTTAATGTACAGTTTCAATAGCCGCATAAAAACAGAATGGCGAAGGGAAAGATTGCACCAATAATCCGTCTAAAAAGCCTGCGTTATGAAACAAACTCCACCTGTTCATCACCAGTCAGCAGTTCCACGCTCTACCAACCAAGCACATATTTAAGCACAAACATTCTCACCCACACTTCTCACTTAACTGCGCAGCTGACCCAAACACCTGTTCCCAAACAACTACTACATTCTCTCATCTTACTTACACTACTACTAAAGTGCCTCCTTGTTACCAGATCTCATGGTTCTCAGTGTGCACACCAGTAACACCAATAGCACATTCTGACGTTAGGTTCTGTTATTTATGAACCTGACGCTTATTAATGAGAGTAAAAAGAAGATTGATGCACACGTTCAGCACGCGCACACACTTCTGAGGAGAGCGGAATGTGCAGGATTGATGTATTTACCATTTTGAAAGTTCACCGGAATGTAAATAATGTCAGTGTGAGGCATTTTTCTTCACACTGACTGACACTAATGCTGCGAGAGGCAGGGGATGTCAAGGCCGAACACCTGCAAGGCGCGGGAAAATAACAGTATACTATAACTGATCATCGATTTCTGTCCACAAGAAACACGGAGAAACGAGCATGATAGTTTCTGTTTGCTGTCAATATTTCACACAGGCTGTTACGCGTCGCTGGGTTCAAGTAAAGCAAGAACCAAACCAAACAAACCAATAAACAAAAAATATATTACTTTTTTATGTGATATCTGTTTGTTGTAATACTTCTTTGGATCAATTTGGAGATAAGATCATCACATATTGTATGTTTGTACGATTCGTCTAGAAGCCCAATGGAATATTTGAAAACTCAAGCACAGGAAGAAATGCCTTCTTACATTTGTTTCATAGGAGGGAAATATGTAAATATGTAAAAACCACTGTAAGACAACAAGACAAATGACACACATAAACAGTGAGTATATTAAGCAATGAGAAAAATGTCCTAATGCAAAACTGCAAATGCAAATATCTAAAAAACTAACGTGCAGGGAATATTAAAAAAATATAAAACGCAAATCCAACAGCAACAGGAGTAAACAAAGAGAGGAAAAGAAAAGAAAAAACTGTCTCCTGCATGGTAACATCTTCTTAAAACATCTTACGTGGGAAGAAGAGTCACTATGAAACGACGACAGGCTTTTCAGATACAAACATAGGTGGTAAGGTAGGTAAGAGGAAAAATGTACTAATGCCAAAACTGCAAGTGTAAATATGCAAAAAACTAATGTGTGGACACAAGTGCAGAGTGCAAATGTAGATAAGGATAATTAGATTAATCGTAATGAAAAGTGTTATGTGGGTCAACGGTAAATCAACACCAGATTAACAGCAGAGAGGAGAGGAGAGGAAAGGATGATAGAGTAGAGACAGAAAAGAAAGGAGAGGAAAGGATGCTAGGATGGTAAGAAATGGGAAAGGAAAGATAAAGTATCCTCAGAACATGAACAGAAAATCATCCTTCTATGAGCCTTCAAAGTCAGACATTTCCGAACATTTCAAAACATTTCAACATTGCGCTCTAAAATCAGTTTAGAGAAAACACAGTGATAACACACTGTCACTTCAGAATAACTTCTGACTAAACTACGCTGACATGAAGGCACATTTGCCTCCTCCGTGAATGTGGCAGCTTTCAGACAAAAACACTTAGAGATAAATTGTCCGTCTCTGGCACCAGCAGAAACACGACAAACTCTGGAGGCTGACAAGCTCTCACTCTTTCTTCAAGGGAATCCTTTATTAGCCCCAGAGCTCCATATCAATAGAAGAAGACTTAAGCCTATCTATCCCTTTTCTGATTCCAAGCCCCTACATCTCTGGATAATTCTTCTATCCCTGCTGGCCCTGATGAGAGCTGTCCACCCGAAACCCCGTCTCACCACTGAATCATCTCCCGCCCAAACCATCTCTACCTGGCTCCTCCTCTGCTCTAATCTGTGATTCAAGCTCCACTGTGGGTTAATGGCATTGGACACACTCCCACCCACTTCCAAATCTCACCTCTGGAAACAGATGAAGAGTATGTAAGTGAGAGGGGTGGGGAAGAGAGAGCGAGCGAGAGTATGCGACAACTCCTGCACACATCTACAGAGGAGTAAATCAGGATTACTCCTGGGAAAACAGCCTCTCCTAGTTATGTGGCAGCAGTGGGGATGAACACTCGGCAGCCGGGCCCACGCAGGCTTTATGTGCAACAGTGAAAACAGGTGAGTGATCACAGCAGTGCAGCAGGAGAGCGGGGGAAATCTGACGGAAACCTCTGGAGATTAACCGCTGAAGGCGATACTGTGATAAAGGGAAAGAGTCACTTCTTGTAAGTAAAAAAAAAAAAAAAAAAGCACTTCAGTAAAATGTGGAAGTCAAGATGGCACCATGTGATTCTGATGTTTAAAATAACCCCCCATAATGCAACAGGCTGAGGAAGGAGCCAGGTGTTTCGTGGGTCCAAATCCCAGTTTGCGTTTGCAGGAAGACGCCGCCTAAAAATAAGTGTAGAATATATGAAGGCACAAACCTCAGCTGCACGCTCACATAAATCACCGCAGGTGAGCGACGAGGAAAACAAAACAGTCATGTAGCGGCGAACTCGCAGCGCTGGGGGCGACGCCAGGCGGAGGGACCACATTCTTAGTTGTTGTTGTTCAGTTTGGTGTGAGTGAGGGAGTGAGTGAGTGAGTGAATGAGTGAGTGAGTGAGTGGGTTAGTGGGAGGTTTGCCCGGAGGGAATGTTTTCTACCTCTGTTGGGGGCTTTAAATCTTATATAAATCTTTTTGAAACTGGGACACCTCTTTTTGGAATACACGACTATAAACAAAACAAAGTCTAACTTCTTACTGCAGCCTTCAGAGAAGGAGTTGGGTGATATTTGTTCATTTCTTTCTATGGAATGGCTCAATACCACTTTTTCTGTGTTTGATGCGACAACTTTGAGCATCTACCAATACTGATATCAGTCCAATATCTTTTTTTACCACTTTTGAACAACTCAGCTGTTAAAAAGACATTTGTGCTGATGTATTTAACACCTAGCTGTTTGTTACATGAAGCAATTTATGTAATTTACGTCTGACACAGTAATATTGGCCAGTATCAGACTAAAAAATGCTGAATATCATATCAGCTCATTTATATTTCAAGCAGAACAGACACTGCCGAGGTCCAGCGACACATTATAGATCTTAATAAAGTCAAATCTAGGTTTTTAAGACCTGTCGGCCCAGTGAATTGATGTACTGTGTCATAGTGAACGACAATCAAGGCCACATTAAGGATGCCTCATGACCTCAGAACACTGAGAAAACACTGCTTTGTTTACAGTCTTCTGTACCGGTGTTGTCTAGTTTAACCCCATGTCGCACTTCGTCTTCCTTCAAGTCTTCATGGCAGTCATGATGATTAGTCAGGTCTGGTATCACAGTCATCTGTCACGTCTGTAGGTCAAGATAATGAATTTATGGCTCTTTGTTGGCTGAATCTGACACACTGACCATCATAACAGACCAAAAACGGTTGTGGCATCTGACTTTAGCATCAGATTATTACTTCTTTTAACCATAAACAGGCAGAAAAAGTCAGAAAGTATGGAGAAAAACACCAAAAAACCAACCACTGGCAAAAAAAAAAACCTTAAATCAGCTCTGTTCATTCAAATGTCTGAATCCTAAACTAAATCATTACATCTCAACATCTCAAGTGAGGTGAACGTAAGGCCTATCCTATGTGCTGCATATCTAATGGCCGTAATCATCAGAGGGCATGTTGTTTCAACGCGTTTGCTTTGACAAAGGCTGAGATGAAACCCAAGATAGGAAAGGGAGAGCCTGGTAAGATGATGGGAAGGTGCATGTAAATGAAAATGGGTTTTGTAGTATGAGGTTCAGTCACTCCTCTCATAGTAATTGCACATGACATTTCAATTTGAGAGTGGCGTGTTGTTTAATCAGATGTATCCTCAAGCATCTAATTAGTCTTCACCGAGAAAAGAAAGAAAACTCAAGAGTGAACAAGGCCTCATTTGATATGTGGTGTTTAAACACAGTTCATCTCCATGTGATGTATTTGATACGGTGAAATCGTTTACAAGGTGGTTTAACCCAGCTCGAGCTGTGGGGACCTGCATAAAGTAAAACTGTTTTTGGCGATATTACGTCACAGTCCCCAGGAGTTTTTGATCCATTGCTCCATCAATGAGTCCAAATGTGATTATAACACAGATTTTCTATACAGACTTTGGTGCAGGAGCGTGAGCGGTTAAAAAACTTTGATCTGCAGTTCTGACAGGCTGCCTAACAGTGAGATAAAGCAGCAAACATATTCTTGACCTATCCCAAACCTAAGCAGGTGTAGATTTAATGAGGTGAGCAAAATGTGTTTTGCCTTGAGTCTGCGCTGGCAGCCATGTTGTCAATGACAACCAAGCGTCCATTTCTCAAAATGGGGGCACATGTCAAAGTCGGCACTGACAATGTATCAGCGCTTCATAGAACCACACTTCTTGAAAAAAAAACCCTGATCTATCGTTTTAGTTTTATGGATTGAGAGTTAAAAGCTGTGGGTCGTAGGTTGAGGTTAGGCAAGTAGTACAAGTAGTTCCAGAAAATGAACGCAAGGCTCGGTAATGTCCCAAGACGTGTGTGTGTGTGTGTGTGTTCGTCGATAGAGTGGCAATGGCAGGAGCCTTTCATTGACATCTCAACCTTGCAAATAGGAAACTTCTGAATCCCGTCTACATTCATTACCAGGCCCTTCAATCTCAACTCAGCCTCATAAAATAACACTCTTGAGGTTAAGAAAAAAAGACTTTCAGCACTTGAGAAAGGCAATTAATGTCAAGTGTAAAATTGTCAACGCCGTTGAAGCCTGGAAAGTATGGCTAATATCCCTCATTAGTATGATAAAGGTTTTCGCTCTCCTTCAATCTGCAACAAGGCTCTCATGCTCTGTATATGATCCCAGACTTTTCTCTCATTAACTAGTCAAGTCAATCTAGTGTTCTCTGAAAAAATCAAAGACAAATGTGCAACAAACTATTGGCGTTATCTTACTTTTTTTAACCTATTGTCGAACAACTAACTTATACGATGTTACATCCTCCATATGATAGACAGAAAAGTGTTCGTTTTCTACAGTTCCAGCCATGTGATCACCTGGGACTGGAAACCCACTTCACCCATGTCATTCCTCCATTAACATGCAGCTCACTGTGGAAAGTGCAGAGGCCCATACCTAATGAGTCATGCCCTTCTCTTCACGTTGTTGTTCCCAGTGAGCTGTGGCTACATTCCCATTCCCATTCCGTTCCCCCATTCCCACTCTAAGGACCACGGCCCTTCTCCGTCACTGACAGCCTTCGTCCCTGCTGCTCACCTGGAGCCGCTCACATCAGCACCGCCATAATGGAGTGTGAAGTGTGAAGTGTGAAGACATTTAACCGAGACAGGTTCATTTGAGCTGCATCATTTCCAATACACCCAGACACGAGGCGTGCGGCTTTCATTACACTTAATGTTCAAAAAGGACATGGGCAGCATGAAGGTGCCGAGTGCCATTTGCAGTTTTCCATTTTATGTTTTACCTCAGACAAATAAGAGGTGTGGGGGGTGCTCAATGACTACAAGCGTTGTGTATTCATAGCTTGGCTTGATAGGTGTGAAACATCCTGCTGTCAAACCTAACTGTAGTAAATTTCCCGCCCGTTCATTGTTTCCCCAGCTTATCAACGATGACCTCTTGAACATCAGGGTGTGTGTTTAACGACCCCTCTCGCTCAACGCCATGATGACCTGTGCTGTTTCTTAATTCTTATGATGATATATGTGTGTGTGTGTGTGTGTGTGCGTGCACAGCCTGATGCTGCAGTCTGGAATTACAGCACTGGGCTGGTAATTGTTTACCTTCTCATATCCTCATCCTGTGGGAAAAACCTTTATCGCACACTGCTGACCGCAGGGACATTTTTACTGAGCTTTGCAACCTGGTGTCCTACTTCTTTCTTTTTTTTAACAAACAGCATGATCAGCTGTGTCATGAGGACTCGACAGGAGGCCTTTAATTATGAAATCGCCAAACTCTGCACTCAGCACCGTTGCTATTTTCACCCTCGTTCGATGATGTCACGAGGTGGGTTCCCCTTTTCTCCCACTTCTTCGGTCATTGTGGCAAAATTCCACCGCTGCACTCAAGAGAGCCCTTCTGTCTAATCACTGCTGCCCTGCAAAGTCTCATCTCTGACCCCAATCCCATCTGTATGTCCTGCTCTTAAATTACCCTGGCTAAGCACCCCCTCCCACTCCACTCATGACCATTACGCAGCCTGCCCGTCCCTGTTTGCCTGCCAGACATTCAGTAATGTGCACGCTGTGAAGGTTGCTTGACAAGCCAGGGGTCACACACAGCCAGTACGTCCTTTCCTTCAAATTACAGCTGCCTGCCAACATGGACCATGGCAGGCGTGGCATCAGCAGCACATTGTGGCTTGAAATCCCTGGTTTTGAAACGATATAATGCATGGTACATGATCCCAATAATATCAGGATACAACGATTCTGTGACAATCGATATATATATACCAGAAACAATCATCTAGCGATACAAGTTAAAAGTGCAGGATTTCTCTAATTCACAACATAAAGTGGATAAAGTCCACCCATATTGAACATGGATGGAGCATCTCTTAACGTAGTTTTCTCTGTCATTAGAGCGCCTTAATTTATTAATTAAAATATCAATATTTGCCCTGCTGTATCGGTTATCGTATTGCACAAGGAAGGACGGTGATATATATATAAACAAACCGTTTGTCGTAATACTTATTTTTCTATTACCACACAAAATACATTTAAAAAAAAAAAAGACATTATCCCAAGCACACTACAATTATTTTCTTTCCTTAGTTTATTCTGCCCTTTGTTTTGTTTTTTCCCGCCCAAGAGGCTTTGGGTACATTTTGATTAATCTGTTAATTATTTTCTTGATTAATCGATTAGTTGTTTGGTCCATAAAAAATATTAATTTGTGTTTTCCCTAACATGAAAATGATGATGTTCTCAAACGTCTCATTTAGTTAATGAAATCATTCACTCACAAAAGGTTCTGTGTGGTTAAAAACACAAAATGATAGCATATTTTCGTCTAATCTCGATCTTCTGTGTACGATCCCTTGGTAGCCTTTCCAAGTCAGCCATGGCACAGATTAGTCTGATGCTGAATAAGTGCTTTAATATTTCAGTTCCTCATGAAGAGCTACTGGTCCTCCCTTCTGCTGTTTCAAACCATGGGTAAGAGATTAGACCTGGTGGGATTCTGGGCCTTAAGCAAGCTTCTCTTTTATCCCTGCCATCCTACAAGCTGTTCCTGGACATTTGAAAAGCCCACTCTGGTTTTTTCCTCCTCATACTGTGCTAATTTATCTAAAAACATAGCACCCTGACAGCCAGAACCCCAAGCTGCCTTTATGGGTTAGGAGGGTGATTCTTATCCAGAGCCACTTGGCCTATCCATCTGTTTGGCCCTGAAACCCGGGCATCTGCTCACTGCTATTGTTAGGCTTTGTCAGATGACAGGCCAAGACCCTCATGGGGAACCTTGGTCAACTTGGTTAGGCGTGTGCGCACACATGTGTTTGTGACCGACTTCAAGGGCCAGGGAGAGGCCAAGTGCTGGCTCAAGCCACCGTCTTTGTTATTATGGCCGGCGAGGGACACAGCAGTGGCCCAGAAACATGCTGGGAGCCCCTGTATCATCCCAACAGACCTGCCTGCCTGTCTGACTGACCTCCAGCAACACAGACAACTCTTTTCCTGTGCTAGTGGTTTAAAGAGTCACTGTCAGACTCCAGAAGATTTCAGAGGTGTAGATCAGTGCTTTATTCTTTCAGACTGACCTTCAGAATTCACAAAAGACATTTGCATGCACTGGAGAGAGGAGTCGAAATGCATTCACTGTCAAGTTGACTGATAGTTTGTTTCATACTGATGTTAGCCCAAAACAAACACAATGTGCAATCAGAGAGGAAGAGCATAAAAAGCATTAGGGTGACCTTGTCACAAACAAAAGGGACTGTAGTGTTTGTTGAATTATGGAAGATTAAAATGTGACCTTTCCACGTTTGCAAACATTTTAATCTGATGGGAATAATCATTTTTAGTCAAATCGGGGATTTGCAACTATCAGGTCAAGGACTGGTTTTAGGCTCTGGGATGGGCTGAGCCGAGCCGGGATGCAAAAACCTGAAGGCAGCAAACCTCATGCACTGAGTTTTGTACGTCATTTTATGAAAATGTCAAACCTTTTACCACACATCACAATGAAATTTAGGTTAATTTTAACGTACTATGCTTTGACCACCTTGTCTCAGGAAAATAAGCTCAGGGCTCAAATTGAGTTGAGTTTTGATTTTTCTTGTATTTTCAGTGGTTAAGGTCAAATTATCCTTTAACTATGGTTTTATAACACTTATTTCCAGAGACTTGGTCAAGTTGTGGGAGATATTTTTGTTTTTTGCCCAATAAGCTTATATAAAGTAGCAAACATTATGATAAGAACAAATTGAATTTGTGGAACAGGTCATGGTGGTTTATCATCTTTGAAAAGTGGGTTCCCTTACAAAAAGCATTATATTGGGCACCAGTACTACTAACACCAGTACTAGTATTGAGTATGTTTGACATTAGCAGTAATAGTAGTAGTAGTAGATTAATATCAGTCGAGGTTTGTGATTGACTGGTTTGACAGTGTTTGAAACTCATGTGCTGTGCTTTATGATCTATTTACCTCTAATTGGGAACATACTTTACAAACTCATCATTGTGTTCTATTGAGAAAGACCTGGAACTAGTGAGTGAGACAATTTTAACTCTTCAGGAAAATGTTTAGTAGTAGAAGCTCATGGACACACCCTGAATTACATGAATAAATATAAATAAAAACCAATAAAGTTTTCTTCAGATATGATGCGCACAGTGAGTAAAGATAATCTGACACACACACACACACACCGGCCTCTGTACTGACTGGTATAACCTCCACAGCAGGTCTGCTGTTTGAGGTTAAACATCTTTACCGTTGAGGCGTACAGAGAAATCTGACACTAAACCCTCACTCCCACCATTTGCACCATCCATTTTTCTGCCTTTTCCATGTTCAACTTCTGATATGTTTTTTGCAGTTGTGAATAATTAAGAATGCTGATTTTCAAACCATGAAAGATGCATGTACGAAAGATGCATAATTAAGTACTTTAATTCTAGGCTTTCTGGCACATTCCTCATTAATTATCTTTTTTGTTTTTGTTTTGGGGGGAGGGGTTTAATGAATATAATGCGAGAAGACAGACACGTTGCCACAATGTGATGATCAAAAAGAAAAACACAGCACTCCTGAGAAGAAAATGCAAGGTGTATTCAATGAGTAATGTGTGTGTGGAGTCTGACGAATATTTCCCAATCAATACCCCCCGGAACACGTCACTGTATGGAGACATCTTATTGTTAAAATGTAACTAACGTTAAGACTTCGTCTCACGGAAATGAATTAACAGACAAAGACTGTTTGAAAGGTTCTCTCAGAAAAGCCTTGGAGCCAAACACTGTGTTGCAGCAGCTAATTTACCTCGTGTTTTAAATGATAAATCGAGGCCATTATGCAATGAATAATAGGAGTCAAGAGGATTTATTACACGCAGCACAGTAAAACTTCAATAATGAATTCAGCGAGCGCTGTACGCAAACATTAGCAAACGTCCCTTTTATAAGTGGCTGCATTCTTTATGTTGTACAGTTTTGGCAGACAGCACCACAGACTCAACAAATCATTTAAAGTTCTTATTTTGGGCTGATTCATATGTTTCCATACCTTTATGTATGCTTTTGTCTGCTTGCTGTGAAAGCAATGTATGTGTGCTTACCTGAGCATTCAAGTTAAAATATATTTATTTTGAACTGACCATCTGATCAGTAAGTCTGTAAGGCATGAGGTCATGCTGGCATTAAAAATGTACATGTGTGGTTTTCCTGGGGTAACAATATAATCAAGTCAATAAAACAAGAGCTTGTATAAACAAGGCTCTTAATTATTTGCAGGCTTTGTGTCCATTGCTGTTTTGTGCTTTATTAATCAGCAGGATCTGGCGTGTCTGATTGTCCCTATTTAAGTATTTCTCTGTATGATAAATAGGGCAGGATCAGGAAAAGATGGATGGCATTTTACTTTAGTTTGTCAAGTTTCTGCTTTATTACCGCTACATACAGTATTCTGTGATGTGGCCCATTTAGCCCGGGTGCTGAATAAGCTGAAACACACTTGTGAGACTCAACCTGGTTTCCTTTAAAAGGTACCACAATGTGTTTTTCTATCCACTACTGTTGAGTGAATTCTGGGACTTGGTTCTGCGAGAAAAGCAGAAGACTGATAAGCAGGTGCAACTTCATGGCGTAAATAAACATATCATGTGAGTTTGGGGCATAAAAAAGCAGATTAATTGGTTGATTTCTCTCCAGCGCCGCCACTCCCCTAGAATTATTTTCCGTGCTTTTCCAATGAGAAGGTGATGATCTTATGAGTAGTGTATGTATTATCAAAAAGTGGCACCAGTAGCATGCTTGTGGTTAGTGGACTGCATGTGTATTTGCAGGAGTTAAGGGCGGTTACGAGATTCCATGAATGCATCTCGTAGACGTTGATATTCTCTACACTCAAATGGCCAATCCAACGTAATGTTATGTTAAACTGTTTCTGTTATCTTTGCTTTTAAGACATGTGATATTGCCTTGTGACTTATTCTTAGAAGCTAAAAGACTTTTACTTTATTCTGCTGATCGTTTTACGACCCCTACAAGGTTCCGATGCCCCAGACATGATCCTAGAAAAAGTTGCATATGCTTTTTCCTCGAATAAGCTTTGTCACATATGAGAACAATATAAAAATATAAAGATTTGTATTTCATCTTTCACCAACAAAATAACATTTTCCTCCTTTTGCCCCATTTCTGCTATTTTTACAGTTGATGTGGGTTTCTAAACATCATTGTTTATTTGCTGAATACGTTTTTTTAATTGCTCTTACTCAAACTCACTTTGCAGTGATACGCCAACATTTCCACCTCCCCCAATTTTAAGAACCTCTAAGCAAGATCGAATTTTATGTTATTATATTTAATGCACAAATCAAAAAATAAAAGGATGATTTCTACATCTATTTTCAGAGACAGATGCGTACAGGTCCATGATGACAGGACTCAAAACAACAACAAACAAAGGATCCCACGCACTGTCACAACTTGCACCTACAAATGTTTTCCTGCATCAGACAAAAAGAAGAAAAACAAATCAAAAATGTGCATAAAAACAGGTTGATGGTAACTCACCTGTCTCTTACAAGCATTAGCAAGCACTAATAAATGTGGTCCAAACAGCCTAAAATTAAACAAGGACACTAAGTGACGCTTTAACTGACAAGGAAAAATTGAGCTTCACATCAGTAAAATTCAAATTCAAACTACAAACATTGCACCACATGTTTTTGTCAGTATTTTGTAAAATAAGGACTAGATTTATAAGTAAAAAGCGAATAAGAAAGTCTTTGTGCAGTGTGTGTGTGTGTGTCAGGTGGTATCAGAAGTAGCATCTCCTGCCCTGAGAGGGTGGAGCCATGGAGACTGAAGGATGCTGCTTTAATGTAGTTCCTGGTTAAAATCTCAGCCTCCGCACACATTAATTAGGACCCAGAGGAAAAATGGAGGAGGAACTGGGACAGAGACATGGTGAGCGGCGTGACGGGGAGTTAAAACATCACAATCCCTAATGACAGGTACGCAATCGTACGTACTCCTGAGGACACAACTTAATACATGGAAACGTAGATGCAGTTCTTCCTATAAAGTTCTTTGTTCTTGTTCATGTTCCAGCTCTGACACCAACAGACTGGTATTTTTAGAACTAGTCACAAATATTCAAGTTTCACACAGCCATAAATAACAACTGCAGCATAAAGTTTTAGTTTTTTAGCGCATTCATGGTTGTAAATAATAAAACTCCACCTTTTTCTATTGATGCGTTAATTAGCTGCGTATAATAGAATATCATTACTTTAACGATGTGCACTTAAATTACAAACTTTTGTCACTTCATAATGTGTCTATAAAACAGAATATATCTCGTGCTGGCCTGGTTACACTTCTCTGGGTTTACAGAAAAGGCACAATGAATGTTTTTATTTTTCAGCACTTTACAGATTCAGACAAACATCCCACTGATCTGACATCTGCTCTTTTGTATTTAAGCTCTGTCACTACTCCGTAATTCTGCAAAGACAGAAAAACACATTTGTTGTTTCAGTTTTAATGCGTATCTAATTTGCAAAAAAAAAATGTCAACATGTATTGTTGAGTTTCTGACAGAAATGCCACGCCACTCTCCACAGATAAGACAGTGGAATACTGGGAAAAACCTAATTGTTTTGCAACACAGCAATTGTAAAAGTAAGGTTAATGAATTTACTGCTGTATAAGACAATGGGAGGAAGCAGAGAGAAGGTTTTTCTGGACTCTTTCATACGAAGGAAGTAACAGTGCAACAGTTTCCTTTTAGAAGGACACAACATAGAGATATTACATTAAATTCAATTTCCATCAATGGAGGAGAGACTACCAACAATAACAGGAGTTTAAATTACATGTAGACTGATTCATCATTCAGGCTGATTAATCAGACCCATATATTTATTTATTTGTTAATCAGTCAATTATGGCAAATTATGCATTTCTGTTCTCAGAAACTTGACAAACATTGCCAAGTTTTTTTTTGTTGTTTTTCTGGGTGACCTGTTACATGTATATTAACATTGTATATAATATCAGTAATACCAGTCATTAAGGATTTATTTTGTATAACTTGATATCATTAGTTGATTATATTTTATCAGATGGAGGAATAAAACAAAATCAGCTAAATATATGGGCATCAATTATTGACCAGTGGCTGTCGTGATTTATAAACCTTAGACTCGGACATAGAAAAAACGATATTGGTCCAAGTATAGTTAAAATAAATCATTTTTCTAGACCGTAAGTGTGGGCTTGTTGCCAGTCGTTAACCCCTTTGAAGGGATAAACTAAATTCGCTGGATAATTCACAACGTCTTTGATCGCGAGTCAAGAAAAGAGATAATGCTCAAAACAATACACATTCTGGTGCCACACTAGGAAAATATAGAACTGTATAATCCAAACACCAACACAATCTGATGTATGGAGAACGAAAAACGCTCGCCAAAATATTGCTCTCCTCACAACAGTGTGGAGCAAATGTTATTTTTTGGGGAAAAACAAATTGCATTCATGTGCGAGTATTAAGACGTTTTTTGTTTGTGGAAGGCTTCAAACTGAATCGATATAGTTAGTAACAGGCTGTCACACTTGGAAATTGCTCCTCTCGATGTAATAATCAGACAGAACATCCTGACACAGATAAATCTCACTGTTATCTAATATCAGAAAGCTTGAAAATGCTGAATTAGAGCTATTAGAGACGACAGGGAATCTTGATAAAGCCGCGATGAAATGCTGGGGTTGAGCTCGTTGGTTACCCAAAGGCAACATTTCTTTTTGTACAGAATAATTAAGCCTTACATTATTACTATCAAGGGTGTAGCCCTAGTAATTATCACCCCTCAGTACGACTCTGAGCAACACTGCATGAAAGCATCTTGCCTAATGCGGGCGTGTTTTAATATTCCGCTGCGTTTAAAAGACACCCAAATGGCGAGACGAGCCGAATCCGCCTGTCTTGTGAAATTGACACCCTCGGAAAGCCATCTGTTTAAATACAGTAAATCTGGTGTAACATAACTGCCACATAAAGAGAAAATAGTAATCCTGTTAATTGGGGCAATGAGAGGGAGACCAATAATTTTAAATGAAAGCTCAGTGTCTTGTCAGATACGGTGCCAGTGAGGCCTAATGATTCTCAGGGTGATTCTTCTCATTTGTCTGATGTGTTTCAGGGATTCAGGTGGAATTTCCCATTAAAGTGGGTCAATTAAACAAACAGTGAATTAAAAAAAGTGTTAACAAATATCTATTTTCTGACTTTGTCACCCCATAGGAAAATGTGTTACTAACCACCTTGTGGTTTGAATTTTGAATGATTAAAAAGGTTTAAAAATGTGCAAAATCATGTAAAATTCTTTTCTACTCTGAGACGATGGAATCATTTGTGCCTTTTATCAACATAATATTAATATAAATGCTCCGGTATTGATCCACTTATTTAACAAACATGTAGAGAAGCGACATTTTCACCATTTTGTACACGTTAATGTACACCAGTGGTCAGCAACTGGTGGCCCGTGGGCCAAAACTGGCCCGCCAGCATCAGTATTTGGCCCAACAGATGATTTCAAAATTCTGAGTTTTTTTAAAAGCTTTGATTATCTTGACAAAAATGGCAATTTCATACAGATTTTCACTCTCATTCTGACAAAATGTGAACTGATTCAAAGAGATTCTGTTGCTAGAATTGACAAATAATAGTTAAATAGTTAGTTCAAATCACTAGTATCATATGTCACAATCAAAGAAGAGGCAGTAATTCACAAATTTGAAATCAGTACAGTTAATCAGTAATTAACTGTATGAAAAGGGAAAATATAGTTTGTTAAAAGCCTTTTGTTGACATTTTCTTCTCCACATCTTTCACACATTTTGTCTGAAAAGAGTCTTTGTGACAAGTTGGTGATTAAAGACAATGTCCACTATTGTTAGCTTATTGACAGCTCACAAATGTGGGTTTTTATCTCTGATACTAGCAAACAGTTCTCGGCAAATTTTCCTTACTTTTTTAAAGCCATACATTCACTAAAAACAGAACAGAAGCCATGGAGAGACACTCTGTTCAGTCTTTATAATTCTTCACTCCACAGTTTATCACATGTTCTCAGCCACTATTTTCTAACATACTGTATATATTTATTTGTTTTACTCCGTCTTTAATGCTGAAGCGATTAAGAGCCTGGATTATTAGCTACCTGCTGCCAGAGAATCACTGTATAACAGGAGAGATGGAGGTGAGGGCAGAGGATGGGAGGTGACAGGGGGATTCTTTGCAATTTATTATCCTCCGGCAATTAGCCAGGAAATGCTTCGGGCTCTTTGATTGTGGGGGGTGTTTAAAAATGGAAGAGATAAGAGTCAGCCACAGATGCACCAGGCTCTTTCACCGCGGTACACACCGGCTGCAAACGCATGAGATAGCGGAGTCTTAGATAGCCTCGTAGTCGGACAGATAGGCAGCTCTAAAAACTGATCCACTGGTAGATAACTCCTGTCAATCAGGCCTCGGGCATCATTATAACACACAGCTCATGAGTAAAACAGGCCAAATGGGAGGTTTGAATTGAGAGGTTGTGGGGAAATTGAGTTACAGGCTTGGTGAGGATGAGTCACAGAAGATGCAGTTAATACTGTAGGTAATGTCTGTGCTAACAAAGAGTGAAAGAGGAACAAGCCACTTATGTCATCTTATGTCACGAGTGAGGCATTTTGACTGGATCATACCGCTCATGTCAGCTTGGGTCAAGGTCATGGTGAATCTGTCAGTGTCTCATGGTTTCATATCAAAATTCTGATGAGGGACTTGGTACTGTGTGTGACCCCATGACCTTCACTGTCTTATTTGTAGTCCTTTTTTTCCCCAGTTGTCTACACTGAAGGTTCCATTCCACTTTGTCTTGTCCGATACGGATATCACAACCTCGAGTAAACCTACCAATATCAGTTTGACATCTTTGGAAATACCTAGCCACGAAAAAGCTATTTTATTAACAGAATGTTGTTCAAAATGGATTGTGTTGGATTATATTTACTACTTTTGGATATCAAATCCAGTGATTTCAACCATTATTTGACCAATATCAAAGACTCATGGACTTTTTCAACATATCACAAGAACACTTTTAGTATCTGCAACCTTTCTGCCGTTACTAGTGTGACGACCCCGAGTGGCCGGGGTTGTGTAGGTGTGTCTCTCTCCCTTTCTCTTTGTTTCACACAGGCAATCAAGCCTATGCATCACAGGTGTGTGCAGTTACTACGGAGGCGGGGCTGTGCCTTAAAAGCCCAACAGTCCAGCCGTGCTCTCTCTCTCACCATTTCCAGCCTGGCGTCCTGCAGCTCACATTGTTTTGTTCTTAGTTTCACATCTAACACTCACACACATCCATACACTTGCATTTACAACTGATTCACCTGATTACAGATATAGGTTATGTTTGGTTTAGCTTGTTATGTTGATTATAAATAAATGTTAAATTGCCAGCATCTCTCTTGTAGCTGTTGTTTTGTCAAGTCATCTGAGCCAGTCTTGACAAATGGGGGCTCGTCCATTGTAAATAATTTGTTTGATTTGTTTGCAGGCCAGGGAGAGTTCTTTTTACCAATCAGAGGTCGGTGAGTTACTGAGTCGATGCACATGTCCGGTGGTTCCCGTTAGGCTTAAGGACACTTTCTCCTTTGGGATTGTGTCAGTTTGTTTTTTTTGTAGTGTTGTGGGGAGCGGCTAGTGTTGGTTGCCTTGGCAACCTTCTCGGGGGCACTCCGTGGGGTCGTGTGGTCCCGCAGGTTTTGTGCTTAATCAGCCCGCTGCAGAACCGCATGAAGACTAGGTTAAGTTAGTAAGATCTGGGTTAGGCAGTTAGGGGAATTAACCGGGGGGCTTTTGTGTGCTCAATTGTGTGTCTATCAGTGAGGATCTGACTCTGAGGTGGAATATGGACAGTTTATCAGCTTTTTATGAAGCGCCCAGTGCAGTGTTTCTGGACTCCTGTAAAAAGGATCAATTGGTTGAAATTGCTGAGTACTATGATATAGTGTTACAAGAGGGATTGCTTAAAGATGAGCTAAAAATGTTTGTTTTGTTATCGTTGTTTGAGAGAGGTGTGTTGCAGAAAGAACCTGCTGAGGCAGCGGCCTCGATGAAGCCGGTGTTGGTGAGGCAGACTGGTGTGCTCTCGTTTGAGCAGCAAAAGGAGCTGTTGGAGTTGCAATTAGAAGTCGAGCGGACTAAACTGAGGGTTTCTGACCGCAATAGAACGTCTGTTGGTGCGTCAGGGTTTGCAGCCGACCGTGAGGCCAGAGACCTGACGGCGAGTCTGCGCCTTGTACCAAAATTTAATGAGCGGGATCCGGACACTTTTTTCATTTTGTTTGAGCGCGTAGCCGAGGCAAAACAGTGGGCAGATGCGGATAAAGTTCTCCTGTTGCAGTGTGTCCTCACAGGCAAAGCACAGGAGGCGTATTCGGCTGTGTGCGCACAGGACAGTTTAACATATGCATCTGTAAAATCAACTGTCCTTAAAGCATATGAATTGGTTCCAGAAGCGTATCGCCAACGGTTTAGATACTGGGTTAAAGGGGATAAGCAGACAAACGTTGAATTTGTGCGTGACTTATTGACTCACTTTCACCGCTGGTGTGCCGCACAAAAAGTTACCACATTTGAGCATCTGTCTGAACTGATTGTAATGGAACAGTTTAAAAATGTTGCTCCTCAGCGCGTAACTGCCTATTTGAATGAGAGGGATCCAGCTACAGCAGTTAGAGCGGCCGAGTTAGCAGATGATTTTGTTTTGACACACAGGAGTAGTTTCACTGAGATCTGTGCAGGAGCGGGGTTTAAAGGTAGTGATGGCGGCGTTACACGCGGCAGATTTTCTAAACCTACGCCGGCTGGGAGAACGCCAGCTTTTGTGTGCCCTGAACGTTCCAACGTGTGTCATTTTTGCCGTAGAGAGGGTCATTGGAAAGATCAATGCCCTTTGTTAAAAAATAAAAATGTGTTTACCCCAGGTCCGGCCATGTTGTGCACAAGCGGACGAAACAAGGCCGTGATTGTGGATGACAGTGACAGGTCTGGGTTTGAACCTTTTATTATTGACGCACGAGTGTCCTTGGTAGGCAGTGACGAGTGTGTTAATATTAAAGTTTTGCGTGACACAGGAGCTAGACACTCATTCGTTGTGCAGTCGGTGCTTCCATTTTCCAATGATACACAATCGGGTGATTTCATTGTGATGCGTGGTATGGAGCTAGGCTTTGTACCAGTGCCGCGACATGATGTGGAGTTGGACTGTGACCTTGTTAAAGGTGTGTTTTCTGTGGGTGTACGTCCAGCGTTACCTTTGCCAGGTGTCTCAATGATTCTGGGGAATGACGTCTGTGGCGGCCGAGTCTGGCCTAGTGGTCCTCCGTCACCTGTGGTTGTGTCCAAACCGTTAGAGGTGGAATCTGACAGTTCAACGCTGCAGGTTTTTCCTGTTTGTGCCGTGACGCGCGCTCAGAGTAGCCGTGAGTCTGTGTCCTCTGCTGGAGAGGTGAAGGTATCTGGACAACCGGTGCCGTTTGATTTGCCCTCACTTGTGTCTAAAGATGAGTGGGTTAAAGCACAAAAATCTGACACTTCGCTGTCCACGTTGTGGGATCAAGTTTTGCTGCGTGGTCAGATGGAAGAGGTAGCTCAAGCCTATTTTGTTCAGGATGGTCTCTTACTCCGTAAATGGCTACCTTGTGATGGAGACGTCGTGGGTGAGCCTGTGTTTCAGGTTGTGGTGCCTCAGGATTTTCGGTCACTAGTTTTAAAAACAGCACATGATGAAAGTGGTCACTTTGGGGTGCGTAAAACTTACTCGTATGTCCTCAAACATTTTTTTTGGCGGCGTGCCAAGAAGGATGTGGCTGCATATGTGAAGACATGTCATGTGTGTCAGCTGACCGGCAAACCGAACCAGAGCATAAAACCCGCACCTTTGCAGCCTATTCCTGCGGTTAGTGAGCCCTTTGAGCATCTGATTATAGACTGTGTTGGTCCATTGCCTAGTGCTAAGTCAGGTTGCAAGTATTTGTTAACTGTAATGTGTCAAAGCACTCGTTACCCTGCTGCTTATCCACTTAGATCCATCACCACTAAATCTGTTGTTAAAGCACTTTCTCAGTTCATCTCAGTGTTTGGGATACCAAAAGTCATACAAAGTGACCGAGGGTCTAATTTTTGCTCACACATGTTTGCTCAGGTGTTGAAAGCACTGGGGGTTCGCCATAATCGGTCCACTGCATATCATGCGCAAAGCCAAGGCGCGTTAGAGAGGTTCCATCAGACGCTTAAATCATTGCTGCATGCATTTTGCACGGAGTTAGATCGGGACTGGGAGGAAGGTCTCCCATGGTTAATGTTAGCGGCAAGAGAAGCAGTGCATGAGAGTACGGGCTTTAGCCCGAATGACTTGGTATTTGGGCACTCTGTGCGCGGACCGCTGACAGCACTGAAAATTGGGTTGGTTCCCACTGAAGCTCCACGAAATTTGATCGACTTTGTAAATGGGTTTCGACACAAGTTATTTGTGGCAGGGATGTTGGCTAAGGAGAAACTGGGGCAGTCTCAGACCAAAATGAAAGTTCATTATGACCGGGGTACAGAGCGCCATGAGTTTAGTCCTGGGGATCAGGTCCTGGCTTTGACGCCGGTGGTTATTTCACCTTTCCAGGCTAAATTTTCCGGCCCTTATACTGTAATAGAAAAAGTCTCTGATTTGAATTATCTTATAGCTACACCAGGTCGAAGAAAGTCCTCTCATCTGTACCATGTTAACCTGCTAAAGCCGTATTATCAGCGTTTGAAAGGTGACAGTACCATAAAGGGTGACGTGGGTCCAGTGCTGGCTGTGGACACTTGGAGCGTAACCGAAACACTAGACAGTGTCCCTGAGCCTGATGACAGTTTGGTGAGTGGCAGATGCCTTGTCTCGGGCACCTCTGCCTTGAAGTAGTGAAACCTTGTCAGGGGAGCTGTTGATCATGTTGTTTTTTTTTTTGTTGTGACCCTTAACTTTTCCCTGCATTTTCTCTCCTGCTCAGCCAATGTTTCAGTCTCTTAAATAGGCTTCCCGGTACCAGGTTGCGGAGTACTGGGACAAGTGGGTGAGTTTGGGTTGGGATCTGGAGAAAAAAAAGGGGGTAATTATTTTTCATTATTTGGGTATTATTATTGAAAATATTTGGTGGTGGTTTTTGTTGGGACGGTCACTCTTTTGAGTTCCCGTCTTAAGGGGGGGGGTGTGACGACCCCGAGTGGCCGGGGTTGTGTAGGTGTGTCTCTCTCCCTTTCTCTTTGTTTCACACAGGCAATCAAGCCTATGCATCACAGGTGTGTGCAGTTACTACGGAGGCGGGGCTGTGCCTTAAAAGCCCAACAGTCCAGCCGTGCTCTCTCTCTCACCATTTCCAGCCTGGCGTCCTGCAGCTCACATTGTTTTGTTCTTAGTTTCACATCTAACACTCACACACATCCATACACTTGCATTTACAACTGATTCACCTGATTACAGATATAGGTTATGTTTGGTTTAGCTTGTTATGTTGATTATAAATAAATGTTAAATTGCCAGCATCTCTCTTGTAGCTGTTGTTTTGTCAAGTCATCTGAGCCAGTCTTGACACTAGACTATAACTAGACCTGACTATCGACCAAATGTCTACAGTCTTTGAACACTGTTTACCATTGTGCCCTGAGATTTGTTACTGGCTGTTCTCGACTCACTCATCACTGTGAACTTTATATTAAATCTGAACGGCCTTCTCCGAGTTTACACAGACTGTATACTGTTATTAATCTATACGGCTCTTCTTGACTTAGTTCCTCCATATCTGTACAGCCACTGTTCTCTTTGTTCTTGTGGACTTTACCATGTATCTGCTCCACTGTTCTGTTAGAACAGAAATAGGGAATGGAACACTCTCCAGACTGAACTGAAAGTTCAATGTTTTCAACAACTCAACTCCTGCAATTTAAACGTCAAGCAAACTTCATACACTGTGTTTTTGTCTGTAACCTGTCTAGTAAATCTCTAATATTTACTATGACGTGTTCTGCTGACTTTGATCTGAGAAGTTTGAGGGGTTCTACCTCGTTAAATAGGGTTAGGGTTTAAATAAAAAAAATAAATGACATGCATAAGTGGATGTGGTCTTCCAGTTCTCCCGAGGACAGTAGTAAGGGAGGAAGAAAAAAAATTATATTGAACAGCCACCAGGGGGCCACTGCCCTAGCTGCAAAACGAACGCAAGTCTGGTGAAATAAGTCTACTTCTTACTTGATTTACAATGTCAGTAAACGTCTCAATTTCTGGTCTTCAATTGCACATTATGTCATTTTGGTAAATTATGTATGTGGAAATCAGTGTGATTGACAGCTGCCATCCGATAAAGCCTGTCTGTGCATTTGCGGGAATTTGCCAAATTGCAATTGTGGAGGCTTCAAAATGGGAGTTCATATACCTGTGGGTGACGTCATGGCCGGTTGCCAGTTATTTACATCGTGAACAATTGTTGCACTCAAACCAGAACAATCCATTATATGAAAAGTGAGAAGAACACAACCATCCATTAGCTCTATCACTTATAGGTCTTGTGGGGTTGTCAATCAGCCTGCATGTTTTCAGACGGTGGGAGGAAAAACAGTGTGCAATACACAGAGAAGAAATAGAAAGAAACTATCTGTATGATAAATTAGGTCAATTTGTGGAGAAAGAAATGAACGTACGGGCCAATTTATGAGCCTTTCTATGGTTAACTGATTTGATTTGTAACATCATTTTGAAGAATTGCCTAATTTATCAACCACATTGATGAAGTTAAATTGGAAAAAGTTTGAACACATTTCGTGTCTGAAATGTGGACTGATTTTTGAACACCTTATCTCAATAATGACATAAAATAATGGGCCTTTACATGGATCCCAATATTAATAGGTATTTGCAACAGGCATAATGGTTGGGTCTTATTATTCAGAGCGGGTAAATGGGGTGGTTGGATTTTTCTGGGTCTTGGGTCAAGGGCAGTGAAGTCATGCACGTCTTACACAGCAACCATTTAAATTTCACACCTAAAAAAAGAGCTTGAGATAATCTGTACAAGCTACAGCCAGAAGCCAAAAGGCTCAAATGGTGGATGACATTAATGTGGTGGGGTAATAAGGGAAAAAATTAAGATTATGTCCATAGTTGGATGCAGATGAGACTGCCTTTATATAAATGTTGGATTGTGAGTCCTCCACCCCCGACAACAAAACCCAAACGGAAACCCTTTCATGCTTATCCCACCATGTTTTACCAGCTGCACTTTATTCACTTTAGATCAGAATACAGTAAGACAAATTCCTCCTTACATCCCGTCCCTTCTTTACAGCATTAACCCTAATGACCCGAGTCACAGAGGAGCGAGAAAAACTAATTCTGTGTAACTTTTTAATGTCTGTTGCTGATTAAGATAAAGCCACCACGTCTCATCTCCCTCCCACTTCCCTCTGGAGCCAATTTTGTTTGGTGGGGGAACATTGGTAGATAAAAGCTGAGCGATGGCGAATTCTCTAATCTGAGGAGAAGTGTTAGAGCGACTGTGGTGATGGTGAGGGAGCAGGGTGTTCTCAGAGCACGGACAGATAAAAAGAAGAAAAAAAAAGGCTTTGATTCTGATCAGGAGTTTGATGTTGGGTGTACGATAACAAAGAATGCACATCATTCCAATAGGACAAGGTTGAGGATAAAACCGCCTCCTCTCTGCTATTCAGGGTTTTACTGATTACGGGGCTTAAGCCAAAAAAAAGTATTCTCCACGAAAGATGATCTTTCCCTCTTCTCTTAAATGACCTATTGAACTACGCTTCTACATTCACCATGTATGCATGTGAATGAGTCGCTGGGAAATGTTCAGATGTTGGAATACACCGTTTTGGTTCAACAACGTGGCTTCTATTGTGTTTAAACTCGTCACAGGTCTTCAAGGTGTTTCCACCTGAAAATACAGAGGGTGCAAACACAGCCATAATCATATAACTCGACGACTACTAGGGATGTGTCTCAAGAGCCGGTACTAAATTGGTACACGTCCCTCTCTGGTTAGTAGTGATGTATCAATAAAAGGTCTGGACAAGACTCGCTATCAATATTTATGTTTTGTTTATTCTAACTTGGAGTAGGGAGTCAGAAGATTTTGGAACCAACACTGGTAGAAACTACAACTCAACTCAGCTCAACTCAAGAGACTGTTGGCATAGTTTTTTAAGGATTTCTGAACATGACACAGGAGAAGAAATAAAATAGCTGATGTCACAGTTTTATCTAAAAAAAACGGCCTTTCACTAAAGTGGTGTCCACTGATTTAAACAGAAGATGTTCCCCTCTGGTGGTGAGGTAAGAAGAACACTGTTCCTCAAACCTCTCTCCAGCACACTTCAACATTCAGGCGTCCTCAGCATCAAAGTATAAAGAAGTATTAATACCTGCATCAGTAAGTATGGGTATTGAGAAGCAGTATCACTATAATAATTAGCTGTAATAATTTCCATACACAGTATCAGTATCATCCCTAATGGTGAATCCACATCTTCATCAAAGTGATTAAAAATATTTATTCAACAAGTCCTTTTATACACAGCAATACATCATCAAACTTACATTTCTCTAAAAGTGTTGCTAAAGACACTTAAAGAAAAGGACGTAAAGTTACCCAAGTACTGCAAATTACATGTACTAATGACGCAAATTATCTAAGTGTTAGCAATTATCCACAATTTTATAATCAAGGACTCGAGAGAGTAATAACACATTATTTACACAAGATAAAAACCTGCCCAGCAGCTTTGGTTGCTATGTACCGGGAAGTACAGGGGAGTCCCCTGAGGTTTACTAAAGTAACCCATTACAGCACATACAATAAAATATTCATATGTGATCATGATGGAATTTTTACAGTCAAACCACACCTTCATCCTCAGTGCAGTGACACAACATACTACACGGTTACCATCTGTCTGTAAAGCTGTAGATTAAGCCAACAAAAAAATACATTGTTGTAATATGATGAATTATTACTCCATCTGTTTGACATCTAACATGCATAGTTATCCAACTAAAAGAACCATAGTTACACTTATAAAAGAGGTCCATTCTTGATATCTATAAAATATCACTGCATCTAATGGTGCGACTGCAGACTGTTATCATCCCGCCTTATTCAAAGGCTACGTAAACCAAAACATTTTAATTTAAGGTGATTATACACTTACACAAACATACTTTCTGCCAATAATGTTACACACAGGACCTTTAAATTAGGATAAAATACAATATTTTGTCTTGCAAGTAACTGCTGGAGAAACACAACCATTGAAACTCCTGGTTGCAAGTAGGTTGTTTTTTTCCATAATTTCCCCATCATTAGATTCACCTGTGGTCACCAACTGTCAAGTCACATCTGCTCACTCATCTGTTTGAGTCAAAGTCGATCCTCTCAGCTGTTAGTGTCGACTGCCACCGAGCACAGATCTGGGGCATGTGTGGGCACGGATGAAATTATCTTTATTAATTGGAACAGTGCTCCAATATGCTAATGCCCGCGTTCTTAATCTCGAAACGCGCGCTGGCTGCAAAGAGCGATTTTGATTGTCTCGGCAGACCGAGCGACTGCATCTCTCTGAATAATGTTTACCTCAAATATTGGGGAGGATTATCAGCAGTCGGGTTTTTTCCGTGGCGAACAATCACAATCACAGTCAGCAGTTACTTGACATAGAAACTGCTTGTCAAATTGCAGCTCTGCACTTTTTACAACTTGGCTCTTTGCAGTGCAACACTTCTGCCGAGCCTCTGATTATAAGCACAGACTCTATCCGCCAGCTTTATACGGCTCCGTGCTATGCAAGTGAAGCAAAGCTGCAAGTTCAGCTCCCAGATGATTCTGCAGTTAGTTGCCCTCCTTTCTATTGTGAGAGTCGGTGTTATTCAAACCAAGACTAGCATGTCAGCATCTAAAATAAGATTGGAGAGCGTGAGTGTTGACAGGATACCGGATAAGTGATGACTATTTATAGACGAGACAAAGTAATTCAGACTTTTTTCCGTGACAGATCAGAGACACACAAACGCTTTAATCTCCACCAAAGGGTCCAGTTCACACGAACAAACATTTTATTCCGTCGCACAAAATGTGAGAGCTTGTCCAAACAGCACATTAAAGTCTTCTGGCTCTATTCACCATTGAAGCTACACTAAAGGATAAGAGCTTCTCGAGGAGCCAGACAGCCATTCTTCTCCTGAATTTGCATATCCTTCTGAGACGCGCTTGGCTTCAGATTCAAAAGGACAGAAAAAGAAACAAACGCGTACAAAAGCAAAGCTCATTCCCCAAAGATTCTGTATTTGAATAATCCAAGGCTCTCTGTCACACACAAAAAAAATATATTTTTCCAAAGGCAACACAAGTAGGCGTCCATATTCGATGTATAGACAAGTTTAATGACTGATGCAGCTGATATTGTGGATGAATTATAGATGGAGATGCAATCGTTTGAGTATGATACTCCACGAGTGTGTCCTGGCCTTTTCTGTTCTAACTGAAAATGCAAAAAAAAAGGGACATAAATACGAGTATCTTTGCTGACGGATTCACACCAAGGCTCTAATGCTCTTAAAAAGAGCTTGCAGAGTTGCATGTTGACACCATCATGGCAGTGATGCACTAGTGCTGCTGATCCCTAAATAAGATTTCATCCCCTGCTCCGTGGATTAGAGTGGTGAAAAGATTCAGCTGCAACATTATCTTCTCCACATGAGGAAGGGGGGGGAGAAAAAATGGCTCGGAGTCTGTGATGTGTCTGTTACAGTCTTTCACTGCTCCTCACACCGTCTCTCAAATTTCAAGGTCTGTTGTAACAAATGGAACCACCGTGGGGGGAAAAAGAGGAGGGAAGAGCGATGGCACACCACGCTCACTCACTTTACTCAAGTTCTGAGACTGAGTGTGTTTGTTCGTGTCGTCTCTGTTTTCTCACACACTGTTCCCTCACGACTAATAAAAGTAGGCACCAGAGATTCTGCACTGTCAACTGTATTCACAGAACCTTAAAGTAAAGTGCCCTGAAGTCTTACATAAGAAATCCATTCGTCTTCAATTTTTTATCGCCTTTATTATTGTACCATATTGATCCAACATGTCCAGATGTGCAACCTGCTTAGATAAAGATGATGAAATGTACAGTATGTGTCAGTCTTACTGGATGATAGGCACTTTGTGCTTTGTGTATTTAAGCCTCCCACCACTAGTTGGCGGCAGGCTTTCACCCATTTCACTCCTCCTCCTTCTACTCATCTCACTTAAAAGAGAAAACTATACATTGTTTATGCAAATTAAGATTGTTATTCTTACTAAGATACTTTTATCTTAAAGTAGACAATTCTGGGGGAAATATAGATCACAAAATATCACGTATCACGAGATGTATCGTTTTGTGAAATTATTCCTAATACGTCTTATGTCCAAAAAATTACAAATACAGAATCTAAAAATGTAAACAAAAAGCACCAACAGGCTTTTTTACAGAGTAAAGTTGTGGGCTGTTTATTTCTTCTTTACATGAGCAGGAAATGTGTCACACAGTAAGAAGACTATGTTTTAAAAATGTCTGTAAGTGATGAATCTGTCAATTATTCCAAATTGTGCAACAATAGGCACAAAAATCGGTTTGAATTATCAGCGATTAGCTGCCCTGATTTCTAAAAACTGGCATAGAAAACCAATATAGATCGACCTCTACACAAGAATTGTTACTACTTCCTCTGTTGCAGTTGGATTAATGAAGCTATGAAGAAAATGTAAATGTTCTACCTTGCTTCTAGTAGATAAATCCATTTTGACTATACATTGTCTCACATGAACTCAACCTTATCACCTCTCACTGTAGGGTAAACACGGTTAAATAGCAAAACAAGAGCAAATGGGAATTCATTTCACACAGTTTTTTAAAATGAGGAGCCGGATTCTCTATCTAATAGAAAACACCCATTCCACCGGCAAAGATAATTGAGCATTCAATGAAAAAAGATGAGGTCAAGCCACATACCACCGCTGCACTAGGTGTACAGTCTACAGCTGAATCATGTACGGTCATCAGGGTCCAATTACCACCCACCACTCGCTAAATGTGAGGGAGAAAATATACAGTAAGTCGCTGATTAAAATAATTTAGGTCAGTCAACATTATATAGAGCAAGTCTTACGTGACCACAAAGTTTTACAACTACAAGTTCAGCAAAAATGTTAGAACAGAAATACCTCTGTAACAAGTCCATGGTACAATATGTAAAGCAAAAGAAGACAAAGACTGAACACTGGATCGGTCGAAATGCGACAGATATATGGCTAAAAGTTCCCCCGTCAGAAAACTACTGCACTAGTTTCCTTTAAACTAAAAAAAGTCGCCTGATCATTAAAATACACAAATCGTGCCGTTATTGTGGTAACTGATCAATTATGATGTTTTCACATTGACAGTGTCTGGAAATATTGATATTTATTTATTTATAATTAATTAATTTAGACGCTCTAAAGTAAACAGTCCCTGTCAGTTTCACTCGCCAGGCATCACTACTTCATGTCCCCTCACGACGGCGCTGCTTATATGAATGAGTGAAACTTAACCCAGTTACTTGGCCAGAGAAGAGGGAGTTTACAGTGGGATAATGGTGGAGAAAGCTACGTTAAGAGATGCTCGATCCACGTTTGACACATAGACTTTATGCACTTTTGTTGTGAATAGATAGTGAATTCCTGCACTTTGATGAACTTTTCACGGACATTACGTTTCCTTCAGACAGATATCGCGATATATCGATATATGATTGTCTTGCAGTATTATTAGTATCATGGACCATGTATTGGGTATCGTATGGTAACGCGAGGTCCCAGACTGGAGTTGCTTGTGTAAGATGTGTTCTCACCTAAACTAGAAGTACTCAGTCTGCTCTCAGTGAAGTGAGGTGTTTATGTGGAGCATCACCTGCTGCTTGAGTAGGTGAAAGGACAAAAACATCATCAACATGCCGCATGCACTCACTTGATGTGAATTCTCTGGACAACGGCTGGCACTTTTTACTCATCAGCTCAGTCAGTCATTACACTGACCGAGTGCGAGGGATTTGGCAGGGAAGAGTGTGTTTATCGTCCAGTTCGACTGACTCAGACATTTGGCTTTACACATATACAGCTCCTCTGGGTAAAATCTTTAAAAGTGCAGGGTTTGCAGAGCATGTGTGAAAGCATCACACATTAAAACTGAAGTCATAGCTTTATGCCAAGAAAGCCATTATTATAATAGTTGAAGCTGACAATGTTATACTGAATATTACATGTCTGAATGAAAAGCTGGAGAACCACGAAAGGTGTGGGACTGCACTTGTTATTCTCGCACACTGGAGGACATTAATGGTGAGGTGGCTCATTAAGCTGAGCTGTTGGTGCAGCAGTAACATTACCTCAGCTGAAGAGAGCAGAGAGTTCTGATGGATTCTCACACTGCACAGCTGGAAGCCAGTAGTCAGGCAGTGAAATTTTCAACAGCCAAGCGCTGCCATTTTCCTGACCTGTCACACACTATACTGTATGTCGCACATCTACTCTTCCTCAGGTGTGCCAAACTGCCGTTATGTGGATAAATGTAGCTGATCACTCATAGAGTTAAGGTCAATAGTGTGAACAAAGAGTTTGTAATGGAATTAGTGCTGGTTACTTAGTGGTAAAATTAATGCACTGGCATTTAGGGCTGAACAATTTTTAATTTCCAAATCAGGAATTACAATTTGAAAAGGCAATTAGCAAATTGCAAAGGCTGCCATTAATAATTCTTATTTGCTTACTGGAGTTTCGACTTTCATTCATTTACTTTACACAGTCGGAGCTTTTGGAATAATTGTTCTAGTTTTGATTTGCTGCCAGGTGAAGATATTTAAAGTTGCAATATGCCGCTGAACTTTAAAATGGGTACTGAAATCCAAATTAAAAACACATTAGAGAGACTCGTCCAACCTCCCCAGAGAGTTGAGCTTGCCAGGTTTGAGGAACAAATCCCACATGAATTGAGAGAAGAATCTACTTATGCTGTGTTTTTGCTGTATACGATTTGGTACAGTACAGTGCGATTTGGAACGGTAAAGTCCTGAGACTTTTACTTGGTAGATAGCCTTATTGTACCATTTTACTCGTAGGGAAGGGTGCCAAAGAATGGAACTATTTGGGCTGGTTATTTTGGTACTATTCCTATAGCAACAAAATACATAATGTGCTGAACCAAACTGTTCCACTCAGTGGAAACACAGGATTATACCAGTTTTGAAAGGTCTAAATTAAAATTGAAGTTGTGACTGACTGGCTGTACAATTGTTATTAGTGAAAACAGTATTTAAATTCAACATATTTACTTAATCTCTGATGATACACTAATGTCTTAGTACATTTCCTAAATACAGCTCCTTTAAAACATACATGTACACCAGTATTTTCATATTTTGATGTCAATCATCATGTTTTAAATGTCTTACAAAAAAAAATATCCAAAGCAAATTCCATGAATGTTAATACCTATGAAAAATAAAAGTGGTTCTGATTCTCAATCCGACACTGAGATAGTCATCACAAATCAAATTGCAATCACAATATCCCAAATCGCTCCACTTTTCTGGCATTCATTTAAAGGAAACAATAAAAGATGGAATTGACCGTGTGGATAATTTGTTTTAATATACAAAACCAAAGTGAAACTTGCAATTTTTCATCATCAATTAATCAGTTTGCTCCATAAAATGTTGATTGGTTTCCCAAAACTCAAATATTCACATCGAAGAAGCTGAAAATCAGATTAAAAAAACTATTAATTCAGTATTCTGTACAAAAGAAGAGGAGCAGGCAGTGATCAGCCACAAACTCTATCAGCTTTTCCACACTGATATAAAGTGAGAGATTTACACCAACAATGTCAATGGTATCTCCATTCCTCACTCACTAAAGCCTCTGGGGCTGCCCTGCCTTTCTCCTCAAATTAGCTTTTCACCTTTAATTATCCAGTGTCTGGCGCGGCACAGAGTAGAGACATTGTTGCACGCTCCCATTAACACAAAAACCTGTTTGAGGAAAACAAATGCCTTCTGCTCCCTTTTTTGAAGTTCGTTTAACAATGTCCTGGAGCCACCATTTTCCAGCGCGCGTGGAAGTGCCGGCAAACAAGACATCCATCAAAATGACAGACAAAACAAATTACAAGGCAAACAGAACCTTAATGTGTCACCAGAGCTAATGGTGTCAAGGCTGGTTGGCAGGAGACCCAGGCACTCGCATGCTGCTGCTGTCACACTCGTATGGCGTCGCTCCTCCGACTCACAAAAAACGCCCATCAAGTGGAAAGAAAAGAGGAGTGACTCCGCTCAGGTATTAACACCCCACACACTATTAACAATGCATCAAATCCAGATTCATACAAGACCATTAAACCTCAGCGAGTCAGAACAAGAGGCTTCCATGCAGGTATGATGTATCTGTACTGTGGCTCACAGGTGAGATTATTCTTAAAATGAATGATGCAGTCTACCTAAAGCCAATAAAAGTGTAATTACATGCCTTGGGCCTTGGTGACAAAGCTTGTGCTGGTGACAGCTACGAGGAAACGAGGAAGAAAGGATTACCTTCACTTTTCATCGAGCTTTGGCATGGTCACCTCTCAACTGGGGGTCACCTTGGACGAAAAGCCACAATTTTACCAGTCATTAAACTCTTAATCCGGGCCTCAGCGTGCACACTTCCCGCTCATCTGTCAAAGCATCCACGCTGTTATATCACTTCATGCCGCCATTGCATCATAGTCACCCATTATGACAGGACACTAAGGTTGAGAAAGCTCCGCTGGAATATGAAGTTCACACAGGGACACAACATTTTGTGGGTTTAAAGTCTGTAAAAGGGATAACAATCTCTCCTCTGCCTCCGTCAACACACAGAATATTGTGTCAGTAACCATCTTGCCAAATTTCTGTGATAGAAGTTGGTAAAAAAAAATTGGTTTTGAATCATGTAAAATTGAGCAATTCTGAGAGGCTGTGGAGACCAAAGCATGTTGCTATATGCCGTTTGTCAGTGTTTGTGAAAAATATAAATGTAAATGCAGTTATGAAACTTCCTGTTTCATAAATAAACCAGTAAACATACTGGTTTATTTCCTTTAGCGGGGACCAACGTCCGCGGTGGTCTCTGTTTGTCCGGGTTAGTACAGAAAATTAGTAAAGCAACATTTTCACCATTTCGGTGTCACACTTTACAGCCCTGCTCTCTGTCTCCCTCTTTCTCCATCAGTGGTACTGCAGTCTCACAGCAGGAGCCTGAGAGCTCTTTTTGTTCTTCTGTACTTAAAAGTGGCAGCGCTTTTCTGTGTTTTTGATTCAAAACGGTAGTGTAGGAGCAGGTGCAGTTACTCACAAGTGAACGGTAAACTCCTCCTTCATTTTGAGGAGGAGTTATGCTAACTATGGCTCCTGTGTGTCATCAAGCCATACTTTTAGACCCGCCTTAAAACCGTGAATGGATGACCAGAGAGAAACAATTTTGTTTACTCCTGATTTTTTAACATGTTTTCAGCCACTATTTTCCATCATGTATATGTGACATTAAGGGACATTAAGCAGGAAATAATCCTTAGCTGGTGAAGTAATATCCTGAGAATTACTTTGTTACACACACACTGCGTTTAGGTTAATATTCTACATGTTATTTTGGTCTCTGCAGGAAATCGAAGCTTTTGTAGGGTATCAGCTGGAAGACTGCGTGGACCACTTCTTAATATTTGCCTCCATGCATTTGCAGAGCAGAGCCATTACGTATTCAGAGATGGGGAGATATATTTCACGCCGGGCAAAGTGAACATGATAAATTGGACAATAAACAATCTAATCCAGCAACACCAAAAGTGCACAGAGGCGTAATGCTGCACTAAATACGACTTCACGCCGACAACCTGCAAAACAACACTGCCAGTCACGGGAGCACACAAACAATATCACGGTCACACTCACACAGAGGTGTTCATTATACAATCACTTGTTTTTATAATCGAAATCTTAATGGCGTAACAGTTGAGTTTGCACCCAACTGCTCGGATTGTCTCACTGTGACGAAGATAATGAAGGACTTTCTTTCAGTCAACCTGCCATTTTTCATTAAGTTTGCTTTAATACTGCAAAACAAGAAAAAACAGCACTGAAAAACATAACTCTGTTGGGTATTTAAAAAAAAAATGTGTTTTTATTAAATTTCTCTGACAAGACTGTATAATAATAAATTGGTTTATGGAGCCTGAGCTTGACTGAAATTTGCAGCGTCAGTGGAACAAAAAACATATGCTTATGACTTTGGAACTTTGTTGAGTCGTGACAGATGTTGTGCAATTAAGTCCTGTAAAAGACTATCAAAGATATACAAAAAATGCTTATTGTAAAACAACGAAAACCAAAGAATTATTAATATTTCAAGGTGATTATACACTTATGCAAACCAGGGCTTAAACATTGACTCGATTCACTGATTATTAATCAATTACTAAATGAATTGTCTACTATGTTCATGATCGATTTTGTGATGTTTCAGCTTTCAGCTTTTTAAATGTGACTTTTTTCTCCATATAACAAAGAAATCATTAAAACTGAATCATTTTGGTTTTGAGAGTATCATCGTTTCCAGGTTTGAGAAACACTGATCGACATTTTTCAACATTTTCTGACATTTTATGGACCAAAAAATTACTCAAGTGAATAATCGTCAGATTAATCGAGCATGAAAATAATTGTTAGTTGCAGCCCTAATGCAAACATACTTCTGGGTCATATATTTCATTTCTGACAATTATCTCTTGTTATACACTGGACTTTTTAAACGAGAATATTTTATTTAATTGAGGTTTGAGAAGCCCCAATTGATGTTTTTCACCATTTTCTCACACATAAACCAAAACAACAAATTGATTCATTGACAATTTAATCAACAGGTAAGATATAATAATGTATAGTTGCAGCTACATCATCGTTTTCTTCTGCTTATCCAGGATTGGCCTTACATTTTTATTACACACTTAGAGGAAGTTAAAAACCTATAACCTCTCTTTAAATCGACCAAAACTCCACTCAGCCTTTTTCTCCACTCTATTTTTAACTATTTTAGGTTATGGTATACTAAAAGATACTGTAAAATTACGGTTTCATGCGTGTTTTGAACACTTCACAACAAATTACTAGGCTGAGAGATGATGTTCTAAAGGAAGAGACAAGTATATTTGAAAAACAAAATACTGAGAGTTCACTCCTGGTGGAGACTGAGTAATGGCGGCCCACTGATAAAATGTCATATTTAAACATGACCGATAACACAGCGGTGATATTAATTAATCAATCTTAGTAATGAGAACAGGAAGTTAATCCATTGTTATGCATTACTCTCCTGTAAATTAAGGTCTTTGGGGTTAATTAACTAGTGGGCTAAGGACAATGTTAATAATGCAGCACTAATATGGGGCAGGTAATAACACACTTAAAAATGTCTCTCTAAAGTCAAAGCTTTCAGTTCTTGTATGAGTAAAATAGCAGATTTGTCCCGGCACTGGTGTTTCTCTGCAGTGTTTTCATCACAGTAACACAGCTTCATGTTATTCAGCCGAGTGCACTTTGTCGTAATGACACTCCTTTCCTTTTATTATACAGTTACAAAAGAAAACAGCAGAAGAGCAATTTGCTGTTTCTGGAAATGAACAAATGAATGACAGCCTCCTCTGATTTTCAGACACATTTTCACCCACCACTGATCAATGGGTTGTCTCGCTATTAGGTATTTTTAGGTTTCATGTTAAAATTCCAACTGTGAAATTCAGCTTCCATTTGGGCTGATTTTACTTTCTACTACATGTGCGAGTCTGCAGAGCAAACACTCAGCCAAGGCTGCTCTGTTCCCCACAGTAGTAAACATCAATACCTGTTTTTGAAAAATCCTAAATCTCGATAACAACTAACAATCATCATGTCTTCCTTGGATCATAACCGAGAAGGAAACATCACACAGTTCTCACCTGGAAACAAGGGAGCAACTTCCACTTTGGGTCATGACTGTTTGGGGTTTATTTGTTTTGTTTTGTTTTGTTTTTTTTACTTGGTGGAGGATAAGAAATGAGCATATCCGAGGGACAGTTCAGGTTGAACGGTTTGGAAATAAAGTAATAGAGCCAAGGTTGAGATGGTTTGGTCACTGCAGAGGAGAGATGGAGTTTATATTGGAGAAAAGGGCGTTGAAGATGGAGCTGCCAGGCAGGAGGAAAAGAGGAAGGTTGGTGAAACAGAAGCAGACATAAGAAATAGGGCAAGATGGAGACAGATGATCTGCTGTGGGAAGTACACCTGGTGGAGGTACCAATATGTAGGCAAAACAATTCTCAACTAGAGGCTCACTTAAAAAAAAAAGTATGATGCCTTAATTAGTCATCTGTCAGTGATGCCAATTCTCCAGTCAAAAGATAAACACAGCCAGCAGAACATTTATAACAATATACAAACAAGGGCTATCACTTTCTATCTGAAAAGTGGATATCCTTGAGGAGGAAATGCCAACTTTCATCCATCTTCTACCACTTTATCCTCCACATGAGGGTACAGGGGGTGCTGGTGCCAATCCCAGCTGACATAGGGTCACACACTGGACATGTTGCCAGTCCTGTCCAATTATTTACTCTCACACTCACACCTGAGGTCAATTTAGAGTGTCCAATTCGCCGAATCCCCAAATGTGTATGTTTTTGGAAACTCACACACACATGGGCATAACATGCTAACTCCATGCAGGAAAGCCCTTGTTCCAAAAGGATTGCGAACCCTGGTTCTTCTAGTTGCAAAGGCAAGAGTGCTAATCACTGCACCAACCGTGTGGCCCAGAAAGGTCAACTTGAGCCTTAAAAGCCATTTTAGGTTCAAAATATGCAGCCTAGAAGACCATCTGAGGTAATTGTGCCATCTTTCAGGAGAGAGAGAGAGAGTTAGAGAAGTATGAACTTCGATCCATTTTGAATCCATCAGACAAACACGTCTTTTGCGTCCTACACCATGCAGACTCGCCTGTTAGCTTAGCAGTTAGCTCAACCTGAGTGAAAGAGCACAGGATTCATCACACACAGGGACAGCAACACATGTTCAACCCCACATGACACATCACAACAGTAAGAGTAATACTAAATAACGTCCTCATGGTAATATCTGCATCCAAATGGAAGATAACGTCAGAATGTGACTCGCACCCGGTGCCTTTTTCACAAAGTGCTTTTATTGACAAATTGCATCAGTTTAACAGCATCACACTAGAGGCCTGTTGTCTATTAGGGACAGGGACAATTCCTCTTAATGAAGGAGGACAGGAAAAACACCAGTACACTCCTTTAAGCTATGTCCCTGCATTACCATCCCCTTCTTTTTTTCCATTATTTGTGTACAGACGTTCTCTTATCTTCATCCCGGCTCTGTGCTGGCACAGGAAAAAGGCTGTCGCTTGACACACAATATTGGACAAGACAGTAACATGGAACATTTAGTGGAGGATGGAGAGGGTACGTCGCACCAGGCTTGCCAGCTGTGATAATGATGTATAATTTAATTGAAGGCTGTGCTTCTATCCTCCACAGAACTCAAACCGCTCTCCTCTTGTCAATGCATTATTCAGACTAATGGTGACCCTGAAATAGAAAAAAGCTTCTTATCTCTTTAAAGTTTTATTGCACCGAGCAAAGAGAGGTAAGGAGGTATATCAAAAGAAAGTGAGTCAGAGTGAAGTAAAAAAAAAAAAAAAAGAAGAAGAAGAAGAAGAAGAGGAAGAAAAGCTTAGGTCTGACATTCTTTGTGAAGAAATTCCTTTTCTGGCCTTGATCACGTCATCGACCTGGCAACAGTTGAAAAAAAAAAAAAAATTGACCAGACTCTGTTTTCTATCTTTTACCACTGACATTTCCAAGGAAATAAAGATAAACCATAAACCAAGTCAAGTTAAAGAGGAGGATTTGCACACAGTCTTCTAAAGACTGTCCCTTTGCTGTATTAAACAGGCTTAAATAAAAAATATAAGCTGCAGTATACCCAGAAATAGTCTGTCTCCTATATTCCTATTTATCTATTTATGCTCCTTATTTTCTTGTGTTTTATTTATTGTTAAGCATTTTTGAGCTCAACCCTGTATGTATAAAAGTATTACATTCAAAAGACACAATGTCCACAGTCGCATGTGATCACATGGACACACTGTAACTTACAGTAGGTGTGGCCAAGTCATGGAACGACGGGGTGAAAGGGTCCCGGGCCATAAAGCGTGCACACCATCCATCCATCATGCTAAGTTGTCATATTTACTGTCTGAAATTCGCCCATAAAACACTGTTATTGTAAAGTGTAATTTCCTCCGCAATTAGAAATCCGCTTCATTAGAGGACGTGCGACTGGAATGTGGCAATTAAGCTGCGCCGTGCAGTGGCAAGTGGGTTTGTGAAGAGGAGGAGGAGGAGGACAGGTAGTGATAGTGCCTCACCCATTTACTGAATCAGTTATTTCACCGTCTCAGTCTTTAACGGCAACACTTTAATTTTCTTTAATGCTACGATAAATCCTTAATTTAAAAGATTAAGAACCGTGGGTGTTATATTTATTTTTTAACTGCGTAAGATTATCAAGATTATCCAATATCAATATATAATATGGTAGAAACCACACCTACTGCAATTTAAAAATCTCAAAGCACAAAAATGGGTGAATAAAAATAAAGGTTATTTAATGACTATTGGTGCCATTGATTGCAAAAATTGTATTTTCAAAGAACTTTGCAGATTCTGTTATGGATGCTTATGAGTCACCTTTAGCCTGTTTAGCTTTAGAATAACTTAATAATATTACATTTAATGAAGATCATGGAGGTTAAATGCAATCAGTTTTAATTTAAACAGAATCACTAGAATTAATTTAGCCTTTATACAGACTGATCTTTTCTGATCAGAGAGGATGTTCTATTTAGTTTACATAAGTAAAGGTTCCACTTAAAAACACAAAACTCTTTCTCTGGATAGTTTGTAGCGGCACAAAATGGCCACTGGACACAACACAGCATCAAGTGTGTCTTTTCCTCAGTGGCTGTGGCTGCAGCTGCACATTCTTACCTAAAGTTCATATAAAAAACAACATTTTTTCACTTTAAAGCAATTACACACACACACACGTTTATGGATATTATATTAAATTTCTGTCAATAAACGTTTCAAAATGTTACACACTGGTCCTTTAACACGTGGGACAAGGAAATACAACATAGCCATAACTACACACATAACTTCACATTATTAATATATGTTATGAACTAATTACCAAACAAAAGTGTGCTGAGATGCTGATGTTACATCTGCCAGATTAAGATTAAGATTAAGGAGGTTATGTTTTCATCAGTGTGGGTTTATTTGGAGCTAACTAAGGTTATGTATTTGACGGCAGTTTAAATTTAACATGGTTCAGTCCCATTTAACAAGTTCAGATGTGTGTATCTCAGTAAAGTTCTATAAGGATCCACAAAGTCTTCTGCATCCAGTGGATCAAAATGTAAAAAAAATCAGGTGCTGGTAAACTTAGATCTTAAATTGATTAATGATATTGTGACAATTACTATATCTATAATATCATTATTAAAATGATCTATTCAAAGATCTTTCTCAGATATGATGACTTTTTCTTTTTTATTAAAACCTCACAGTAAAGTACAGCAACGCCAGAAAAGATTCGCAGAGCAACAACAACCTCAATATTGGATTTGATTTGATAACGCCCCTCTTCCCTCTCTAAATTGGGTTGCGACAGCATTTACCTAATGTTGGCACAATCCTGTTACCACTGTATCTGTAATCTCGCCCACACTTTTCAGCGTGTGTGCATTACGGTTATTTCTAACAAGACGTGGGAGTAGAAAATTACAGCAAGTACATTTGAGAGACCGATTCTCCTCCACTTGCAGTGCAGAGGCTCAAAGCTTAATGATCTAATTGGATTGAACAAGGAACAGCAGGCATATTTTCTGCCTTACCAGCCTTTTTTTCCCACCATGATTGAGTAATTATTAGGGCGCCAAGTCTGGCTCATTATAGTCTTACTTGCTGTCTGCCTTGTAAACATTTTGTTTATAAAACGCAAGTGTTTGGCAGAGTTGAAAATTCGGCTTAAATTTTACATTAGTGCGCACGAGTCTCACACAGCATGTCAGCACAACGTCACAGGGACAGATAGCGAGAGATGTTCCCTGCCCCAAGACACAAGTCAAAACATATTAACTGAAATGTAATGACAGTGATTTCATTTTTCCATCAGGCTTTTGCCTAATTTTCCCCCCATTACTATGTGTAATATTTTTATCCCCACAGCCAGTTTGGTCTCTCTACTCCAGGGGAATCCATTAATGAACACTAATTCTGCAAAAATAGAAGACTGGCTCATGAAACTACGAAGTCGCATGTAAAGCAAAAATGTGCTGTAAGGTGAGATTCACTCGAGTGACAATGCAATAACATGCTGTGTAATGTGAACTGTAAAGGAAATGTTTAAAGTAATCGTCTCTCCAATAGGTTAAAACATACTCCAGATGAAAAGCTATACTCCAGCAGCTTAAATAATTAAAAAGTTACTCACTGACGAAGCTCTACAGTGCATTTATAAAGCTACACACTGCACTCCAGACACAAGCTATGAATATAAAGCATTATACAATAATTACGCTTTATTTAAACTTATATTAAGCAGCTCAAAGCACATGCAATGAGACAGCAGTTTAAGCATGTTTTATCCGCCACTTCACTGGAGGTTAAAGGTGAGAATATAAGCAATAATCCCTTGTTACACTTATCACACGTAAAGACAAGCTATTATGGTCTGTAAACTGGTGTGTAAAAAAATACATTTAAAACTAAACTGTCGATTCCCGTAACCCCTTTTTCAGCAATGTCTCTGCAGATACAGGATAGTTTATTTTAAGCAAGATTCCAAGGTTGCCTTAAAAGAAAATTGCAAAGAAGAAGGCAGACATCGGGCTCCAAGCCAGCAGCTTTCATAAGACGACTGACCAGGTGAAACAGTCTGAAACCTCATTCAGCGAGACGGAGTTTGTGAACTTGTGAACCCTGCTGTGGAGCCGCTCACACTGGACAAATTAAAGTTGTTCCAGTGTGTCAGCACAACACTGATAACCGCAATGGAACAAGACACATCTAAAGTGTAAACACTAAAGGAAACTAGAGGGAGTCTCTGTTTCTCTGTCTGTACATCATTACATAAGTCCTGCACAGACAGTTTGGCTTTTCTACTCCAGGGGGTTTCCATTAGCAAAGACAAACTCTGCATGAATAAAAGGCTGGTTCACAAAGTAGTGAAGTTACAGTGTGTAAAGCAAAAAAGATTCAAAATATGCTGTAAGGCAAGATCCACTCAGCCTGCTTTGAAGCTGCTTGAATTGGGCAAATTGAAGTTGTTCCAGCACGGAGCTGACAAATGAAACGGAACAAGATGCGCCTAAAGAGAAAACATAAAGGCCCCATTCAGATCTAATATTAACATCCAACCCATGTGACAACCAGTCATGATGTCACCCGTAACAATCTGAAATCCTGTTATGAAGCCTTTAGATTTGGGATTGGGATGAACTGCTGCCATGTTGAGGTTTTGCAACCAAAAGTGCACTGACACTGTCACCTTCAACCAGACTTGTATAGGACGGAATTTAGAAAATCTACATGTGCTACTGGAGAAGATGTTTACTGACATTATAAATCAAGTGAGAAGTAGAGGCTTTTGCCATAGGCTTCCATTGTAACCGGTTGGGTCGCCCCCTGGTGGCTAAATATTCTTATTTCCGATTAGCTCACAAGCAAACTGGAAGCCAAAGTCCACTTTTTAAATGCAGTCCATTATCCATGGTGTAGTCTAGGTGATACGCAGGTATACACTGTTTACTCACTACAAAAGAGCCTTCTGGATAACCACGCAAAAATGCACAAGGATTCGCATGTAAACTGAACCCAGCTGGTAGTCTGGCAACCTATGATATTTTGAGTGTGTGTATTTGAATGACAGTATACTTCAACATCAAAAATCATATTTGGCAGAATTTAAATGAATTTAATGGGTTTTTGTTGTATTGTATTTACAATACAAGTTGTCATTTGATTAGAGAGGAGGCAGCCTATTGTGATAAAGAACATTTTCAGTTCACTGTAGATCCAGTAGTCATTTTTCCTCATGGCGTGAGCAGCCCTGGACAGCCCTTTCTAATTGCAGAGCTGTGGAGTGTGTGCAAACAGTGATGAAGTAAGCCATTTGGCTTGTTGATCCGTGTTAGGCTACACAATTCCTGTGCGATTAGAAAGTGCTAATATTAATCCCTCTTCTCCAGTCCGGGTCTATAAATCTAATACTCTCTTCACTCCCGTCCCAGAGAGTCAGATACACTCAGCCCCAGTGTAAAGAGGAGTCACAGTCATACGTGTGTGTAATAGATGTTGGTCACTTCTTTTAACCATTACTCTCTTTGTCCCGTTTAGTAAATCCATTGCTGAGAACATTGCAAAAGAATGACCATGCTTCTAATCCTGGGCTACTGCACAAATTGTTTGGCTTCAGAGCCGAGCGTTAGCACAAGACACTCTTCTCTCCTCCTGCTTCCGTCTTCAGATTACTTTGTATTATAGTTTGGTGGGATCATAATACACCCAATTGGATTTTCCCCCCCTAATGCCAGATTCTCTTCAGTCTCTGGTGCTTCTGACCGGTGCTGCTGTGAGATATTAGCTGTGGAAAGTCTCTCCACTGAGGGGTGTGAGATTATGAGGGAGCAGTAATTTGATGTCAGACATCGTGTATAGGAAGAAAGTGGATTGTTTCCCAATCACCAGACCTCAAGCCGTAGTGCCCTACTCTTAAGAGATAAGGATGACAGTAAACAGTGTTCTGTTGCTGAGATTTACCAAAGCGCAGCTGGTGCACCTGGTGTTAATCTACTGGCTGCACACAGTCAGTTTACATCAAACTGACTGTGAGAGGATGGCTGAAAGTCAGAACCAAACGGTTTGGTTCAATATAGAAAATCAAGGAGTTATCAGTGAAAATAAAATTGCATTTTCTCTGAAATATGTTTGAATAAATTGGATTCATATTACACCATGGTGTAACACTTGCCTATCGTTTGTTTTCTAAATCAGAATCTGTTTTTTGATTGTGGTGCAATTCTGCTCTGCTACAATTTCAAAATAAATCCAACCAATTTGCACTTTTCATCACAGCGACAATGTGCTGATGATGAAAAGTGCAAATTGGTCCAATTTGTGGTTGTATTCCACGGCTGCACTGTAGATACATGTGCAGAAAACTCAATAACACACCCTGTTAGCTACACCAGTTCCAACAGCTCGTTAACGCAAATATCTAATCAGCCAATCGTACCGCAGCAACTCAATGTGTTTTTGCCAGGTAGACGTGGTCAAGACGACCTCCTGAAGTTAAAACTGAGCATCGGAATGAGTAAAAAAGTGATTTAATGACTAGGATGGTCTGAGTATTTCAGGAAATGTCAATCTACTGAGATTTTCATGCACAACCATCGCTAAGGTTTAAGGAGAAATGGTCAGAAAAAGTGAAAATATTCAGTGAGTGACAGCTCTGTGGGCAGAAATGCCAGACTGGCTCAAAATAATAGAAAGTAGAAAAAAAAAATGCACATAGTAATGCAAACTGACATCCTGTGAGGCAGATGGACTGAAAAAGCAGGCGACCACACCGAGTGCCATTCATTAGGTGTCCTGTGTACCTAATAAAGTGGTCGGCGAGTGCATCTGCCTCATGCCTGTTTGCGCTAGTTTGTGCTCAGACTGTCTCTCACAGTTTCTGCTGCCCACGCTGACAGTCGGACCCTATAGTTTCAGCTGAAGCGACGCACAATGCAGTTCTGTCACTCATGCGATCTTGGGACAACATCATTTTAATACAGTTGATAAATATTGTAGTGTCTATCATCTTTTTCTTTTTGTTTTCTATAGTAATATTCTTGGTATATTAACTTTTAATAAGCTGTGAATCTGTTTTTTCTGTTCTGTTTTTGGTTGGAGTAACTGTAACGAAAGCAATATTGCCCTTCTGATTCTGATTTTCTTTCACTTTCTAGTCTGTGTACCCATCTTTTGGGCTCTGATCTACAGTTAATTCTGTGGACAACACGAGTATCAGTTAACATGCTCAAAAAGATAAAAACCTGTCTTTACTATCCATCATTACACTACACACTACATTATGCTCCGATGCAAATCTTTCACGATGGAAGCAATCTCCCCTCGCATATAAGAGCAGAGCGTCCAGGCTTCAGGAGGAGGTGGAATGGTGGAAGAATCAGTCTAGACTGCAGAAAGGGTTTTTAAATATTCCTCTGTGAGCTTTAATGCATTTTCCACTACAGCAGTTTGTTAATAGTGGGCTCCATTGTGATGTGGATTCAGGCCACAAGTCTCTCTGAAGAAGCAGGTACAGACTTTCTCCGGCTACCTTTCAAGTCCACAGAGGCAGAGTTCAGGCCGCTCAAAAACCATCAATCACCATTTGAAAGCCACAGCCCATATGAATGTAGCTGCTGACCATGTGCAGCCCTTTATGGCCTCAGTTTGCCATCTTGTAATGGCTATACTTCCACGGTGATAAAATGCCATGTCACGAGGCAAAAGTCAAGTCAAACCGGTTTTTATGAACATGACAAAGAGTTCAGTGCACTTCAATCACCTTTCTGAGCAGGCAACAGATCTGAAACTCTCGAGGTGGCAGAACTGAAGATGCTGAGATTTTTCGTTGAGAGTGACCAGGATGGACAGGATAAGATATTAGCATATTCGAGGGACAGCTCAGGTTGAAGAGTTTGGAGCTAAAGCAAGAGAGGTTGAGATGGTTTGGACACGTACAGAGGAGGGAAAGTGATTATGTTGGACAAAGGATGTTAAAGATGGAGCTGCCAGGCAGGAGGAGAAGATGAAGAAGACAGAGAAGGTTCATGGATGTTATGAAAGAAAGAAGAGGACAAGATGGAGGCAAAAGATCTGCTGTGGCAACCCCTAAAGGAGAAGATTTTTAGAAATAGGGGAAACGACCTGTGAAAACTACACTTGGTGTAAACGCGCCATTGTAAACAGGAAGTTGATTCTCTCCTCTCAGTTTTTTATAAAGTATTAGTTATGTGAAAGAACCGTGGTGAAAAATCAGTGCAGGATTTCTCTTGTAAAACAGATTATGTGGTGAAAGTAAGTGTTTTTTTAGATTGTTGTCCACAGCTGATGGTTGATAAAGTAAATGCTATCAAGTGTGTTTACAAAGGTCTAAGTTTCTGCCATTTTAAGAGTGAAACGCAGCCTCTGAGCTTTTGAAATTGAACCAAATCCTCTCCATTTCCTGTGTAGAATGGACAGCGAGTGTATCAGGACTGCATTTTATGTCTTTGAATGAAAATAGTAGTGGAGCGGATGTGACCTGAATGTGGTCTGAATACCTTCGGGATGCGGTGGAGGAAAAGGAATTTACAGCGTGAATGTAAAGCTGAAGAATCTGCAAAAATCTATCTGATGTAACCAGGTCAACGTGGATCAGAATCTCGAGGGAAAGTTTCCACCATCTCGTGGAATCAGTGCCACAAATAACTGAGACCGTTTTGCCAACAAATGGAGTCCAGTATCAGCAGAGTTTCTAGTAAACTGAGATGGATTACAGCTATGTATTCTGTCCATATCGCCAGTGTTTCATAGAAAATATTAATAAATTACAAATACCACATAAATTACATTTAAATCGTAATGCCACATGTGATAATGACTGCAATCAATGAAAGAAGAGTGGTGAGAGAAATGAAATGTACCTATAAAAACACAATAAATACCTGGAAATGTGTTATATAGCTATGAACAAAAAAGCAAGGCTGTATCTGGTTGTGTAATTATTATTTTTCCACCATCTCCACAGATATGAATGGAGCATATTGCCTAATAATACAGATGGAGGTCAGTGCCCTTCGTTTCACCTGAGGCCAGCGATAGCTTTGATTTCACACCGAGCCCGTTTTTATCCTTGCTTTGCAGAGTGCTGATTCACATTTGCAGCAAACGCATCAAATTCCAACCTTGAACACATTTCAACCACAATGTCAGGCGATTCAAAAACTGCACACAAAAACAATCTCTGGCAGAATGAAACTCCATTCTCTCTCCTTCACCCAACAACTTCTCATCTTATCACAACTTATCACAAATGACTCGAACTAATCCAGAAAATGAAATCAATGTAGATTTGTTTATCCAATTTATATCTGCAGTACAACGACTTAAACACATACAGTAAGTATTGAACAAGAGATTCTAAATTGTGTATTATTGACCAGAGAGCTTGGTCCAAGTAATTTGAACTTCTGAGAGGTAAAGATGCTTTTTGGGGGGGAAAATGCATCAATGTGACACTGGAAAGATGTAAAACAGGGCCTGGGTGAAAGAAGAAGAAGAGCAGAAGCAAAGTGGCAGGGAATTATTGAACAGATCACAGTTGTGACACTGCCTCTTTGAAGACACACACATCCCACTGAGCACGAGACTCGAGTGCCTCCACTGCTGATAGGCTGCAGGGAGCATCTCTCAGGCTTCTCACTGAGCACCAGCGCCAAGATTAGAGGCTCCTTTAATCCGAAAAAGGGGATTAAATGCTACAAGAGAGGAGAGAGGACCGCTCCCACGGAGGGGGATGAGATGATTTATTAACACCTCTCCTGAAGACTGCAGATCTAAGTCCTTAAACCAAAAGAAATCACAGCACTGGTGGCATGTCCTGTCAACAAAACATTCCAGGGTGCAGAGATAAACATGATCCCGCGTAACACAGTGCAGCCTCAAGCCACATCAGGAGAGGAAGGTGTGTGTGTGTGACAATGGTGAAGACACCAACACCAGAAGAATTGCTAAGTGTTGTGTAAACTGGACAGCACTGAAAAGTTGGACAAAACATTTTAGAGGATGCAAGTGGTCATCACTACCTTGACTTTCACTGAAAACACTTCAGCCACCACAGATCTTTGCAGGATTTTAGGGACAATACGCAAACCTCAGGAACAGTGCAAGTCCAGATTTCGACAGATATCGTTAACATCCAAAGCAAAATGTGTTTGTAAGCAAGGTCAGTCGAGGATGTGCGTGTATGTGTCAATCAAAAATTAAACCTGCAGATGTCTGTGACAGCTCCAGGGTAGTTCAGCCTGTCACAAGACAAATTAACAAATCGATAAACCCATGTGATTCACGGTTGTCCATCATCACTTACCCCCCTTGTTCCATCTGCCTTTAGTCCTTGCCTGGTGGGTGAGTTCAGGACAGCCAGACAGCACCGAGAGAAAAAAAACAAGTTCAAACACAGAAAGAAATCCAGACTTTGCCCTGGAAAACATGTCCAAGAGTTACTGGCAGCCGAGTCACTTTCACATGGCTGTGTTTCCTCCTAGAACGGCGCGGCTGTGGCGCATGGTAGCCCACGCGTGGGCTGTCATCATCAGTCACTCTGGTGTCAGCAGAGGGTCTCCAGTGCTACCATGCTGCTGCCGCTGCACAGTGATGCCCCGGCCAGGTGGCTGATCTTCACTGATGCTGGAGCCACATCTCTCCACCTTCTGTAAGCTCTGCCTCACCAGAGAGCATTGGGAACCAGACGGGAACACACAGCCTGCCACGCGACGGCACGGCTCAGCTACACTCGGCACAGTGCATAGGAACCCGCTCTCACTCAAGCTCTCTCTCACACACACACACACACACTCTCACACACACTCCCTCTCTCTCCATCTCTCTCACGCTCACTGCTGCCACCACTGTTGATGCTGATGCTGCTGCTGCTGCTGCTGCTGCGGGAACTGCTGCTGAATAATTTCTTGCCGTCCTCACTCTGCGTTTCAGGGGGAATTCAATCGTCTGTCTGAGCTTGGTCTTTTGCTCAGAGCTTCACACTGTGGAGGAGACAGAGATGGGAGTACAACACACCCCGTGTGCACTCCACTCCGAGGAGTTTTCATAGGTGTGTTGCACTGGTGGTGTCTGGTAGTGTAAACAACAAACAGGAGAGTAAGAAGAGCAGGTAGCTGGTGAGAACAGGGGGCAGCGGAAACACATCTGAATCTATTTCTGTAGAGATGCTGTTTGTCAGTAACACATTTGCATGGAGATAACATCAACCTTGTCAAATACGGCAAGGCTGCGCTTTCCTCGGGGCGACGGAGCAAGGAGAGAAGGTGAAAGGCAGAGCGGAAAAAAGAGAGAAGATCCGAGCGGTAAACAGGTGGAAGAATTGTAGAGTTCTGACCCAAACCCTCTCTGCAGTGACGGCTCATGGTCAAAGCCACTCACTAAATACACCTGAAACAACTGCAAACAAAGTCCATTTATGAGGGATAAGCCAACACGATATTAAGAATCAGAATCAGTCTAATACTTGATATGATCCGGAAAACCTACATGTCATATAAATTGTTCATTATGCACAAAAAATGTCCCTCAGCAGAATCTGATTGAGCGATTTTGCGATCTATAAGGACTTTAAAGTTGAAAGTTAAAAGAAGAAAAACCAACCAACTCAAGGCTCTGAAATATGTATTAGGTTTTTAGCCCATCTGTGGTAACACATCAAGAAAATTAAACTATATATTCAGGCAACAATTAGGGCTGAAACAAGTAATCAATCAGTTTTTTTTTATTAACAAAAACTAAATGTAACACTACACATTACCATATAGTAAAGACATAGCAATAGTATTGTTATGATTTTGTAATAGGGAAGTCATATTTTTGGTCATATCATCTTATTTCTGTACCAAACGTTTGGTAATCACAATGGAACATGTGTGTGGCAGCCTGTCGTATTTCTCAATACCAAGCTTTTGCCTGGATATTACTCTGGAAATATCATGCTATCTCCTTATTACCATACTATTATATTTATATAACCAAACTGGAAATAGCAGCATTATCATAATATTAAAAAATGATTATAATGCTAATACAATGCTGATACTCTGCTGTTATGTAAAGTGTAACCACTAAATTAAGAATAAAATCCTTTGACATTCAATTCATCGGTTTAAATTGTATAACTTAAATTATGAATTAAGTTCACAAGGACATTTTTTATAATATTCTGACATTTTATGGACTGAAAAACTAATTGAGTAATGAAGAAAATGATCAACACGTGAATCGATTACGAAAATAATCATTAGTTGTAACCCGAACAATAACAACCCTTAGTCATTGCGAACATATAAACACGCTAATGCTAAACAACATATGAATAATTCAGAAATATCTATTTTAGACGCCCTGATTATTGCCAGAGGCTGTGTTTTTTTTGCATGTGAAACGCACTGTTTATCAGCCACATTTCTCTGACAAAGCTCCAAGGTCGTTATGCTCGCAAGTTCATAAAATGAGTACCTCACAAGTGGGGAGTATGAGCAGGCCGTCTGGTACACTCACCATGGCTTAATGTCCTAATTACACCTTCTGAGGAAAAACCATGATCTAGTCCATAATTTTTTACACACAGCGCAAATTAATATTCTGAATCCACACTTTCACTCATTTCCTACCTGCTCTAACTCCCCACTGTCGCCTCATTCTCCTATTCCTTCACGCCATCTCGGTTTCTCTTCTTAACAACCTGTAACAACACCGGGAACTATAATTAAGCCCCCCTTCACACGGGGAAGCGAGATGTGTATATTCTCTCAGACACCAGCAGGAGCACACGTTGAAAAAACACACATTTGCGATGACAGATAAACAAGCACAATGTTTGCCTCTCTCTGGGCTATTATGCACAGAAAAACAACCAAAGTGCATAATTCTAAAGTATGACAGACCCTTGTTAATTGAGTTATAAAATTACAATCTGCACCAGACAAGTTACACTTAAACATTAAAACATCTCTCTCTCTCTCTCTGCATGACTACACTTTCTAAATAGAAGTTTTTAATCAGTAACCTGGAGCTTTTTTTGGTTATACAATAATACCCAAAGATTATTCTATTTGCATATAAAGAGCCTAGTGTGGTACCTTGGGCTCTAAATTTAAATGACGCTCACAAGGCCGAGCACAGAGTAGCTTATGCAAGCGACTAGTGGAGTAAGACGTAGAGAACACATGAAGCATCTGGTACAGCTTGTGCTAAACAGTAAGTGGTCTGCAGTGACAAGCTAGTTACAGCCTGTATCACATGGCTGCGCTCCTTGATAAACCATAATAGCAGAGCAAGAACCTTGAAAATGACAATCACGGTTGTAATGGCAGGTGCATTGTTGCCACTACCTTTTACAACTTCACAGGTAAAAAGTCCGCTGAGTTCACGCCACTGCATCAAAAAAGACACAGTAAGTCGTGTTGATAAATCCAAGGCTAATCTCAACAGACATTATTTTCCTTTTCATAAGAAGAGGGGAGGGGGGTCTGAAAACAAACGTCAAAAACAGAAAAATTGCACAGATGTTCCAAAAACAAACTCTGCGCCAGTGTCATCAGTAGAGGAAAGCGACAGACTTTGATGGTCTGCTGCCTCTTGTGTAAAATTAGTTCACGCAGGCATAAATGTGGTGAAGTGTAGCTGGAATTAGCATTCAGCGTCTGTGGCTGTGGTCTCCAGATGAGCCCATTACACCAAACATTCAAAGCTGTTCCTTTTAGAAACACTCTCTGCCTCTTTAGTACAGTCGTACAAATAAAAAAGTGAAACAAACTCCCATTGTGAAGCCCCCGTTCGTGATTTGTCCGATGCCGTGACATCACCTGCAACCAGGCAGTAAACAAGGCAACCAGGTTTCCATTCGTATGTGCTGTGTTTTATCGTCTTTTTGAAGTGGACCTAAAACTAGTGGTTGAGATCATTAAATCCTCAGGAAAAATGTTCGCTGATAGTGTAAATCCAGTGATTCTGAGGAAAATTCACAAGTCAGTCTTTAGCCTTATTAAATATAATTTATTAAACACATATAGAGCCATTGCTAGGAGAGCATGTTATTCTACAAACTGAGCTATTCTCAAGGTTGCCTTGACAGCTATTGTGTTCATTCCTTGCCAATAAGAAGCCAAGCAGAGCCTGGTGCAACTCAAAACATAGATAAGGACGGAGCAGATTATTCCAGCGAGAGTTTGTATCTTCCTGATTCTAATGAAATATGTTAAAGCTCATTAGACCGATGATTGTAATCTTGAGGAGTGAACTTCAGAATTGGAGGTGTACATGCCTGTCTTGACGTTGCCTCTGTTCTCCTTGGCCAGGTATGCCAAGTGTTTCCATCATGGTACAGCTTGGTATGGTTTGGAATGGTAAAGCCCTGGGGCAAGGCTTGCGTTACGTGGGGTGTAGCATGAGAATAGACTGTGGGTACTGAAGAAACACTAGTTTTTCTGTCACCCAATCAGCTCCACCCATACCGTACCATTTTACTCTAGTACCCCAAGGGAAGGGTGCCAAAAATGTCATGGTTATTTTGGTACCAAACTAACCCATTCCACTCGGTAGAAACACACCTGTAATTGAATTCCTTCAGGACCTTCTTCATTGTTCTTCAATACCCAACATATTCTTGAGAATAGCAGTATCAACCCCTGGTGGCGATTCAACAAATTTACTAACTAGATTATTAGACTCGCACTGCAAATTGGAAGAATACTTCCACTTTTGATATATGGTCCATGGGTTGTGACGGTGGCTTGCCGTCCACTGCAGAGGATTTGCTCCTACGCTGGTGCTTCATTTCTGTAGTCACCACTTCAGCCCTGATTTAGAGTGTGTGTGTAAGGCTGGAAAATATGGCCAAAAAAATGTAATGACAAAATATATTTTCAAATCAGTCAATATATAACAACAGAGTTTGCAAAACTGGAATAATTTACTATAGAAGGAGAGCTGAAACTAGCGAGTGAGACCATTAACTCTTCAGGGAAGAGAGTATTTAATGACTTTAAAGGTCAAGTAAGAAGTAGAAGCTAATTTTGCCATGGACTTTTTGCAGCCGACAGAGTGGCCCCCTGGTGGCTAACTGATACCTCAAACGACCATTGTTGTATCCAGCCTATAGAAGAAGGGGAGGGAACAAAAGGGATGGAGGAACCTGTGCAGTGTGTGATAGTTTAAGCAGAGACAAATGCAGTGAAGTGTTCTTGAGTGGGTTTAGTCTATCACCAAAACAGTCCACACTGTTGAGGATGAAGTAGAGTGGAGTGAAGTGGAGGGGACGCGGGGACAACTACACCCTACTGGTAAGTCAGACAGCTTATCACCCGCAGACAAGAGCCCCATGGGTAAATGTGGTCAAGCAGGAGAGGAGCCCAGCTTCAGCAGTGATGGGGTGCAGGACAGCGATAAGGCTGAAGCTCTACTGGGTGAAATGGGGGAAAGAGAAAGAGAGAGAGAGACGAGGGGCCCCAGGCTGAGAAACGCAGCCAACAGCAGTGCTCATTCCAACTCTCCCTGGCTAAACCTCTTAAAAAATTTACAGAAAGGCATTCACCATACTCAGCAAATATAGGCTACAGCACATGTGCGTGCGTTCGTGTGTCTTAGGTGTAAACTCTCTGTGTGAATGACTGCACATTTAACTGCAGCACCACAAAAGGCACACAGAGAGAGTGAGGGTGGATTCAGAGGAGTTGATGAGAAGATGGGAAATGTGTGGACTGGGGAGTGAGACAGACGAACCGTCTTCTTGATGTTTGTCCGACACTAGCTTCTTGAAAAGACACCATGAAATTTGCTTTTTTACAGGGAGTGACAGAGCGAGCAGCATGAATTGATCCCCTGATGGAGATCTGGCTCTTTGTGCAGTCGTTTTCTCCTCTGCACATCTGCCTGCCCAGATACTGGATAATCTACATGCTCCCGGCATTCCTAATCCAACCATCCATCCCCATTCACTCCGCCCATGTGTGTCCCAGCACAGGACAGGAGGGTAGTTTGGATGTCATAATGGAATAGATTTGGTTGTTTGTCTCTCTTGAAACGACTGTTGTGTGTCACTGAAAGTGTTATTTTCTCCTGCCTTTGCTTCTCTCTCTGGGTAATGAGCAACATTCTAATTAGAATTTAGCAGAATCGGAGCTGAGCGACCTTCAATCTGATAATCAGTGGTGGAAGCATTCTTTTGTTCACAGTCAATTTCCTTACCTTTTTAAAACACCACTACTGACAAAGCTAACACATCAAAACTAGGACATCCATGCCAGGTTCTTTGTTTGTATTTTTGTTTTAAATTTCACTCAGTATTTAAATATTATGGACAACAAAGCACTATGTTTGAATAGAGCACCACTCTCAGTATGGCTCCGGGCAAACAAATGTTAAAGATCATAAGCCGATTATGGCTCTGTCAGCCAATTCAAATGAGTAAACAAGCTAGACTATAAAAGTGCAGTGCTTGTGGAAAATTCTGAGTAAACATGAGTGTACTGTGCCCGACTCCTCTGTCAGACGAATGATCACCGTGAAAACTGCTAATTACTGGAGGCTATAAAGCAATATCCATTAAGAAACTCACTACAGTCTGACTGAGGACAATGCCACTCCTTAATTACAAAATAACATACATAATTACTGCCTGTTTATGTAGTATATGGAATATAATATGGAATATTATGTTCAATTTGTCCTCTACTGTTATCTGTTAAAGTGATAGTTCAGGTTTTTTAGGTGTGGTTGGATCAAGTAATGACATTTAATCAAGACTGACTTCAACAAGCGATCACCAAACCATTCGCGCGAACCAGCCTGGGACACCGGACACTTGCCGCCACTTTGTTGCACCAAAGCCCATGGAGAAAATCAGGGATTCTTACATCACAGCACACAGAAGTTGTTAAACCACGGCTGCCTTTGTCACTAAATTCAAATGTGTTATTTTGCAACTTCTGTGTTTGAAATCCTTTGTTCTGATTTACCTTTGTGACACAAACTTACCAAACGTGGCAGAAATAGACCACATGTTCCTGTTTGCCCGGGAGCTAAAAAGACTGATTTTCTTCATGGACTTTGGTTAAAGAAAATGAGCGGTTTACAAATATGTAGCTTCAAGCCAGAAATGGCTGTCTAATGGCGAGATATACTGTAGATTTTATAAGGTGAGCTGTTTGTTAAGTGGCTAAAAATCCTTGCTGGCAGCCATGTTATCAGTGAGCATCCAGGTCTGCAAATATAGTATGTGCTCAATGTAACAGGCATACTATTGTTATCTAATCAAACATTTATGTTATTCTCCTTCACCCCCATAACATGCTATGGTAAACAGCTCTTCAATCATGTTGTTGGTAAATTACTGGCATGTAAATTTCACATGTGGCCACTCAGAAAATGGCCGCACTCATTATAGCGAACGTGAACGTAGCAACTTGAGTCACAATCGTGGCAACAAATGCAATTACAGTGGATGGGGGGGAACGACAAAATCTTTCACAATCAATCCTTTGTATACACCGTGTAAACTTGAGCAGGGAATGTGTCTGTGAATGGTTCCCAAGTCAAAGAACAGAGCGGTAATAAGAATCAGAATGAGTTAGTGATGGCTGTCATAAAATATGGCAGAGGCTTCTATTTACAACCTGTAATAAAACTGCCTCCGCTGCGATTTATGGACATGCTTGCCCCACAGAGCCAAACCCCTTTTTGCCAAGGGCATGTTAATAACCTCCATACTGCATTCTGAATATATTGGCAGATAGACATTTTGTCTAATAGAGCATTGCAAACTGGAAAGCAGGTGCTAAAAAAAGCAACAGTGTGGCGCTTACAGTATAAGGTATTCTGGAGGCAGCGTGGCTCCAGCCTGAAGCTCTGCTCCACCTGCTCATCAATCCCTTGTCCCCCATTGCAACAAACAACAACAAGCCACTGGCAACAGTGTAACATTATTAATGAGATCATACATTTGAGTAATTGACAGGAATATTACGCAAGATAGGGCATTAATATCAAGTGGACAGACATTAAAGAGACAGTGCCTGGGACAGTCTTTATAGACTGAGAGTGGTATTGATTTATAAAAAAGAGCTGATCAACAACAGCAACTCCAAACACAAAAAACACAACACATCCTGATATATTTTTCTACAATAGCAATATAACATAGGTTCAACATGTAGTGAAAGATTGTGTAAACACACTTTAAGACATAACATAATTGCTATTAACAGTTTGACAAGTGTTAGTTGCTCCATGTCCATAAAGAACTTTAAAACCCCAATTAAGTGGTTTTTGATTTGCTCCCCCCTCAGTTGATAAATGGTATTTTTGTTACAGTCATAATATATAACAGTAACATGCATTTGTTGACATATGATATTTAAGACAAGTTATTCACAGACTGATTTGCAGCTCTTATTATGATTTATTATGACTTTTCTTTGGCCACATCGTCCAGCCTTATGTACAATCTAAATTAGAACTGTCACTAAATGAAACTGTGAAAACGAAACAACGCAGTGGGAAGAGAGCCACCGTCAAAACCCACAGATGAGTTAGGAATGTCAAAAGTGGACGTTGTCTTCTGGTTTGCAGGGCAAGTCAAACGAAGGGGCAACACCACTGTTAGTAAGCACACCATTTAAAATGGACATCTATAGGAAAGCCTACTTATCACTTGATTTACAGTGTCAGTAAACTTTTCTTGTATGGTTAATAGTCCAGTAATAGTCTAGTTTCAGGCCTAATTCAATAGCACAGCATTTTAGTTTTGTAATTTATGTTTCCATTCAAGGAAACCTATACAGTATGGTTAAATGTGGCATATTAGGTGCCTGGACACTGCCTGCAGATGTCTGCGAATTTCCAGTTATCAAAAGACACAATGGTAACTGCATTGGTGTTGAAACAGGAGGTGGGGCCATTTAAGAACAGTGGTTCGAGTAGCCGACGTAACGTGTTATGTCAAACTGTTTCACTAACTTTGTGTTTATATCTGCTCTCTACAATTCAACTAATAATGGGTAAATTCAAAAATATGCCATGATATGCTGATATAATGATGCTGTTCATTCCATGGTTGAATATTGGTTTTCAGGTGATTTATTATTCCAGGAAATTATACGTTTAAACTGTATACAGTTTTTCTGCTGAGCTTTACCAGAGCTACAGCAGCAGAGATGTAATAGCCAAGCTGAAAATGAGAAAGTAGAGGAGAAATGGTGAAAATAAGGTTAAATAAAGAGGCCATGTTATTAAAATTCAAACCTAATAGGAACAATATTGAGAAGTGATGGACCAGGCAAAGCCAAACTCACCATTATAAATTAAATATGACATTACTAATGATAAAATCTGATAACCCTTTAATTATACCTTTCCATTCTCAGCTTCGGCGGCAGGGTAATATTAGAGGAGCAGATTGATAGAGACAGAAGTCCAGATTGAGATGTAATGAGATTTACAAATTTTCATTGCCTAAAGCTGATCAAATGTGATTGTGACATTTGTCACATTTGGCTGCCTGATAACACTATGAATCTTGATAATAATAACATCTTAACAAGCTCCACATTGAACTTGAATAAGGTCCTAAGGAAAAGACATGGAAATGATGTGAAAGTAAGCACAACATGATTTACCCTTGTATATTGTACAGCTTCAAACCCAAGTGTAGGTTGCTGATCATTTAAATTTGTGCAAATGTTTTAGTGTAAAGCCCATTATTGCTCAATACAGCGTTGACGTTGTAGCGACTCAGTCCTGTACTGTGGCGCTACTGGCTGCTGATTGTTTGCTGGCAGGTATTGCTTTTACGTGCACTCAGGTATAAATCCCGACCAGATTCTTCCTTAATGTCTGAGATGATATCAGCGATTTATTTTCATCCGATGTCTGCTTATTTTTCCCATTAAACAAATCAAAACAAAACTTAAAACCGAGCACAGTAGGAAACTGTTTGCCAGTTTCAATTAGCAACACCTGAGTAAAATGACAGGTGACCTCAAATAACCCTGCATGACCCCAGGCTGGTGTCAGCATCAGGGAGGTTGGGGGAAAATCTCACAAATAAAAATGAGACATGGCTCCTACATAAGTTGCACTATTCAATTTGTATCCTTGAATACTGTATGTTGCTATGCTGTTAATTTGTGCACAAAGTACTGTGCAGAGCGTTGTTATCGACCGGTGTTGCTAACATCATGTTTTTTTCTGACTTGTCAACTGGAACGCAATCAACCTGGGGGTGAGATGTCACTCCCACTTCTAACTCCAGCACAATTATTTTAAGACAAAAGACAGGGAAACAAGCAAAACAAATGGGACTTCAATTTGTATTTGACTGATAAGCATCAGTAGATACTCAAGGCTGTGATATTTAAACCATTTCTAATAAATAAATCAATAATTACTTTGATTTGTAAGCACTTGACTAACCACTGTACTTACCCTCCATCATCCAGTTTCTGACCAACCTGGCACATATTCTGTCAAATACTGGTGCATCAAGCAGAAAAGAACAGGTAATATTATTATGGAAAGGTGAGAAATGGGCTGTGCGCATCTGAAGTCAATGTGCCACTGGACATAAATCATTGTCCCAGTTCAGCTTCAGGCTGTTGCACAGTACCATTCATTTGAATACTGTACATTTGCAAACTGCTCGACTGTCGGCCAATTGATCACCAGCTGTATACAGTCCACAGGCTTGTTTGCGCCAAGAATATAAACTAACTCAACTGAGGTTATTTATTATCAAACACAAAATAACTGTGGCAGAAATGCCAAAAGGTGGTCAGGGATCAGCAAAGGAAACTCTCATTATAAAACACACACACCCAAAGCATTGTGGGAATGCTGTTTATCCAGATGGATGGAGTGAGAAGCAGACTAACTTTGTGGACGTATTTACTAAACAAGATCCCAAGCTACAGGCGGAGGAGTGGAGGATAGACTGCTGGCAGACTGAAAGCTATACACATCCATTATCCCATATCATCAGCAACAATCACATCATCTCGCAGACACAGGTAGACTTGAACCCCCCTCAGGCTTTATTGAGCTGCCAACCCAGCCTCCATATAGTCACCCTAGCCTACAGCCTTTCCTTCCATTTCAGCTACACTTCTGATCACTGCAAATTGAATGAGCATAATAAGGCAGTCGATATGAAATTTACCCCCTGCATCTGGTTCAAAATATGACTACGCAGAAATAACAGCAGGGGAGGAGAGGCACTCAGACTGAGATCGGGCATTTCTTAATGACATTCATTTCCTCCTGCACTCTTTTGCCGTTTTCCAGAAAATAGGATCGCTTTTCATATGGAGAACAAAATGTAGCTTACAGCAATTCACTTATTCACACATACGGGGGGCATATTGTAAATGTATCTGCCTTTAACACAGTGCTTTGAGATTTATTTCGAGTTTGACTAATAAAAACCAGTCAAGTGTTTATGTTTTATATCCATAATGTACCACTGAATCTTGTTTACCCGACAGGCGGCACACGGCCTGACTTGCGATTGGTATCAGAGGCCACTGGACAAACAGTGCCTGTGTTTTGTTTATTGCAACGCATCTTAAGAAAAGAAAATTTATGTTAATTATCAAGTCACCAAGTCAGTTATTGTTGTTCTATAAAATGTTGATTGGCATTTCCAAAACCTCAAAATAATTATGTTGTCAAAGATTTTATATTGTCCACAAACAGTTTATGAAAATATTTATATTTTAAGACGGTGAAAGATCAGTTGTTGCTGCCCTAAATTTGACATTGCAGTGCTCAAAAGTTTAGACAGTCTTTGCTAATTTTTGTATAAAAGCACTGTACTGTATGTAAAAACATAGTTACTAAGCACATGAAACAAGGACCATCTCTAAACATGAGGCAGTGATGTTTGACTCCATAAGCAAAACTAATGTTTCTCCTCCTGCTGTGAGCTGAACTCCAGCATCCTCAGATGCAGCCTCTCATCTCTGGGAACTCATAGAAGCTCAACTGATGCGTACACTCGCTGCAATTACATGTGTCGCTGCTTTCCCAAGATGCTGTTAGCATCACTTTAAAGAATAAATACGTTAGGTGCTAAATAATCCACAATAAACCACAAAAGTCCATCCAACGTAATCTCCATCGCTAAATGAGCAAAAATTACAGCTGATGTCCCCAAGTTTATTGGTGAACCTTCAGAGCCCTTCACTACAATGAAAAGCATTGGTTTAAACACTATACCCTGACCTTTGGTGGTAAGATGTACAGTCCCCAAATCAGTATTGATTAAATGATACTGATACCAATAATTGGAAAATAATGCCAATTATTGACACATAGCTAGTGCACAAAACTGTATTTTCAATATTAGTATTAGTCTCATACTTCATTTGTATGTTGCATGTTTATTTGATATCATTTCCTGCGTTAGAATCTTTTTATTGCACCAATTTTGTCTTGACAATAAAGGCTTTTTACTACATCAAAGCCAGCTAAACCCCCCGCACTTCGTAACTTCACAAATGCACAGATGTAGATATTTATTTAATCTATAACTTATTTAAAAAAGAGTTGGAGTATAGGAGTACCAATACAAGAGCTTACTGTGACCTAGAGTAAATGATTCATATTCAGATGCCTTCAACATGAAGCTAAGAGGTCAAATTATTGACCTCTAAGGTGCACACACATACACACACACACCTGGGTCCCTTCATAATACAAAGAGATGGAGAGAGTGAGAGAGAGAGAGAGAAAGAGAGATGCAGCCTTTGCTGTGCTGAGGTGGGCCCGTTGCTCTTGGGAGTAATGTCGCACATTAAATCTGCCTGGAGATGACAAAGAGTGGCAGCCACTCGGCTTGTGGGCCTCAAAACACATTTTAAATTTTGCTGTGGATGACATGCCCCGTCCACCTCTCACACTGTGCTGACAGGACTGACAGTTAGTCAGCTTTTATGTGAGTCCCACCTGAAGGTTGCACAGAGAGGGTTGAAACTCACCTGCAAAGCAAGTGCGGAAGGTGGGGGTGGTGGAGGATTTTTTTTTGCATCGTCATTGTTGTTTTGTTGTTGATATGTTTTTAAAGTCTTTTGTTTAGATGGAGAAAAAAGATTGATAAAACCAGATAACATAGAAAAATCTGGGAACATTTTGTGATAGAGCCTCATAGTTTTAGTTACTTTACTATTCAAATGTATATAAAAAGAGAAAGATATGAGAGATGAAATGCTGCAATAATAATGCCAAAAAGATTTAACAGTTCTAATTGAAATAGAATTAAATAAAGCTATGTAGAAGGCAGAAGAAAAAAAATATTTTGTGTTCATTTTGACATAATGTGTCATGTGTTACATGACTAGGGGTGGGAATCACCAAAATACACCACAATTCAATATTATCATGATACTGGTGAATATTTGCAAAATGATATATTGCGATATACTCACAGCTCTTCTGAGAGTTCTTTTTTATGCTTAGTTTTAGTTTAATGCTTATTTGTAACATCAGTTGAAAACAAATCTATACTTATAGCACTATAATATCAGCAAAATATCACAATATTTCACTCATTTTCACTTTTCTTAGTCAATTAATCTTATTCTGCCTGGTTTTGTTCCATTTGATTTTACCAAAAATATTAAACTAAATAATCCTGGAGTCAAATATGAAATATCACAATAAGGTCTATATAAGGACTTCTATAAGGAGCTATAGATAGAATAAAGAATTAAATATGACAATGCAAATGAATAAAATCAGTCAACAGTGATAAATATGTGCATCTAAGTGTGCAGTTTGTGCAAAGTCAAGGCATCTAAAAAGCCTAAATGTGCAAAAAAATAAAAAGTTGATTCCAAAAAAAATAAATAACTCCTGACTGACCTAGTCCATAAATCCTATTCATACTAGGAAACTATGTGACACAAAGTTGGCTGCAGTGCATTTATCAAGCGAACTGCATGATACGAGGCTGAATATGAAAGTTTGGAGATAAATTGCTTGTCACCTGGTCGTGGCGAGCTGCGAGCCGGAGCGCACCATGACACAGGGCCATGTTTGTCCCCAGCTGAACCTGAACCTCGTACTGTACAAAGATGTCAACACGTTTCCACCAGTTGCAAACAACCTTTGTCCTACAACATAATACCAAGGCTATGTGCCAAAGGAGAGTGTGAGCAAGACAGAGGGAGCAGAATAAAATACACATCCAAACCTAAAGACCATTGTCGCGCCGCAATGTATTGATCGGCGATGATTGATTCTGTGGATCAATTTTGTATTAAGAATTTATGTTCTGGTGCCATCAAAGCCTCACGTTCACATCTTTCTTTCTATTAACTGCAATGATTGAATTACTCCATCAGCAAACATTCAGGAGGGGTTCTCTGTGTAGTCAGCTATGGAAGTAGACAGGTGTTCGGAAACTGTGGTCTTGTCCAGGGTCAAGAGGTCACAGCAGTTAGAGAGATTAATGAAACCTGGTGGAAATGAGTTCACTGTGACCAAGTAGAAAGATACTCACGGTGCCAGCAAATCACCGCTAACTGGTCAGTGCCAAGACTGTTTTTTTTTTTGGTGTTTAATGCCACAGAAGTTAACTCCGCTTGGACAACATTTGGGGTGACGGTAGCTCAATGGTAGGTCTTTCAACTCATAGGTTGTGAGTTTAATTCCTGGCTCCGCTAGTCTACATGCCAATGTATCCTTGGGCAAGACACTTAACCCCACATCGCACCTGACGGCTGTGCCTCAATGGCAAAACTGTAGTGTAAATCAGCTTTGAGTGGTCAACAAGACTAGAAGTGATTAAGTCAAACAATAAGTAAAAAGTACAATATCCTTGAAATCCAGGTGGGAATCACGGATTACTTCCCAATACAATGCGATACATGGTCCACAATACCAATAACATCACAATACATCGATTCTGTGATAATCAATATTTTGCAAGACAATCATACAGCGAGGACAAAATACATAAAACTCCTCACTCATTCATTTGAGTAGCAACACCAGTCAGGGACTGTTTACTTAAGAGCCCGTAATTTTTTCAATAATATATCAATATTTACCCTTGTGTCTCGATTCTTGTATTGCACGAGGAAGGACGACGACATATCACCAAATCGATATTTTGACCCACCCCACCTTGAAATGATTTGTGTCATTCTCACAATAAAGGTCCTGTGAGAAACTGCATACTGTATATTACAGCGTAATACAGTGTATATTATTATATATAGGTAAGTTTGTTTCAGTGTATAAAGCATTTAAAATGAAAATAATTCACTTTTTGCAGCCTAAGTATCAACCTTTTATTTTCACTTTAGGCAAAGGCGTTGCTTAAAGGCAGCCATCTTGCGTTGCCATGTTTCTACTGCAGCTAAATTCCCAAATCACAATCAAAAATTCCTGGCATTACTAAAGCTTTCGCTGGCAACAAACCCAATTCTGATGCTGCCATTCTTCTACAGCAGCGACACGGACAAACAAGCACACTGTGCAGTTAGCATTTTGAAGCTTGCTACACAAATGAAGGATGACCTGCTTGAACAGTGGAGTTACAATCTGTGTGTAATGTAACAATAGAGAAATAAATCCTCCAAAACGAGATTAAAAATCTAATGTTACAAATGTATCTGTGCATCCAAGGTCATTGAATCTAAAATTTAAAACCACATATTCACCAGCACTTTAAAAACATCTCTTTATGATTCTTATCAACAATAGATATCACCTACAAGTCTTCCCTGATGTGTCCACTGAAAGAACTTTCTGTGAAGGTTAGCCAAATTATTAGCAGAAATGTACTGACCCATCGATGGACAGAGGGATAACATCCAACAATAGTACTTCCTTTGATTAACGAGACAACCAGATGTGATTAAGACGTCTCTGATTGTGCTGTCAGTCTTCCAAATGGACAGGACCTTGACGCTAACCTCGCTGCCATTCCAGTCCAAATGGTTGGGCGGCGAGATGTGTCTCCACGTTTCAGGCACTCACTCATTTAAAAGACCCCTTCACTCTCCACTAAATCTTCCTCAGCCCATCTGGAGATAGGTTTTTATACGGGACAGAAGTCCACTCAGGCTAGCCATCACCTTTACTGTCCCTACTGATACAGCATACCATTAGCATTAACACCATGGCTCCACGCCGAGAAATCGAAGCCGAGCTGTAGGAACACTTCATCTGACAATCGGTAACTCAGTGAAGTGAGTGTTCACATCATTTCTGTTACATCAGTCTTTCCTCGTTCCCAGATGGATTTGTTATTTAAAGAATTTCGGGCCAAGTATGAATTATGAAAACTCTCAATTACTTTGAAGCATTTGTAAACAAAGCCTCCTGGCAGATTAAATAAACCAACACAGATATGAGATACAAAGGGGGAAAAAGATGTATGATCTCCAAAGTGCACAAATAATCATCATAAAGCAAATCTGTACCAAGATTCCATTTCATTCAGTCACTTTAAAGTCTTTCTCATGCAGAGGTGAATACACAGGCTGAACAATAAATCACAACATGAAACTATTCAGTTATTAAATCTTACAGACTGCAATTTAATTCTTCACTGTTTGATTGTTCAGTGTTTTATACCATTTTATTTTAAACTGGCAATACAATGTAGATATGTTAAAGACTACTGAACAGTTGGTAGACTATTGAACAGTTTGTGGACTATTGAACAGTTTGTAGACTACTGAACAGTTTGTAGACTATTGGACAGGTTCTGGATTCTTAGACAGTTTCTGGACTACTGAACAGCTTCTACACAACTGAACAGCTTCCCGGCTATTAGGCAGTTTGTGGTCTATGGAAAGGTTTTAACTATAGAACAGTTTCTGGACTACTGTACTGCTTCTACACAACTTAACAGCATCTAGACAATTGATCAGCTTTTGGGCTATTGAATAGCCTCTAGACTTCTGAACAGCTTCTAGACGATAGAACAGTTTCTATATTTCAGTACAGCTTCTATGCTACTGTACAGCTTTCATTTTCATTTGCTATAATGTCATGTATTTGGTTGTTGTGAAGAGTATGTGTCCTGATGTAAATCTCATATTATCAGATGTTGTAGCTTCCCAGTAATATTGAAATGCAGCACATGCAGGACCAGGATATTGTTCCTACCAAGAAGCTGAAGATCAACTTCTCTGTTCCTTTATATGTCTAAAAGCATTTATTTATTTATTAATTTTTGCATGCATGCATGTATATACACATTTATGTAAAAGTTTGGGTGTATGTGAGATTGCGTAAATGACAGCATTTTTTTTTGTGATTAATAACACAATGCTGGCATCATTTGCTATGTGCATGCTGTTGTTATTTGAACTTTAATACCCATGGCAGATTTTGTTGATAAATGACATGCCCATGTGTTGTTTGTTCACATACAAAACCCACAGAAGAGCAATTACTCAAATTAGGCTGAAAATGCTAGACTGATTAATTATCATGGCATTAGGATAGGTAAGGAAACAAAATGAAAAACAGCAAGACTTGCCAGATTAAATATGCTCCAATGGTCAGATATAATGTGATGAGAAAGATCACGCACATGTCGACAACCTAAAAAAACGTGCCAGACTAATATTCTTTCTTTTTAATATAACATAATAAGCCTTTTACAATACTGTGCGGTGTGTCACTTAAATGATTGCTTTCCTGCCTCGGCAGTTTCAGTATTATTAAAGCTGCCTTAATTGATTTTGTATTATTCTATGATGCTGACTGCACTCAACACTTCTTTCATTGGGTCTGCCTGATTAAACAGTCGCAACTGCAACTCACAGCAAGAAGATAAAATGAAAAGTGGCTCGATACATGTAGAGAAGCAAATGGGACCGTCAAACCCTAACAAACAGTAAAGTTTAGCTTAAATTTACTAGACAGACACAAAAAAACCTATTCAAAATTTGTGAATTTGTCTTAACCAATACAAGTTGGCATATAGTATAATAATTGATTATTGTGCTGCCAAACTGCAGTTTTACATAATATTTGATTTATATCATATAAATGCACTGGTGATACAGACAGACAAAATGCACATTAGGAAAGACAGACCTTAAGTTAAGCAATTTTGTGTCTCATCAGTGATAGTTAAAGTGTTTTTAAACTGTGTTTAATTAAACGGAGAAAAGAAAGAAAACACTTTCGTTAATAGAAAAAACCATAAAGCTCAACAACCACTATTTATCAAACACAAACTGACTTCCTTTGTTTGACTGAATCCTCTGAGCAATTACGCTCCAATGGCTAAACAACATCATAGCAAATTAAGCTGTCATACATAAAATATATAGCAAAAAAAACAAAACGTATCCAATAAACGGGAACATGAAACGCTTGCTCTTTTAGCCCTTTTTAAATTAATGCTTTTAATCAGGATTCTCAAACTTTTTATACCACGTACCATCTAAATTTTCTGATTTTATTAAGCAGATAAAATGGATGACATCAAATTCAAGGAATATTCAAGGACTTTCCAGGATAATTTCCCATTAAATTCAAGGATCCTATGTGCTGACACAGCTTAAGATAGGAGGGGCAACTTGTAAGAGCCGCATTGTCCATGATGCCATCCACTTTCATTGATTTGCAGCAGGCTCTGCATCTGGACAAGTGATTGTCCTTGGAATCTTGGTCAAAGTCAGTCTTTGTTATTTTTCTTGGTGAGAGAGATCTTGGAATTTTCATTTGCCAGGTATCACATCATTTGCTCTCTCTTGCTTTGGGTTACTTGCTCATTGTTCTGCGCGGAATAGTCACGTCAACGCCGGAGAGAGATAATGGACGGTGTCCACAACACCGCTACTAATTTTTGACTCGACATTTGTTCTGCGTAGGCCTGAGTCTACGTACATCAAGCAATGCTAGGGCATGAAGTAGGTGGTGGGGGTAGCTCAGTGGTTAAGACCGGTACCACGTGTGCAAAAGACATCATGGTCGCAAGTTCAACTCCACCCAAGACAGGTTGTACTCAATTCCCTTGTAAGTCGCTTTGGATAGAAATGCCTGCTTTTCCAAATTCACAAACTTTCAAGGATTTCAAGGACCTATGGGCACCTTGTCCAAGTACCATCAAAGGAAAGGTACCATAGATTGAGTGCCATGGATCTAGGGAATCAAAGTGGGATGTGCTGCTCCTGTGATTCCACTGCATTTTCATTATTTCCAATAAGAGTTTGTGGCAGAAATGTATTCTGAATCGTGTCTGATACAGCAAACCCGTAGAACCAGAGGTGAAACAGAGCCAACGAGACAGGTTGAATATTTTAGGATGATCTTGCACGTTGGAAATACAAGTGTCCTCGTGAAGCAGCGACATGATAACCCTGTACTCGTGATGGAGTCGGTGCGTCAGTGTGAAGGTGACGGGGAGGAGAAAGAGTGACAGCACGGGCGCCGCAGAGACAGTGGCACTTGGAAAATGTCAGCGTTTCTCTGGAAGGCAAAGAGAGACACGGGCTTGACAGGTGAACCCGCGAGGATTGACCAGCCTACGTCCAGCTGTCAGCGAGAGCTCATCTGGCACCAGCAGAGCTTATGTGTCAAACAGCAGAGAGGACAGGAGGATCCTGCATATGGCCGCTCGTGTACAGCTGTGGCCCGGCCCACACTAAGCAGCTTTAATGAGCAACATGTAACAACAACAGAGGACACAAGGACACAAGAGTCATTATCATCTCACACACGGTGGTGAGCCAGTGGCTGCCATGCCAACACAATAAATTATTTTTGAGAAGAAATATTGCTCAATATTGATCAATGATAGAGCTTAGCTTTTAACAGCTGACAGATATTTGAACATATTGTAATTTTATTTGTTTAGGGGAGTGCGACTCCCCACCAGTTACCCTGTTTAAATATAAATGTACATTTTAGGTAAGATGCACATAGATAACATGGAGAGGAGAAAAAAAAAGTTCAAAAATGAATAATTTAAGCTCTTAATGCAACTGTTGTGGCATGTTTAGTCTTAAAAGAAGATGCAGTGGTCAGGAAAGTAAGTTAAGAAGTGAGGGGCCGAATATGCTATGTTATTTACAGCCGTTTGTGTTGTAACAGTGTTCTCTCACAAGTTAAATTCACATTACTATGTTTTCATTTTAAATGACAAAAATCAAATCAAATATCACAAATCAAATGTATAAACATTAGAAAACCTTAACTGGATAATTTCCCAAAATATGCAGCACTTTGGTTCCATTTCACCTCATTGAAACCGTACTTCTTTTCGCTATTGTTTTTATCCAAAAAGGTTGTTTTCAGCTGAAAATGTATGATTGTGCTCCTCAGAATTTATACAAAAAGCTGCACAGTTGGTCGGCAACATAAAATGGTATCCCAGGGTATTTGAAAGTAGCAGCAATTAATTTCAAATAAATTGGTGTTGCATATTGTTGGCATTTAACACACACACCTCAGTGTCGCTTCAAACACAAGTTGAAAGAAACAGCAGTTAATTAAGTAATGAAGGAGTGAAAAAAGGAATAAAAATCATATGAGTGACAGGAAAATGCATGGCTTAATTGTGTAAAACAATGAAAGTGGTGACAAATGACAGTGACGTGCGTCACACGTGACAGCTACGG